>NC_040915.2:43169039-43780689 GCF_004126475.2 Phyllostomus discolor | reverse complement strand
CAAAGCCCACCCGGCCTCCCAGCCCCGCCCAGTCTCAGGTCCCCACCCTTCCTCTCTCCCCGGGTTCATCTGTCCCTCTTCTTGCTCCCTTCCTGCGGGGGGGACGCGCCGGTGTCTACCCCCTCTGGCTTCTGACGTCTGCAGGTCCGCTGGCGTCTGCCCACGCCTGTCACTGGGGCTCACGGCTCTCCGTCACCGTGACCGGGTCTCTCCTCTCCCCAGCCCACTCTTCTCTCATCCCCCGATCAAAACACAGACGCGAGGTGTGCCCCTCGACGCAAGCGCATTGGAGAGTTTTACTCCTGCGCTCTGAAAGGGCACACTGCCTTTCCTCCCCGGGAGAAAGTGAATGCCGCCAACGGGCTTGCCCAGAGTTGGGGTGCACACGGAGCAGCGGGGAGTGACAGGGTGGGGAGCCCAGCAGGCTGAGAGCGGGGAGAAGTGTGCCCGCGGACCTACTGCTGTGTCTAGAATAGCCGGGCGAACCACCTCCGTCCGCTGCACAGAGCACGTGCCGGGCACGTCCGACCCCACTCGCTCCGCAGCCTCTTCCCTAAGACCACGCAGGGACAGGATCTGGGAGCAGGTGACCACAGTGAGAGCCCACGCCTGTTTCCCTACCAGAAACTGAACACTACGGAATGCTCGGCGGCAGCGGGGGCTCACCCGCATCTGTTAATGCGAGCCCACCCCACGGGTTTCCAGTTACCTGGCTCGCTGACACTCCAGAGGACGGTGGGGCCACGGGCGGGTCTGCAGCCACAGGCACGGGGCGGGGCAGGTCCTTCTCCTGCAGCCCCCAGGGGGTCAGGCCTGCGAGCGGCACACGGAGGGGAGGAGTGAGGAGAGAGAAGGAACGTGCTTCCGGTGCAGCGCACTGTGCCTGAAGACAAGGACCCGGGAAGGAAGGAGTCCCTGCCCGTCCACGGAGACTACGGGGAATCTGCTTCTGCATGGAGAGGCTGCCGTGGAGAATGCCCCACCACATGGGGGTCCTACCTTCACGGTCCAGATCTTTCAAAAACATGGTATCACAAGTCAAGATCAACTAGCATAATGCAAAAAATTTTAAAGACAATTTCTTTAGGAATAGTACAGACTCACATGAAGAAAGCGGAAAAAGTCGAGCAGCTGAAATCTTTATGGAGCACTTACTGTGCCAGGCCAGGGAGGGGGTGGGGTGGGGTGGGGGGCGGGGAGACTGCAACCTGAACGGTGAGAACATCCCACACTGCGTACAGTAAGTCAGAGAGTGGGGAGCCCTCGGGGGGCGAATTTAACATCGGAGAGAAGGAAAAATTCAGGAGGGGGCGTGGCAGGTGCTCTCTTTGAACAGGGGGTCAAGCGGACTCGTGGCGAGGGTCACAACTAGGAAGGAGCCAGCCTGGTCGCCGTCTGTGAGGCCCATGAGGCAGTCCCACACAGGGCAAGAACACTCCAGGTACAGGAAGCCGCCGATGCAACAGCCCTAACAGGTGTCCAACCTTTTGGCGTCTCTGGGCCATACTGGAAGGAGAGCTGTCTTGGGCCACACATTAAATACACAAACACTAATGAAAACTAATGAGCAAAAAAAAAAAAAAGGCTTTAAGTAAATTTACGATTTTGTGTCGGGCCGCAGGCGGCCCACAGGCTGAGGGTTGGACAGCCCCGAACGAGAGCCCATCTGGCGAGTGAGAGGCAGCCCCAGCTGAGCAGAGGCCGGGAGGGAGCCGCGGAGAGTGAGGTCCTGGCTGGGCCCTGCAAGGACTGCCCGTGCTCCAAGGGAAGCGGAGCCAGCGTTTGGAGCAGAGAGGTCACGTGACCTGGCTCGTCCGTACAAAGGAGCGGGTGGCACGGATGGAAAGTGCCGGAGGCTGGTCAGGAAGCTGCAGCAGCCCAGGACAGACCACAGGCTCTAAAACAGGGTGTCAGAGTGAAGGTGGTTGGAGTCGGGTCGGGCAATTTTCAAAGGCACAGCTAATCCCTCCGACGGAACGGGTGGAGGGACATGGCAAAGGGAGTCCCAGTGTGAAGCCGTCAGAACGAGACGGCAGTTGCCACAGGGAGGGGAGAAGGGTGCACAGAGGGCCCGCACTTCTTCAGCGTCCTGAGGCGCCTGGAGAGCGCTGCAAGGACTTCTGGGCCATCTGAAATAGCCGTGGACGCACGCCGTCGGTGCTCACGGCCCCGGGACCCCCAGGAGGGGGGCCCAGCGGCCAGAGGTGCGACAGAGGGGGCAGTGGAGCGCCGACAGGAGGCACCCCGCTCACTGCCAGCGGTCCTCACCCGCGGGGAAATGCGGTTGGTTAGACGTGCGTGGACACACCCCTCTGAGAGCGCCAGTGCCCGTACCTGGTCCTGCCTCCGACAGCCAAGAGCCCGGGCTCCCGTCCGGCTCGCGGAGGTAGAAAGCACGGGGCGGTGAGGTGACAGCGAGCTCCGACTGCAAAGGACAGGGAGAGCTGTGAGCGGCGGTGCCTGCCAGAGGTTCGGGCACAGAGGCCCCGCTGGCCCTCTGTCCCGAGAAGCCCGACGGCCGCACTGGCAGTGAGCCATTCCCTCTGCTACACACCCTACAGAGGTTCACTCGGGTCTCCGCAGGGCCGGAAGGAAAGCACTGGGAGCAGGCATTACCCCATGAGTTCGGAGTGCGAATGCATTTATAATTTATAATTCCAAAAGAAATCCAAGGTGCCTAGAGGTAGTCTTTTGGTATGAAAATTCATGTAAGAGCTACACTAATTCACTTTATCGTTCAAGCTACAATACACCAAGCCAACTCTGGAAACCACCAGCAACGGCTGGCGCGAACTCTAATCGGTAGACGGCCTCCTGCACCCAGACAGGCGGCGGCCGGACCCAGAAGGGGCTCGGACGCTCGGCACCAGGTCCGACGAGGCCCTGAGCCGGTCTCTCCCCCACGGAACCGTGCTCCCGGGGAGGGGCCTGGGAGGGGACCGCGGTGGCGGGAGATGTCTCAGTCCCCCACCAGCGGACCGTCAGCACCTGTGGAAGCCTGTCCACGGCAGGGCAGGGGGACAGCCCCCGAAGTGACGCCGCCCCACCTGCCGAGGAGGAAGGGGGCGCTCCCCTCCGCCTCCTGAGTAGCGCTCAGCCCCTTCTTCCTCGGTGAGAAACTCCCGGGCCACCTTCTGTCTCGCTGAAACGCCCACCCGTCCCGACTCCTGTCCCGTCTCAGGCCTGGGAAGGCCAGGACGAGGGACGGGCGCCCACTGAGTGAACGCTGCCCCGGAACAGCTGTCCTCTCCGGGTCTGAGGAGTGACCCCGGGCGCTGCCCACGGTGGGCAGGGGGCTGGCCCGACACGCTGCCCCCGAGCCCCCTGCGCCCTTCGGGAAACGGAGGCAGCTGCAGCGAGCAGGCCCGGCCGTGCGTGAGAACTGAAAGCGTGGGGCAACGCGGAAGGCCCTTCACCCGAAAACCCAGCCGGGGTGTGGGGGCCACACCGCTGTCCCAGACAGAGCACCGAGGAAACAAAGACTGGGGCTGCAGGAAGGTTTCAAGAGGCGCCTGAGAGCAGCTGGTGCCCCAGACAAACTACCAAAAGTATTAGAACAAACCTCAGACCCTGCGGGAATTCTGAGCGCAAAGATCCCTTGGTCTAGCCCTGGCTGGTGAGGCTCAGTGGACTGAGCGCCAGCCTGAGAACCAAAGGGTCACGGTTCAATTCCCAGCTGGGGCACAGGTCTGGGTTGCAGGCCAGGTCCCCAGTAGGGGGCGTGTGAGAGGCAACCACACATGGATGTTTCTCTCCCTCTCTTTCTCCCTCCCTTCCCCCCTCTCTAAAAATAAGTAAATAAAATCTTTTAAAAAAAGAAAAGGATCCCCTGATCTAGACTGAACCTAGAAAAAACAATGGGAGGAGAGAAAGGTGAAATACAGGGGGAGTTCCACAGTCTCCGGGTCAGGACTACACAGGTAAGAATGCATGTCAGCTGTGGATCTCTGACTCATCAACTACATTACCTGAAAATCACTTAAAACTCAGAAGAAGCACAGAAACGTGATTTCCCCTAATGATTTAATGCCAAAACCATCATTCACCTTAAAAAAGAGATGAAAAGTAAAACATATCCAGGAGATGATCAAAGAGAAGGAATCACTCAAGGGGACGCCCCCTCAACACAGCGCCCCTCCCCGTGCAGGCCCGGGCAGGCCTCCCGGGCGTCTCGGCCGCCGCGGCCGATTCTCCACCGCCCAGTGGGCGAGGACCATCAGGCCCGGCCACTGGGTCGCCAGCCTCACCGCTCAGGACAACCGACCTCCCGGCTCACTTGTCACACCTGCACCGCTGAGGGCTGTCCGCCTGGGGTCACAAGCAGATTCTCTCTAAGCTCCTAGGACGTCTCCAAGGGGCAGCGAGGTTCGGAAACCACTGGCCTACGAGGACCAACACTGAACCGCAGCGTCAGGAGACACAGGAGGCTCAGCCTGGGACTCCGCCCAGCTCCCACCACCACCTCGGCGCCCACAGAGGAGGGCGTCTCCACAGGCTGCGACCCAGGAAGGGGAGAACAGGGGGGAAGGACCGGTCTGTCTGGGGACAGCGTCCCCTCCCGCCCACCTCCTGCCCTGAAAACAGCTGCCGCCCCGTCTCTGGGCGCTGCCACGTGCTCACACCAAGCAAGGGCCCAGCACCTGGGCGGCATGCGAGCTGGGACACAGCTCCCCCGCAGCCCCCGGGAGCTCCCCGAAGCCCCCCTCTCCACACCCCAACCCCACACACGCCGAGGCTCAGGACTGGTGGTGTCAGGGAGTCCGAGCACCAAGGGCTGCAGAACGGCAATGTACTGAAAGAAAAGGGGAACGAACAAGCCTCCTGAAGGCTGAGCGACTGTCTTCTTGGGACCCCTGTCAGTCGTCCTTGTCACCGGCGACAGAAAGGCTGATTCAGCTCATCAAGACACCAAGTTCGTAAAGAAACCTAATTCTCCACCTTCAACGCACTACACCAAACAACGTTCTTCTGTGGTAATCCAGGCCAGAAGGGCTTTAAAGATGTTTAAAACTTAGTATCTTTAACTCTTTAATGAAAGCAGCTACTGTATTGGCAAAAGGACCCCAGAGAAGTCAAACACCGAATGTCTCACAATCTGGACTCGAGTATGAATTCGGCTGGCCAAACTTCAACACTTTTACATAAAGGCGCCCTAAAGCCTTCACACATTCAGCACTACCTCTTACAACGTAAGAGTGGGGCAAATTACTTGACTTCTTTTTAAACAACTAAATCAATTACTCTCTGGTTAAATGTGAACATCTGCAGTAGAAAAAGAGTCAGGGCCTCTATAAAACACTTCGGGTTTTTTTAGTATCTTATCCCTCATCGGTTCCGATTTCTGGGAAAGAACCAGCCCTCTCTGACGACGAAGGAAGACAGGTCGAGGGAACAAATCAACACACGAGAGAAAAGGCGCGGACAAGCTGTGCCGCGAGCAGGCGGCGCACCCTGCAGGCAGGCGGGGCGGGCCAGCCGCTCGTCACCTACTTTCTCCGCGGGCGCCGGCTGGGCCTGCTCGCTCCCCTGCGAGGCCGTGGGACGTCCCTCCTCCGCATGCACTCCCCTCAGGTGGCTCTGCTTCTTCGGCTTCTGGGCCCACGACGTGACAGCTTTACTGCTGGGAAAGAGCGAGCGAGATTACCCCTCACACGCCCCACTGAGCGCGCGCGGGTCCCACAGGTCCCCCAGGTCCCCAGCCGAGGACAGAGCCTGGAGCTGGTCCCGGACAGCCAAGGGGGCGGAAGCTTGGGGACTCCCCTGAATGTCCTTTCCAGCTTCTCGTCACCGGAGGCGGAGGGAGCGGAAAGGCTAACGGTGACCAACGGTCCCCCCAGTCTGTGGCCAGGGAGCGGAACAAAGCCACGCCGCGACCCTCGTCTGCGGCGGAAGCACAGACACGAATCGTTGCGTGACCAGCAGCCACGCTGTGCGTGCACAAGGCTGGTGCACAAGCTACGTGGTGCTGCACAACGCATGAGCTGAGGCTCATACCTGCGGACGACACATTCAGAGACGGGAAGCTGCAAAGCTCGGGGAAGCCGCACAATTTTAAATGGTTTTTTCTCTTACGGACATTCAGCTACAGTTTCCTTTACAAAGTCCCTGGATCAATCAAAACGTCATTGAACTTACAAATCCCTTCTAACATACAGAAAACACAAAATTGAGTATGCCTGTGTGTAAATCTTTAAACGAGAGCTTATTTGCGCCAAACAGAGGACATGTCTGGAAGCAAGATCTCAACAGACTGAGAAAAATGCTCCTTGCCGTGTGTAACCTTTGATTTCCGATTACATGAACGGGTGACAAAAGCCCACCGTCGATCCAGTCCTACCCTGCCGTTCTCCGCAAGCGCAGTGACCAGCAGAAGCCGGAGCAGACACGGCTGGCTCCGGCCAGGTCCCCCACCCCACCCCCGGAGCGGGGGGGCGGCAAGCAGTCCTCCGTTGCCGCGGGCGGGAGGGGCCGGCGTCAGCAGCACCTGACACGCGTCGTGTGTTTCCGCTTCCCCGGGCACTAAACAAAGACCTCAGGACCACTGACCAGTGTTCAAACACTCTCATTCTATTCCAGTCCAACAAATAAACAAATAAAACTCCCTTCAAATGATGCAGAAATTCTACTCACCTATTTGTTTTTCCGCAGTACACTTCTGAGACCTTACTTTCGCCAAGGAAGCCGTGTTCGAATTCACCAGGGAAAATGGAGACATCTTCCTCTGGGGAGGCAGCAAACTCTTCGGGGGCGTGAATGTAGAAACGCTGGCTCCTCGCACTGTCCACGGGGGAGGAGGCCCGCACGGCGGGCGCCCCGCACTGCCCGGCGGAGGCCGCCCCGGGCTCCATGAACTCCGGGGGGCCCTTCGATCGGCGGGCGTTTAATTCCGAGACACAGAAGGTCCCATAGCCACTGCTCACCGAGCTGCTGTCCACGCTGCAGTCCGGCTGCGACGCGGGTGTGTCCTGCTGCATCTCAGCTTCTTTCGACTTCGGGTAACTGAGAACAGAGTCATTTCTGTCGCTGTTTTCAGAAAAGAAACCCATGTGCCTCTCCGGAGGGATCTGTTTATTCGAAGACCTCCCGTCGCAGGAAGCCCACGGAGCGCCGCTGCTCTGTGACTTGACTGAGTTTCTTATCTCCTCCCGTATCCGCTGAAAATGGGAAGTCACAGGTCTGGGTGAGAAAGTGTACTGAACATCACACTTTCATACACAGGTGTTACAGAAGCAGTGTCCAAAGCATGCTGTCGCTCTACAGACAACGCACACACTTTCTCCTCAGCGGGTAAACCCGACGGGTGTGAGTCCTCCGGGCTCCTCTGCAAACCCTCACTCCAAAACGAGGCTCAGTGTAAACAACAACTTACTTGAACTTGGCTGTGGAACTGCTCCTGCTGGGCAGCTATCTGTTCTCGGCACTGTTTTTCCACCAAACTGAAGAGCTGTAACCACCTGGCCTATCAAATGATACAATATTTTAGTTAAAAATCATTGTTAACCTAATATTTCACAGAAAAATCACTCCAGTGGGAGAGGGCCTTTTTAAAAAACGTGTTTCTAATGTAAAATTTGTAAGCTGAGTTACAGAGCCACGAGACCACATTTCATGCAAAAATGCCAGGACGCAGGCTCGGGTGCCCGTTCTCGGGGGCTGACAGGGAAGGTGTGGGTAAGTCCCCCTCCTCAAATGGCCTCTGCGTCAGGTGTCCTCCGCTGTCGTTTCAGAACAGTCAAGAGCAGGCAGGCACCTTGCATACTCTGCAGGTTCCTCTTCCTTTCCTTGCAACTGCCAATGATTTTCTTAAACACTAACTTGTACCCCAAAAAGAATCCCACACCCTAAAACAAGAAATCACTTGGTATTATGAGATTTTAACCCCTAACTTATCTTTCTTAGAGTAAAGATAGCTTTTAGAAGTCAGATGTCGGCGCGCTTCAAAGCACGACAGCTGGAAGAGGGGCGAGACACGACTGCAGACCCCCACGCAGCCTGAGCGCCCCCCGTCTCCTTCAGGCCCGGCCTGCCCCGCCCCCAGGGGCAGCCGGCGGTCCCGCAGCGAGACTGGGCCGGGCACGGCAGGGCACAGGCGCGGCGTCTCCCAGACTGAGTGGCCCGAGGCCGCGTGCTTTCAGCAGCAGGCCCCGTGCAGTAGTTCTCAGTGCCAACCAGGGGCTGCCGTGGACACCGGCCGCCCCGTCGGGCTCCATCCACCCTCTCTCCTGTCAGCCCTCTCGGGGCCGCCTGACCCGGCTCGGACACGCCTCCAGCCTCCCCTCGCCTCCCAGCCTCCCCTCGGGGCCCTCCCCCCCTTGCTCAAGACACACCAAACTCCCTGGCTTCTTTCTACCCCCGGACGTGCCCGTCTGTCCCCCACCTCAAAAGCTCCGTTCTTCCTGGGCTGCTACCTGGAGAACTCTCTCCCGGCCCCGAACACGCCGGCGTCCTCCGCTCCTGCAACCCCAGCTCGACTGTCACCTGTACGGAGCATCCCCACGCCGCCCCAACAGCTCCTCTCTCCCTCGCCGCCCTGCTCACTTCCTCCACGGCACTGACCACACTCAGGGAGGATGGCCTTTGCCCACGGTGTTCACTTGCTCGGGCCCCCGTCCCTGCCCTTCCCTGCCCGACTCAGGCTGCAGCGCCCGAGGGCACGGCCCAGGAAAGGGCGGGCACGCGGGAACACCGCGAGGTGCGTGCGGAGACTGTGCGCGTGCAGCCGGCCTTCTCGGGGCCCTGCCCGCTGAGGGCGACGCCACTCAGAGAGCCCTGGTGGAGCGGGGTCAGGCTGAAACCCGTGTAATGGTGTTCGGGGAAGGGGGGGCCTCAGGACTGGAAAAGGAAACCTTCAAAACAAACTGTGAACGTACTGATAGAAGTGTTCATTCCAAATCAGCTAACTGCAAGACAAGGCAGGCTAGACCAAATTAGGTTCCTTACGGTCCTGACTTACCTGTGATATAAACTATCTTACAGCAATCCAAAGACACAGAAATAAGCAACAGTTTTCTTATTAAGCTACATGAAACCCAAGCAACACATTAGGGGTTATTTTTAACCCGATAAAGTTACTATTCACATGAAACTAAATTACAATAATGACAGAATAACAATTGACATAACAAAAAAGATAACTAATCACATCCTTATTTTCATTTCCTCATTTAGGATACAGATGAATAGAGCTTACTCAGGATATAAATTAGTGCAGGATTTCTTCTTCCTAGGCAGATTTTATCATTAATATTTTAACTTTAAATAAACTAATTTAAGAACATTATAAATGCAGTGAACAACATTAGTCACTTAACCATTAAAAAGGGCCATTAGTCATTTCAAGCTAAACTAATCACCACCACCTGCATCTCCCGCCCGGTCGGAGGACGGGGGCACCTGGCCGGCGTTCTCCTGCAGGCGGTCTGTGGGTGCCATGGCCGGAAGGGGAGCCCGCAGGCCGGCCTGGCACGCACCCCACAGGCCCCGACCTCCTGGGCCTGACTCTCAGCGCTCCCCTCGGCCTGTGTGGTCCTGAACAAGGAAGTCTCACTGCTCTGTGCCTCAGTTTCCCAACTCACCAAATGGGATGCCCGCTCAGAGAGGACCAGGATTAGCCCCAGAGCTAAGCAGGATGCACATAAAGCAGCGGTCTCAGGGGGAAAGGGCATCGCGGACACGTGTGAGGTCATGGAGGTTGCAAGGCTGGGGGGGTCGCTACTAGCGTTGGTGGGCTGGGCCCAGGGATGCGAACCACAGGACCGCCCCACCAGGAAGGGTTGTCCTGTGCCCATTTTTTATTATACAAATCATTATTTTTTGCAGTTTCAAATCACCAAGTTGTCCAGGAATGCGCCTAAGAGTCAGTTTGTTTCACAACTGTGCCGGAACCCGGCCGCCAGCTCAGAACCCCGTCACCGCCTGCAGTCCTGGGCCGTCGGTGGACTCGGCGGTGCCCAGCCTGTTGGGAGCAGCCGCCTCAGGCCGAGTCCACGCGGAGGCCCCGAGTCTTCACCCACTGCAACACCCAAGATCTTATCACAAACCACTCCCATCCCTCCTTCATAGCACACTTCGGACACGATGGTTTTTTAAGTAGGTGCAGGCAGGTTATAGTATCTGTAAATTTCACTTCAGGATGCTCTGTTCATATTATTTTGTTTTCCATTGATTTTAGAGAGAGACAGGAAGGAAGGGGGGAAGAGAGAGACAAAGGGACAGAGAGAAAAACACAGACCTGCTGTCTCGCTCGCTCATGCGTCACTGGTTGCTTTTTAACGTGCCGCATGGGTAAGTGGGACGAGTCCATATTTCCCTCTGTCTCCCTTCCTATCTCTCTCTAAAAATAAATAACTAAAAAATTATGACTCTAAATGTATGATTAGCATTTGAAACAAAATCTCCTATACTCCAAATAGAGACTTGAACAATAATGTTTTATACATTTCCATTAAGCATTCCCAAATCTAGCCTTGGAAAAGTCTACCTTGGGCATTATTCCACGAAGCAAAATGTATACATACAAAGCATTCTCTTAACTAAGTTTGTATATCACAATGTAACCTATGGACCACTGCCCTGAGAGCTCGGCAGAACTCCGTGTGGAAGCCTTGACTTATAAAGCCTTTGGAACGCTCGAACTTAAGTTTCTCAAAATGACCACAAGCCCGTGTTAGTTACCTAACACATCCAGATCCACGACGGCATTAACAACTTCCGACGTCTCCGAACGAAGACACTTCAGTTCACACTCAAGATACAACTTGGTGAGTCTAATCTCTGAGATAGTGTTAAGACACACTTTTGCTCACCGTTCTCACACTCACCCAGTATCATCACCCGGTTAACACACTTGGCCACTTCAGCAGTAACTTCAGTGTCACGCTCTTCAGGATATAAAGTTCTAATAACTTAGAGTTCAGTAGTTTAGTAGAGACATGTTTATATTATTTTACAGTCCCCAAACCGAAACAGAACAGAACGAGATACCTCGCAGCAGTTTTCCCACGGGCCCGGGTCGGTGTGCCCGCTGCGCTGGAGCTCGGGCATCCAAGGGGCCGGGACCTCAGCGCTGCCTTGAATCGCAGACGGTCTGGTCTTCCCTGAGAAAGAGGACACCCCATTTGTACTAAGGTGGGGACTACTTCTGTTGAAACATAAATAATTCAAATGGTTTCCTTCATTCTACCAGCGAGCTGAATAATTCAGCAGTTCAAGATTTAGCAGAGCAGTACAAAACCACTGACATTTAATCCTTCTTAATGGCACCTCATTTGTTGAAAATCTGATCCCAAGTTTGTCCACAAAAGAAAAATAGCCGTAAAAAGACAGGCGGCATTTAATTTTTTTTTTCAAGAACACAACAGAAAGGCCTTTTTCAACCGTGAGAGACCACTCGGAAGTACCAACAGAAAATAAAAGTTTCTGCTAAGTAATAAGAAACATCTCCAGCTTCGGCGATCTGAATTACTGCCGGGGATTATTTACTCCGCTGTGAGAGCTGCTCTTTATGGCCGTGGGCATTCTCTCGCCGCTGCCCAGGGAGACAGCCGAGTCTTGTTAATTGGATCCTCTAATTGGGTGTGATAAGCGGATGCTTATCTCTGCACATCTTTGAATACAAGTTGTGCCAAGCACATTTGAAGCAAATATCCAGGACGAATTTAGCCTATTCAGTGTGTAAAACACCACCGATTCTTTCCAGGAGAACTTGTTTTATAAAAGCACAAGAGGCATAATTAAGGACATTAGAATTTATTTAAATTCCATTTTCACTTCTTTATTGATACTGTTTCACAAAGAATTTGTAATAGAGTGGACACTAATGAAAATAACAGCAAAACAGAATTAGGATCAAAGAAAATCAACAAAAATTCAAGGGAAAGAAGGACGGAATATGTTGTCCATAAGAGGTTTCTATTAATCAAGTTTAATTCTGGCCAATTTAACTGCAGTCACAGTGAAAAGGGAAGCAGGTTGTTACCATTTTCATTAGAAAGGAACACTTAGCTTCCTCCCAGCAAACACTAGGTTCTGGAAGGGTTTTCTCCTACAAACAGGCTCCCAAGGGCCCACCGAGCAACACAGGAAACAAAACAGTGGCCGACTTTCAGCCACGGGGCCCAGGTGACCTCCGCAGACATCCCCTCGGGGCCATTTCCCACACCTGTTCCCCCCTTCACCCCACTTTAATCGACGCTTCCTCCTTTTATTGTATACATGTTCATAAGCTGTCTTAAGCTCCTCCTGAGGAAGGAGGAGAATGAACAAGTTTTTAAAGGAATTTATAATGCACCATTTCTTTTTCTTAAACTTTTTTGTTATTCTATTACAGTTGTCCCCGTGTTTCCCCCTTTGCCCTCTTCCACCCATCCCACACACCCACCCCCGCTCCCCCCACATCGTTGTCCATGCCTGTGGGTCATTCACACGTGCTCTGTCCAGCCCTCCCCATCTCTGTCCATCACAATCCCCTCCCCTCCCCTCCCTGTCAGTCTGTTAGGTGTTTCCAGATCGTGTGCTATTTCTCTTCCACTGCCGGGCTTACTTCACCTGGCATGGTTTCTCCAAGCCCTGTTGTGTGCGGAGGCATCTGCCCCTTTACCAGTGGGCCCCAGCCTGTTGTTGTGCCTGCTTTCTATAACTGACTTCCTCGAACAGTACCTGCCTCTGTGCTATTTTTAAGCTCCTGTAAATTTAGAAACTAAATAATCAAGCTTGTCAGGCTACGCACCAAATCAGAATAAACAGGCTCTGATTAAAAACAAACTAAAGGTGTTATAGTTTAAAAAGAACCAGCCCTGGCGGGTATGGTTCAGTGGACTGAGTGCTGGCCTGTGAACCAAAGAGTTGCCCGTTTGATTCCCAGTCAGGGCACGGGCCTGGGTCGAGGGCCAGGTCCCCAGTAGGAGGTGCACAAGAGGCAACCACACACTGCTGTTTCTCTCCCTCTTTCTTCCTCTTTTCCTCTCTCTAAAAATAAATAAAATCTCTTTTTAAAAATGCACCGTTTGACAGCATCTACTTTTCAACTTAGTCTGGTTTTTTGTTTTGTTTTTTGCTTACTTCTTGGCATTCAACTTTAATTGCTACTTTCCAGACTGATGAGCTAGTTCTGCAATAGTAAACACTATTTGTCTTAACTTAAAAATGCAGAAACAATATTTAGGCAACTAAATTTTTAAAATATTCTTGTAATTTACTGAGAACAAAAAAGTGTAAGAACACTACATCGGGCAAAAACAAGTCCTTTTTCACAATCATCCCCGTGCGAAAATACACACCCCTGGCAGAAATAAAAAAACCTGGGAGGGCTTAAACTCTTCTTACCTGTCCCTCCACAGTTCCTGATTATGGTTGTTTATTTTGTCTGTTTGTTTTTAATGCAAATCAGTAACTATGACACTATTTGAATAAATTGGTAATCCATGCAAATAAATTTATTCTGATTTGTTACTATAGTTTTTAAAAAATCTATCTATCCCATTCTTACCTATTAGTATTTAAGTTCAGTCCAAGAGAGTAGGGAGAGTTTTTTATATCAAATTCTACAGAAGATGGAGTTTTCTGTAAGGGTTCCACCAAGTCAAAGTCCTCCATAGCGCACAGAAACGGTTACGCTCCCTTAATGGAAAGTGCGGGTTCTTTCACCGTTTGAAGAAACTGAGTCCGAGTCATCTTCAGAGGCTTCGTCGTCTACAAGCATTTTCAGTTGCTACCATTCAGACTGTGAAATATCCTAAGTTCCCAAGAGTCTGAAATGAATGGGGAAAAGGTACTGCTGAGAAGCCACTAAACCTGGCAAGTATCCCCTTGCCGTGATTTTGGAGGCCTCGGCCCCGTTACAGAAGCCGAGATGAGGAGCGCAGCGTCCCTCCTGAGGGCCGACATGCAGACACAACCCGGACGCCCGCCAACTGGTGGCTGGGGGGACGAGTGTGCTGACCCACAGAAAGGGGCCTTTCTCAGCCATGAAAAGCAATGAAGAAAAAGCAAGAATGAAATGAAGCACAGAGACCTGCTACAATGTGGATGCACACGCTACAGCGTGACAGTTCTGGAATCAGAAGGTGGTGACGGTTGCACGACTCTGTGAATATACTAAAAACCAATGAACTGTACACTTTAAAAGAATGAATGTTATGGTATGTGAACTAGATGTCAATTTTTAAATCTACAATAAGGTGATTTGCAAAATAGCATTATCTTTTCCAGGTAATGTTGCAGAATTGTATGTGTTGAATAATCAAGGTTCTAGACACAGTGTTACTAGGTAACCTTTGGAATACTTAACATGCCTCCTCCGTTTCATGAATTCTTGCCTGTTGGTTCATACAGTGAATAGACGAAGGTGAACTACTTAGAATCTAATTTGGATGGAATTCAAAACAGCCAGTTAAACTGTTGACCACGGCTGTTTCCCTCTGCTGGGAGGCGGCAGCGGAAGGAGTGCATTTGCACTACACAGCCTTTGTACTGGGTGCACGCGTTACTTCTTTAAAAATAAACTATTTGCCAGACCCACAAAAACTGAACTGACGTTAGGCGTACACGGGCACATTGGCTTTTCCAATGCAACCCCTTCTTAGGAAATTCATGCGTTACAAAAAAATTTTTTTTAAAGCAACAGAAAAAGAAAACCTGTGCTGCTTACAACACAGGAAGTTCAGAGATTGAAACAGAGCAAATTTGCCTAGTATTCCGGTCCCCCTAGGCTCCCACTCGCTAGGGCCTGGCGGTACAGAGCACAGCTCTGAAACTGTCATCTCATCAAGGGCCCACGGCCCCCGGGGACAGGAGTGAGAGCCAAGGGCAACCGGACGCAGCTCAGTGGGTCCCTCCCCAGCGGCGTCAGCCCATCGCCCACGACAAACGGGGTATTGAACACGCCGGGGGCTGCACCTTCCAGCTGGCACCGAAAATGCCGGGATGCAAATCACCTTGCTCTTCTCCCAGAAGAACACAGGCTCTCTCTCTCTCTCTGGGGACCAGGACCCGCCACCCGCCTCTTCTTTCCCGGCTGAGATCATCCGGATGCGGTGGGTCCAGGCGGAACACCGCCTGAAACGCAGTGGTGTCTCTCCATCGGGGGGGGGGGGGGGGGGGGGGGGGGGCTTGAAGGGAGGGGAAAGCCCGAGACACAATGCGGGGAAAAAAAAATTTTTTTTAAAAGAAAACTTCATGGAAGTAAGTAGGAGCACGGACACATTTTCATATCTCACGGCAACAAAATAGGACGCTTTGGGGCCCCCTTCCCACTAGTTTAAAAAAGAAAAAAAAAAAGGGAGTCGGGGTCTGCGGCTGCTACTAAGTCAGCGCGCAGCTCTGCTCCGCGGGGAGGCGGGCGCGGAGGAGGCGCGGACGGCGGGGGTCTGGAGGCCGGATCCTGACCCCGCCGCGCTCCCGGCCAGCCTCAGCCCCTGCTGCGGACCCTCGGGTCGAAGCGGCCAGGCAAGGGAGGACCCGCGCCGTCGCCCGGCCGGCGGACCGCACGGACGCCACCGTCCCACTAACTCCAGTCTCGATTTCCAAAGTGAGCACGGGCGCCTCCTCCAAAAAAAAAAAAAAAAAAAAAAAAAAGGGGGGGGGAGGGGAGATCCCACAAGACCCCCGCCCACCCCGGGAGAGACACTCTGCGATTGGGCCCCGCGGGTGTCACTCAAGGGCACCGACTCCAGAAAAGGCGCACGGCCGCAGGCGAAGCCCCCACACGCCCGGGGACTGGGGCAAGGTACGTCGTGTGGCCGCCGTCTTCCTTGCCTTAAGCCCCTCAGTACACTCGGGGCTCCTCTAAGGCCGTGTCTTCTAAGTCTCGTCCCCTGTCCCCCGAGACCGGCAGTCCCCGCAGACGGACGGCCGCTTACCTGGCCGCCGTTCCAATTCAGGGTCGGGCGAGCGGCCTCTCGCGACCGTTAAACTTAGGGGAGCGTGCGCGCGCCCGGCGCCTCGCCTACGATTGGCTGCTAGGAAGGGGGCGGAGACGACCGAGCCGCGGCGCGCGCCCCTACCCCCTTTCCCCTCTGCTCTGGCCGAAGGGGGAGGTACGACGCCTGAGAACAGGGTGGGGCGGGGCTTATGTCAAATCCGCTAGTCTGATTGGCTGTCTCGCAGCCACGCGGGGAAGACCTCAGGTTCCCGCATGCGCAGTTCGTAAGAATGAGCCTCCGGCAAGTGAGGGAAGCCGCAGCTGGAGTACTGCGCGTGCGCGCAGACTCGCGCTCGCGATCGGCGTTCTGCGTTGATTCTGGTTCCCCCTAGGATTTGGGGGGCGGAGGCCAACCCTGGGGCCAGGTAAGTGTCTGCGGAGAAACCAGGCACCCGGACGGTTGCTCACGATTGGCAAGGGCCCTGGAGAGGAGACTGGGGAATCCGGACGCCTTGAGTGTCCCAGTTTGAGTGTCTGAGTCGCGCAACCAAGTGATCCGAGGCCCTGCTGGAGGTGGGGTGAAGCCGGTCCAGGCGTCTGGGCTCAGTGGTCCCTGGACCTGGTTTACCCTAGGCTGCTAGGGGTCGGCCCTGGGGCTCTTCGAGGCCTGGAGTGGGGAAGGGAGAGGAAAGCCCACGGCCTTGGAGAAAACAGCTCCCACCGACACGGAGGACGAATGCAACGATCCTCAGGGACTTGTCCAGAGGAGCCTTATGGCGCCCTTAGCACGCAGCAGGCTTGATTTAGGCCTGGCACGTAGTAGGTGTCGGCATTGCCCTTGCCAGGTCTTTCGAAGGACTGCAGAGATCCCGCGTCCCGCCCTGTGGGCCCCCAGCCCAGCTCGTGCGCTCTGCTCCGTCCCCTCGCTTCCAACTAGTGCGCCTTTACGTTACTTCCAGGTTGGCCTGTCACTCAGATGCGCCTGGTCCACCCAAGCAATGTCAAATTATTTTGTCAGTACATGGCTGTTTTCAGGGAACATATTTCATATCCACGCCAAAAACCTGTGCAGTTTTAGTTTCAGTTGACCACAAAGCCTATTATTTGAGACAATGTAGACAATGGTCAGACACAGAAGTGTGAGTTCCTGACGGGAAAGGTGTTTTCTTACAAAAAATAATATTAACCCCCAGAGTGGATAGTAGGAGTGGTTAGTTCTTTAACCCTGCACGAGACAGATGGGTCATTGCTTTGGCTACAAAATCAGATGGGCTCTTTTTAATTTGAGGGTGTTGTTTTGTTTTGTTTTTGGCAGTGGGATTTTAGATAACTTTTTAAGCTATTAATGTCTTAATAAGCTAGTAGTGTTCTGATTAACCTAGTTATCTTGTTAACCAGTTGATGCAGTGAAATATTTTGGTATGGTCTTAACACCGTATGTCTTAACTTAGGGTAAACTCTTTGGTAGGGTCTAAATTAAAAAAAAAATTCAGAATGGAAATTGGCTAACTTGGCTAGAGAGAAGAAATGCCATTTTCAAAGCGTTATAAACAGCTAAAAAGGTAGTTTTTCAAGTCTATAGAAATTATGATTCTAGTCCTGGTTGGGGTGGCTCAGTGGAGTGAGCACCAGCCTGAGAACCAAAGGGTCGCTGGTTCGATTCCCAGTCCGGGCACATGCCTGGGTTGTGGGCCAGGTTCCCAGTTTGGGGTGCATGAGAGGCAACCACACATTGATGTTTCTCTCCCTCTTTCTCCCCCCCTTCCCCTCTGTCTAAACATAAATAAAATAAAATATTTTTAAAAAGAAAGAAATTATGATTCTGGAACACGGATGTAGAAAACTTTAGAAATTCCTGTAAGTGTATTAAGTATAACTGTTCATCTAATCTAAACGTAACCCCCATACTGGAGATTTTATTCTACTTTTCTGGCCGTGTGAGGGTATGATTACCATATGATTTATTGTAACATCAAAGTGCCCAAGTATCTCTCTCTTGTCTTGGCCTTGACATTGGCAGCTTTATAGCGGAGATCTTTCACATTGATTGGGATAAGGTTAAGCTGTCCAATAAGAGCAGCTGCTCTTGGCTTGAGAAATTTGGTGTCTGTTAACCAGGGTGTTACTTTGTTTCATTGATTTTTATATACAATTTGTCATGTTGGAGAGCAGTTCCCCACACCGAAGATGAGGAATTCTAAAACTTTCAAGCTGTAGCTTAATTATTAAGTACAGGAACCCTGGCTGGGTAGCTCAGTTGGTCAGAGCGTCATCCTGACACAGCAAAGGTTGCGGGTTCGATCTCCAGTCAGGGCTCATACAAGAATCGACCAATGAATGCGTGAATAAGTGGACCAACAAATCAATGTTTCTTCCCCACCAAAATCAATAAATAAAAGGGCTTTTTTTTTAATGGAAGGAAATGATAGGTATACACTTAATATGAATTTTTCCACTTTTCCTGGCCTTCAAGACTTCTCATTCCATTCGATAGTTCCTAAATACCTCTGTTTAAACCAGGGCTGGTTTTCATCTTTCCCCTTGAATCTGCTGGGAGGACAAGCTGTGCTATCGGCATCATAATCTTCTCCTTGGCACCTTTCACAGACCACAATTATGACCTCACCAAACACACGTCTGTGGTAGTTCCAGGGTTTCCAGGTGCCTCTTACATGGGGCCCTACCAAGGAAAATGCTCAGTAGGTCACTGTCCTGGGAGCCTTCTTGCTCTGATCTCTAAAACAAAGGCCCATGGAGCGATCCCTTCTCTCAGTGGGTTTGTGGGTGAGGCCACGGTGCACGTGGTGTGTTGAGAGGTTCCTGAGCTTTGTAGTTTAGGGATCAAAAGAGCTAATCGCTTTACATTTGTGGCCACACGTATGTTTTGTTTTGTTTTTTCCTCACCCTTACCTCCAATCCACAGATGAGGAAAAATGGCCAGAGGTGCACAGCGGGTCAGGCTGACCACAGGGCCATATGGCCTTCCGGAGACCACGCAGGAGAGGCAGAGCAAGGAAAATATTGAGAGAGTGAGGGGCCGGGGAGAGAGCAGATCTGGAGATGGTGGGGAAGGTAACGAAACAGGCTGGAGAAAGGACTGGTTTATTTTCAAGACAGGGACGAGCTGCCGCTCTCCCCAGATCAGTGTCTCTAAAGCAACCCACGTGCAAGTCTGCCGAGCTTCCTTCGTATCGAGACCAACGCTCTGAATCGTTATGCTAACAGAGGCTCGGAGGCTTAGGAGAAAAGAGAACGTTGTTATTGCCGCTTTTTATGTAGTTCTGATTTTAATGGTGTAAGTGATAAGTTACAAAGTTCCTGTTAGATGCCATAAATAGGACAGGTGTAATGCCCCGTGGATTCAGTTTTCTGTTTAAAAAAAAACAAAACTGAACGGGATGTTGTAACCGCACAAGTGGAAAGCTTTTCTCTTCGACTTCCTCATTGTCGTCACCTACTTCCTTGTCCCTTGATCTGGGAGCCTGTTGAATTCACACAGACCCAGAGCAGTCTCCTCTTCCTCTTCCCCCAAGTCCAAGGCCACAGCTCTGCGTTTCCAGTTCAGTCCGCGTCCCTCGTCGTCGTCTCTGAGAAAGAATTCCCTGAACGCTTACTGACCGTGGGTGGAGAGGACTGTGTCCCCCGAGCCCAGGAAAGGATGGGTCTGTCTCAGGCTGAGCCCCGGCCCCCGGCTTCCGTTCTAACAGGGGTGTTTGGCTCTCGTGAGCGGTTCAGACAGCGAGCGAGGGAGGACGAGCTGGGTGTGAAAGGCAGAGGGGGGCTGGCTACCTTGCTTTCAGTCCCGTTCTGCAGGGAGCACCAGAACACACTTCCCAAACGTGAAGTATTATTAAGCATTTGCCAGAAAAACCTCCTCTTGCTTAGCTTCTGGTGCCATCAGCTGGCCACTGTGACTTTGCAGAGTGCGAGAGCCGGTGTGTCCGGGCCCAGGTTTGGCCCTGCACTGCTGGCCGGGGCACCCTTGTGAGGCCTGTCCTTTATCCCCTTGTTGGGGGGGGGGAGGGGAGGGGAGCCTCAGCAGCAGTCAGCACTCCAAAGTTCTGGTCTCAGCTTCTCACGTATTCCAAACATAAGAAACCACAGCTTTTAAAGGTGTCTGCCCGAGCAGCCAGAAGGACTTCTCCTCAAACCCAGGAGGTGCCTCTGAGTCAGCTGAGGCTCTCCCTGCATGCGGGTTCTCCTTCAGGTCGGGGCAGCGCCCGGGTGGGAGGCTCCATTCCTGAGCAGCTCCCCAGTGCCGTTCGCCGGGGCTGCTGCTGCGGGGGCTGCCCTCGGGGTGGCAGGGTCCCGGAGCTGCGGCGTCCAGCACCCTAGCCGCTAGGCACGTGGCTAGTCCACACTGCCCGTGTTGTAAGCGTGAATGCACTCCAGGGTTTGAATACTGATATAAAAAAACAACTTAAATGCATCTGTTTGAGAGGCCTGGAGCCGTTCCTGTGGCTGCTAAGGTTCCAGTGCAGACTCAAGAAAAGGGGGTTGCTGTGCCGTCTGTCCGTCTGAGTGTGGCAGTACAGCCTGGGGTGCGGGGGGGGGGGGGGGTGAACAAGTGAAATTATAAAGATGGCAGTTATTTTTCTATTGATTACATGCAGAAATAATGTTTGGGATCTGTTTGGGTTAATAGACTAAAATGTTAAATATATTCTTAATATATTAAAATTAATTTCCTCGGTCTCTTTTTTACTACTTTGGTCCTCTTCCTAATGTGACTGCTGGGAAATGTGGACTCTCGCACGTGGCTTGCACTCGTCTGTGTCAGACACGCCCGTCTGGAACATCGCCGCGGCAGGGCCGCGTGCGGGCGTGCATTCTCAGATGAGCCCGCTCCTCGGTCCCCGTGTCACCGTCCCTCGGTCCCCGTGTCACCGTCCCGCCCCTTCTGTTCGCCCAAACCTGCGTGTGCGGCGTCCGTCCTTCTCCCTGCGCGCTTCCACGCTGCCTCCGCGTGCGGCTCCAGCGCCCAGGGCCCGGGCTCCCACCCAGCCGTGCGCCGTCCTAGGGGCCTTGCTCAGAGCCCGTCGCCGCGACCCCGGGCGGGCTCCTGGGCCGAGGGCGGCAGCAGCCTCCCCTGGGAGCTGGTCGGGAAGCGTCCCAGGCCCTGGGGACGCAGCGTCTCACTTATCTCACATGGTCCCCGGGGGGGTGTCCACCCACAGAGGGCTGCCCTGTGGGGGCTTGAAAGTGACCGCCCTCCCTGAGGCCCCCGTTTGGGTCCGTCCCCACGCCTGTTCCTCCGCTTGGGTTTGATGGCCTTTCTGCGAGGTGGTGTGCCATGCAGGCTGTGGCTGAGAGAAGCTGGTGCTCTTCCCTTCCTAAAAAAAGTATTTACACGGTGAATTTTGGGCAAATGACGTCCAGAAGGCGAGTGTGGAGACGGAGGTGCTGCGCCTTCCTGCAGGTGGTTCCCACGGCCGTTCTGGCCCAGGCCCCCAGCAGAGGCCCTGGCGCCCCTTTGCCACGCTCCGGGGCACTCGGCTGTGGGGCGGGCGGGGCGGGGGGCTCACTTGCTGTCTGGTTTAAATCGGTGACTGTTTGCCCCAGTCACAGCCACGTGACTTCTGTCCCACCGGGCGCCCGCCTCGGTCTGGGGTGCGGGTGGCCCAAGGAGGCCCAAGGAGGGAATGCGTGCCGGCCGGATCCGGGTCGGGGAGAGAGGCCCCTGGTAGGAGCGCGTGCCGCGTCCCCACTCCAGGCCCCCCGGGGGGGACCGGAGGCCGTAGGAGAGCCTGGACCTCGGCTGTGGAGTGCGTCACCCACTCTGGTCTGTGGCCTGTGTCACACCTAGGGACCTCTGTCTCAACTTCTGTCTCCCGCCCCCAGCTCCGCGGGCGCCTGAGGCCAGGCCGGGCCTGTAGTCCGCGTGGAAAGGGCTGCGCGGGCGAGCACTCCCTGCGCGGAGCCCTGGCGCCCGCCGCGCGTGGGAAGGGCCTGGGCCAGCGCGCGGCTGTACCTGGGCCACAGCAGAGGCCCCGAGCCGACAGGAAGTGGGGGCGGGAGCCAGCCCCGCGGGGGGCTCCCCTCCCAGAGAGGAATCGGAGCAGAGCACCGCCCCCGCCTCCTCGCCGGTTTCCCCTTACTCACACTTCTGGGTCCCTTTTCTTTTTCTTTTCTTTTTTTTTTTAATGTCAGGATGAGCTCTCATTTCAAGTGCTCGTTGTCCCCCAAAGACCCCGGGCTGCTCTGCAGGTATCACAAAAACTGAAACCCAACCCGCAGGCCTCCCCGGGCTTCGGGGAAGTGGGGCCGTGGGCGTGTCTGTCATTGGTAGCGGTCACTGGCGCAGAGCCAGAGCTCCGGAGACACTGAAAGTGTTTGGGGCCGTCCGATTGGCTGCTGGAACTCGCCCTTGGACAAAGCAGCCAGTCACGGAGCGCTGGGGACCTGCCCGAACTCCGGGTGGGTGGCAGACCCTCCAGCGTGCGTGTTGGCTCTGAAGTAGGACAGAGGCAGGGCTGGAAACACGCTGGGCCGATGACAAAGCAGCCGCCGAAAGCACCCTCCCCCGCCCTTTGTCTGGGGGTGTCGCCTGTCTCAGACCTGCTTCCTTCCTTTGTCGCCGGGCTGCAGCCGGCGCTGTCCTGCCCGGTCAGGTGCCCCAGCCAGCGGAAGAGGAGCCCCAAGAGAGGCGTGGGCTGGGGTTCCGTGATGAATGCGACCCCGGGCTGGCTGCTGTCTGGGGCCCACGGGAGTTTTGTTCTGGGGGCGGAAGGCAGAGGCGAGGCGGGGAGGGGCGGCTCTGGGCGGGCACACGGGCCTTTGTCGCAGCCACCCCGGGGCGAGCGCCCGCCGTATCGGTGTGTCGTCTGCCTTCGTTCCTGAGGGTGCTTCTGAGACGATTCTCAGGCAGTAGACAAGGGCCGCTGTTCAAGTGCCGTTTTCACGCACACACTGTCTCTAGACGTGTCTCTCCACGGCCAGGGAGCACCGGGCACACGACCGTGTTGTCGCGGGCTGGGGCTGCCCCTGCGCCGGTGTCAGGCCTGTGACAGAGGGTGCGCAGTCAGACCCTGTGTCGGTCACAGAGCCGGGGACGGAGTGGACAGGAGGGGGACTGCTCGCCGTGTTGTCCTTGTACCAGTGACCGCTGCCTCGTCGGCGTCGGCCGTGCCGGCGACTGAGACGCTCGGGTCTGGAGCCACAGAAAATGCGTACAGCCTTGCGGAAAGCTGGCCTGGGGGGACTCCGGTGCTGTGTTGGAGACCGGCTGCCAGGAGCGCGCGTGCACGAGGGTCCGAGTGGAAGCGGCGGCTACTCGGAGCCGCACGAGCAGCAGCGACAGGAGCGCTGTCTGCCTCAGAGCCCACACCGTAGTCCATGGAGACGCACAGCCGAGTGGTGCGTGCGGTTCCCGTAATCCACTGGGTGACCGGGACTGTGCTGAAAACCAGTCTCACGCCTTCGAAGGCCTTTCCCGAGCACACCCCTCCCTGAGCTGTAAGCCGGGGGCGGGGGGAGGGGACGACTCACCCATTCGGTCTGCGGGTGAGACACGCGGCCCAGGCTGTGGCTCGCCCCGCCCTTATGCCGATCGTTGACAGGTGCCACCTTTCAGGTCCTGCTGCCGCCCTGCCCTGGACGGAAGCAGGGCCCGTGGGCCCAGCGCACCCGCGCAGCTGCCACTCCCTGCCCCATTCGCTTGCCAGCCGGAGCCCGGTCCCCCCCCACCCGCGCCTCAGGGCCTCGTTGAAATCTCATCATTGATGATCCCTTTCTTTCCGACTGCTTTCTGTCTCTGACGGGACTGAGCTCCAGGAAGACGGAGTCTAGCTCTTTTTGACCTTGTGAGGCTCAGGAAACTCCTTGCCTGGTGTTTCAGGGCCCCAGGCACCTCCGTAAAAGTCAGCCGGCCCGGCGGTGCTGTGGCGCCCCATTGGGCCGTGTCACCGGTGGTGCGGCCCAGGGAGCAGATGTCCCTGTTCAAGCCCAAGGAGCTGGAAACGCGGAAAAACAACCATCATGACACCGACTGATGGTGGCACTCCCTGCGTCAGACGGTGAGGCTCGGCCACCAGGCGGGCCGGCGGGTCGCGGCCTCTGTGTCGCACGAGAACTAGTCACTGAAACCCTGCGGCGCACCAAAAAAACCTATCTCTTTGCCGATCTGACGGTAGGGATGCTGTTTCGTTCCTTCCCACCGGACGGCTGTGGTCGTTTTTATTTGACAACCCGCGGGAGCGAGGTCGGAGCCCCTGACCGAACAGCCAGGGGCCGCGTGTTTCAAACTTGGGGTGCGCCCGTGCAGTCGCCAAGCCTGACGGTGGCACGTGGCAGCGGCGGTGGCCTTGCCTGTGGCTGGCAGACACGCCCCGGCGCTCCGACAGTGGCCCCCGCCCCCAATTCCAGCCTGGTGTGCGCCGCTCAGCCCCTCCTTATCGGATGTCAGCCCCTCCTCCGGAACGTCACCCTCCACACCTCTCCCTCCTGGGAAGCAGCACCTCCGGGTGCCGTGGAGGTATTTCCGGTCCGTTACAAGGAAATACTGACCGGCTGGCCGGGCACGTACTGCTGCCCCGGCAGCCGATGCTGGGGATGGGTGTGCACGGCCCAATGACCCGTCCTCACTGACGTCCCAGACGCCCCCCCCCCCCAGAGCTGGGTGCCCGCCCCCCCCACCCCCCTGCCGAGCTGCTGTGTCAAAGGCTGCCCTTCTGTCTGTGCAGGTCCGCGGCACGCAGACCCTCTCCGCCCATGAGCGCCTCCGGTTGGCTCCGCCTCCCTGCCCCCCTGACCAGGATGGGCCCTGGGCCACGCCGGCTGGCAGCACTGTTGTCCCCGGGGGCAGGGGTCGCCGCAGTCCAGGTGGCAGGCAAGAAGGACCGCCCCGCTCTGCTTCCTCTGGATGAGGGCGCACTGGAGGAGCAGTTTGTGAAAGGACACGGCCCGGGGGGCCAGGCCACCAACAAGACCAGCAACTGCGTGGTGCTGAAGCACGTGCCCTCGGGCCTGGTGGTCAAGGTAGAGGGAGAGGAGCCCGGGGGTGGGGGCCGAGCGCACTGGAAGGCATCGCGTGCCCTGTCCCCTGCACGTCCCCTGCCCTGAGGCGTCCTCCCCCGGGCAGAGCGTGCTCCCAGGGGCCCTGGAGCCGGGCTCTGGCCGCCCTCCTTGAACCCGGCGGGCAGCGTGGTTCTTGTACAGCCTCGGCCGCCGGTGGCCGCAGCGCCACCAGGGCACCACCAGGTCCCGGGTGTCTGCCCACAGCCTCAGCCCTTGGTGACCGGGCTGGTTAAGCGGGTCGGTCGTGTCCCCTGTGTCCCTCCGCCCCTCCCTGGTGGGTTGCAAGGACGCCCACCCGTCAGAGCGTGAGACGGGGAGACACGCTGTTCTCGGCGCTCAGAAGCAGAACGCCGCACTCTCTCCGGTCTCACTGCTCCCGGCCGCGCTGGGGGCTGCACGGCAGCTGGAGCCTCGAGAGACAGCCGGGCGCTCAGGCAGGTCCCTGAGCGGCTCCGCAGCAAGCGCTGCCCCCTGCCCCGCGCCATCCCGTCCTCAGAGCCCAGCTCCTCTCCCCCTCGGAGGGGCAGACGCAGAGCAGGAGGCGTGGGGAGGTGGGGTCACCCCTCGCCCCAGGCCGCCCCACGGAGGGCCAGCCCAGACCGGCCCGCGGCCGAGTTCCTGACCCCACTCCTCACGGCCGGCTGTCGGAGCCCAGGGCACGTTACTGCAAGTCCCAGCCCCTTGCCTCCTCCTCCTTGAAGAGGTGTCACTCCTGAGCAACAGGTACAATTCTGAAGGCCGGCCTAATTTGTTTCCACCCGTTCCATGTAACTTACTCCAGTGCGCACCCCAAGTTCACAGAAGTCCCCTTCACTCGCCCGTGAGCTCTGCAAGGCAGGCGTGCACCCCGGGCACCGAGGCCTCACACACGGGGGCCGAGGTGGGCCCCCACACGGTGGGGGGGGGGGTCCTCCTCCAGACGGGACTCGCCCTTCCCTCCTGCGTGCCCAGGTCTCATTCCTGGCCGCAAGCTGGGCGCACCGGAAGGTGTTTGCAAAACCATCTCGGGCCTGGACGTGATTTGGAGCCTACCACCTGCTGCTGCACGGAACCGCCTGGTGAAACAGGCGGGGGAGGGTGTGGCTGTCCTTCTGTCGCTGACACTATCCCCCACCCCACCTCCACCCCTACCCCCACCCCCGCACCTGCAGTGCCCAGGGAGGTCAGCCACTCCGGGCTCCCGGCAGGAGCACCCGTGGCCCTCACGTCACACCCTTTCTCCCCGCAGTGCCATCAGACCAGGTCCGTCGACCAGAACAGGAAGCTGGCTCGGAAAATCCTGCAGGAGAAGGTGGACATTTTCTACAACGGCGAGGACAGTCTCGCTCACAGAGAAAAGCGAGAAGCAGAGAAGAAGAAGCAAGAGAGGAAAAAAAGGGCCAAGGAAACCCTGGAGAAAAAGAAACGACTGAAGGAACTCTGGGCGTCGAGCACCCACGCCCACGGGGAGACGCCAGGGGGCTCCGAGTGAGCGGGCCCGCCGGCGAGGCACACACGGCCCGTCTCCCGCGCTGCTGCCGAGCTCCGAGAGCGACCCTTGGGGCAGGGGCACGGGACGTCCCAGTTTTCGGACGGCAGGCTGAGGGGGAGGCACCGAGAGCCCAGCCGGAAACACGGGACACCACCGCTGGGGAGGGACCGTGACGCCCTCGGGGCCCAGAGGCCACGTGGCTGAGGGGCGGCAGGTGGCGGGGCCGCCGGGGTGGCCGACAGTCCTGCTCTCTACCTGGGCGGCAGGGACGCGGAGGTCGCCTTGTTTTTCAAGCTGTGCATTTGTGTGGTTGTATCTTATTCTCAGAGGTTAGAAATAAAAAGAATTTGTTTATTTAAGTACAGTTACTGCCCTGGCTGGTGTGGCCCCGTGGACAGAGTGGCAGTGGGTGAACCGAGCCCCAGCCAGGGGTCGTGCCCGGGCTGCGGGCCAGGTCCCCCGCTGGGGCGTGCGAGAGGCCACCCACGGGTGTTTCTCTCACACACACCAATGCCCCTCTCCCTCTTCCTTCCTCATCCCTTTCCCTCTCTCTGAAAATAAAATCTTTAAAAAATAAAGAAAATTGTATTTTTTTAAAAAGGAGGACTATTAATAAGGTACATTGTTACGAAGAGCTGTTTAACTGGGACAGACATAAACAGCCTCACGGGCCACCCTGTCACCCCCCGGAGGTCACGGCTCTGTGACCCTTAGGTGTCCACCAGCTTCCTGTCCGAGTAAGAGAACGAGATGGCGAGGACCTACAGGTGGTTCAGTTAGCTGCCCTGTCGGCCGATCAGATCAGACCTCGCGGCCAAGCACCCACTGGGACGGGGACACACGAGCACCCTTCCCCGTGTGCTGGCTGACGAGCAGGCTTCCAGGAGACGAGGTCCCAGAAACCCGGTTTGTGTGCTGGCTGGCTGGGCGCCCTCACCTCCGTTTGCCCTGCCCATCGTCTGGGGTTGTTTCGGCAAGGTCAGTAGGTCGGCTCGTTAGGACACTCCTCAAGTTCACGCATCGACCAGGTGGGGCACCCCGAGAGGTGAGAAGGCCTCTGTCAGACATGGGGCTCCCCCTTTTCTGCACCCAGAGTTCACCTGCACAGCAGCCAGAGCTCTCACCTCGGTGCGACCTGGTCCAGAAGGGTGAGCGCTCCATGCCGGGCTTCCCACTGCTGGCCATGTGAGCAGGCCCTTCCCCACTGGGACCTTCGGACCTGCAGACCTGCACTTGGGAGGTCGCCGGGGGAAGTCGCTGGAACGGTGCACGAGCGGCCGGTATGCGTGGGGAATCCGTGGACGGGAGGGACAGACGCTCCCGTTTCCGTCCCCTTTCTTGCCCGTTTCGGAACCTCCCGTCACGTGCACGACGGAGACACGAGCTGGCCTACAGACCTGTCCCGGCTGAGACGGCCCCACGCCCGCAGAGCAGCCCCCACCCCTCCCCACAGTGACCGCCCGTCCCACGGGGGGGCAATGTTAAAAATCACACCCGCCCTCCGGCCTCTCTGCACACCCCGCACTGCCCGGCGGTGTCCAGCCCCAGGGCAGGGAACCTTCCGGCAAGCACCCAAGGGGCTAGCTCAAGTTGAGGGCCACGTGGGCATGAAAAACAGACCCCTGTGGTGTCCCCAAATGCGCACAGGGTAGGCACCTCAAGGCCGAGGAGCTCCTGGCTGCGGGGAGGGGGAGGCAAAGGGCAGAGTCGGCAACCGCTTTCTGGCGGGCACTTGCGCGCACCCGCTGCGGTTAAAAGGCACCACGAGGCGACCTCGCCGGGCCCCTGCCTCCTGCTGCGGCAAGTGCTCCCCAGCGCGCAGTGTGCTGATCACACACCGGACACTCTAGTCAGGAGGGGGAGGCCCACCTGCGACAGGTCTCTGCCGCCTCTGCTCCAGGAGCCGCTGGGTGAAACGCCCCTCGATTCAAGGAACCCACGCCTCAATACCAATTGTTAATGAAAATAAGCTTTATTACATCAAGTAATAAATACATACAAAGATGCAAACAGTGTTAGTCACTTTCTTCCCGGTGTGTGGACCGACTTACGGGAAAGGCGGAACTGACATCTACCTACAGACTCAGGAAACACTTCAGGGGTCCTTGCTAGGTGGGGTGCGGTGAGTTGCTGCTCTTTCCTCTGTATTTATAACTTGTTCATCTTAAAAACGGACTTCGAAGCACTAACAGTCATGCAAATGCTTAAGCAAAAAAAAGTCACGGGAAGCAGAGTCTAGGCTGGGTGGCCCACGGGGACGGCCACGCAGGCGTGCGGCAGCCGGGACGCGCTACAGGGAGGACCCTCGGCACCGTGCTAGCTAGCTCGGGAAGAGAAACCGAGAACAGCCGGAGGAACACACACGTCTTCCGAAAGAGACACACTGGTGTCCTGGAGCTGTGAGACAAGTAAGTGACGGGCACCTTCTAATCAATGCTTTAAAAAACGGAAACAATGACAACACCACCCTGGCTAGTTCCTAAATCTCTCCCCCATCTCGGCCACCGCAGGGTGCAGAGCCTAAGGACCCACGGGAGGGGCGCGGGTGGAGCGACCGAAGGGTTACCGCGTGAAAACGAGTTTCATCTGGATGGGGGGGGGGAACCGGAGCTTCTCGGGAGGTGGGGGTAGGCGACGGGCAGGCTGACTGGGCGGCTAGGACCTGGCGTTGCGCTCCGTCTCGGCCAGGCACTCCCGGACCAGCCCCCTCGCGTGGATGATGCCTGGAAGAGAAGAGGCGGAGACTGCGGACCCTCCAGCCGGCCCCGAGCCGGAAGAGGATTGAGGAAGAGGAAGAGGAAGAGGGGCCTTTCACAACCAGCCAGAAAGCCCTCGCTCTGGAAGGCAGCTCGGGACCAGCGCCCGAGCCGCCCGGCGGTCTGAAGGGCACCGACGTCCCACGCCCCCTCCCACGGCTCTTCTTCCCTCCTCGCAAGACCTCTCCAGGTCTCCCCGAAAGCTCCCTCCTGCCCTCATGGCGACAGCCAGCCAGCACACTCTTCCTTCAAGGCACGGCGACTCGTGCCCTGGCTGGTGTGGCTCAGTGGGCCGGGCGTCTTCCGGCAAAAACAAAAGGTCACCAGTTCGACTCCCGGTGGGGGCACAAGCCTGGGTTGTGGGTCAGGTTCCCGGCTGGGGGCGCTCCAGAGGCAACCAGTCGATGTTTGTTTCCCTCCCTCTCTTTCTCCCTCTGTCTAGAAATACAATCTCTTAAAAAACACGTGACTCTACAACTGTACCCCCAGCTCGATGGCGGGGTACTGGGTCTCCCACGACCTCTTTGAGCCTGCCTCGCCTTGGAGATCCCAGGCCGTCAGGTCATCGCTTTTCTCGGCTTCTTCCAAACCCTGCGAGGGCCCCGAGGGGGTGCAGCAGCCTGCGCGTGGCCGGGCACCGGCCCATCTCCATCCTGTCCTGTCTGCCCTCTCTCTCTGTGGTTGGTTGACTTCTTGCCTCCACGGAACTTCATGAAATACTGACCTCAGTTTACGGGACACCAAGACTCTCTTCCTCCCGAGAGACTGACCCCCACCAGCGGGTGGCGGAAAGGGCACCCCAAGTGCCACAGGCGCCCAGACCTGGTCTCTCTGAGCTTCGGGGGGGGGGGGGGGGGCGTTCTGCAAAGGGCCAGACAACAGCGCGTCCCTCAGGCGCTGCGGGCCGACTCACCTCTGCCCTCGGGTCTCAAAAGCAGCCACAGACGCTGCGTAGGCCGAGGGTGTGGCCGCATTCCGGTGACTCTTTACCGGCGGACACAGAGTCTGAATGTCACAAAATCTTACCACAAGAAAGCGTAGAAACCATTCTCGGCTCATCGGCTGTCACCTGCCTCCCCCTTGCCCTGCGTGCCCCTCTCTGCCCAGCTACGTGGACCTGGCTCCCATGGGCTCAGCTACTGGCCAGGACCAGTGGTCACTGGGTCCACCCATGCACTGACTTGAACAGCTGTGTGGGGTGACTGAGGGACCCCGCACCTCCCCGGGGCTTTCCGTGCAGGTAACCAGCGCAGGTAACCTGCTCCCCCAACTCCCACAGCGGCCCGGACCACCGCGATACCCTCCGGACCCCGGCGTCAGTCGGTTTAAACGCCACATCCCTCCAAAGCCCTCTTCGGTTCCAGCGGCGAGCGGCCAGCCCCCTCCCCACACCTGTGCCCCTCAGCACCAACCCAGCTTCACCGTCAGTCTCTGGGGGCCTGTCCGAGGCCGGCCCGGTCCCCCTCTGGGGTCACGGCCTTAACTGCAGCCCGACTGACGCCTCAGGTTCATGACCGAAGAATGTTCCCCTCTCCTTCTCCTCCAGAGCTGCTTCTCTCACCCCTTTAAGAACCCCAAATCCCTCCTGAAATTCAGTTCGCACGTAGGTCTCCGTGCTCTGAGCTGCCATCTTCTAAAATAGAACTCGCTTCCTCCCTTCCCCTTTTACTTCGCAAGGTGGCCGACGACTTCCCGTCTCCTGAAGTCAGCTGCTCGGTCACATCTTCCCCTGAGTCACCTTTTCCCTACGACACCAACCCCTCGAGGCACAAAGCACTTCACAGCTTCCCTGCCCCTCCCACCCCGAACTGGGACAGACCTCCCCCCACCTCCCCGCCCCACAGCGGCCCCGTGGGCCCCACAGGGGCCTCAGGAACTGAGCAGGCAGGGGCCAGAGCTCCCGAGGTTCCCCTTTAAAGCCGGTGGACCACCCGGTGGCGCCCGGGGCGATGGGGGCGAGGCTCCCCGGCTGGAGCAGCCCCTTCTCAGCGCCCAAGTAACCACTGAGCCCAAGTGACCCCGAGCCCACCTCCCAGGGCCGCTCGCCCCTGCCTGACACACACCCATCAGAAGGTGACTCTGTGAAAAAGCAGAAGCCCCTGTGGCTTAGGGACCCCCCACCCTCCAGCAAACTCCCAGGGAGGCCTTTCACAGCAGCAACGGGGTGGTGCTGCGGGGTCCCCACCCGACGTACCTCGCTTGAGCCTCTCCATGGCGCTCTTGCTGCCCGCGTACGTGGGCCGGATCTCCTTCCCCAGCTCCTCGATGATGGCCAGCAGCTCCGCGTACTTGCTCTGGGGCACCTGGCTGCTCCCGGTTCCCTGGAAGCCCAGAGGGAGGGGTCGGCTGTCGCGCCAACCTGGCGCCGCCGCCAGTCAGGGCCCCGAGGCCCAGAGCAGCCACCTCCCCAGGGGCCAGGCACGTCCCCACCCGAGAGACAGCTACGGATCAGGGAGGGAGACAGTCCTCTCCCGCCCTCACACCCCAGGGATCCACCCAGCGGTCCCCAGAAGGCTGTCATCATCTCGGTGGCCAGTCCCGACAGGAAAGGCTCCACCAAGAATGTCTGAGGACCCAGGAGGAAGCGCAGGTCTCGCCCCAGGGCTGAGGGTGCAGAGTGCGTGGACGAGATGGGGGCCACACCTGGGGCTGGCAGGGCCATAAACGTCACCCAAGGCCACCCGGACATCCACCCGTCCTCCCCCCCAAGCAGGGCCCCCCACGGAAACCCGTGAGATCCCACTGACACCCTAAGTAAGCACCCCGACCATGAGGCTGGGTGGGGTCCCCGTGGGCCTCTCTTTCCTCCTGCTGCTGATCCTCCCCCTCCCCCTCCCCCCCTTCCTCTCCCACAGCCGCACCAGGGCCGCCCCGTTCCCTCGTGACGCCCTTGCCTGCTCCTCCCGCCTCCTCTGCTGCCTGGCCTCAAGGTCCTTCCTCCTCTCCCAGCCCAGCTCCAGGGCGGCCCGTCGGCATCGCCCCGGGGCCCCACGCCCCTGCTCGCCCTGCTCCTGCCGCCGCCACCGCATGGCCAGGGCGTTGCGCTGCCTCTCCAGGCTGCGCCGCGGCCCATCCTCCCGCCGCCGCCGCTTCTTCAGGCGGTCCCGCTCCCGGGCCCGCGCCCGCTTCTCCTCCTGCGACAGGAGGGCCCGGCGGGGCATGGCCGGGGAGCCGCCGGCTCACCCCAAGGGACGGCACCCGCGGCGACCTCGGAATGTGGCGGGTTCTGACCACGGGAGAGAATCCCGCGGCAGGCAGCCATGGGTCTCACGTGCCACCGAGACGGAAGTGGCTTCCTCGGTTTCTCCTGCGGCCCCAGTGACCCCCCCCCCCACGACAGGGAAAAGGCCGAGTCTCGGTAGGAACGCCAAGTGGGAGCCACCGTCTCTTAAGTGGCGGAGCCAGGTGTAAACCCAAACAGCCCCCCAGGAAACGCACAGGGGCTCAATCAGACCGTGGGCACCTCCCTCCTTTGCCAGGGCCGCCACCTGGTGGGGATGGCATGGGGACCGGGTCCCCTCCCCTCTGCCCCGGCTCCATCCCAAAGTCAAGGGCAGGTCTCCCCTCCCCGGGAACAGACACGAGGAGACCCACCAGGGACCGACACAGGGTGGCGGCCCCCTCAACAGGAACTGCGGCTCTCGGGGCTCCCCGAGAAATGCCCTGCACCCCTGTCTCGGGGCCTCAGGGCTTTCCCCCAAGTCCAGCCAGGGCCTGGGCTGGAGGAACCTCGGAGGGCTGATGCGCCCCACCATTTCCGCTCCCTCGTCTCTCCCGAGGACTCCCCTCCCTTCTCCTCCCCGAGGGTGGGACCCACGCCCCCTGCAGTGCTCAGGCCGCCCCCTCCGCCATACCTGGGTGTAGCCGAGAGACGGTGGCCCATAGTCGCTCAGCAGCTGGCGGTACTGGGAGGACGTCGCCATGCTGGTGGAAGGCGGGTGGACGCTCCCAGCTGCAGGGGAGGAGAGAGGGGTCGGGGGTCAGGGGTCACGGGGCCTTGGCCAGCGGGGCCCAGGAAGAGGGCTCTGGATTCTGCAACAGGCCCCTGCCCGGGGCCCTCACCGCCAACAGCAGCCCTGGCTCCTAGCAGGACACAGAACCCCGCTTCCGTCCCCGAGCGTGGCCTTGGCCCGCCCTCCGCCGGATGACTGACAGGAACGTGTAACTAACCGGCCACCGAGCCTCACGCCCACCACGCGGCAGGCATCACCAATCCATCCCAGACCTCCTTCCCATCCCTGCAGCTGGAACTGGCACCAGAGCTGAACCTTGCTGCTGGTCTCAGCCTCCCCCCGACCGGGCCCCTCTTCCGGGGTCCTGCTCCCCCTGAGGCTGAGGACCGAGAGCCGCGTCGCTGCCACGACAGGCCGCCGGCTCTCAAGGCTGCTGTTCCGCACCTGGGCCCAGTCTTCCTGTGGGCCCCGACCTCTGCTGGGCCGCAAGGTCAGGGAGATGGGGAGCCTTGGCCGGGGACTGGGGCGGTGGGCACAGCCTCAGGCGCCTGGGGCACAGCACAGCCTCTGAGTGCCCCTGCCACCCCCTCCCCCAAGCAGGGGACAGCACTCCCCACAGTGTGAGTCTGTGCCCCATGACTTGCACCCCAAGGGAGGGGCGGTCCTGCTCGTGGGCTGCCCCACTCGGAGGCGGTGAGGGACCACGGGGGCCGGGGCCCAGCCCGAGCGGGGTCTCCCGAGCGGGGTCTCCCGAGCCGGGGAGGACAGGCCCTCGGCGGGGAGCCCTACAGCCCCCGCCCGGGTGCCGGAAGCACGCAGACCCGGCATGGCGTCCGAGTGGCCGGGCGAGGGGAAGGATGTCCTGCGGAATCACAAGCAGCGGTAACCATGGAGAATTTACCTAGCCCTCCTCAGCAGCTGCCCGCCTGCCTCCACGCCCGGCAGAGGCACCGCTCCCCCGGCTGCCGCCCGCCGTGCCAAACGGCCTCTCTCTCTCTCTCTCTCTCACACACACACACACACACACACACAGCGGGCTTTGCAGACCTGGCCCCAGGGAGGGACAGCTGGTGCCAGGCTGGCCAAAGCGACCAGCTGCTCATCTGGTGTGGGCAAGGGGAGGGGCAGGGAGGAAGGAAGTTCGGCGGCTCGGGCTGATGGAGCTGGAAGCGGCCCTGGAGGACCCTGGGGCTCCTCCCTGCAGCAGGAGAGGCAGACCAGAGAGGGTGGGCGCGGCTCCAGGCCACACAGCACAGAAGAGGCTGACACTCCAGCGCCTGGCCCTCTGTCCGGGAGCCGGGGACAGCTCTGTACTCCCGGTCTCGGGCCTGCCCTGGACTTACCCACCGGGGTCCAGGACTATGCTGAAGCATGCACGCCCAGTCGGGACACGTGGTACTGCCACCTCCGAGCTGCTGGCTGGGCACAGCCTCTCGGGTGGGGGTGACAATGCCCTGCGGGGACGTGCTGTGAGCTCAGGATGGGGACACACGCCAGCCTGTCACATCCACCGTCCAGGCACCAGCAGCCGTGCCCGAGCACAGGAACCGGGGCGGGGAAGCCTCCCCTGAGCTCCCCTCATGCCCGCCAACCCCACTTCCTGCACGTTCTGACGTGGGCAGTGGCAGCAGCCTGGGCAGCCGTGGCTCTGCGGCCCCAGACCTGGGGTCCGATCCCGGCTGCCACACACCGCAACACCTCTCTAGGTGGCCGGGCAGCTGCCCGTGGGGTGGGGCCCGGGTGGTCCACAGCACTTCCGGGCCCCCAGGAGATTCCTGCTCCCTGGCCGAGGTGGGCTGGCACCTCCCACACATCCCCCTGCCCTCCTCTTCCTCCTTGCTCTTTCCACTGGGTGTCGGCCTCCCTATCCCGTCTTGTGTCCTGCAGCCAACGCCCGGCTGTGTGACCTTACCTAAGTCCCTTCCCTCTCTGGGCCTCAGTTTCCCCATCGGTCTGAGGCAGCGGTCCCCAGCAGAGCGTCTGAAGGCTCTAGCTAGGTTAGGTCTCGGGGGCCAAGGGAGAGGCCGGCGGCAGCTCAGGGCAGGTGACCCCGACTGTGCGTCAGTGCCCGCCCCGACTTCGTGTGGCGAGGGGGGAGTCTGCAGCCCCGGAGGGTTGGCCAGGGCCCCGAGTTCCGCTCATGCCCGCCGCTTCCTGCAGACCCGCGGGGCCGGGCCGCCCGAGGCCAGGGAGACGACCAGACTGGGCGTGAGCGCCACGGCTGGAGCGCGGCCTCGCAGACAATGCGCGCAGTGTGCGGGACCGGGAGGCCGCGCGGAGGGAGGGACTGGCAGAGGCCAGCAGCTCCTGGGGCCAGGCGCGGCTCCCCGCCCCCACGCCAGACAAAGAGCGGCCTGGGCCTGGGGAGCTGGCGGCCTTCCCGCCACTTGGGGCGCCCGGTGGGGGGGCGCTTTCAGGCGGGCGGGCGGGCGGGGGCTTTGTCTCGGCCGCCACCGCCACCGCCGGCCAGGCCGCGGCTTGGCAGCCCGTGCGCGGGAGGCAGGGCTGGAGGGCGTGAGGGAGGATGACAAGGAAGCCGGAGGAGCGGCACCGGAGAGTCCATCTTGGATGCGCACGGAGGGGGAGAAGGGCTTTCTAAAGGGGTCCGCAGGGAGGGGGCGGCCCCCACCAGAATGCCCAAGATGGGGGGGGGGGCCCTCAGCTCTCCTGGATTTCACCGCAGGAGCGGGAGAGAGACCTGTGCACAGGTGCTAGCCAGCCCAGAACAGGGCTTCGGGGTCCCGAGTGGCTGCCAGTCGCCGTGACCCCAGGCCTCAAAGGTCCCCACGCAGGGCCCCTGCCTCGGCGACCCCAGGGCGGGCCTTAGCGCGCCCGCCTGCTCCGGCTGGAGAGAGGCCCTCACCCACCCTCCCTCCCCGCGCCCCGGATGACAGACTCCGGAGCAAGGGAGCAAGGCTGCCGGCTGAGGCCGGGCCCTCCAGGTCCACAGACCCCGCCCGGAGCAGGTGAGGACATCGGAGCAGACAGTGCCGTTCGCTCTGGGGGCGCAGGGCCTGCCTCTGACTCATCCAACCACCCCCCACACCCCCACACACACCTGGAACCTTAACCCTTTCTGATCCCCAAATCAGTATCCAAAAAGTTACATACACATGTAGGCACATGTGTATGTTTTGGGTCTTTGGGTCCCTCTGCGGATTTCTGGAGTTCAGAAGCCAACATGTGGAGAGGAGGCCCAAACTGGCGGCCAACTGCCAGCGTGGCATTCCTGACCAGCAGGGACCATCCCTTCCCCTCCCCTCCCCCCCCCCCAGGCTTCTGCCCCCTCCCCCCACGAAGGCGCCTGGCTTTTTGGGAAGTCTGTTTTCACCCGAGCGCCTAAAGGAAAAGGGCCCTGGTGAGGGGACAAAGCCGGCCTACCACGAAAGCCACCATTTCACACACACGCCCTCCCGGTCCCCCTAGGTCAGTCCCTGGGGAGAACCCCCCCCACCCCGCCCCGGGGCACAGCCTCAAGCTGCCTGACAACTTCTGGAGGAGTTGCCTGGGACGGCCGGCTCCGGCTCGAGATGGCCCCTCCCTGCTTGTGCCGGAGGAGGCTCCAGGTTGAGACCTGAGGGTTCCGGCATGCGGAGCCCGGCTCAGAGGCCCCCCCACCCCCACAGCCCTCTCCTGCAGGCACTCAGAGGCCACCCTCCGCCCGGTCCTCTCCAACTTCTTTCACTCGGCGCGCGCGCCAGAGGGGACCTCCCACGTGCCCTGTTCCGAGGACCCCTGCTCCCGCGCTCCAGGCTGAGCCCCCACTAACCATTGAGTCCCCTGCACCATGGATAATCCCCGTCCCCATCCAGCCACCCTGCAACCTCCCGGGGGGCTCCGCCTGGCACACCGTCGCCCTCAGCCCTGCCCAGGCTGGGCCGGCCTTGCACACGTGCGCCCCGGCAGCCCGGCCCCCCCAGCCCCGGCCTGCACCCCCCGCTCCCCACCGGCGGCGCGGGCCCCGCGCCCGGCACCCCGCTCCCGGCGCGGCCCGGCCGCTCCCGACTCCCGCCGGCAGGGGCCCTCGCCGAGCCGCCCAAAAGCCGGAGGAAAAAGGAGCCGAGGAAAGCCTCCCCCGCCCTCGCCCGCCGCGCTCCCCGCGAGCCCTCGGCCGCCGGCGTGGGGGGGACCGCGGCGGCCGCCCGCGCCCCGGGCCCCGGCCCAGCCCCGGCCGCAGGCCCGGCGCCGCGCGGAGCGCACCCGCCAACTTTGGCGGCGCGGGCGCCGGAATCATGGCGGCGGCGGCCGCCGCGCTGCCCCGGGCCGGGACCCTGTGCCTGTCGCCCCCGGCCTCGCGGGCCCCGGGAGCCGGGGCCAGGCGCGCGGGGCCCCCAACTTGGCGACACTTGGGGCGCGGCGCGCGCGACCGGCGGGGCGCACTCACCGGCGTTGAGGGAGGCGGCGGGCATGTGCGCGGTCAAGTTCGGTTTTGTAAGACATCCCCCCGAGCGGCGGGGCGCGCGGGGCGCCGCGGGGCCCGGCCCGCGAGGCGGCGGCGGCGGCGGCGAGGCCGGGCGGCGGCGAGGCGGGCCCGGCGTCCGTGCGCCCGTCCGTGCGCCCGCCGAGCTCCCGCGCACTTTTTGTTGTTGACGGCTCGGGCCGCACCGGCAAATATGGCCGTCCCTCACCCTGACACCGCCGCAGTATATCACCCATACATCGGGCGGGCGCAGGGGCGGCCGCAAACTTTGAGCCGAGCCAGCGGGGCCGGCCCGGGCCGGGAGGGGGCGGCCCGGCGTCAGGGGGCGGCTCCGCCCGCGGCCGCGCCCCGCGCCTCCCCGCGCGCTCGGCGCCGCAACTTGGCAAAGTTTGGGGGGCTGGGGTCCCGGCAGCGCCCGTGGCCCGCGTGGTTCCCTTTCTTCTTCTTCGCTTCCAGCGCCTGAAGATTTCTTATTTTACCCATTAAAAAAAATTTTTTTTTTAAATAGCAAGGTCGGATGTCGGAATTACTTTTTTGTCCCTTTGACTGTGGGGGCAGGGATGGAAAATTACCTGGAGAAAATGGTGGCGGATGGTATTTTTAAGCACGTAGATCCTTCCAGACGCCGAGGTCTGGCTAACCCCCAGAATCAGATCAACCAATTCTTGACATTGATTTCAAATAAATTTCTCGTCCCTGTCTGTGGTAAGTGGTTTTTAACCCTTTGGGGGCCTGCGACTCCTTTGAGACCGACAAAGCCAGAGGAATTTCCCCCTGGAAGATTCACCCTCGAATTCACATAATTGTGCATCTTAACTCACTCAAATATTTAAGAAGCGCCTACTGTGTGCTGGATACTTCTAGGCGCCAGGGGTACAAGAATGAACTTGGCCAAATTTCGCCTCTCCTAGACTTTACCTGATAATAATTTTTGGCCCTCCTTCCAGCCCCGCCCAGCCCCAAATCTGACTGCGATGTAATTAATCACCAAATGTATTTGGGATTAAGACGATTAGGCTTTTGAGGGTACTCTTCCTTGGAGTTTTGCTTAAATAGTAAAACTCATCAAAACGCATGAGATACCCACCCTTTTCCGCCCTTTTTAATCACCGTGGCTGGCAGATTCTTAAATTAGTCACAGACATTCAGACACATCTGAAACTAGTGAGGAAGGTTTTCTTCTCCCACCAGGAGGGCAGGGAGCAGGGCCTTCCCACCCCACCCCCACCCACCCCACGTGCCTCCCGCCCTTCCCCTGAGGATGGAAGGTGCAGGTGACACCCCCTCCCCAGCTTAACCAGCACCCCAGGGGAGCAGCTCTCGGCTTGCTCCTCGGAGGATGCTCAGCGAAGCTTCACTTCATAAACAAATTAATGACACCTTCTCCCACCCCCGCCCCAGGGGCCCAATGCTCAAAAGTACTGGAGCACTGTCCACTGGAAATACAATTTTCAATGTTTTCGTAGTCATAGTTTAGAAAGAAGAAACTGGTGAGATTCATCTTGGATACATCTTCTGTGACACAGTATATCCCGAACACTATGTTTTCAAGGTGCAGCGGTTCTGAAGACATTAAGATGCTTTACATTATTGTTATTATCCGGAGTCTTCAAACCCCAGCGCGCCTTTCACACCCAGAGCGCATCTGCGTCCAGACCAGCCACGTCTCCGGCGCTCATTAGCCGCCCGAGCTGGCGGCTCTCCTATTGGCCGCGGCCGGGCGGAGGCTACAAGCTGCGGGCTCATAGGGCAGACGCCTGGCCCTAATGCGGGCTCGGCTACCGGGGAGCTGCCGGCGCCTCCGAGTCCTTGGGGCAGCGCTCCAGTTCGCGGCGGCGGCTGCTGCCCGCCCCGGGGCCCCTCCCCAGACGTCTGCGCTTTTCTCTTCCCATGTGCTTGTGTTTTCATCGTGAGCCCAGCCCCCACCCCTCACTTTCAGTCCTGGTCGTCATTGAAAAAAAAAAAAATACTGTTTCCTTTTTTAAATGGAGATACAATCCACTGAGCGTAAAATTCACGCCGTTACAGTATAGCACTTAGTGGTTTGCAGTGTGTTCTCCGAGCTGTGCAGCCATCACCACCGCCTAATTCTAGAATATTTGTGTCACCCCCCAAAGAAACTCTGTGCCCATTAGCAGTCACTGCCCTTTCCCCACTGCCCCTGGCTTCCGGCAGCCACCGATCTGGTCTGTGGGTGTACCCAGGATGTGTCACCCAAGTGGGGTGACGTGGTGTGTGACCTGGGTCTGGCTTCTCTCGCTCAGGGACATGTTTCCAAGGCCCGTCCCTGTTGTAACCCGTACGGGCCCTCAGTTTCTCCAGTATTTGTGGGGGAAGGGTGCTCCGCTGGGGACAGAGGCTGCATCACCGGCTGACACACATTGAGTTGTTTCCAGCTGGGGGCCCTTCTAAATATGGCTGTGGGGAATGCGTGTGCCCACATTTTTCTGTGAGCGTATGCTTTCCGTTTTTCGGGGTGTCCACCCAGGAAGGGAATGGCTGAGACTTCTGGTGACTCTACACTTCCCTTTTTGGGGAACCACCAAACGGCTTCCCACAGCGGCTGCCCCTTCTTTCCTCCGCCCTGGGGCGGTGTGTGAGGGTTCCGGGGTCTCCGGATCTGCTGTTACCCGACTTTTTGTCTTTTTCAGGCACCCTAGCGGGTGTGGGTTCGACTACTGTCTGCTGGGTTCGACTTGCATGTTCCTAATGAGTGGTGATGAGCATCTTTTCAAGCGTTGACTGGTCACTTGTATATATTCTTTGGAGGAATGTCTATTTCAATTTTTTTTTGCCTATTTATAATACATATAAAACCAGGACACCGGCCCCTTCTCAGATATATAATTTGCAAACAATGCCCCCCATTCTTCAGGTGATCTTTTCATTTTCTTGATAGGGGACTTGGACACACATGAGCTTTTTAAATTTTCGTGAAGTACAATCCTCCCATTTTTTTTCTTTGACGAGCTGTGCTTCCGGTGTCATATCCAGCCCAAGGTCATGATGACACCCCCCCCCCCCACCGTGTTCCTGGGGAGGAGCCTCTGTGTTCTTCTGTCTGGGTCTCCGGTCTGTTCCCAGTTTGTCTGTGTGTGTGACTGAGGCGGGCCCGGATGCACTGTCGGCGTGTGGCTGTCCCGCCGTCCTGCCCCCCCAAGTGGTGGCGACACCCTTGCTGAAAACCAGCTGATGATACATGTGAGGGTCCGCTCCCGGGCTCAGTTCTGGCCCAGCGACTGGTCTGCTTCTCCCCGTTGCCGACACCATGCTGCCGCGGTTACTGTAGCTTTGTAGTAACAAACACACTTGGGATGGAGGAAGCATGAGTGCTACAATCTTGCTTTTGTCTCTCAAGATTGTTTTAGCTGTGCTGGGTCCCTTGCATTTCCATATGAGTTTTAGAATCCTGCTTGTTCTTTTTTTTTTTTTTTGCCATACAAAAGAAGGCAGTTGGGATTTTGGCAGGGCTTGTACTGAATCTGTGTATCGATTGAGGGAACGCTGCTATCTTCGTCGCAGTAGCAAGTTTTCCAACCCATGAACAAAGGATGTCTTTCCATTTGTAGCTATTTCTTCCACGATGTTTGATAGTTTACAGTGTGCGAGTCTTCTGCTTCTTTGGTTAAATTCTTTCCTAAGTATTTCATCATTCCTGATGCTATTGTAAATGAAATTGTTTTCTTAATTTAATGTTTGGATTTTTAAAGAGTATATATTTTATTTATTTTTAGACAGAGGGGAAGGGATGGAGAGAGAGAGAGAGAAACATCCATGTGTGGTTGCTTCTCATGTGCCCCCTACTGGGGACCTGGCCTGCAACCCAGGCATGTGCCCTGACTGGGAATCGAACCGGTGACCCTGTAGTTCTCAGGCTGGCGCTCAATCCACTGAGCCACACCAGCAGGGGCTAATGTTTCGATTGTTCATCGCTGGTGTGTAGAAATACACCAGATTTTAGTGTGTCGTCTTGTATCCTGCAACTTTCCGGAACTTATTAGCTCTACTAGTGTGTGTGTGTGTGTGTGTGTGTGTGTGAGATTCTCGCTGGTTTTCTATACATAATGTCACGTCACCTGCACATAGTGTTACTTTTTCCTTTCCAGATGGGATGTCTTTTCTTTCTTTCTCGGCTAGTTGCCCTGACTAGACCCTGGAGGACAATGTTGGAGAGAGGGGGTGGGAGCAGGCGCCCTTGTCTTCCATCTCCGGAGGCGAGACTCTAGTGTTCCCCCATCAGTGTGATGGGCCCTGACCAGGATTTGAACCTTCGAAGTTTCGGTTAATGAAACGATGCTCCAACCCACTGAGCCACACCGGCCAGTCTCATGCGTGGTTTTAGAATGATCTGGAATGGTTTCTTCTTAGGAACCATTTTAATGAGCAGTTCAATGAGCATTTCCTGGAGGGGCCTGCCAGGGGCCAGGGCATTTCCTGGAGGGGGTTGCCAGGGGCCAGGGGCAGAGCAGAAGGCTGGAAGGGCAGAAGGGTCCAGGCCCCGGGGAAGCACTCGGAGTGGCGGGAGGGGGGGGGACTCCGGGAAACAGCACCCTGAAGCTCTGGACCTGCGCCAACCTCTCTTTAGGCCTCAGGTGACTGGCGTGGCCTCCCTGGACCTTGGCTACACCTGTAGGATCAGGGAGGCCAGAGATAGGATGGGGTTCTAAGAATTCTTGAAACTTGAACATCCCAAGAAGGCGGACAGGACAACCCATGTGCCGTTTTCTGTCATGGAATAATACGCCAGCCCAGAAAGGCCCTGTCACGGTTTCCACGCCTGCAGGTCCTTCTGGGGGAGCGCCCCAGGCGGGTGCACCAGCCCCCCGGCGGTGAGAAGGGTGACTCCCAGGGGGAAATCCTGGAATTCCGTTTACGTGGGATTTCCTGTGTAGACATTCGCACAGCGGCACGCACACACCTCACAACCCACCAAACCATAGTGGAGCTGCGCCCAGGGATGTGGCGCTTTCTCACTGGACATTGTGACTGTTGAGTCTGGACGCCGCTGACCTAAGAAACTAGGGACGTCGGCGGCCTGACCCAAAAGGCTGGCACCCGGACGTCCTAGGGGGAGGGTAGGGCCGCAGTCCGGTGCCCGGGATGGTGAAGCCGAGGCTGGGGCAGAAGGCTGCTGCCCACCTGTCCATTTTCAGCTGTGTTTCTGCACACCACTCCCTCACGTGGCCCGGGAGCTCGCGAAGCCGTCCCTGCGAAAAGACCAGGTAGCACAGATTCTGGGCTCCACGGGCCCTCTAGTGTCTCGGCGACTCAGCTGTGTCCTGCTGGGCAGCCTGGGACCGGTGCGACAAGGACGCACCCTGACCGGGTCCCGATGCAACTGTACTGACGAGCACTGAGATGTGAGTTGCCTGTAATTTTCATGCTACAAGATATTCTTCGATTTATTTCTTTCAACCATGTACAAGGAAGTAAACACTAGTCTGAGCTTGCAGAGTCGTTCAAAAACAGACGATGGATTAGACTTTTTTTTTTAAAGATTTTATTTATTTACTTTTAGAGAGAGGGGAAGGGAGAAAGAAAGAGAGGGAGTGTATGCGAAAAACACATCGATGGGTTGCCTCTCACATGCCCCCCACTGGGGACCTGGCCCACAACCCAGGCATGTGCCTGGACTGGGAATCGAACTGGTGACCCCTTGGTTCGAAGGCTGGCACTCAAGCCACTGAGCCACACCAGCCAGGGCTGGACAGACTGTGGGCCAGCGTAGGCCACCCTATTTCAGACCCCAAGTGTAGATCCCTCAGGCCTGACTCCCCACGGCCAGGACGCCGTGACGGAGACACGCAAACACCTGGAGACCAACACACCTGCTTTCGTATCAACACCTCTGAACAAGACGCACACAGGCAAAAACCAACTATGGGAACAGGAGCTCCACAGAAGCCCACAGTCACGCAGGAACTGAGAGCCCCGTGTCCCCGGACCGAGGACTGGAACTGGGGGACCCAGGGGCCTCTTCCTGCTCCAGCCAGCGGGCACCTTCACGAAACACCCACCTTTCTGTGGAAGGGTCACGCCCTTGTTGATGTCCCCAGTGTCCTACCGTTGTTAACTTACTCTAGGCCGGCTCTCTCTGGGATCAGAAGGGCTCATGCGTGAGTCCTCGCGGAAACGAATCTCGCCTGGGAAAGGTAAACCCGACAGCAGCGAGAGCATCTTTAGGGACGCTCAAAACCTACTCTCGCCCTGGCTGGCGTAGCTCAGTAGATTGAGTGCGGGCTGCGAACCAAAGTGTCGCAGGTTCGATTCCCACTCAGGGCACATGCCTGGGTTGCGGGCCACAGCCCCCAACAACCGCACGTTGATGTTTCTCTCTCTCTCTTTCTCCTTCCTTTCCCTCTCTAAAAATAAATAAATAAAATCTTTAAAAATTAAAAAAAAATAATAACCTACTCTCTGAAGTGCCCCAAGAGGACAGGCTGAGTGACGGCAGCCTGGGACAGAGGGACAGGGCCTGGCGGGAGGAGCGGGGTGAGCACACTGGACCTTGTCACCTGCTCTGTGACTTCTGCCACGGGCTGGTGTTGCTTATTCAAGCACCCACCAAAAACGCGAACGTGAGATACCGCAGACACCCTGGGCGCCCGCGGAGCCGGCCCCCCTTGGGCTGAAACCCTGGCTGCAAGTTCTCAGCGACGCCGACGGCGGCGGCTCGGGAGCAGCAGCGCCGGCACCTGCGTCTCCTACCCCAACCGCAGGCGCGGCGCCCCGAGTGGGCAGCTCTCGGGGGACAAAGCCAACTTGCCGAGAGTTGGACTCTAAAAATAAGCGTTTTGCACATTTTTTTAGCCTCCTTTCTCTCCGTAAAGGCCTCCACAGATGGCTTCTTTACATCCTGCTCTCAAATGACTAGCTGATAAATATTCATACTTATGGAAATCGTACATACTCCAAGCCTCCAGCCAATTCCCATTTGTGCTCTCGGTCTCTCGGGGGTGGTGCCCCCTCATTCCTGCGCCTTGTGCTCTGTGCAACACACACACACACACTCGTGTGCACTTGCACCGAAAGCACAGGCTCGGGGGCAGGAGTCGCCCCTCCCCGGCTGACTCGCTGGGGACAGTGTTCCTCACCCAGGGGCGATGCTGCCCCTCAGAGGGCAGTTGGCAGTGCCTGGGCACTTCGGGCTGTCCGAGCTGGGGACAGGCACCGGGGGTCCAAGCTGGGGTGTCTGGTGGACAGAGGCCCCAGGGAGGGTGCTGCTAAACATCCTCCAATGCACCGGGCAGCCCCCGCCCCCCAGAGATGGGCCGGCCCAAATGTCAGTGAGTGCGGGGATCCGGGGAACACGGGGCGAGGCCCAGGGCAAACTGGAGCAGAGAACCTGCCTGAAGGGGCGCAAGGTCAAGGCCAACGGGAACAGAAAAGCTCAGGATGGGTGGGCGGACAGGAAGTCTGGTCTCTCATTTCCTATTCAAATTAATACTCGATCTGTCAACCCTATCCATTTAAGAACAAGTTTCCTTTCAGTCTTCCAGCTCACCTTAACAAATCTTTTCGTAAAATTTTAGTTGGAATGCAACACACTCCCTTCTCCCTTGTCCCTCAATTAATGCTCCATTATCTTACGTATTTGACGAGGCTGAATTCCCCCAAACGCTCACACCACTTGCAAATCCGACTCAATTCCCTTAAGCGTTGCAAGCCACAAATAGAAGGGTTTGCGCGAGCGCTTCAAACCCCGCAGAAAGGACTCACAAAGAAGTCATGTTCCAAACATGAAAAGACACAAACCACACCCTCCCTCCGCCTGCCTTCCTCCAGGTCCAGGGGTGCTGCCACTCCAGGCCGGGACACCCGCGGGACGGGGCCCGACTGCTTGCTAGGTCCCCAACCTCGGTGCCTGTCCCCTCACCTGTCAAGTGAGACTCACACACGGCAAAGGGGTCCAGTCACGTCTTCTGAGCAGCTGGCCCCCTCCTCTGCGAGGTGTCTTCTCCCCCACTCGGTCCCACGTCCTCTTGGAAGGAGCTGACCGGACTCCCGGCCAGCCCGTGTTTCTCTGTCCCTGGGCCCAGGGCCCCCCCCCCCCCCCCCGTCCTAGCGTAAAACCACCCACCACTCTCCGTCCGCCCCACCTCCTCAAGGCTGCCTGGTGCCAGCGCAAGGGTCGCTGCCGTCCTGGGCCCCCCGCCCCCCGGGGCTCCTGCACAGTCCCGCCATCGTCTCGGGAACCCCAGACACTGGCTTACCCTCGGAGACCCTGGGATGAGGGCCCAGGAGCAATCCCTCTTGGGGACAGCCTGTGGCCCAGCGCGAGACACACAGCAGCTGCTCATGGAACCCTTACTGAGTGAATACTCAATACGGGTACCCAGGGCACGAAAATTGGAGGCACAAAGCCCTTTCGTAGCTTTCGGGCACAATTCTCCCTGCAAGGGCGTGGGTTGGGGACCAGGGGAAGGAACAGGGAAGGCACTCGGCATGATGGGGTACACTAGGTGATCCCCGTTTCCTGCTAGCTTGTCTATCTATGGTAGCTCCTGCTTTGTTTTTTTTCATAGGCAGAGCTTAACTCTTAGAAGTTGCAGCAGGTTGGATGGCTGCTGAACCCCAGGCATAGGTTTTTTTTAAAAAGTGTACTTATTTTTAGAGAAAGAAGAGAGGGAGAGAAACATCCATGTGCGGCTGCCTCTTGCATGCCCCCCACTGGGGACCTGGTCTGCAACCCGGGTGTGTGCCCTTACTGGGAATCGAACCAGTGACCTTTCAGTTCGCAGGCGGGTGCTCAATCCCCCGAGCCACGGCAGCCAGGGCAGGTGTGGGTTTTCAGGAGAGCCTCGTGCCTCGATCTCCCCACCCCGCCACGCGTGCGTAACTGCTCTGGTTTGTGGCACCTTTCAGGGAGGACAGCTGGGGGCCTGGGTCTCGGGAGCAGTGGCGACGGGCAGCGGCTCCGTCCGCTGCTGGTGGGCAGCCCCACAGGGGTGCAGGGGAGTCTGGAGATGGCGGGGGGGGGGGGGGGGGGCGGGGGGGCGGGGCGGGGACGGACGTCCTTGTTACGTGGAGCCCGGAGAGCTGGAGGTAACAACCATGGACAGGGCTGAGCCCAGCTCTCGAGCGAGACGGTTGGGTGGAGAAAGAGCCCTCCCCACACCCTGCCACACCGGATCGGTGTGGGACACCAAGGGAAGGCAGGCTCACAGGCTCACGCACAGGGAAGCTGGAATGGCTCAGGGGAGGATCTGGGCCGGCGGCCTGTCTAGCCTGGGGCAAGGGCTCGGCTGGGGGGATGGCTGGGCGGAAGTGCCCGAAGTCTGGGAAGTCGGTCCTTCCTTTTGAGGAAGTACCTGGTCCGCCCCACGCCCAAGCCACGGAATCCGCCCCCCCACCCCGCCCCCGGAACAAACAAACTCTCTCAAGCTCTGGCTCGTGTTGGGACTCACAGGGGGCACTGGCCCGCTTGCTCCCAGGCCACTGCACACGCCTGCCAGGAGGCTCCCTGGGCCACCTGGCGACGCGCTCCCCAGTGCATCTGTGGGCACCATGGGGGGTGGGGGGCACTTTGACGCCCCAGCAGCTGCACGGCCATGGCCACCCGGGCTGCACACGGGCGCCAGGAGGGAGCCCCACATGACCTGCAGCCTGGCACGAGCTCTGCCACCCGGATGGCGCTGGGACGGCACAGGGACCGCCCGCCCGCGGGCTCCAAAGGACTGGTGCTGACCTGGGGCAGGAGGCCCACCTGGAGACAGGCCTGTCTCCTCTCGCCGCAGCTCGGCCTCACGAGTCTGGCTTCCATGGCAGCAGGCAGCTGAGCCTGCGTCTCTCTGCTCGGCTGCAGGCCCAGGCCCAGGCCCAGGCCCAGTCCTGTCCACTCACTGCGTGAGCGGCCCCACAGTCCACACCCCAAGGAGCCCTCCACCGCTCGCTCGTCGGAGGAGGCCGGCTGACAGCCGCCCTCCGGGGGGGAGCCTGCTGGCCCTGGCACGGCCCACAGCCCGGGCACAGAACACACAGAGAGGCAGCACATTAGCCGGTTGCATTTATTTAGGAACCTTACAAAAAAACCCACAACAAACAAAACCAAAAACACAACCACCAAACAGAGAACATGACATGCTGCACGGCTGACGGCTTTTCCTCGCGCAGGTGAGCGAGCCTCACGGAGCGCAGCCCCGGTACATCGTCATTGCCGGAGCGCGGCGTGGCGGCGAGCTCCACAAAGCGGGGCGCGGTGGGCGGTCGCCTGGACACCGGGCCCTGGGGGCCGCGGGAGGCGGGCACCGCGGTGTGGCGCCCAGGAAGTGCCAACCCTTCACAAGCCGACAGATGGACGGACGGACATTGAAACAGAGCAGTACCACAGGGGAGTCTTAAAAGAAGAAAAGGAGATAAAAAGAACCCGAAGAGCTTACATCCACCTTTGCTTCAAAACGTCTTTGGACTCCACCGTGGGGGCACCGCGCCGGGTCGGTGGAGGGGGGCCCACGCCCACGTATGACAGTGCCCTTTGCTCAGCGGAGGTAGAACCTGGCAGGGGTAGAACCTGGCAGGGGTGTTATTGCAGAGGCACAGCCCGCCTCTCCCACCTCTCCCGGGTGAAAGTGGACACGAGTGGTTACTGAAAAAAATCAGCATCAGTAGTTTGCAACTTCAGTAAAAACCTCGGGCGGGATGGCTTGTGTCAGACGGCGGCGAGACGTCAAGGAGCTGCGTGGAACACACGCTCTGGGGGCCACCCCCCCCCCCCCCCGGGAGGCTGGGCCAGAACTGCTGGATCCTCCCCAGGACAGTGTGCTACGGTGTGTCCCGGCGACAGAGGCCTTCCGGGCAGGGGCAGGGCAACCTTCAGGCCAAGACCCCCCGAGCTCGGTCCCTTGCTGACACAGAACAGGGACAGCCTCAGCTTGCCCGCGAGGCCCGCCCGCACCACTGCAGAGGACACACTGCCACCGCCGAGGGCAGTTCGCCCACTCGGGGCGGGCGCTGGGGGAGGCAGGCCCCCCTCCACGACACACGAGGCTCCCAAGACTCGGCCGAATGCAGACTCGGAAACGTTCAACAGGGACGAGTGAAACATGCTCGCGAATGAGAGGCCCGAGAGAGGCTCGCAGCCGCCTGGCCTGGAAGTTACGGACAACAGCTGCTTCCAGGCGCAAAACCTGGAGGTGAAAACCCAACGTCTGCCTCTTGGTGCCGAGCCCCGCCACGTGGGTCCACGGGCCGCCCGTGGGCCGGCCTGCTGGCACCACCAGCAGTTACAGGAGGCTCAGTCCCGCTCGGCCCACAGGTGTGTGGCCGCCCCGGTGGAGCGCGATTCTCCAGCACAGTGACAGCAACAGGCGTTCGGGGACCCCAGGGCCAGTCCCTCCTTCGGCACCTGCCTGTTCCACCCCCGGCACGGAGTCCGCCCACGAGCCGCGGCCTCCGCAGCTGCGCTGTTGCTCCCTGGGGCGACAGCCGCTCCTTCCAGTACACTGGCGTCACCCGTCAGCACAGGCACGGGCACGCAGCGGGCCTGTCTCCTCGTCGGCTGTCCCTCTCTCTGCCGGGAGAGAGCAGAGGCGGACGGCCCGGGTTCACTGCCAAGGGCATTTCTGGCGATCACCTGTGGGCTAGCAGTGCAGGCCCGACTTCTTGGAGAAACACAGAGAACAGCAGCAGCAGCAGCAGCAGGGCACGGGCCGCTGTTCAGACCTGCGAGGCTCCCTCCCAGCCGGAGCGCCGCAGACGGGGGGCCGCAGTACAGGCCTCGAACACTGCACGGCTGGGGGCCGGGGGTCTGCCAAGGAGCCACGCCGGACCCCAAATGCACCGAAGAAGGTGGAGGAGCCGAAAGGAAGTCTCGGGGAGAGTCCGGTGGAACATGAGGCTCAGCGCAGCGTCCCAAGGGCAGCACGGGTGAGCGCGAGCAGTTGTGTGACGAGTGTCACAGGCTGCACTCGGGTTCCCTCCCCCCGAGTACAGTGCATCGCACACAGCGAAATTCCGTAATAATAAAGACGCGGAACACCATCGGGCACGTTGGAAAATATTAACACAAAACACACATTGGGATTCAAAGCAAAAAATGCAAAACCGAATTCTAAAACACGTGAATAAATTCAGTTAAGAAGTTTCCATACATTTCCACATTACAAAAAAAAAGACGTCCCGTATGAGAAGCCAAGGAAAGAATAAATAGGACTGAAGGAAGCAAAAGGAACACTAGCTGACAGGGGGATGGCAATCTACAAGGGATATTTACACCGAGAATTCAAAAGAACTCAATGCTTCTATGTATACCTATGTACGTACGTGTGCAAGTCCAGCACGAAACCGAACGTGGGTGCGGACTCAGAAGAAAACCACTGGCCGGCTTGCGCTGCAGGCGCCCGGACGTGCCTCCTTCGCCTGTGTGCCTTTCAGAGACGCCTGGTTCGTGCTGGACACTGGCAGCCCAGGAGCAGTTCCTGCAAGGGGTGTCGGTGCACGGCTATAGCCACGGACCCAGGGACCGCGTGCCGCGTCCAGCAGCCCACACGGGCCCGGTGCGTGTGCACGCGTGTGGCTGGTGGGGAGACCCCAGATGCAGGCGGGGCGGTCCCCAAGCCCACCATCGCAGCCCGTGCGCGAGTCGCTGGGAGCCCGACCCGCCCAGACGCGCGCCGACGGGGCCCCAGGCTCGCCGAGACACAGGCAGCGCCGCGCGCAGGAACGACCGAGCATCGGCCACTCCGGAGCGGCCGCGAGTCCTGATGCCTCCCTCTCAACCTCGCGTCGAGAAAAGGAGCCAGAGGGAAAGTCCGTCGCCTGCCTCTGCTCCCACTTTCATCATCAAGTTGAGATGCATCCGTCGTTTCTAACCTGGCGCTGTCTCCCTCCTGCTAAACGAGCGTGGAGTGGGGAGGGGGGCGGGAGCTCCCGTCACGCAAGCGCCCGTGCTGGCTGCACCGTCCCTTTTCCCGCCTGCTAGGAGCGAGCAGCACATGGGGGGGGGGGGGCCCTCCAGCAAACGAATGCCCCAAGCGCCCCAGCCAGAAAACCCCGGCTCCACAGCGGTCGGTCTCCCTGGAGCTGGGTGACCCAGACCTTCCACCTTTACAGATGAGACACAACAAAACTAACAAGGTTTCTTATTGCAGCTCCAAGTTTCCTGAAGTGCTAATTAACTGGGTTGCAATACACACACACACACACACACACACACTCTCCTGCTGCATTGCTCTGGGTGCAGGATCTTGCTAACAACTTACTCCAGGTATAAAGAAAAGATGTTGAAGAAGGTACCTGCAATTAATTTAGCAGCAAAAAGAGAAAACTGCTGAAAAGATTTGCTTTTTGATCAAGCTGCATTTACAGAAACACTTGGATACTTCCAGGAGCCTGCAGCGTGGGGAGCTGGGTGACCCCGCTAGCCTGCAGGAAGAGGCTCAAGTTCTCAGGCTGCGGCGGAATGGGGGGCACGCACCCCCCCCCCCGGGTCACCACCCAGGCAGCTTGGGGCTCGGGAAGCGGTTCCCAGTTTCACCGATGCTGTCTACTCTGAAATCACTAACGCGACTCACAGGCGACCTCTGGGCTCCAGGCTGTGCGGCCCACAGGGGGGAAGAGGCAGCGAGGAGGCCAGGAGGACTCCTGCGGGGGTCCTGCAGGCCCCAGAAGGCACAGGCTGCGGTGCGGAAGGGGGCCGAGGTGAAGACGTGTGTCTTTGACGGAGCAGGGCCCTGAATGCAGGCCTTTCCCGGGCTGGCCAACTTCGACGTGCCGACTTGGCCGAGGGCACGGTGTGAAGGTCACAGGTCACGTGCTCTCCTCCAGGGAGGGGGGTGGGCAGCAGGCTCCGGGCGCCCGCACTAACACGACCCTACGCAGGGCAGGGGCCCGGGGCCCTTAGCGCCCCATGCGTGTACACGGGCTGCCACCTGAGTCTACCTGAGAGTGTTCAGAGGCCTCACTTCTGGACATCACTTCTAAAGAGCCAAACAAAGCCGTCCCACCGAGAACAGGACATCCACATGCCCTCTTGTGCCAAGCAGCCAGTCCCAGAGCAAACACCACACCGAGAGCTGCAGGGCCAACTGACAGCAGGCTCGAGAGTCCTCGTGCCGACAGTGCCTACGGAAAACCACGTCCTGCTCAGGCTCACCACCCACACGGAGACAAGGGGGCAGGGCCGACGGCCTCAGAGAGCCCCCTCCGCCCCCAGCTGCCCCGGGGCGGGCAGGCTCGCCAGGCTTCCTCCCCCAGCTCCAGGTCCCTGCCGTGTGTTGCCAGTAGTCTGAAAGCAGGAAGACCCGGGAAGTTCTGCTGCAGGCGGGACAGCTCTGGTCTTGGCCGCCAGCTGGCTCTGTCGGCCCTGACAGGGGACACTGGCTGACAGTCGTACGGGTCGCTGCCTGAGCTGCAAGAACTAGACTGAGGACAGAAGTCGCATCCGCTGGGCAGAGCACGCCCAAGAACAGCGATGGCCGCTGGCCGGCCCCTTCAGGCCTCAGGGGTGAACGAACCCGCAGAGAGAAAGCCTCTGCCAAACCCGGCGCGACCGCACTGTGGGGCGCCAGACTCGGCGGTGGAGGCCGGAAGAACCCAAGAGGCAGAAGCCCTGGCTCATCACCACGCGGCGTCCACCTCCCCGGACGCCGAGGGAAGCCGAAAGGTAACGAAGGAACACGAGTGAGTCGACTGGAGAAGCACTGGAAGATCCACCACGTGACCCCGAGCAGAGGCCCCAAGCCAGGCCACGCGGAGCAGCGCCCGGGTCCTGAGGCGCCCCGGCACAGCCTGCCCCTGGGGTGCTGAGGGCCTAAACACGAGTCCACTGCTGGTTAGGGTGGTAACTTTTTATTTAACATCCACAAGATGGTGGTATCTTGCAGCTCTCGGCCAGGTTTGTACAATCTCAATTTTTCAATAGTGCAACCTGTGCAAAAAAAAAAAAAAAAAAAAGAAAAGAAAAAGAAAAAAAAAAAAGGAAACAAAAAGACCAATTGTCCCCTCACTTGTTTATAAAACATCTATTATAGGCGAAACGAAACTTACCCATATTATAGATAAGTGTCTATTCACATTTGTACATTACCATTTTTAACAGCTTGAGATAAACTCTACAATGTCTTACAACACATTAAACAATATTCAAGTTACTGGGTAACAATAACAAGAAATAAACATACAGCAGAAGCCTCAAGTGTCTCCTCGTCTACTTTACAGCTCAAGTAAGGTTTCCTTTTCGTGAGTGGCCAACAAATTAAGATACGAAGTAAAAAAAAGATGGTTTGCGAGATGGAAGCCAAGTTGTCCTCCTTTCTAAAACTACCTTAAGTTAAGGAAAATGGAACTTTGAGAAAAGCAGGCTTGTAGCCATTTCTGCAGCACTCATTAGGAATACTATTAACACATTAAAATGAACTTTTAAGAGTTTTATCACAAAAAAAAGTTTGTACTTATCACCTTAACAAGAAACCTGGGGCGGGGAGAATGGGGGGCGGGGGGCGGGGTCACAGGGTAGAAGCAATACCCAGGTATAAACGTTATAAAAATGCAGTGACCGATGCTCTACACCTACGAATGTTTCTCTCCGGCACGTCACATCTGTGTTAAGTCTTGTTTACGCATGCTCTTGGAAACATGCACTGTCAGAACAGAAACTGGAAAAGAACCTGAATGCGCGGTGTGCAACCTTTCATCGCATGCTGTAATGACCTAGTGTTCAGTAAGCGGGGAAAAGGAACCGATACGTGTTCTCTGCACTCACAGACCCGGACGCGTGCACCCGGGGGGACGCGCCCCGGCAACGGCGGGGGCGCCCTGCACTGACCCTGAGCACTGTGGGACGTTAAGTAAAGCCAGTTGGGGAAGTTCCAAGCGTTTTTTACGCCAACCGTGGTTCGCAGCCATCACCAGACGCACAGACAGACAGACGGACGGACACACGCACGCGCACCCCCCCTCCCCGCTGCTCCCCCACAGACGAGTGTGCGGGAAGTGCCACAGGCAAAGCGAAGGAAAGACACATGTGCCACCGCCGGCGCCGGCGGGGTTCAGTCCTGCCGTGTATTCCAGGTCTGTCCTCCTTCCCAAAAAATTTAACTAGAGAGAGCACAACTGAAAAAAATTATAATTCTTTGGAAACTGTCCCTGATTTTTATGCAAATGATATGCTTCGACAGCACTTCAGATACATCCATGTGGAGACCTGTCTGTTCTTAAGTGCTGCTCAAGCTGGCGATGCTCTGGGGGTGGCGCTGCTGCCAGAGCTGCTTCTGCTGGACCGCGAGCTGCTGCGACTGGTCTGAGGTGGAGAGGAGGTTGACGAGAGGAGCCACACAGTTTGCAGGGATGATCAAACCTGCCGTCAGAAACGAGACTTTTACAGGCTGCACCAGGCGCAACCACACGGCATGTTACACCGCACGGCAAATTCCACACGAGACGTGAGTGTAACAGACGAGGCCCCACACAAACAGAAACAAACACCTAACGACTGAAACGGCTCTCAGGAGAAACCCAGTTCCTCGGCGGCGGCGCCCACAAACACCCGAGCGTACACGTGCATCTTTGTATCTTCTTGGTGGAGAAACAGAAGGTCAAGTTCGTTCCAGAGTAGCTGTCGAGTGTGTGTTTTTAAAGACGATTAAAATTCAAGCTTTTGAATTGTAAACGTTGGACTCTAATTTAAATGAAATCTTGCAACCAAAAGTACTTGAGGGTCAAAACAATGTCCGTGGGTTGACCCCGGCCACGGGCACCCACCTGCAGCTGACGACACAGAGGGAGGCCGCTCCGAGGAACAGCGACGGCCCGGCGGGGGACATGCGAGCACCGGGCGGACCCCCAGGAGGCCCAGCACCGACCCTGTGGTGGGAACAGCTGGCCCTGTCCTGCAGGGCCCAGCCCACCCTCCACACCGTGGCCCCGGTGTCAGCGTGGCCCCACAACTGTAGCACGGCGGACACACGGCCCTGGGCACCAGGCCGAGCAGAGTCTTCAGGCCGGGAGCGCGCACGCCACCGTGGAGGGAGGGGGGCGAGCGGCAAGAGCAGCGCAGGTCACCTAGGACCCTGCCCCGCGGTGTCTGCTCGAAGGCTGAAGTCCTGCCCCACGCCGCAAGGACACCCACGGTGTGCCCTGCCCCACGCCGGAAGACGTGGTGAGACTCCAAGAGGAAAGAACAGGCCCGGGCCGGTCGCCCGGTCGGCCAGTGTCCGGACACGCCAAGACTGCGGGCTGAACCCGGTCAGGGCACACGAGAGGATCAACCAATGAGCACACAAATAAATAAGCAGAACACCAAAGCTATGTTTCTCTACATGCCTCCAAGCAATAAATTTTAAAAATTAAATTAACAAGAAAGGAATACAAAAAGAGGTCTTTTCCCAGAGCTCAAACAAAACCCTCTTAGACTTGCCTACGATCCGCTGTCCGTCCTCCGTCCTCAGCCGGACTATCTGCATCTTCACGTTCGTGCCGCTGACGGACGCGAGCACGCCCTCGACTTTCGTCCACACGCTCAGCACCGAGCCGCACAGCACGTAGTAGGTGCGGCAGCGGAGGCCTATCTCACACACTAGCCCCAGGCTCGCTTTTTTGCAGTTGCCACGCCTAGGAGAGATGGGGGGGGGGGGGGGGTAAGTGACACGCATACACGCACACACAAGACTCGCAAAGCCTACCCCACTTCCAGTCAGAAAACGCCCTGACATCATCTGCCTATGCCGGCCGTTTCTTAGATCGCGATGCTTTCGGCATGCTGAACTATACCCTCCAATGTAAGCTGTCACTATTGATCTTCAAAATCAGTTACTTCTGGGGCCTACCTGTAAAATGGCTTATTTACCAATTTCGATATCCATTTGAACATTTTCCATTTTAACATCCACTAGTTTACTGTGGACATTACTACATACGTTGATGTTAACTTATAAAATAATCCTGCTAGCCCTGACCAGTGTGGCTTAGTTAGCTGGGCATTATCCCACAAAGCCCAAGTCGCCTGGTTCGATTCCTGGTCAGGGCATATTGCATGGGTTTCTGGTTCAATTCCTGTCAGGGCACACAGACCAGAGGGGAAGATCAACATTTCTCTGGCACACCGAGGTTTCCCTCCCTCTTTCTCCCTTCCTTCCCCCTTCTCTAAAAATAAATAAATAAAATCCTAGAAGAAAAAAAATCCTGCCACTTATTTCTATAGTGTTAGCCAACTGGAAAAGGCTTCAACAAACAAAAAATAAAAGCACATATAAATTTATAAAGAAACCTGAAAAAAGACATCAAAGTTTTATGGTTAAAGTTATTTTCATAATTTATCAATAAAAATATCTTTCCAGTATTAACTCAAAATGAATATCCAGTATTAGGGCACTCACTTTTCTTGCTAAAACTCAAAGCAAATTTTTAGAGAGGGATTTGTAGGTTAATGTTTAAAACGTCTTATCTTAAAGAGTCTTCATAATTTCTAACAGTATTAATTACTCACAAAACAAAAACAAAAATATTGCCCACATCAAAGCAGATTCATCTAACTTCATGTATGTAAAACAGTAAGTACAAATAACATCAACACCTAGCTAAAATGCATCTGTGTATTTCTTTTCATGATGTGGGCCGGACACCCCGCTGACCAGACGGTGGGTAAGAAAACACCGACGAGCACCGAGAGCTCCGGGTATTAGAACACCCCACCCCAGCCCTGACAGAGAGACACTGCACCGGGCGTGGCGCCGCCGAGACCACGGGGCAGCCTCGGGGGCCCAGCGGCCCAGCTTTCCGGCGCTGCTAGCTACCTAAGGCACCTGTGGGGACTCCCCCAAACCCCCTAGCCTTCAGAATAAAAAACTGATTTGGGACTCAGAAAAGTCTTTTAAAAAGAGAGAGGAAAGAAAAAAGGAAAGGAAGACAAGGATGGAGCGCAGGAGGGAAAAAGTGAGTCTTGACCCTGAGAGCGACAGCTGGGCCCCCACGACCAGAGGGCACTCGGCAGCAGGAACCCGACGGCTGGAGGGGGCCGCACGGAACCGGGGCCAGCGTGCCCGCGTGCTCCCAGACACAGAGTGAGCACCCCAGAGTGAAGGCACGTTGAACTGCATTTCAGTGGCACTTGGGAAACGCAGAGAAAAGCCGAATACTAACCAATAAGCATGAGTGCAAGTGTCTGCAGATGAATTGTACTGGTCTAGCCAGTGAACCAGGGCGTCGTCCGAGACCACCTGTGAAAGGAAGGAAGAAACACCACAGAATCAGCATGCGGCACACGAACTGGCTGCCTCTCCGGTGGCGAAGCCAGCCTCGAACCCCATCTACGCAGAGCCTGGCCCCTGCTACTCCTGGTGCACCTGAGCACCACTCGTCAGGCCCCGCCGCGAGGAGCCGTTTCTCCAAGAGCTGGCCTCATGAAAACCGTCCCCTAGTGACCGTGACTAGAAGAGGGGCAGAAGGTGGCACCAACAGTAAAATAATAACTGAGAGTAACGTCAGGAAAAACATCTAGAAATCGTTGCAGTTTATATTCAAATCGAGCTGTCCCCCTCTAAAAATAAGTAAAATCTTAAAAAAGATAACTTCTAATTTTACTGAAAACTTTTTTCTGACAGCACAAGCTATTTCAAATAATCTAACAGGTTTCTTAAAAGTAGGTAACATTAAAACAGGGATACTAATATAACAAAACTTGAAAATTTTTTTTCTGAAAACAATTTTCTAGTAATCAAATATGAAATAATTATGTATAAATCTAAAGTTTTTCTAGAGGTAGTTTTGATGTTATTATAAAATGAATACTTATAAATAGAGCATACAAATGAAAAAATACCTTCTTATATTTCTTCTTTAGATCAGCATAAATCTCTAATTTCAGCTGTTTCCCAGTATTTGGTCTGTAAACTAAGAAGAGCTTCTTTTTGGGGTTCACTTCTTTAACCAAGATGGCGGTTTTCTTGTTGTTCCTTATCTATGGACAGAAGTGAGAACGCGTGAGAGCCGGTTACCGCGCACGGTGAGGCCCGCCGGTTCCGGTGCCAGCCCCGCGGCACACGCTGGGGTGTCAAACACGTGCGGTGGGCACGGAGCCGGCACGGCGAGCACGGCCGAGTGCCGGAGCGAGGCTGTGGGACCGGACTCCGAGGGGGCCGGGGATGAAGGCCGGGGGCCCGGACGGCCTCCAGGGTGCTGATTCGGGTGAGCTCTGCCAGCACCGGGGCGCAAGTGCCCGGCTCACAGCCCACACACACGGCCCTGGGCCGTGAGGCAGGAGTCAGACGGTGGGCGCGAAGGGTGTGCAGAGGAAAACTCTCCGACCCCTGCCATCCGTCTGAGCTTTCTCACAGTAACCTTCCTCTCCTTCAAGGCACAGTGACACACAGCCTCCAGAGTAGCGACTTGGATCGCCCACGTCCTCTTAGCCCCTCTCCCGGCAGGGTGCACCTGCCACGGGGGGGGGGGGGGGGGGGGGGGGTGCCCCGCGCCGGGGAAGCCAGGCGCCGGCCGCGCACGACGGGAGCGTGTGCGCCAAGCGGACGAGGAGGACGCGCCGGCCCAGCGGGGGAGCGTCCGTGCACGCGTCTTGAGAGCCGGGCTCGCGGGAGAGACCCTCAGGGGAGGGGTTACAGGAAGTTGCATTTAACTCAAGGAAAAGTGTGGTTGGAAAGTTAGTACCTCCTTTCAAGAGTAGCGAACAATGACTAAGCAATAACCTCTGGAGAAAAACTGGAGGAAAAAGCAAAGTTTCAAAATAAAGGCGTCTTTCAAGCCTCTCAACAACATGAACATTTTGCCGAACAACTAAGTTTTTAAGGTCATTCTCACACTGATAAAACTAAAAGACTTACTGTTTTACTTTTCACAGATATTAAAGTTCCTTAGTCTTTTACTTGTTCAAATGATCCGAAACATTATTTATGTGATTCTGCAAAGTCTACAAAAACGATGATTAAGGTGAAAGTTACATTTTCCATTTTTTTAATCAGCTGACGTAAAACGCTCGATCAACTTAAACCGAAAGCACAATGTTTCCAGCAAGCACCAGCGAGACCTGACCTGGCGGTGTCCAGTCCACGCCCTGCCCCCGCCACCCATCACAGGGCAGAGGAGAGAGCAGTGACCGGACTCGGATGCCCTGGTGCTGACACGCGGGAGGGGAAGAGCCCGTGAGGGGGCTCCCTGACTGCTGTGGGGGTCGGCGTCAAAGAGCCGCGCCTCCCTGGAGCAGCGCCCTCTCCAGGGCCGCCCCCCGGCCGCCTGGCCGCCCACGGGAAGGAACCCAGGTGGAGGTCACCACACCCTTTCACTTAAGAAGGCTGGGCATCAGCTCGTTCATTGAAATCTACCGATGTTTTCAACTCTAGCAATAATTTCAAATGAGAAACAAAACCAACATGCTATGTGGACCAATTAACATCCCATCTGAGGGAGAAATACGGATAAAACCTGGTGAATTGTATCAGCGTCCTGGCTGTGATATTACACTGTAGTTTTGTAGGCTGTTACCACTAGGGAAACTGTTCCACAAGGAACTTCTCTGTATCACTTATAACCTCACATGAACCCACAATGATCTAAGTAAGATTTTCAAGCAAACCAACCCAACTAGGAACCGGATCCAGGTAAAGGGCTTCCGCACGTGGGTCAGGGACCAGTAAACCAGGCCTGGGGACCGAACCTGGCCTGCAGCCCCGGAGTCCAACAGTACAAAACAGGGAAGAAAGGGATGGGGGGAGCGAGGGGAGAAAACAACAAGCAGAGACCACACGCGGCCCGCAAACCCTGAAACTGTCCTCCCTGTCTCTTCAGCGAGTCACGCGGGGCCCCGGCTCCCCACGGGTCCTCTGCGGCCTGGTCCCGCCTGCGGCGTCCGCACGGATGCTCTGCTCTGGGGAGCAGGACTGCACACCAGGTCTCCGTTTACAACGGGCCCCTCCGCAAACATTTACACATAAACAGCACGAGGGGCCCGTCCACACCCCGGGATGTGACTCAGTCGCAAAAGCGGGACGGAGTTCTGCAACAGGCCACAGAGCGGAGACCCGTGAACCCACCATGCTGAGCGAGAGAAGACGCAGAAGGACAAAGACCGCGTGACCCTGCTCAGACATGGAGCCGCACAGAGACGGCAGGTGGACTCCAGGTTCCTGGGGCTCTGGGGAAGGGGCGGGGGGCTCATTGTTTAATGGGTGTACTCGGTTTGGGATGATGGAAAGTTCTGGAAATAGTGGGGATGGTTGTACAACACACTGTGAACATAATTAATGCCACTTATAGTTAAAATGGCAAATTTTACACATACTTTACAACAATGTAAAAAATAATGTAATATATGAAAAATCATATAACTATACAGTGAATGGATGAGTTGTATGGTATATATATGAATTATATCTCAATAAAGCTGTTAAAAAACAAAGATCAAAATAAGAAAAAATAACATATTAGAAACAAAGATCTAATGTATGGTTAGAAAAAGGTCCTGATAAAAGGAGAAATTCACGAAAACAGAGTACTAAAAACTGTGCAAATGAAAAGAATTCAGAAAATTTTCTCACATGAAAATTTAAAACCACATATTTAAAGAGTATGTCACATACCCTAAGAATACTGACCAAGAATGAGTAATAGCAGCATATACTCTAGCAAGATCACAAAACTTTCAAGAGGGGACATTTTGGGCATGGTGGCCAGAAAAACCCCCAAACAAAAACCTTAACTAAAAAAGAAAAGCAGCCCTGGCTGGTGTGGCTCAGTGGACTGAGTGCTGGCCTGTGAACCAAAGGATCACTGGTTCGATTCCCAGTCAGGGCACAGGCCTGGGCTACGGGCCAGGTCCCCAGCAGGGGGCACATGAGAGGCAACCACACACTGATGTTTCTCTCCCTCTGGTTCTCCCTCCCTTCCCCTCTGCCTAAAAATAAAATAAACAAAACTTTGAAAAAAGAAAAAAGCAAATCAGAACACCATCAAACTCGACAGCACTTCCGTCAGAGCCAGCAGCAGCACACTGAAGAGGAGGAATTCGGGGGAAGGACACAGGCACCGCAGACCCACAGACTGCAGGCCCTCAGACCGGCTCCCGGGCACAAAGACACAAGCCCGGCCTGCAGAGCCCCGGGAGCCCAGCCCCCGCGGGCGGCCCCCTGGAGGGCCTGCTGCAGAAGGGGCCTCCCCAAACTTGGCGACCGCAGAAAGTGTCACCAAAGGACTAGTGGGGGGGGGGCTGAATGTGAGTCACTCCCTGCAGAGCTGAGACACAACGGCTACAGGGCGCACCGCGTCACTGCCATGCACTGACAACGCACAAAGGACACGACTATTTTTAAGGAGAGAGAATGGGAGAAATATGCAAGAAAAAGTAATTAAAAAGTTTTATTTTCAGGATCACCGTGTCACAGAACCCATAACATTTCACCGCTGTGTGTGCCCTCGAGGGCACGGAGTGTTAGTACAGGAGAAAGAAGACACAGATAAAGAGCTGAGAGTAACCCCCACACCCCCCAGTCTGGAACAGAACAGAGGAACTCGGGGCCTGTACCAGGCGTGCACGTGTGCGTGCTCAGGTCAGAATGTAACCACCCCCCGGCCCCACATTTTCCTCTCCCTGGCTCGTTCCACAGGCAAACACTAAACAAAAGAGTGTAAGTACACTAATAACTGAGAAAGAACCTTTAAGACATGAAGCATCACTAGGACTAAACAAGATTAGTACATGTGGGGAAAAAGGTCAAGTTTACAAAGACTATGTAATAACTCAAAAACTCAATCTACCAATCTCTCTCCACACAGTCCATGGAAGCTTACGCACGTGAACAGTCACAATCACAGAGGTAAGTGACCAAACCGTGGGAAGTTAAACACCACTGGAAAATGGGAACGAAACGAGCCGAGAACCCCGGTGTCGGCGGTGGAAACTGTGTCTGGAGGGTTCGCCCTCAAGGGGACGCGTCTCACCTGCAGGGACAAGTAGAAGCCGTCGTCTGGTCCTGTCAGCTCGGCCCAGATCCTGGTGGCCTCCTCCCAGGACATTCCCCTCTCCACGCTAATCTGTCCGAGAAACAGCGACACTGAAATGCCACTCCCTTCTATGAGCGCCCACCGGGGACGGCACCCGGGCGTCGTCTGACTGTGACACTCACTGTGTACAGCTCCACGTGACCAGACGTCGAGTATCCCGGAGTGAGAAACTTCTTAACGTCACTTTTCCTCACTTTCTCATCTCCAGAGCCAAGATCTTGAATAAGAAAAAGCAACACATGAATGTAAAAAGAACATTTTAATAGGAATACACGTGATGGCTAAAAAGCTTCCCACTCACCTAAGATCCCCATGTCGTATCTTCCGTTTTTTTTGGCATTCTGCACGACGGCGGTGAGCGTGTCTGCAAAGTACTGGAAGAGCGCGTTCTGCTGATGCACCTCCATGCCCAAGATCCTGTTTAAGAATTTCCCGATGTTGTTGTAATCTGCAACGACGAGGTTACATGAAAGGCTTAATGGGCACAATGGGCAATTGAACTGTGTCCATCAAAGCTTAGTCCAAAGCCTCCCTTGCTCCTGTGAAGTCTTCCGCCCCAACTTGGGCGCTGCTCCCAGAACAGCCCCCGTCTGACCACGTCCGCCTCCAGCGCTCAGCTCGCCCACAGCACGCGCTCCAGGGCCTGGTGGGCCGGGCTTCTGCACCTCCAGCTCCTGCGACTGAACTCAGTCTGACGTGAGCATGTCTGTTCTCCAGCATTAAGTCTCCGCTAGTCCAGTTTCGAATGCTACAAGTCGGTGAAGCTCAGGTCTGGCTGCACAATTAGAATGTTTTGGAACTTTGAAAGGTAACCCACTGTCTGAGCTCCAGCCTGGATTTCACTTTTTTTAAAAGCTTCACAGCTGCCCTGACCAGTATCACTCCGTGGGTCGGGCACTGTCTCAAAGCAGAATGTTGCAGGCCAGGTCCCCAGTCCAGGGCATGCGAGAAACAACCAACTGATGCTCCTCTCTCAAATTGATGTTTCTCTCCCTTTTTCTCCCTCCTTCCCCTTCTCTAAAAATAAATAAAATCTATTTAAAAATATGTAAGTAGCCCTGGAGGGCAGGGCTCAGTGATTCCCAGTCGGGGCACACGCCTGGGTTGCAAACCAGGCCCCTAGTAGGGGCGTGCGAGAGGCAACCACACACTGATGTTTCTCTGCCTCTCTTCCTCCCCCCTCCCCTCTCTCTAAAAACAAATAACATCTTTGAACGATAAGTAAATAAATAAATACGTGCGCCACAGCCGACCGTATGGGCCACCGCGGCGAGCACTGCCGCTCTTCAGACGGAAGGCGAACCTCTCTCGGTAACCAGACCAGAAAGAAGCCACCCAGGGTGCTCTGGGAGCGCTCGGTAAGAAGGGGTGGAGAACCGGGACCTCAGGCTGACAAAGGCGTAAAGGACAACACGGGCCTCACCGACACAGCACCAGCTGCGCGAGAGTGCAGCCAGCCCCGTTACCTTTATCCAGAGTGAGGATTCCCGAGCGGTCCTCCACATTGATCAGGCCGACTCCTATCAGTCCCTGTCGGACATCTGGAAGAAAGCAAACCCGTGAAAACCTGACAGCCCAGTCCGCTGCCACCTGGCCGACCAGAGCAGACCGGGCTCCGGCACCGGCAGCCCAGCACCGGCAGCAGTGGCTCAGCGGGTTGAGCCCCAGCCTGCAACCAAAAGGTCTCTCCGGTTTGACTGCTGGCCATGTCCCCACGGGGCGCATGCAAGAGGCAATTGATCGATACTTCTCTCCCTTTCCCCCTCCTTTTAAAATAAAATCTAAAAACAAAAAGAAAAAGAACAGGACAGCCCATGTATCTCCCACAGCTCGTATCAGCTGAACTAAGTGGAACCCGCAGTCCCCACAGGCCCCCAGGCACTCCAACATCTGACTCAGGCCTCACAATGCGCTTTGTTATTTCATAAAAACGGCTCATCTTTCCAAAAGCACTCTTTGGCAGTGAAGATCCCTGGCCACGCAGCTGTCACCCATGGAATTTACACCATTCTGAACATGCAGCAGAATACCACCTTACATAACTGTGTAAATAAGGACAGAAACAGGCTTCCTTCCTACACGTGACCCACCAGTGTTCACAAGGTGACGCCCCCCAAAGCAACGTGTGTGTAGTCAGCATTTTCTGAGTCGCATTATTCAGAGGGCAGTTTGTGGAGCTTTAACAAATAATGCCCGCATCTTATGAAACAAGCGAGAGGAAAGAATCAAGAGGAGGCACGGAGACATCTTATTCACGCTTCCGTGTGGCAAGCGAGCCCTCTGCTGCACACTCGAAACTGCTTGGATTCTATGGTAACCATTACGGGGCAAAGGGTCTCTACAAAACCTCCTCCTTTTGAGAACTCATTTTATCCCCCAAAATTACCAGTAGAGGGTGAGGCAAAAGTTAACAGCTGCTCGCATGGAAAATACTACAATTAAAGAAAAAACTCTGAGTCCTGGCTGGGTAGCTCAATTGGTTAGATCATCGTCACGAGACACCAACGTTGCAGGTTTGATTCCCGGTCAGGGCACATACAAGAATCAGGCCACGAATGCAACAATGAGTGGACCAACAAATTGATTTCTCTTTAGCTCCCTCTTGTCCTCCAAAATCAATTTAAAAATTTTTGAAAATTTATCTAACAAAATGACTTTCCTTTATTAATCTAGTCGTAACATGCAGTATACTGTCAAGGGCTAAAGCACTTCATTTGAATGGAATTTAATAGATGTATTGCATATTGTAATTGGTCAACACAGGTGTCTACTAACCTTTAATTTCTGAATTTTATGCAATGGATGGTCAAAGAAAACTAAAAACTAAAGCAACACTACACATTCAAATGAATTTTAATACCACTACCAGTACTCATTTCCCTTTGTTGTGATTATTTTAAGAAGTTACCTTTAAAGAATTCTCCAGGGTAGTCTGGAGGTGGTGATACCATAGGAGAATCTAGGTTTACAATGGATTTCATGACAATTTCTAATGCATTTCTTCCATACTGCAATAAAACCAAAAACAAAACCAGTTTTAACATTTGGGTACTATTCAATCATATGACCAACTGAACAGTATAAAAACAATTATTATAACAAAGATTCAAAAACAATAGGACTAAATTATCTTTACACATATTTTGTACTGAGTGCTTGCTTAATTTACACCTTTGCACACAGCATTCAGTGAGTAACTTCACTTCCAGGAACTCACACCTGATTCATTCACAAAATGTATTCTAGTCCCATTTTCCAACAGCAGTAAGACTGTACTGCGGAGTTGATCCCTAAAGACCCAACTGATACGTGAAACCCTGTCTGACTGGGTATGGGGAACCACAATTTTACAGCAAAACCCTACGAGGAGGCGGTTTCCAATTGTAAACGGGCCCCACACGGTTTCGGAGAAGCTGAAATCCGAGCTGTACCTTATTATCGAAGTTGAACCTGCTCAGGTCTCTGGACTCTGTCGCTCTCCGGTCGCCGTGAGTGAGTGCCCCCTGCCGAAACACAGGGCCTCCAGTCAAGGAGACAGAAGCCAGGCGCCCCCCCACCGTCCTGCACACACAGCCACACAGCTCGGCGACTCACCAAACTCTCAAGTCTTTTAGCAACAATAGATGCGAATCTTTGTTCTCCTGCCAGTTCAGAAATCAGAAAGACATATTCGGGCGCAGTGACTTGGTTTGATCTGTGAGTTCGTCCTGTAACAACATTGACAAAAAATCAGCCTGTGTTCACCAGAGAGAATTCTGAGATCAGTTCCTAGAATTTAACACGAAGACGGTATCCAGACACCCTGAAACAAGAGGAAAAACACAAGACCGGCCAACGCCACATGCATGTATTGTTGCTACCCCGCTGCAGTGAACCATGGTGTCGCTGACGCACACATCTCCTTTGGACTCTCTCCCAAGTCTTGTGCGCGATCACAGGGTACCAGGAGCATGGAGACGGGAGGGAGGGACCAGTGCCGGGCCCCCCGAGAAGGCCCCCAGGGCTGAAAAGGACGTGAGTGCACCCCACGCGGGTCTGTGACGAGGGTGCCTGAGAGCCCTGTTCCGGCACAAGCCCTGTGGAAGCCCACTGCCGCCTGTTTCCGTTTCCAGATACAGGTCTGAGTCCACGAAGGACTCGCCACTGTGAGGCACACGCACACCAGAAGCACCTCCAGAACCTGCATCTGTCCAGTTTTGGGGCATCTGACGTCAGTCACAGACTCGGACGTGCACGGCTGCCCAAGGGCGCCCCCGCCCGCGGGGGAAACTCGGCGCGGGGACTCACCGAACTGCTGGATCGCCCTGTCGGCGCTCCAGGGCAGCTCCAGCGTCATGTGGACCCTTCGCCTTTGGTTTTTGGCCCTCCGGTCCGCTTGCAGCGAGATGCCTGAGCTGGCAGCTTCTGATATGATGGCAATGTTCTGTACCAAACGTAAGAGGGAAAAGATTGTCTCTGCACAAAGACAAACACAGATGCACCCTGACAAAAGTCCTTAGGTCAAAGACTGGGGGTCTGCGCCGGCCACTCTTCTCTTCTTCCTAAATTACGAGCCCCCAGTTTCAGCTGAATGCACAGCTGCCCAGAATCAGGATTACGTTTCCCAGTCTCCCTCGCAGATTACGGTGGACACACTCCAGCCAGCAGGTCGTAGTGATGTGAACAAGGTTCAGAAAAGGTCCTTAAAATGGACAACACGCCCTTCCCCTCGCCTCTCCTCCCTGCTGGCCGAGCTGCAGAGTGTAATGAAGGACTCTCAAACAGCCGTCTCATCGGGGGAGACTTGGAAACGGCGACCCGCACATTAAAGCACGAGACAGAAAAGGCCTCCTCTCCAAGCCGCCACGCCGGCCGTCTGCCACTCAGGACAACGTGCACAGGAGAGAACGACCTTCCGCCTTGACTAAGTCGGTACGACTGGGTTTTCTGGCACCTAATAGCCAAAATTAGCTCCAGTGAACACAATTCCTAATGCACAGGGGCAAACTCATGAAACAAAGACAAAATAACAGATACCACGTCTATTTAGATCCTGTATAATATATAACGTGAGCTTTTAAATATATTTGAAACACAATTTTGACAACTCTGTCATCTACTTCCTAGTTGCAAAGCAGAAAAATCAATGCAAACTGCAGGTAGACACAGGTGATTTCCTCCCCCCCCCCCCCCCCCCCATGCAGACTGCGACACGGCACTGAGTGGTGCTGCCTGTTTTTTAAAAACCTCATCAGCAAATACTCAGAGCAACTCCAACTCGACAGAAGGAGAAGAACTGAGCGCTGAGCAAGGAGTCTCAACCCCAAGTCACCCAGAGCCCACAAAGCTAACACAACACGACTGGGCAACAACAGCAGCAACCAAGCCAAAGGACCCTGGTCCCCCGGGCCCACTGCACACACGCCCAGATGCAGAATCAGACGGGGCGGGGGGTGGCATCACACACGGCCCCTAGGGTGACCGAGAGAATGCAGCATTCTAACAGTTGCTCGGGTTCAAGACTGCAAAGCCCTCCGAAGCCACCACGAACCACATCGAATTCTGTGCACAGCACAGAACACTTATTACGTTCATCTTAGGAGAAAATAAAGTATGTAAGTGTTCAGTGGTTGTGTGTAATTATTTCAAAATATAGAATGCAACATTCGACAGGTGTAATTTATATTAAAAGAAAAAGAACCTTCCAAAGACTAATTTAAAGGTCTGAAAGTACGGGCAATGTTCTTATCATCGAAGAATGTCCAGCCCTGGCTGGTAGAGCTCAGTGGATCAAGAGCCGGCCTGTGAACTGAAAGGGCACCAGTTCGATTCCCAGTCAGGGCACGTGCCTTGGTTGTGGGCCAGGTCCCCTGGGGGCAGGGAGGTGCATGGAAGAAGCATCCACACATCGATGTTTCTCTCCTTCTCTTTCTCCCTCCCTTCCCCTCTGTCTAAAAATAAATACGATCTTCAAAAAATTAAAAAGCACCCCCCCCCAAAAAAAGGTGGGGGTGGGGGGAATCCCAGAAAGGCATACCTTATCTCCATCCATAAACCTTTGTTTCTCCGTGATATTTAGTATTTCCACAGGGACATCAAGTTCAGATCTTGACTCGTAGGAAATGCTTCCGTCATCGTTGCTCACGACCCTCCCCTTGCGGCCAGTCATCTGCAGAGCCAGATGGATGGTGCCCTTACCTCCACGGTGCCGGGGCCTCGGCCCCGGGCCCTCACTGGGGGACCCAGTGCGGCTGAAGGGCCGACGCGCCCCGTGCACCTGCGCTGTGCCAGGCACCGCAGGAGACGGGCACCGCAACATGGTCCCTGGTTCTGGAAAGTTCCGGTGCCAGTGAAGGCAGCAGACGTGTGGCAACAGCCCCAGCGGCCACCTGGCAGGTGCAGGGACTGACACAAGCGTCTCGGAGCAGACACTCGGATACCCAGGGCTCTGGGACGAGGACTGGAGCAGAGCAAGGCTGCTGAGATCCGAGAGTAAACTAGACAGACCCTTATGGGATACCCAAAACACCGCTCACTCTACAGGGTTTCACAAACAGCAAAAACGAGCAGAACAAGACACACCCCTGCTGAAGTCCTGTTTACCTCAGCAACGTTCTCGGGGCCGCCCAGTTCGTCAATAAGTTCATCCAGGGTGTTGGGGGGCAGGTCCTCGGCTAATTTTTCTAGTTTGTCGAGTAGGTCCTTCTTCATCTGCTGGGCCCTTTCCACGGCATCCTGACTTGTTACGAGGCTGTTGTTACTGTTGGTGTTACTGTTAGCTAGATAAAGACACACTGGTTACAAACCGGTACGGAGCTCGCTCATTCCGTGTAAGAGCACATCTCGTGGACAAGGAAGCGTGCCCACGGGTACCTGGCGCGCTGTTGGGAGCAGGCGAGATCACCGGTGTGGACGAGAAACTGGGTCGCTTAGAGCCAAGACCTGATGCTAGTAAGGCACTTTGAATGGAATCTGGATCTATGCTCTTCTTTCTTTTTTTGTCTTTGTTTTTCTTGTGGTCTTTTCTGATTAACCAAGGATCTGAAAGGTAAGAAAAGCTATGTCGGACCATTTGTTGAAACAAGCAGAGAACCATCAAAGGGAAACAATTACTGGATTTCTCTGTATTGCTGGCTGGTAGCCTGCAACTGCCCGCCGACCCCGTGGCCCGCTCCGCCCGCACGCCGCGAGGGACACCCAGTGCAGTCGGGGGTCTGATGAGGTCGGAAGTCCCTGCGCTGCCCCGAGGGCGTCACCTCCCCGAGCGAGCACAGCCTCCGTCAGACAGACCAGAGGCTGCAACCCGTGTAACAACCTGCACGTCGCGGAAGAGGAAGCACCTGAGAATGCACAGAAGCAGCCGCCCCCCGTCCCCCCCCCCCCCGTCTCCCCCGTCCCCCCCTCGCGGGCTGCTGGGCCTGCTGCTCACCGTCCTCGTCGTCCTCACTGGACTCGTCCCGGAAGGGGTTGAAGTCGTCGTCGTCCCCCGAGCTCATGTTTTTGGAGCTCTCGTAGTCACTCTCCTCGCGGTCGGAGGCGTCGGACTCGCTCGCGCTGTCGTCGGAGCTGCTCCCAGTCAGGCCGCCCGCTCTCCGCGCCTTCTTGGCTTCTCGCGGCGTCTCCTCACCTGCCCGCGGAGCCCGGGGGAACGAGAGAGTCAGCCCAGCGCAGGGCTCTAGGGCCCCGGAAGGTCACTCAGGCCGGCGCACCCAGGGCTCTAGGACCCGGGAAGGGACCGCGAGCTCCTCAGTTGGTTCAAAGGAGACCGGCAGGAGGACAGCATTTATGTAAGTATGCAACAACAAGTAAAATTCACAAATAAGCGCTAACATTTTGAACTTTCATAGAAGTTGGGTCACGTTCAATTATTCTGAAGAAATTAAAGACATAAATACAAACTCAAAACTGCCTCCAAGTGTGCCAGTTTCAAAATAAATTCAGAAGAAATCGAACAATCAGGATCTCTGCCACCGTCACAGTTTAACTATCAGGCTGAGAGACAAGATCTAACCAATTATAGAGTTTTGCAGAATACTTTAAAAATATCAATAAATATGTCCTTGGGCGAGCATATTTAAAACAAAAACAAAAAACCTGTGAAAAAAGAACCTCAAAAAAAAAAAGATGATTTTATGGAATACAGCTGACCCTAACAGCATGGGTTTGAACTACTCGGGCCCACTTACACGCAGATTTTTCTCAATAATTACTGTAAATGTATTTTCTCTTTCTACGACTTGAATAACATTTCTTTTTCTCTAGCTTAGTTTACTGTCAGAACACAGTATATAATACACACGGCACAGAAAACGTGTGTTTACTGACTCTGTTACCGACGGGCTTCCAACCGACAACAGGGCACACGGAGAACAGACTGACAGCTGCCAGAGGGAGGGAGGAGGGGCTGGGCGTGGGCCAAGGGGCCAGGCAAAACCCGAGAGCAAGCCGACCTCCTGTCCAGCAGGGGGACTGCCCGAGGGAAGCGGGTGGGGAAGCGAGAGCGCGGGAAAGCGGGGATACACGGTGATGGAAGAGGACTCGACTGGGTTGGTGAACACACAGCACAACACGCACATGAGGTGTTACAGGATCGCTCCCCTGAAACCTGTGATCTTATGAACCAGTGTCACCTCAATAAATCCAATGTAAAGACAGGCTCTTTAGTAGTTAGGTTTCGGGGGATTCAAAAGGGGCAGAGGCTTTGACTGCACAGGAAGTTGGAGACCTGCATTCTTGTGTTGTTCAAGGGTCAACTGCACAAAAAATGGATAAAACTGCATTTCTAGCCCTGTCCGGTGTGGCTCAGTGGATTAAGTGCTGGCCTGCGAACCAAAGGGTCACAGGTTCAATTCCCAGTCAGGGCACATTCCTGGGATGCAGGCCAGGTGCCCAGCAGGGGGGGTTGCGAGAGGCAACCACACATGGATGTTTCTCTCCTGGTCTTTCTTCCTCCCTTCCCATCTCTCTAAAAATAAATAAAATCTTTTTTTTTTTTTTAAAGTTCACATATTTAAGATGCCACTAATCCTAAGACATTACTTTTTGTGCCAATAAGGTTAAAAAAAAAAACAACAAAAAAACACTGCCGGCTATACTATAACCACCACCCAGTTCCGGGCGTATGGAAAGTGTGAACAACGTCCTTCTTAGAATGAACGAACTCAGGCCCAAGCGCCGCGCACTGGGTTTACAGCACACTGCACCACGCGCCTCACGGTGTCATCCTCACTATGAACAGAGACAGGCTGAAAAGCTAGCCTCTCAGACGCAGTAAGCACCTGCGCACAAACCGCAGTCTGAGCTGCTATGGAAGGTCTAACACACGTGGGCCAGTGCACTCCTGGGGATGAGAAAACAGACGAGCAGCGGCCTCTCTGACAAGGATGTGAAGACACACGGGAACGCGGGCTGACGACAGGAAGGCCCGGGTTTGGGTTCCCACGTACCCCACCACTGGCTGTACGAACAGGGAAAACTCCGCAACCCCTCCGTCCTCCTGTGCCTTGAGTTCCTGTTTGCAACACTGAAAACCACTGGTGGCGGGTACGGCTCCGTGGACTGAGTGCTGGCCGACCCGTGAACGGACAGGGCACCCCTTCCATTCCGGGTCAGGGCACAGGCCTGGGTTGTGGGCCAGGTCCCAGTTGGGAGCAAGCGAGAGGTAACCAACAGATGTTTCTCTCCCTTTCTTTCTCCCTTCTTACCCCTCTCTCTCTCTGAAAACAGGTAAGTCTTTTAAAACATAATTTTAAAAAAAGCTGAAAAACGAAGACCCGCTCTTTCACGTGGATGCCTCGTGTGGCTGGTGTTCAACACCGTGCCCTGCACCATTCGAACGTCTCCAGCTCGGACTCGAGACGGCCTTCTCGTGCACTCGGAATTGCACGGGCAACGGTGAAGACACGCAGCCGCTCGCCGGTTCAGGGCAGGCAGTCGAGTCCGGAGGTAAATCACCTTCAAAGTGCTCAAATCTATGCTATTTTCAACAACGTAAACAAACCAACCACCACCCACCTTTGCGCTTCTTTATTTTCTTTTCTTTACAAGGACTATCTCGCGGCGAGCTGCTGTTGCTCGGCGCCGTGAGGTCGATCCCCAGCAGACTGTAGAGCTTCTTCCTGTCCGGGGCGGGGAAGTGCTTCTCGATGAGCGACTGCAGCACCCCTCTGTTTGCGGGGGGAGGGGGAGAGGGATGGGAGCGGCTCAGTTTGTAAGTAACTTGTTACGTATAAAACCTCACTACGATACTTCTTAAAAATCAGTGCTTTGCTCAATCTTACAAAATGTTGATTATCCAACTCAAATGAACTTTAATAATCAAAGGGAAAGTGCAATATAACGTAAGCTGAGCCACATAGGCAGCTCGCACACTCTTTAGTAGCTCCGTATTAAAAAGTAAACCGCTGACACCGTTTTAACAACGCTGTAGGTAGCTCAGGTTGCTTCGGCGTGTGGTCAGGGCGCTGTCTCACGCTGTTTCGCCTGCAGTCTCTGAGCCCTGCTGCGCGTGTTACTGTGCTCACAGCGCTCCCACAAGCGGCTCAGTCGCCCCATGTGCCTAGTGGCTATCACGTTAGGTGCGGCAGTGCTAGGCTCACAAGGACAGAAAAGCACAGATTAGCAGGGGCCTGTTTAGCTTTTAAAAGCAGTTTTTATTTGTATCTTAAACGGAGCCACTTGAATGTATTCCCTAAGGGAAGACATAGTATGGCGGAAAATCATTTTGCTAATTTTACTACCAGAATTACAACAGGCGATGCAAACAAACAGAAAAACAATACCAAAATTTTTTTAAGAACTCATTTTTTACTGTCTTATGACTGCTTGCAAACATTAGAGCTCACTAAACTGAGGCAAAGTAAACTTGTCTGTCAGCGGTTTCACAATCACTGAAGCTGTGATCCCCAATGCACAAGCGTGACCCTGACACGGGCCCGAGGCCCAGCTGTCACAGGTGCCCGCCCACGAGGCGCAGGGCAGACAGACCCCGAGCCCCCCTCGGCGCAGACCCCGAGGACACCACTGTCAGGACGCCCCGCATCTCAGCGCTGCTGTGGTCTCCAGCAGACACACTTACGTGTCCACACAGAACGGAAAAACTAACATCAGAAAAACTTAAAAAGAGAATATAGATGAATCAAAATATTTTGCCTCCAGGAAATGCCAACATTTAAACTAATCCAAGTCAGGGATTTTCAACCAAGGTGCCACAAAAAATTTTAAAATGCGCAATACCTGACTATTTCATCAGGGGCATGAACTCCTTTTCCCTTAGACTGCCAAACAAAAAAATGACAACAGGCGACACAACAATAGGTGTCCTGCGCAAATGAATCAAAATTATACATATTTTTGTCAGATCAAGAAAAAATACTATGGGGGGACCCAAAAATATCCTGGAATTGTCCTCTGGAGAGCGGGTCCCCTTGCAGTACAGGGTTCCCTATTGAGTGTTTTAGGAACCCATTTGCATCAGTGCACCAGCTGGCGTTGTTGTGAGAGGCTGCATTCGGATTCAGCGAATTTTTTTTGAAGTCCATTTCATGGTAGGTGACTTATGTGCACACCCACCCACACGGTGCTGAATGTTCAGCAGTTTTTAAACAAAAACAACATGCCCCAATGCCCCACGTCCCTATTCACCCCATCCCACTCTGAGAAATTCCTCCTCCCCAATGAAAAAAGCCCTCAGAGGTGTGGAAGAGAAACAAACAGCAAAGCACTAAAAAGCATCAAACTCCACGAGTTCAAAAACTGTTTTGGGGGGGGGGGTTCTCAGTAGGTGTATCGTACCAAATGGAGAGTACTTTCAAGGTGACTGAAATTTAAACGTGGTAAATACACAATTATTTATAAATAAATTATGGGTTTATTTGGGTCCCCCCTTGTATAATAGTTTTTGGTATACTGCGAAATTCTAGTAATTAGTTTATGTGTTCCATGAGATAAAGAAGGTGGAAAATCACTCAGCAAACACTCAAAACCAGAACACATTACTTGGCAGTTGAAACGAAGTCATTCAGCTCCCCGCCACCCTCTTCCAAGGCCTCTAGGGTCCTGGCTTCTCCTGTCGACTGCAGGCCGATGACCACGCACTGGGGAAGAAGAAAATGACACACAATTTTATGTGGCACTTATACACAAACACGTGCATGTGGCTATTTAAAGACATTTTAAATATTTAAAAAAAAGATTTCAAATAAAAATGACCATCATTGTGCAGGTGTGCTCACTTAGACCAGGTATATTTGAGAGATGCTTTGTGTGCAAACTTAGCTAGGAAAACGGGATCACAGCATGGACGTGGCTGCAGCCCCTGCCCCCGTTTCTGTGTGCTTCAAGTAGAGACACACTCATCGAAAAGAAAAATAAAAAACCTTGAGAAGTACATATCCATGCCCTGGCCAGGTAGCTCTCTGTTGGTTAGAGCGTTGGCCCAATAAACTAAGGTTTTGGGTTCGATCCTGACACGGGCACGGTGAGAAGCAACCAATGAATGCGTGAATAAGCAAAACAACATCAATGTCTCTCTCTCCCCTGCTCTGTTCCAATCCCTCTTAAAATATGTATATATATCACATATCACATACCTATCTCCCCGCATGTTATCGCTGGTTTTACCTGTGTATGACCAAAATACAGTCATGTGCCCTGGCTGGTGTGGCTCAGTGGACTGAGCGCCGGCCGGCCTGCGGACCAAAGGGTCACCAATTCGGTTCCCAGTCAGGGCACAGGCCTGGGTTGGGGGCCAGGTCCCTGGTGGGGACTCATGAGAGGCAACCACACACTGGTGTTTCTCTCCCTCTCTGTCGCCTTCTCTTCCCCTCTCTAAAAATAAGTAAACAAAACCTTGAAAAAATATGGTCATGTTTACTTTTTTACATTTTTTGAGCTATCAAAATTCTTTATGACCAGGCACTGCTTCCATTACTTTAAAAACCATCTCTTACGGGTTTAACCACGTTACTAGTTTGGCAACTACCCTTCAGAAACAGGCCTGACAAGCAGAAAGCCCCAACACCCAGGAGACGGAAAGAACCCCCCCCCCCCCACACACACAACCGGAGAACGCTCTCCCGCCGCGCGGCCCGACCCACCTTCCCGTTCTTGATCTCCTCGCGAGCCAGCTGCACGACCCGCTTCACCTTGGACGCTATGCACAGGTACTTGAAGAAGCGCTGGTGCGCCGACCAGAACTGCCCCCACATGGACTTCTTCATGCGCTGCTCAGCGTCGATCAGGTCCGCCGCCTGCTGGAACCGCTCCCTGGCGACCACCCACTGGGGAAGCACGACCGGCGCCTCAGGGTGCGTCCCGGAGGAGCGAGTGCGGGCGCGTAAGCTAGCTCCGACAGAACAGTGCTGAGGGCGGGACCACTTAACATCGACTGAACGAAGCACAACCAGTAACTCGGGATCCTTAACAGCTTTTTCCTCGATGCTTACACACAGCTGTCCCAAAATTCTTATTAACTAACGTAGGCATTTTAGGAAATAATGACATTGTGACTTTTGAAATTATGCAACTAAAACAATGACTTTTATAAATTAGCAAAGAGAAGGCTTTGAGTATGAGAAAAAGAAGAAGCTGGCGGTTTACCTGTTGTTTTCTAGCGGAAACGTACTCTTGCGGGCTGACCCACATTACACTGAACAAAACTAACAGAAACATTAGCGGGTGCGTTAAAAATAGTAGGAATTAAGAAAAACATTCTTACCAGCTTGACTGCTTTGTTATACATTTTTACATAGCTCTGAGAGAGAAGAACTTCCTCAATTTTGAAGGTTACTCCAGTAAAGCTCAGCTGTCGAGCAATATACATTCCTCTAAGCTTCATATCCATAGCAACTATTTCCATGGCACCGACACCTCTGAATAAAATTAAAACACACACAGTTAACGCTCATTAAATACGGCAGGGCTTTACCAGACGTGGGAGAGGGCCCGGCAGCGCCCGCCCGTCTCTGAGGCTGCCCCTGAGGGCGGCCCTGGGCCGCGTTACCTCCGCTCCACCGCCTGGATGAAATCGCTGAACTCTCTGAACGGAGTCCCTTCGCCCCATATGCCGAGGCGGTTCATGTAGGCCATGTTTCGTGGCTCAGAAGCACCTGGAAGACACCAAAATAAAACATGTTACAGCTGCAAAGATAACCTACACATATTTCTTTTAAATAAATAGCTACTCACCAGTGGCACTAGCATAGACAACTCTGGCTTTTGGCAGTTTGTTCTGAAGCTCTAGAACAGCTAGGCCTGTCTTGGTTGGCTTTGAAGAACCAACAGGACACAAGTTTTTTGCTTTATGACATTCATCAAACACTATCTGAGAGGGTGAATTAAGGAATGGATCACAGTGGTAGCGCGTATCTGCAATCTTTCAGGAAGTTAGCTTTATTTCCCTGAGGCACTGGGAAGTGTCCGAGATTTCTGGGGTGATGGCCTTGGGGTAAAATTCAAGATTATTAGGGGAAAGGATGCTGTTGATAATACGCCCCTGGGCATTAACTGGTTTGTAAAAACACCCATGTACCTTATCGTCCAGCTTTGCCAAACCATGACCTTCTGCCATACTTGCTTCCACTCCGCCCCCTTTCTCACCAGGACCCCAACTGTCAGTGGAGCCTTCCGTGTGCCTCTCCTCGACTCCACGCCCCGCCCGCGGCCTCAGCGGCATCCACACGCTCTGGTGTCCATCGTAACCAGACACTCGACTCACAGTCAGAGCGGAGGGAAAGGTCCGCCACACAGGCAGCTCTGGCCGGCTCTGTCGGTGGAAGCCTGACCAGTGAGCCACGGGGCCAGCATTCCAGATGCCGCAGCCCCTCCTGCAGGGCAGGAAGGTGTGCCGGGGGCAGCCGAGCCCCGAAAGCACTCAGGCCGGCCCCCCCCAGGTGCTCTGCCACGCAGACGTGCAGTGGGGGCCCCCGGGAGGGGAGGACAGCAGCCGGCGTTCTGCACTCCTGTGGACATCCCCTCCACCAGGAACTTAATGCCGGCCCTCTCTGAAGCAGAGGACAGGCTCCACTCTCCGACACCCCTGGACTCGGTGTGACTGACCACTCAGCCGGTGCCCCAGCAGCTTCTTTAATCCCGGGACTCCTGGCTTCCCAGTGTTCGCCCTTACACTACCTTTTGTGGCATTAATGAACATAAAAACGTTTGCTGCAAAGGATACCACGCCGTCAAAGTCATCACCGCACCAGTGCAGAAGCTGTTTTAACCTTGTTTTGTATTTCCCGCCGGACTGGCTTTCACCGATGAGGGAAGAGTAAGTAGCAAAAATAACACCCTTTTTCACACTCCCATTATGTTTAGAAGAAATTTTTCCATACTTAAACTAAAAAGGAAAAGAGAAAACATTTAGGAAATATACGTTTCTCTCTGAAACATTTACCCCACTCCCACTCCCACAGCAGGGGGCCGCTCAGGGAAGGCGACCACACGCACAATGTCTGACACACGTGAGTGCACACACGCAATGCACGCACCCACGCAAAGGCGCACAACTTGACGGTGCAAGGGTCCAGTTCTCCAGGTTCCAAAAAAGCCCACCACCAAAAACAGATTACAAACCAACTCCCCTACAAGGGTCGTATTTATTCCACAAATATTTTTTATGCATTTAACTACAATACACGAAGCACTGTAATTAAGTTCTGAGGGGAACATAAGAATTACTGATCAATAGTTAATGTGCCCTCCTTCTTCAGTTACACTGACTCGGAAATCAGAACCACTTTAGGTGCCAGTCACATGCCCTTGTTCTGAGCAGTCAGTCGCCATTCAAGCCGCAGAACTTGACCCAAGGGTCCAATCAGGAACGCTCACCCCAAAAAGCTCTGGTGAGCAGGGCAACACAGACCCAACCTAGGACTCCCGTGGCAAGTAGACTTGTGTGACTTATTTTCAAGGGGCCAAAGGAAGGGACCTACAGACCCATGTCTGTCTGTCCTGCCCTGTAACCCCTCGATTTGTGCATAGATGGGAAACAGCAAAGATTTACTGAAACTTAAGATTCCAATCCCATGAAACTGTGCTTCAGACACTAAGACACGTTTTCCTCCACTTGACAGAACTGTCTTAACACGCACGCAGCTGCGGACACGCAAGCCCACTGGGTGCACAAGCACCTCCACTGGCCTCCCCTCCGCTCGGGCCCTCTAACGCTGCAACGGGCGCCCCCGTCCCTGCAGCTGGGTTACATCCCCGCCCTTTCTCTCCCAGCGATGGGTTTCACCCGTGCACAGCAACAAAGTCACACTGAGGACTGGAGAATGAACGCTGGCGAGAGACAGCACACCTGGGGTTATTGTGTTACCACCCCACCAGCACTGTATGTGACACACAGGCACCCACGCACTGCCAGAGGCCAGCACTCGCAGGTTTTCTGTGACACGACTCACTGAATCCTTGTAACAACCCTCCGGAGTAGGCAAGAGGCAACACTTACTGAATGACTGGCTGAACAGGAAACTTTCATACCTTATTTAATGAATGGACCAAAATGTTTTTTGCTCCAATATCCCTCAGATCTCTTTCCGCATCGTACTTTAAATCATTTGAAACACTGAACCTGCCACAAAAATAAACAAACAAATGCATAACCAAATGCAGGTCCCATCATTCTGGCAGTTTTCAGGAATAAACAAAACCAAGCTTGACAAGTCGAACAATCCCCCCGCCCCACCCCACCCCCCCCCCCGGGCATGCAAAGCCCGCCCCGTGCGCCGAGGAGACCGGCGCGCAGGGCCGCCCCGCGGCCCACCAGCACTCTCACCACAGCGCCCGCTTCCTGCTCAGCAGGTAGTTCTCGTAGATGATGCCGGCGATCGTCCTGCCCTTCCCCACACCAGCACCGTCGCCTATCAAGAAGCCAGCACGATCTCCATTAGGTAGGAATGTTTCATGTTGCTGCAAAAAAACAGAAAAGGCTGCCAATTAATCTAATCCTTTTAATATTTTGGTGATCAGTCTTTCACATGTGGTTTTGGGGTTACACTCCCACGACCTACGTTGACATAAATGGCGTACGGTTTGGTTCAGTGCGGACATTTCTCTCCATCTGACCACACCTTCAGGCTCGCTCCCCTCACACGCACCAAGTAACTACCGTTAACGACCTGACGCCCACTCCTCCACGCCCTTTCCCACACTCGCTTAACCAAAAACGAACCCTTACGTCGTCACATATGTGTGTGTGTGGGGGGTGGCTACTTGGTCACTATTTGATTTGCAAAGACAGAGTGTGACAGAAACCCTTTAGAAACCACCAGCGTAACTCTAACCCACTGTCTGGAAAGCAGACACGACACCCGACCAGTAACACCCCGGTTTACTCCATCATCCCCAAGGCTGCGGGCCTTCAAATCTTGCCCAGCTTTCAGCCACTGTGGGGAAAAGCTGCAACAAACAGCCTGCACGCGTGGTTCTTCCCCGGTGTTCTACGGGCTGGACCCCCAGCCTCGGTGCTGCTGGGTCAGGGGGCATGTGCAGTGGAGCTGGAAAACGTGCTCCCCGTGCATTCCAGAAGGTTACGTACAGCCTCTGTCATTTCCACGAGCAGCACACTCCCCACATCCGTGCTACCTCCGTTTACTTTCCCAACACACAGAACGCCCACAAAAATCACAGTCACAAGTTTTTCATGCAAGAAAAGCTTCCCGCGGGGCTAGAGCGACTGCGGTGCACAGACTGAGACTGGACCAGCAGGGCGCGCAGGCACGGGGAGCACGGCCTACCTGGGCTGCATACGTGATGGCCTCGAGCTGCAGGGCGGACAGCCAGCCGTTGTCGATGGTCTCTTCGGAGATGGACGTTTTGTACCAAACGTCAGGAGGGGTAACACTGGACAAAGAACTAGTTTCCACCACAGCGTCTGGGTGACGTAGGCCGATTTTTACTAAACGAAAATGTAAAAATACTTTAATTCCTCTAGATAATATTTCCAGTTGTATTTTAAGGTCCTGCACGCTCTCCCCACGACAGAGAGTATGAGTCAAGAAGTCACCACGCAGTCCGGGACGCCAGGAGAAGCCACTGACGACTAGCAGAGTGCTGTCTGAGTCTGACCGAGCCCCGGGCGGCCGCTCAGCTGGCGAGAGCGCGGCCCGTCCCCAGGAGGGCTCCCGCCCCGGCTGCGGGCCTGCTCCGGTCAGCAGCGTGTGCACGGGGAGGCAAGGGACCAACGTCTGTTCCCCCTCCCCCCGTCCTCTCTTCCTAAAAAAACCAGTAACACACCTTTGAGTGAAGATTTTTTAGAAAAGTATGGTATTAAAAATTAAAACCAAAAAACTTTTGGCACAAAATTAAACAGTAACTAGTTCTCCAAAATGTACAAAGCGAACACAGTTTAAAGTAGGGGCCAACCAACCTTGTCTATCCAACGGCGAGGAGTTCACTACCCGCAGCTCCCAGAGCACCTAGCCTCTCCCGCACCCGCCAGCACTGCTGTTGCGGCCGCAGCCCACAACACACCAACGGGCGTGGCTACGTTCCCACAAAACTTTTTGTATAAAAACAGGCAGTGGTTCAGATTTACTTTGACGGCCTCTGGTTTAAAGGGCCATCGAAAAAATGTCAATCCTGTTGTGAAGAGACTACTACTGGAAGGGAGGGACACAACATTTCAGAAAGTACAACCTAAAACTCGTTATAAATGACCAGAAAAGTATAAGATCTTAGAGCCAATACATGGCTGGTAAATAGAGATTTTTAGTTTAAGTGGTATTATTAGTGGCTTTTTATAGAAACCCAGAGTATACAGAAGACAAATTCCAGCCCTAAGCTTTTTTTCCATCTTATTACTTAATTTAATGAAAACAAGAAAAATCTTACACAAATGATTTTCATGGCCATTGTGCGAAAAAGGCAGAAATGATGTTATTGTAAACCACTGAATGTGAATGGCACATTTTATTTTTATGACTGCCACGTTTTCATGATTCACTTTAGATAAGCCCTGGGGACTACATAAAGCTAAGACACACATTTATAATCACTGTTAACATGAACAAAATTTACTCGAAACAAAATAAAACCCAAGCTTTTATTCTTGGTTTTAAAAGACTTCAACCTAAAACAAAGTTCTAAATTTGTGCGGGAAAGAGAAAAAACCCACAGTGAAACCTCCCTGCAGACCTTTTCCAGTGCGCCGCAGCTTAAGCCGTCACCCAGCCCGAGCCCGGCGAACCCGGAGCCCGCCCAACACTGGCAGAGCCCGGCAGACCCCGACGTGCGTGGGAAAGAAGCTGTCTATGTTCAGGAGGCACCAGGGCATCGTCCGTCAGCCTGGCAAATCCCCACACGTACATTTTATCGGCATGTACTCGGCATAGGTTTCCGCGTGACCCATCTCCTCTTCATCTTCCTCCTCTGGCTCTTCTTCCTCTTTTACAACAGGAACCTTCTGCGGCACAGAGAGAGCACCGTGAATTCTAGTTCCAGAGACCGGAGGCCCAGCCGGCAGAGAAAAACTCTGCTGTAAAAACACCCACAATCTTCAGTCCTGGAAGCATGACATGCCACTTCTGCAGTCCCCGAAGCTGGGGTCCCACCTTGTGGCTTCCCTGCTTCTCCAACGATGAGCACAGACAATCCATGACCTACCTGCACCCCTAACACACAAAGGGGTCACCACAGGGCTCTGCCTCCCCTCCACCACCTCAAATGCTGGCCCCTTTCTCCTCATGCCCTCCGCCGGACCTCCGCCCTCACTCCGCAGCCCAGCCGGAGCCAGGACGGGGGAGGGGTCTGGGGGCGGCAAGTCTAAGTGTCAGGCCGCACCCTCTTCTCAGCTCACCCCACCCCCCGACCCGTCTCCTTCCGCCCTGAGCCCCACGCCAGCGGCCCAGCAAACGCGGGAGTCTGAAGGGCCCCCTGGAACGCAGAGTGTACTGCAGACTCCTGTGCCCCGCAGACACAGCCGCCGCAACACTCAGGGTCCCGTGTAAGCCACGGCCATCCGACAGTGAACCCGAGCCCCCAGTGACTACCCCCGGGAAGCAGGAGGAACCCGGACCGTCCCAGCGAGCGGAGCGAAGGGTCACCCGCACCGCGCATTCCCTCTGTTTCTCCAGAGTGTGGAAAGGACAGGGTGGGGAGGGGCGGGGACAGACAGACCCTGAACGAGCCACTGTTCGCTACCAGTAAAACCCCCAGGAAAGCTCTTTACGAACACGGGCTGGTTCAAGGCCGGGGACAGAGAGGCAGCTGTGAAGGCCAGTGCACCAAGAAGGCCGGAGGAGGAAGGGAACCGGCGGGACCTCCGGAGAAAGCTGAGGGAACGTGGCACTGGACGGTAGGGGCAGCTCTTCTTTCCCTTTGCCTCGTCCGTTTTTATGGAGTCTAGAGCCGAACAGGAAGGCACATGGATGCTCAATAAACGTGGGAGGAAAAAGGGCGGTGGGAGATAAACATCCAATCAGTATCAACCCACAGAGTGCACAGGAAAAAATCCAAAAAAACGCCGAATGTCCCGAGCAAGCACGCCAGAATGAAACCCACTTTCAGAAACGGGAGACAAAACGGGCCAGCCGACGCAGCAGACCTGAGCCCCGGTTCTGCTCCCGTTCCACCGCGTGGCCCTCCCACCTCCACCTCCACCTCCACGGGGACGCACGCCACGTTAGGTGACTGGCCTCCTTCTCTCTCCCTCTACCTTCTCTCTCCCTGGATTTAAAAAAGTTTTTTTAAAAAGTTAAAAAATAAAATTTAAAAAGTCACCAGGAGTATAATTAGAAGATAAGGTGGTAATACCAAAGGGTCACAAAATCTTAAACACGTTTGGCAACATTTCTAAGCCAGCTGGATACAAAAGGGCAGCTGCCAGCAAGCTCAGGGTCAAGGAGACACACGGGAGGCAGGGAGGGCGCAGAGCCCGTCGGACCCGCCCGACACACCGAGCTCATGCTGGCTGCTCAACGGCGGGCACACCTCGCCAGACGGGGAACGCGGGCCCACGGCCGTCAGGCACTCCTAGTTTTTCAGGGAACCTAGATATCAAGACTTTTGCGTGTTAGCAAGAATTCAAGAATTTTCAAAGACGGTGGAGACCCAGCAGAACACACACATTCACTGGTCCTGGCCCACAGGCTACCGGTCTGCAACGTGTTCTGCTCCCCGGACTGCCAGCACAACACAGGACTGTGGCAGATCACGGGCAAACACGGGCTGACTGTGAACCTGAGCACGGACTACAGACAACGGATCTTGGAGAAATGTGCATTCTTACTTTCCAGAAAACCCCTCTCCAGTAAGTGCTGGCACACAAGCGTTCCGTCCCGCGGACTGCCAGCACACGTCCTCCTGGTCCCCGAGCACAGCCTCAGGCCCAGCTGCACTGCCGTCTCTAACGCCTGGCCCACCCCCAAGTGCCATCGACCCTCTGACACCGCAATGTGCAGCCATCTCACCCTGCCTTCCTCTCCTCCTTTCCCCTCACCCTTCCCAACCGCCCAGGGCAGACCCCTACTGCTTCCCTCCTGCATTACCCAGCCAGCCTCCTCTCAATCTCTCCCACCCACCCAACGCATCCTGAACCACTAGCAGGCCCCTCCACACTCCAGGGCCGCTGCACCAAGTCCAAAGTCCTCCGAACTCAGCTCAGGGCCCCCCAAAGCCCAAACCAACCACCCCATCTTCCTGCAAACCAAGGGTCTGGGCTCCATGTCACCTAACACATGGCCACCCCCGCGTCTACTGATGCTTTAACATAGTTCCCCTCCGGAGATGCCCCTCAGAGTCGCTGCACACTCAGCACGGACCGCCGCAGGGCAGGAAGCTGCTCTGGGACACAAAGCCTCCCCAGGTCGGGACGACCTCACCTTGCTCCAGGCGCACAGCCCTTGCTGTGAGCAGCACCACGTGCCTTCCGCTGTAACTTACTACTAGAACACGCATGTGTCAAACCGAATGTTTCCTTGAGGGGAAGCCACGCAGGACGCTTCCTATAGACACCTACCACACACTCAGTACTGTACACTGCTTAGCTACTGAATCGATACACCAGATCAGCGGACTCAGAGCATGTAGCGCGCCCAACGCGTGAGAAGACCACGGTCATGTGACTGCTCGTGCCTAGACCACTACGGGACCCGGCAGCTCGTGAGCAGCTGCGCACGCAGGCTCAGCCCTAACACGAGCAGTCACCACGCACTCAACTCCACGCTTGCGGCTCCTCCCGTGCGGGTCAGTCCCAAGAGAAAGACGTCGGTGGTGCGCACAATGCTACGTCCATCCTGTCACCTCTGCTAGTTTTAACCACCTTGGTGAGAACACATTCGTTTATTCCAGTGAGGTTTAAGCTTCGTTTACGTCACTGAGTAGCCCGCCTTCACCCAAAGAAAGTTTTCTCAGGGTTGTCTTATTTTATTATTGACTTGAGAGAGTGAGTCAGAGGTAGAGACACCAACTCGCTGTTCCACGTGCATGTGCGTTCGCCGTCTGTGCCCCGACAGAAGACCGCACCTGCGACCCGGCGCATCAGGGCGGCGCTCTCGCCAGCCCAGCTGCCCTCAGGTGCCCTGAGAGCTGTTAGCCGAGAGCACCTTCACGCCACACACACACACAGACACCGCTCGGACACTCACCATGGTCGGGGAGAAGCTCCTCATCTTCATGTCATTTATCCATATTCTTGCCACTTCTTTATTAGAAGACTCTTTCTTTATCGTACCATTGCTTACATCAGCTGAAGGAGAGAGGCAATTTATATTTTACAACAAAAATCTCAATTTCTTTTCCTACAATTTCTTTAAAAATTCAGTAGCTTACCCACTTCCCAAACTGAAAAGCACCAATCTGCTTATCACTATCTTAAATTAAGCGTAAGAATGAAAACACTCAAAGCTGGGTACCATTATGGAAGAATTAACCTTAAAAGGAAATGTGTGCGCAGAAAATATGAAAACCATTTATCAAGAAGACACCTTAACCAGAACTGTCTGATAGTTCATTGCAATACACATGCCAAGAGCTGGCGTTACGTGAAGACACTTCACCCGGTTCAGTAGAAACACACCGAAACCTGGTGCTCTCACCAGACGGACTCAGTCTCACCCGATCTGACGGCCCTTACTGGCCTCAAGGCTAAAGAACTGTTTCCAGGGGGGAAGGAGAAGACAGCCGGGAGCTCTGTTTCCCTTTCTCTGCACACTCTTCCCACGCACAGCAACAGAAACCCTCGTGCGAGCGACCGTCAAAGCGGAACGGCTGGTCACGGCGCCCAGAGCCTCTGTAACTCCCTAGCCTCCATCTCTAGGTGTCCCGGGAGCACCCGGGTACCCGGGGTTCTTGAGATCAGTGTGAAAATCACACCGGGGACACTGTGAGCATCTGGTCTAGTCTTCCGACAGACGGGGAGTGTTTGGGGGCCCGTCACTCGGGAGTCCGAAATGACCAGACTGAAGTGTGGACGAACGAGGACCGCTGGGGACAGAGGCAGTGGGGTCACGGTGGGGCACAGCCTGTGCCACGGAGGTGTGGGAGAGCCAGCGGACAGCTCGCAGAGTGACAGACAGGAACCCGGAGGGAGGCGCTAACGGCTCGGGGCTCTGACAGGGGCGAGGGCGCGGACAGGAGACACAGGAGACAAAGGGCACGCAGCACCATGCTCCCTGCAGTCTCACACTTGAACGTGCTTCCCCTCAGTAAAAGGGTGACCTTCCCCAACACAAACGTCTGCTTATCGTCAGCGTCCCCTTCCCCTCTCCCAGCCCTGGCCTAGCCCGGCCCAGCTTCCCGGCTTCCACACGAGGACGCGCTGACCTGCCGTCTTCTGTCTCTGGAAACGCCTGCCCTGCGTGGGGGCCAGCTGCTGCCCCGCCATCACGCAGGCAGCCCCGCGCTCTCCCGTGTCCCGCTGTGCCCTCCGACGCCTTCCCCGCGGCGCGAGCGCCCCTGCCCTAACTCACGCTGAATGAAGGAGCGGGGGCCACCCTCCGGGCCGCTCCCAGAAAGGCAGCGTCCTTCTCCTCGTGAAACCCAAGAACATTCCCGAACAGCAGTTGATCACCTCCAAGTCTCCCAGGAGCCGACTCGGACGCTGCCCTGCACCTCGGCACGGCAGAAAACGGCCACCAGCCTGAAGACAGTTAAGAGGACTCACAACCATTTAGTTCAGGACGATGACACTGAGGGTAAGACCACAGCCAAAGAGCACGCACAGCAGCGCAGACCCAAAGACAGAGATGGGAGCGTCTGGCACTGGAGCTGCCTGTCACGGGAGACAGCTCTACATCAGCCTGCAAACCCTTTCTCCACCCCTTCCTTCGGAACGCCCCCCACTCTCTCCTCTATAATCACAAGCACAGTTCAACTGCCAAGCAGTCAGCTCTGCCCCAGAATCAGACACTGGTCTACAGCAGGTATGAAAACTTACCTCCCCCAGCAGAAAAATAAAGCGGCTGTTTGGAAGGAGGAGCTGTCCTACTCAAAGCCCATCACCTCATTCCAGAAGCCTGATGGAATGTGCTAGCAGGCGACAGTGGTCAGCTCAGGATATGACCGAGGTCAGAACGCGCGTCTCCGACAGAGCCCATCGCGGTTTGAGTCCGTGACAGGGACACAAAGACTATGTAGTTCAACGGGCAAGGAAAAAATATCCCTCTTAAGAACTCACATCTTTCTGTTTCTAAAAATGTATTACCAAAACGTGATACAGCCAGAGTTAAAAAAGACAAATCCATTCTACGTTACCCTTACAATGACCGAACTGTGCTGACTGTGAAGCCACCTCCGGGCGCCACACTAAACCTGCGGCCGCTCCCGCCCCCCAGGCCACTGCCCGGCTCTCCCCACAGCGCCCGTCCCCGGCGCCCCACGTGACGCACGCCCAGTGCAGCCCCACCACAGCAGAGGCCCCACGAGAGCGGGGGTTGGACGGTCTCCCTCTCAGCCACAGCCTCCAAACCCCCCGAACAGTGCCGGGCACCCAGGGACTCGACAGACACCTGCTGAATGGGCATCAACACAAAAACCGCTCCAGGGAAGAAAACTAACTGCGAACTCTACATCCCTTACTCACATAAATGAACTCCTAAAAAGGTGTGATAAACCACTGCTGCGCTTTTCCCTCCGCATCTAAACCTATCCTTCAAGTATTACGGATCAGCTAGCGGTAATGGTTGTACAATTCCGTGACTACACTAAAATCCACTCAATTGTATACTTTAACGAGTGGGTAACAATAAAGCTGTTATTAAAAAGTATTATGTGAGCTCACCCTTCAAAAAATACGTAGTATTACTTTATAATGAGAGAGCGCATGCATTTTGAAAGAGAGTTTCCTAAAAACACGACTACCCACAAGCAATGAAGCCAATGACAGGTGAACCATGAAACTGGGAGGGTCTGAGCTAAAGCATCAAACTACCAGTGTAAAAGCCTGTGAACTGCAAGCATGGTGCAAGGACCACCAGCAACAGCACCTCCAACAAGCTGTTACAAGTGCAGACTCCTGGGCCCCCTCCCAGACCTACTGGACCGACTGTTTCTGAACAAGGTCCCCACGTGACTTGCAGGCACGTAAAGCTTGAGAAGCACTGGTTTAAAGGACCGAGACAAGGGTTCGCCAGTTATTCACAATGCATAAAACTGAGCTCTCAGGATGCTGACGAAGCCGCCTGGTGATTCCAGACTTCGTTTTCAAAGCTAAACGCTACGGCTTCCGAACTTCTGCCTCTCTTGAGCGGCACAAAGACGAAGCACCCCGGGCAGACAACGGACACCACCGAGGACAGACGGACTTACTAGCTGCTGTTGCAACGGGCTGAGCAATATTAGCCGGTGGCTTCAGTTTCATGAGTTCGTTCAGACTGTTGTTTTTGAGCAAGTCCTTCAGCTGAACCTGGTCCTTCGGAGGTGCGGGGGTCACGGCATTCCGTGCTGCTGGTGCTGAGACCGAAGGGCGCGTGTTTGCAGTGGTCTGGATGAACTTTGTCAAAGTGATGGTTTGCCTGCTCGTTGTCACAGGCGGTGTCTTAGTCATTACGATGGTAGATCCCAAGGTCGGAAGCTGATTTATCTGATTTAGCACAAATGTTGTCGTAGATGGAGGCTGCTGCTATAGTGAAGAGAAAACCACACGCATCACACCACCGAAAAATGCTTTGTTCTTCAACACACATATAGCCTATACCCACAAACACAGTACGCCATGTAAAACCCAACCTTAAATACGAGCACAGTAAACTACCAAGTTAAAGTACGCCGTTCTGAGGAAAGAAGGGACGGGGTGGTGTGACCTCTTCCACAACTGTCGGGGCGAGCAAACGCCACACGGGGCGTGCGGCGACCCTCCAGAACACGAGGGCCGGGAGCAGGACTGCAACATCCCAGCGCCGCCCCACGAGGCAGACGACAGCAGGAAAGTGCCAAGGCCTCCGGAGGCTGGGCTCTGTGCGGACCCCCTGCCGTTCCCAGCACTGCACGGCTCCCGCCCAGCACTCCGCCCAGCGCTCCGCCCGGCTCGCACGGACCAGCCGAGGGTTAACAGACCAAACCGTCAGGCAGGGCTTTCCACTCCCACGTCGCACAAACGACCCAGCTATGTAAATCACAGACGCTGGCGACAACTCAAGCGCTGCCTCTGCGCCGCAAACAAAGCCGCGCAGAGTCTGTACAGGGGAGGGGCAGGAGCTGGACGCGAGCGGGAAAAGGTCAGGATTTAAGGGTAACGGGATGTCTGTGGACTGCAAGTAACTACAGTGTAACTGAGATACTTTTATAAGTGTAAGTATCTTTCTACTTCCTTTCCTCCTCAAGCTACCTTATTTCTCCATGACACCTACAACAAGAATCTTCTAGCTACTATTTATCAATTTTACATAACACTCTCAAAACAGTAATTTACCATGAGTTGTCAGATTTTAACCAGTTTGTCCAATAATTTTATACCACTCGACTTAAGTTAATAACTGCTATATTTAAGGTAAAGTCAGAGAAAAATCTATATTTAAAGCATGATTATAATTATGTAAAACTTATATATACCGACAACTATAATAGCATAATCAATAAAATGCAATAAAAAAGGAAAAAAGTTACATATACCAATGAACAAAAGCTGAAATAAACAAGCAAAATTGAAAAGTGCAGTGGGATAATGCACAGTTAATCTTTTATTTCATAAATTGTGTATCATTTGCAGTAATGTTTGTTTTGTTCAAATTATCTTTTGAACAATATAACCATGATAAGAATGGAACAAATGTTTTTACAAAGTAGGACATGAGAGCAGAATATTGTGAAAGAAGTAGCAAAAAGCAGAACGACTAAGATAAAACTGTTTCGTGCACAAGCTTATGTTCTCGCTACGCTCCTGAGCTACTTCAGGAGCAATGCCAAGTCTAGGTAGTTCTTACCCTAACATTTAACAGTGCTGGGCTAGGGGCCGTCTCTGGTTCTCGTTTACCAGGAGCTGCCGCTTCAGTCTCCAAACCTAGTTCTAACGTACTGAGTGGCACTGACTGGAGAGAAAACAACATCGAAAAAAATAAAGAATGACACAGTGAATTCCATTTCAAGAACAAGAGATGTATTTATTTTATTAAAACAAAGAGCCCTGGCTGGTGTGGCGCAGGGGACTGAGTGCCCACCTGCAAACCAAAGGGTTGCCGGTTTGATTCCCGCTCAGGGCACATGCCTGGGCTGCAGGCCAGGTCCCCAAGTGGAGGGCGCACGAGAGGCAACCACACACTGAAGTTTCTATCCCTCTCTTTCTCCCTCCCTTTCCCTCTCTGAAAGTAAGTAAATAACACCTTAAACACAAATAAATGAAAACAAAGAGCGTAGCCTTCACTGTCAAACAGAATGCAGGAGCACGGACGCCAGGTCAGAACCGCCGCCTCTGCAAGCACCGCCTCTTCACAGAATCACATTGACGCCACAATCTCCCTTTTGCTTTCAGAAACCGTGTATGGGGAAACTCAGAAAAATGTTCCTATTCAGTATATAGAGACAAACTCTCAAGGAGATTAACCATCCTCCTAGAAAACTCTATGAACAATTCATCTCTTTCTTTTACATAGACGGCATAGCAAAACAAAAAATGTTCAGTTTTCAAAGCAAAGTTCTTCCACCTCATGAGTTAAGACTAATACTAGCATAAAAAAATCCTTCAACCCTGACTGGTATGGCTCAGTGGACTGAGCACCAGCCTGCGAACCAAAGGGTTGTCGGTTCGATTCCCAGTCAGGGCACATGCCTGGGTTACAGGTCAGGTTCCCAGTAGGGGGCACGCAAGAGGCAATCACATGTTGATGTTTTTCTCCTACTCTTTTTCCCTCATGACCCCTCTCTATAAAAATAAAATCTTTAAAAATAACTTCATATGAGCCCTGGCTGGTGTAGCTCAGTGGATTGAGCGCGGGCTGGGAACCAAAGTGTCCCAGGTTCGATTCCCAGCCTGGGTACATTCCTGGGTTGCAGACCATAACCCCCAGCAACCGCACATTGATGTTTCTCTCTCTCTCTCTCCCCTCCTTACCTCTCTAAAAATAAATACATAAAATCTTAAAAATATATATATTTAAAAAATTAAAAAAAAAACTTCATATGCATGTTTAAAATTAAGGCTTAATAATACCTACTTTTATAAGTACAAATTAAAATGAAGAAAACTCCTACTTTTCAGAGGCTTAGGAAAACTCTCACTTACCTGGTGGACTGGAGGTGGGGGTGTTGGAGTTGCAAGCCCTGCATCTCCACCATCGATATCGAAGAGGTCATTTGGACTAATTCCACTCTCACTCAAAGCAGCAAGCAGTAAATCCTGCCCTGGCTCCACCATCTTTAGAACAAAATATTAAATATTAGCATAACTTAAAATGACAATTAGCTCTCCTCTACATACAAACCAACATTTTCAACCGGACCCGTTCATTTTTTACGAAGAACTCGATGCACGTCAGGCAGAAGGGATGAAAACAGCCGCTGACCCCCGAACCCACGCTGAGACAGGAAGGATGGACCGTCTGCAGAGCACCGCAGGCGTGTGTCCGTGCGGCAGTGCGGGAGCCGAAGGGAGCGCTGCCTCTGCCTGGGGGAGAGGTCGCAGATGACCATGGACTGAGTCACAACGAAGAAACCGCCTAGGGGACCGGGATTTTCTGGACGGTGACCTGGTCTCCTGGAGGCGTTGATCGACGCTAACCCTCTGCAGGACCAGCAGCAGGGGGTACCTCGAGGTACTGCCGTGGCAGGCCAGGAGGGCGCGGCGCTGCACCGGGGCGCCAAGACGAAGGAGGGCACGGATTTCAAGGTATTCAGAAAGGAGACTCCCTAAGACCAGATTTAAATAAAAGCTCAAAACGGGAGAGCTTTTTAAAAAAAGAGTTGATGGGTCATTAGAAAAGTCATCAGAAGCTGAGCCCAGGAGACCGGAAACATGAGTTACATGACGTCAGGGGAAGTCCATGCCTGTGCAGGAGCGAGCGACCACGTGTTACGGCAGGGCTTTCCGACTGTCCTCTTAGGGGCGAGAACTCCAAGCGTTCTGCCACCAACAGAGGAGAAAGCCCCAACAGAGCCTTCTCAATGTTAACTTGTCTCTTTAATGTACTGAAAATAACCAATTTATATACACAAAAGTACTTATGGGAAATCTGTCGTCTCTCTCAGAAAACTAATTTCACGTTATAGAAGGAATATACTGATTTTCAGCTGGTCCATTTGTTTTTAGGCTATACAACAGAACTAAATGCCAGTGTTTCATTATGCCCTACGAAAGGGAAGTTGTTAGCCAAGAACACCATGACTCCAACACGCAAGGACTGTGGTATTAGATGAAATCATGACATTTAACCGAGAAACCCTTCACTAGGCAGGTCTATGTCCCACGTGCCTGTGTGCCACGCAGAAAAGAGTTGTGACGGACACATGAATGCCTCTCGAACAGGAACCGCAGACACCCAGAACTGAACCGAAAGGCAGACCCACTGCTTCAAGGATGGACGGAAGGACGGAGAGCCCGAAGACTGACCGGAGAAAGGGAAAGGAGCCTCAGGGAGAAGACCACAGCTGGGGCAGGAAGGCGGAAGGAGAGGGGGTGGGCAGTGATGAGGCGTCTCGCACACGCCTGACGCGGTGTGAGGCTCTTCACGCACGTCTCAAGAGCACAGCCCGAAGTGAGACAAAAAATCGAGGCTCAGAAAACTCAAACTACCTGGCCAGTGTCACCCGCCCGCATCTTAGATGGCTCAAAGCCCATTGGTTCTCTTTTCAATGCTTAGATCAAGAAGTCAATGCTGGCCTTGCCAAGTGGCTCAGTTGGTTGGAGCACCGAAAGGTTGTGAGTTCGATCCCAGGTTAGGGAGCGTAAGGGAAACAACCAATTACTGTTGTTCCCCCTCCCTTTCTCTCTAAAAATCAGTAACGATTTTGATTCTTTTTAAGGTGACGATTTTTTCAAAAATTTAAGAAGTCGATGTTGGTAACCTTGAAGTTTCAACACTTAAAATCGGAAGAGGATGGAGTCTTAGACAGCAAGATGAGAGCAGCATGGAAGAACCGACCATCAGAGACAAACGGCAGAAATGTCCCAAGATGGACTTAAAATAAAGTGAATCCATTTTTCTAGCATAGACATAGTTGACCACAGTTTACAAATTATCCAAGTACACAGTAAAAATATGTTCCATGAGGGCTTCAGCAACCTTTAAAAAACAATTTCAATCCATACAACACCTCATCAGGACCCATGGGAACAGGGGGCCTTTGGCCCACTTGCTCTGGCTAATCTTGACCTAAGTTAATAGAACTTGAGACTGTCAAAATGTCGTCCTCTAAAAGTAAATACTGGAAATAGTTTATTTACATTCGAAACAAAAGCACATTGTTTTAAACCAGTGACTGGTAAACTACAGACCACAGAATGCTTGGAGGTCCCAGGGCCCGTTAATTCATCAGATTCGCACCAAGCTTTATCTGTTCATACTCAAAAGTACAGAAACGTTACTACTGAAAAAAAATTCACGGAAAACTGTTACTGAATTAATGAGAGCTTTCTGAAATATACTTGTTCAACAATGAGCATTCAAAGTACAAAAATATCTTTGCCCTAGCTGGGTGGCTCAGCGGACTGAGCACCAGCCTGCGAATAGAAAGGTCTCCGTTTTGATCCCCAGTCAGGGCACAGGCCTGAGTTGCAGGCCAGGTCCCCAGTTGGGGGCGAGCAAAAGGCAACCAATTGATGTCTCTCTCACACACTGATGTTTCTCTCCCTCTCATTCTGTCTCCCTTCCTCGCTCTCAAAAAGTAAATAAAAATAAAATCTTTAAAACAACCCAAACCCTAAGACTACCTGTAGAGTATACCAAATTGTCATGAAAAGTAGAATTCGAAATTGCTAATCAACTTAGCCCTGCTTATGTTAGTTGAGAGTTGCTTTCACATGTTGACAACATATGATTAAAAATATATTTTCACGGAAGGGAGGAATTTCGGGGAGAAACTTGCTGGCGTTCAGACCAGAGTCTGTGATGGCCCCAGTTCAGTCACCTACTCACCATTCACTCCGAGGAGCCACAGCTGAGACCTCGGAGCCCAGAAAGACATTTTCTTTCACAAGCTACTGATAAAAGACATTTCCACTGCACATGCGTTTTACACACGAACACGGTCTAGGGGTACCTTCTCTCCTAGCCCGGTGGGTGCAAATTCTCTGCTTGCACTTTTTCTGCACCGAGGAGTGAAAGGGGTAGAGAAGGAACGTGTAACTCCATTAGGCAAAACTCATCCCATTTAATCGTACTCCCGTTTTGAAACTGCACTCACGCAATGTAAATGCTCAGGCTGAGAGAGCCCTTAAAAGGCGATACTGCCCACCCAGGGTTCTCCTCCTCAGTTCACAAATGAGTAGGGTTTACTCCCAAGGGAAGCATGTTCACTCTACACCCACGTGTAAATATACACAAGTACATATAAATACACAAGTACCACATAAATGCACACACTGTTAGGTGTAAGAGAACTGTGTTACAATGTGTCAGAAAGGAATTCACAGACCTCAGATGACATTCCGACTTGTAGCAGTCTAACAAACTGAAAAGTTACTAACAGCAGTGATTCTATGGCATCGCAAACAACGGACAGCAAAATGACTCAATTTTTTATCACAAATACATTTGAAAATATCACCTATTTCAAAACAGTACACTATGAAAGCAACAATGACAAATAAGAAACAAGGACACAGGAGCAGAGAGAAACTAAGAGCCATCCTTGGCAGGAAGAGAGTCCCAGGAAACAATAGCCAGTCGGAAGAATGCAAGGATTCAGTTCCCTCTGAGAAGACCAGCACCGAAACCTACCAGCGGGGACAAGGTTTCCCTTGTTGAGACCTAACACAGATCTTTCTAGTCTGCGCGCTGGCCAGACAGGTACAAGGGACGAGTCTGCAGCGGCGGCGGCACACAACAGAGGTTGAAGAGACTGGGGAGTCAGAATATCTGGGTTCCAATACCGGCTCCATCATCCACAAGCAGTACACCAGGATCAAGTAATATTCTGTGAGTCAGTTTCCTCAACTTCCATGGGAATAAAATAGAACCTACCTCACAGGACTGCTGTACTAATTTGAAATAAATGTTAGCTACTATCGTTTTGATCAACATCAGCATCACGTCCAAAAAATGTCTTCTTCCATATTGCTGATGCAACGGTATTTCCCAGAATACAAACTATTTGTTGGCAATCTATTCAATAACTAACTTCTACATTAGTTCTATAAAATACTAGTTCCTGTTTTACCTAAAGTGTCACACATCCAGTTTATTTATTTGATCAGTTAGTGTCTTAGGGACAATAATAGACACCTTTAAATGTACACAGAAAATACCACTTAGTAAGTACCTTTGCCAGAATAACAAAAACATTTTTTCTCCTTATTTAATAGTGGTAAGCACGTCTGATTTTGATTCAGCTTCAATTTTGCTTTTATGCAGCCCAGATGTGATGACTGACATATAGTTTAAGAATGTGAAAGGCCCTGGGTAGTGTAACTTGATGGATTGAGTGCAGGCCTGCAAACCTTGAAAGGTCGCTGGTTCAATTCCCAGGCAAGGCACAATGCGGGCCTAGGTCCCCAGGCAGGGGTGTGTGAGAGGTGACCAAGAGATCTCCCTCTCTTTCTCCCTCCCTTCCCCTTTCTAAAAATAAATAAATAAAATCCTAAAAAAAAAAAATTTGAAGGATAAGGATCCACTTAGAATTTAGCTGATATAATCCATCCACAAGTAATTATTAAGTGGCTACTGAGTGCTGCTTAAGAACGTGAGAAAAAGGGTCAGGATAAAGTTTCTCAGAGCGGGTTTGTTTGCCTAAAAAGATATAATTTGTATTTTTTAAACACCTAATTCTCAAGGGAGCAATTGCTCAAAGTGCCCCTCCTCCCACTCTCATTGCAAAACCTATAGGAAGCGAGGGTTCACAAAGGATCTGTACATCATGAATAACTCTCCAAAAACTCTTTACAAAAGAAACAGAAGAACCAGGTGAGGAAATGAAACTGATCACCTCCATCACATTCTCGGCAGCAGCTTTCTTCAGGTTTACTATAAGGTTGGACTTTTTTTCTCTTTTAACCCTCAACATAGCCCGTAAGTAAATGCTGCCCATTATCCCCATCACAAATGAGAAACCAAGGCCTAGGGTGGACGGGTAACAAGGTAACGACAAAGCCCGACTGAAGCAGAATTACAAACCCAGGAGGGTCTGACACCACATCCCTCTGAGATTCTGTCCTCTTAACCTTACTTATAAGCAGTCTTTTTCAAACTGCTGGCCACAACACAGTGGGTTGTCCAATCAATTCAGCGAACCACAACCAGTATTTTTAAACATTTCAGCATAGAAACTGAAAATTAGTGCACAGCATGTAGCAAGAGACGATGTTATTTCATAAAATGAGTTTTTCAGTTCCATGCATACATACATACTAAGTCATAATGTAAAACGTATTTCTTACTGTAGTATGCGATAAAAAGGCTTGGGGGAAAATGCCCTGTGCTATATGCTGCCTCCCAAAAACTAAATAAGCAAATTAATGTGATGGTGTTTTAAAAAAGATTTTATTTATTTTTAGAGCGAGGGAAAAGGAGGGAGAAAGACTAGGAGAGAAACTATCAATGTGTGGTTGTCCCGCACGCTCCATACTGGGGACCTGGCCAGCAACCAGGCATGTGCCCCGACTGGGAACTGAACTGGCAACCTTTTGGTTCATAGGCCGATGCTCAATCCATTGAGCCACACCAGTCAGGGCTGATGGGTTCTGTGCTGTATCTTATTCACAAAATAGGTTCTACTCTTAAAGAGCCTCTCTCTTCCACCTACAGAAAATTCAACCACAAAGTGAATCTGTCAATTAGCATTAAAAAACCGAAGAACATTGCAAAAACCTTAGGATTACATCATCTTGGTTATTAATTTACTATTTAATGTGAAAGCAATTCCTCTCAAAAGTGTCTTTACTTTTGGCAGGCAAAGCATGGGGACCCACGGAGCCTTGTGGGAAGTCAGACCCCTCGGCCCTGAGCGCGCGTGCCCTTCACAGGTGGCGGGTCTGAGATCAAAGCTCAACCTAGATGCTGAGAGATGGCAACACGCATTTGTAGCTTTAGGCCAACCTTTTCTTAAAATTTGTTTATTGATTTTATGGAAGGAAGGGGGAAGGAGGCAGAGGTAGAGAGAGGGAGAGAAACGTCAATCTGTTGTTCTACTCACTTATGCATTCATTGGTTGCTTCTTGTTTGGGCCCTGACCTGGGATAGAACCTGCAACCTTGGTGTACCAGGGACAACGCTCTAACTAATGGAGCTATCCCGCCAGGACCACAAATCATTTTTTAAAAAGCTGGTAAAAGAATCTCCATACTGCCCATGAAAACAGTGATTTCAGCAAAGCCTCTGAAACACGTACAACTGCCCTGGCTGGGTGGCTCGGCTGTTTAACAGGGCATGAACCCAACAGCCAAGGCTGCAGGTTAACTCCCAGTCCCGGCGAAGGCAGGAATCAGCCAATGAGTCCAGAAGTGGAACAAATCGATGACTGTCACCAAAAATCAGTAAATTATTTTTTTAATACACGTAGCCCCGACTGGGTGAATGTCCCGCAAAGCAAAGACTGCCCATTGGTTCCTGGTCAGTGCACAAGCCTGGTTTGCAGGTTCCACCCTAGGTCAGGACAAGTTTGAGAGGCGGCTAATTGATGTTTCTCTCTCACACTGATGTCTCTCCCCCTCTCTAAAGATAAAGTCTTTTAAAAAATAAAAATACGTGTAAAACTGCCTGACACAACAACATCCAATGAATGAATGAAAGAACTGCAAGCCACTAAGCCTCTCTTTTCAAGGCTTACCCAGCAACTAATGTAAAACTTACTTAAAACTGTGACGAGAATCACGTGGCATCAAGTTAGACTGGGAGGTAAAAAACAAAAGCCAGAGAAAAGAAAGAAAAATGTCTTACCTTTGGTAAGGTACAATTCGGAAACCTTTTTAAACACGAAAATATCGCATTCCCTTGCTTACAAAACTAACGTCCCACTCCAGGCATTGGCACCAAATCCTGCATTTTATCCTAGAAATGCTGTAGCAACTATCTTTTGTGGAACGATGACGGTTTCCCCCGCAGCTTACAAAAAACCAGTTCTGCTGGCCACCGGTTCAGATCTGCCGAGAATAACTTGGAAAAAATGCGGTCCCTCCCCTCTGCTAGCTGGCTTCGCGTGTCTGCAGAGTCCGGGCTGCGGGCGCTGGGGCAGCTCGGGCTTTGACAGCGCGCAGCGCCCTCCCGGCGACCCCGTTAGCAGCCCCATGCCGTCTGTAACTCTGATCGTCTAGAGAGTACGAAACATTTAGCTGAACGTAAACTGCCAATAATCAACTTTCAAAGGTCAAAGGGGACCCAGTTTTCCACCTTCCCTCATCAACACGTGTTCAGTACAAACTTCCGGGTGGTGTTACAATTGGCTGCGCAATTCAATGGGTAAAAACGTTGCTTTCCTGGACTCCCATTTTCTCGCCCGATCTCTCCCCACGTTTCTCCACCAGCGACTCCCCAAACAAAAGCCGCCCCCGGTAAACGGAGCACGCCCCTGAGAAGAGCTGCTCCGGGCGAGGATCAAGTTAGTGGTCCGCGAACACTCCCCAAACAGAGGCACAAAGCCGGGGTGGAAAGGGGAGGGGCTGCACGGCCAGGAGAGAAACAATCGCAAGCTCGGGAACATCCACAGCTCCTCAGCGGTTAAACCGACCCCAAACCACTTCTGGGAAACCACCCGCACACGCTGCTTTGGGGAACTTTGGGTTCCAGTTACGCCTAACACTCTCAAAGTAAGGACACCCGAGCCGCCCTTCCCCTGCACGGAGATGCTACGGGCCGGGAGACGAGCGGGCTCGCTGGAAGCAAAACTGCCCTCAAGACCGGGTGAGGCGTGAAAGGGTCCCCACGTGTCCCGCGTACCTTCCCCACAGCCCCGGGGGCCGGGTGATCACAAACTGCCGGTGCGGGGTCCGGACTTGGGGCGACCCTGTCGCCTCCCGCACTCGCCCTAAACCGGGAGCAATGCTCCGGCAGCAGGACTTTTGAAGGATCGCGGAGCTCACTTTCCTGCGGGTCCGGGACCTCGCAGACCCCGTGTCGAACGGGGCAAGGAAGAGAGGGGACCCAAGTGGAGCCTGAGCCGGGGTGCGCACACCCTGCCTCCCCGCCCAAAGGGGGTGCCTCCGGCCCGGGACAGCGGGGGCCCGTCAGCCCCACGCGCGGCGACCACAGGGCCCGGCGCTGACGGGCAGAGGAAGCGAGCGCGGCGGGGCAGCCGCGGGGACCGTGACCCCGAGGCCCTCGGGACGAGCAGCTGAGGGAGCGGCGAGGGAGGCCCCAAACCGGGGTGAGGTGGCGGCCCCCCCCAGCCCGGCCCCGCACAGCTCCCCAAGGAGGGTGGGAGTGGGAGGCTGTCCGGGAGAGCGAGTGCAGGAGCAGAAGAGGGTTCAGGAGAGGACTCACTTTCCCCGCGGGATGCGACGCCGGTACAGCTTCTCCCGGGCGGCGAGAGCTTGAAGAACCACGGGCGACAGGAGCGGAGGCGGCGGTGGCGGCGGCGGCAGCGGCGTCCGGCTCTGCCTACCTCCCCGCCGCCATCTTGACGCCCCTCCCCCCGGCCCCCCGCCCCGCCAGGAGCGGAGGGGGTGGGGCGACGGATGAGGCGCAGCGCGCGCCGCGCGGCCCACGTGACTTCCTCCCTCCCCCACCTCGCTCCCCCGCGCCCCTCTCCGCCCCGCCTCCCTCCTAGGCGAAAGGAGATGATCTGCCCCCCCCATCTTGACCGCCCCCTGCCTTCGCCGCCGAACGCGGGCTCCGCCGGCTCCCGTCGCCCTGGTACCAGTGGTTGGATCCAAGGAAATCCCGGAACCCAACCGGTCCATTACCGCGGCTCCAGGGTGGGAGAGGGTGAGGGGGCCGGGTTTCCGAGAAGGGGGAGGGGGAAGGCGAAGGCCGCTGAGCAGAGTCACGTGTCTACTGCTTCCGCCGGCGCTCGAAAGACCTCGCGAGAATTCCGTTTCCCCTCCCTTTCTACCCCGCTGGCTGTCGGGAAGAAGGTCGGGGCTGTGGGTGCCACGCGCAGGCCGGCGTGTGGGCCGGGCGCATGCGTTCCGCACCTGCTTTCAAAGTCGGGCTAAGGAGGGGCCCGAAGCTGTTTTCGAACCCCCTTTGGTGTGCGTCTTCGGCCCGGGAAGTTACCCACTGGCTTCCCTGTGACTTTGGAAAACTCTTCATTACGTAGTCAGCCCTAGAAAAAAAGTGTTCGCATATGCATTGCTTGTTCGGGTGTTCAAAGCACTTTATTCAGGATGAAACCGCAAGGAACCGGGGCTGTCACGAGGGCGACTGCCATTATCTGTCCTAAGGAGTGTGGGCACCGTCAGCCCCACTTTTTGCCGCCCGTACACCCGGTAACCCGGAGAAACCGTTGCCCGCAGTGACTGCTGCCGAGTCTCTTGACGCAATGCCTCTAGTTTGTCGCTACCACCTCTCCCTTTCTTACAATGACCTAACAGAATAAACACATTTACTTCTTGGTAACCCTTTTGTAAAGTCATTCTGAGAACGCTGTTTGACTCTGTTGCTTAGGTAATAGGCATGCCTGGTTAATTCTTGCCCCCTACTGGCGGCGCTTCGCACTCGCCTGGTTGAAAGGAAACCAAGGCGTTGGGACGCTTGGAGGTTAAGGTGTGAGCTCTTCAGGCCAAAAGGGGCGGGGAGTAGTCAGGGCCAGGGTGATTATGAATCTTCCAACCTAACGTTCATACACATAAATGCGTATTGTACATGTGTACCCGCATAGCTAAACTAATTGCTCATAACTTTACTTCCATTATTTCATTTAATTCTCACACGAAAATCTACAAAGTTAAAAATAGTTCCCTAAGAATAAGACCTTCATCTGTCGTGTTCACTATCTTCTAGACTAGTTTATGGCCTGGTGTAGGTGACAACAATTACAAATCTGTCACGTTGTGAAAGGAGGAAAAAAATATGGCAGGATGCAGCAAAGAAATCTGAGACACCGTAGTTCACGCACCAGCGTCTTACGAGCCCGGTTGGAACAGTTCAGTGTCAGCGGCTCCCACGCCGTAGCTGCACACGAGGATTACGTGAGTACTAGACCCCGAAAGCAGAGGTCTGGTCCAGAAACTCACACCCTTTGCGTTACTTTCTAAGCATCCAAGCCTGATCCTTGCAGCCATCTCTGCGGAAGTTTTACCTTGAACCAACATAAAAGAGTGGCATGCCAGTGGACGTTTATAGTACTGCTGTTATATTTGTGCATAACATTTGTGTGCACAAGAAGTTGCGTTGCGATGGGAACTGAGACGCTACTTGAAGCAATTCAGGGAAAGCCCCCGTTCAGGGGTGGTGTTGCCTGCCTCTCATCCACGGACACATACACGTACTCTTCTCACTCTATTCAACAAATGTTTAGCAAACCGCTGCTCTGTGCCAGCGACTACATTGGAGGTTAGGAACACAAGTATAGGGAAAACAAATCAAGGAGATGACAGTGGATTGTCCCGGTCCTTGAGATTAATGCCTTTACAGTCCAGTGGGCATTAACTAAAACATTCCCCAAAGTCTAACTCTGGAACTGATGGTGGGACAGAGACGCCAACAGAGCCATCGTAAAGGCGCTTGACCTCATCAAAGAGTCAAGGAAGGCTTCCTTGAGAGAGTGAGGACGGAGCTGACAAGTTGGCGTGCACCTGGCAGGGAGAAGCAGCACCTGCATTCCTGGGAGGGGAAACAGCACTTCCAAAGCAACGAGGAGCAGCAGTCACAAGGCAAGCGCGTCAGTTACCCAGACAGACGCTGTTTCTCCGCTCCCCACCTCCGCCTCCAGCCCCGCTCTGTGATGCACAGTACAACCACGATTCTGCCCCTGCAGCTGTCTCGGGGGTCACTCTTGCCACAGGGAGTGCTCCAGGGACGCTGCGGGGCTGCAGGGCGACAAGTTTCCTGCCAGCGTTATCCCAGCAACACTCCCCCCTGACAGCTGTCTCCTTCCCAGAGCAGCAGCCTCCCAGACGGGAGGACTAGCAAGAGCCCCCTCCGTGAAGTCAGGGGTTGGTGTAATTGCTGAGTGAAAATCACACCAACCCTCCCTTCCCTCTGTTCCCTGAGCCGCAGTGGTGAGAGCTGCTTCCTGTTGATGCTACCTCTGGGATGCCCTCAGGTTTTCTCTTTGCCCTGTCTGCTACCTAGTTAGCCAGTTGATACGCAGTTAACAATTTCTCATACTGAGTTATCTGCATTACATAATTGGTGTGGTTTCTATCTCCCGCCTGAACCTTGACTGACGTAGCAAGTTGAAAGTAGTCACCAGTAGATTTGCAAAAGCAGGTGAAGGCCGTTCTCAAAGGGCCTTTTCTGGGTGGGTTGGGCTTCATTCTTCAGGCTGCAGGGCCCCGCCGTGGCTGGGTGTGTGTTGCTGGAGGATCGCAGGGAGCGGTCTAGCAGATCCGAGAACTGGGCCGCAGGTATGAAGACGGACAGGTGGGGAGAAGTTACAACAGAACCTGAACTGGAGCAAAGTTGTTGAGCAATAGAAGAGGGCCGCATTCAAGACATATTTAGACGGTCAAGCCAGCACGACACAGCGGCTGGTTGGATAGGAGTGGGGGGAGGAAGGGCTAGAGGGTGACATCTCTGTTTGTGGCTCTGGCTTGCGTGCCATTAACGGAAACTATGACTTCAGGAAGGCAAACAGGACTGCCCTTGGCTGTAGGTGTGGGGAATATGCTTACCTATTGCTGTGTAACATAAATGACCCCTTAATGTAATGACTTAACATGACGTTTTCTTATTTCTCACGAATCTGCCAGCTGGACAGTCCTGCTGCTGATCTCACTGACAGTCACTTGTGTGACTATAACCACTGATGGATCAGCTGTGAGCTGGGCTCTGCAGGAATGCTGGGACAGCTGTATTTCTCTCTCTACATGTGGTCTCCCCAGCAGCCTCTCCGTGGTTCTTAAATGGTGGCTCAGGGGTCCCAAGAGCATGAAGTAGAAGTTTCCAGGCCCTGGCAGGTAGCTTTATAGGTTAGAACGTCGCCATGATACACTAAGGTTGAACTGCCAAGGTTGCAGGTTCCATGCCCAGTCGGGGCACATACAAGAAGCAACCAATGAATGCATAAATGAGTGGGACAACAAATCTATGTTTCTCTCAAACTCAATTAAAAACTAAAAATGGCCCTGGCTGGTGTGGCTCAGTGGATTGAGCACTGGCCTATGAACCAAAGGGTTGCTGGTTGGATTCCCTGTCACAGCACATGCTTGGGCTGTGGGCTAGGTTTCCAGGTGTGGGTATATGAGAGGCAACCACACATTGATGTTTCTCTCCCTCTTTCTCTCTCCCCCTCTCTCTCAAAATAAATAGAAATCTTTTTTAAGTGGTTTCTTATTAATTTCTTCCCTAAAAAAATATGGGTGTGTGTCTTATTTGCCACTGTGTTATCCTCAGGGGATCAGATAATGCCAGGTATACAGCTCAAGGAAATGTTGCATTGATGAATTTTAGGGAAAGTTAGGACCTCTCTATATTCGTGGAAGCTGGAAGAAACCTTAAAGATCACCCTTTACCCAACTCCAAAAGCATTGGACAGGTAGGGACGTTGAGGGCCGTAGCGATGAAATGATACACCAGCACCGCACAGCACTTCCGGGCCCCTTTCCCCGGTGCTTTCACACGCACCATCACCCTCCTTTGCTTCCCTCCGTGCTAGGCTCTTTGAGAAATGTCGAGATCGCCAAAACCTTCTTGGGGACCAAAGGGAGAATGGATGAGTAGGTGACCTTTGTCAACATCCCCAGAAGGGACCCCAAGGGAAGAGCTGCAGCTGGATCCCTTTCCCTGCGTTTAAAGAAAATATCCAGGACACCTGTGCTTCTCTGGGACCAAACCGAGGGAGGCTCCCCTGGGTGGGGAACACGGCAGGGGTGTTTCCCTGGGGTTCAGGCAATCATCCAGTGAGCTGATAGTGAAAAGATTGATCCAGGGCCCTGCAATTAAACTGCTGGGTGACCGTGGGCAACAAGTAAATTAGCTGTTCCTTCTGGTCCTGTTTCCCCATCTGTGACAGGTGGGCATGGTAGGTGGGCTACGGCTCGCTGAGGTTCTAGGCTTAGCCACTGACTCGGTTAGCTGGTCGGAGCTAGGCCAGCGGGCTTTGACTGTAATGGCATAATAGACTGTTCCAGTAAACCTTTCGAACCTAGGAGGGAATGGATCAAACTGCTGGGAGAGGTCAAGGTGCTGGAGATGCTCAAGTGCTGCGAGTCAGGCTTCCCAGGTCCTATGGGGACGCAGCAGGTCAAAGTCGGGTTCTGGTCAAGTTGGAGAAAAAACCGGAAGTCCCGGGAGTCCGCTCGGAGCCGGGTCCTCCAGCCACGTGACTAAACCTCTAGAGGCTGAGTTTCAGCACCGTGAGAGGGCGGAGTTTGGGGCCTCCAATGGCAGCGCGGGTGTCCTTCCAACGCAGCCAATCAGCGCAGGGAGACGGTAAAATTTAAACATCCACCCCTCCGCCTCCTCCTCCGGGACCTGTCCCGAAAGCGTTTGTAGAAAGTGCGGCCGCTCACCCCGCCCCCAGCTGGGGAGGCGGGGAGAAAGGCGGGCTTTCCCTCGTATTCGCCTATCACGGCGCGCAGCAAGGGGAGAGGCGGGCGACCGCGCCAATCAGGGCAGCAGCCGGTGCCCTGTGGAGCAGTTGGCTACAGTTGTTGCAACTTTTTTCGAAAGCTGCGTTTCCCGGGAGATCCTAGGCGGTGACAGACCAGGGTCATGGCTAGAGGTATTTTCCCAGGTGTTCAGCGCCTGGGCTGCTGGGGTGGGGGTCGCGCTGGAGGGGGACCGGGGCGGCGGGAGGGGCGGCGGCGGCGGGGAGGCTCCCTCCTGCGGGCTGCTCCGCTGGAGCGCGTGGACCGGGGGTGGGAGGTGTGGGACGCTGAGGAACCTTCCAGGCTCCTCACCCCCCCCCCCCGGCTCAAGCCTCCAGAAGCCCCTCCCACTCCCGTGCCTCAGTTTCCCCTAAGTGTGGGCACAAGCAGGCCTGCCTGTGCAGAGGCAGCGGGTCCATATGTCAAGCCCCTTGGAAACTAAAGCGCAGGTCACCTCCAGGGAATGGTTGTCATTGCTGTCAAGACCGGGGAGGGCGAGGCTTCGCTCGCTCTGGGCGCTCTCTCTGCTGGGGAAAGGAGGTGACCCTGCGGCGAGGGCTCAGGTCGGGGACCCACAGCGTGGGGAGCGCGTCCGAGTGGACGCCGCGGCAGGCGCCTGCCTTCTGACCTCACGCCCTGAGTCAGCCCTGCGCCTCCGGGACAGGGACCCGGCCCCGCTGGTCCAGTTGGGGGTGACGCGTGTGCCCTGGCACCTCCCGGGGAGGCCCTTCGTTCCGCAGCTGGGCAGGGCTCCTGCCCATATGAGATGGCTTGGGTGGCAGGGACAGCACAGCTGCGGGAGGCAAGTCCCTGCCCCCCCGAAGTCCTTCTTTGCACACTCAGTTTGCTGCCAGGACTGTGAGACCCACGTTATGCAGCCAAGTGACCCCCAGCTGCCCGTCATTTCTTCCAGCCGCTGCGTCTCCTTCGTGCAAACATTTGAGCGTGATTGACGGTTGACTAGCATTACTATTTTTAAAAAACAAGTTGAGGTTTTACACTTTTCTCAATATTCCAAGGCGTTGCATTTCCGTAGGAGAGCAAGAATAGTGAATACAATAAGGACTCCCTCGGCAAACACTTATCGGGCCCCTCTGTTTTTCAGGCCCTGCACCCAGCCGCATCGCTTACTCTCCCAGCGTCCCTCTAGGGCCTTTTGGGATAAGACTTACCCAGATTCTAGTTAAGAAATGAGGCATAATAAACTTCAAGTTACTGCGCTTAATAACTCAGTCCACAGAGGAAATTAAGACGACTGTTTTTCTCCAGAAAAGTGTTAAGCATCTAAAAGCATATTAATAGTATCTGACTAATTTATCTGACAAACATTAATAAAATATGCTTCCCCAATTCATTTTCCCATCACAGTAAAATCATTTAATCTACCTATTTCAACAGTAGAGCATTTTAAAAAAATAGTTTAACTTAATTAATCTTTTCAGGGGGGGAGGGGCAAAATGAAGCCCTTGGCCATAGAAATACTGAAATACTTCATATGGGCCAAATAATACTTATTGATTACCAATACTTAATAATTACCATTGAGGGCTAGGCACTTTATTATCTCAGTTAATCTCTACGAATGGTCATTTCCATTTTTCGGAGGCGGGAGCTGCAGTCCAAAGTCGCTCTCTAGCCCCTGTGCCTTTGCCGGTTCCTGGGCACCCATCTGAGCCAAAGAGGACGGGGGCTCCCGGCCGCTACCATGGTGGGCTTCCGTACCACCTTTGTAGCTTATTGGCTATTGATTTCCCCGGTCTCACTTGACCCCCAAATTAGTAGTTACTTATCTCTTAGGCTGCATTGCTCTTGCAAACTATTACATGGGGCACTGGGTGTCGTACGTGCCAAATCATCTATAGCACTTCAAACAAGGGGTTCGTTGTTGTTGTTTTTTCTTCTAGAAAAGTGGTCTTTGGGACAAACACCACTTTGAGAGGCCACTTGTAGTTCACTCTGAGAGGCCCACTGGGCCCCACCAACTACAGGTTCGGAGACAGGCAACTCCTCCCTGGTTTTGAAGTTTCAGAATTGTGTACACGTTTCCGACCTTGAGTGTGTCCGTCTGAGGAGGACCAGCCCCCGACCGCACTGTCGGAGGGCCTGCTTACTGGTCTCTCTGCTCTTCTGCCGCCTCCTCCTGACCATCCCTCAGCAGCCTGGACACAGATTCTTACCGCGTGGCCTCCACTCCGCCCCCACCCCCAGCCTCCCATTGCTCTTAGGACCGCAGGCCCCACCATGGCCCATTGTCCCGACTGACCGCTCTGTCCTCACTGCCCCCCATCGGCCTCTGTGTTCACCTCACCACAGGGCCTGACACAGAGTAGGTCTTCAGAAAATGTTTGCAGAATCAGTGAATTGCCAGGTTAGCATCTGTGCTCAAGGGAAGCGACGTCCATCCCGCCGGTAAACTGCCCTTGTGCGGCGGCACCGGGCCCAGAACCCTCGGCAGGGGAGGCTTCTCTTCCCTGAGCCTCCGTCTCTGCATCCGGAAAATGGGAACAGCACCTTCTCATACGGGGTTGGGGAGGCTCGACTTAATAATGCGTATGACAGGCCCGAACTTACAGTGAACGTTCGATAAGGGCCAGCTCTTGGTATCACGGCTTTTGAGTTCTATTTCTGCGAGACCCTGGGCAATGTTGAAGAGTTTTTCTCTCTGCTGGTGGGTGTATTTGTTATATTATGTACATAGAACACCTTGTGTACAGAGAAAGGAAAGACTGTTTTAAAACTTACATGGAATGACTCACGTTAGAATTCCTAGGCCCTAGAGCTGCAGAGTGGCGAGGAGTTGGTGCCAGACCTATGTTTACTGCATCCCCTGCACTCGGCCGAAATTGAGAGCACTGTGGCCAAGGGTATGTGAGCATGGGGTGGGGCTTAAAACAGTGTACGAAGTGGACAAGGTGCTTCCTGTTCTCAAACCGTGATTCTCCTAATAGTTTGGCGGCTGAAAAACCTTCTCTGCCCCAAAGATGTGACAGGCGCCGTTTTGGACGGCTGCCCGAGTGTCACTTTAGCGTCCTCTTTCACTCTCAGCAGGGCCTCAGTGGTGTTCAAGGGGGCAGCGCCGTGGCTGGGGGTGGGGGCGTGGTCCCCTGCCCCGCCCTGCCCTGAAGGATGCTACACCCTGAGCAGATTTGAGAGGCTTGTTCCTGAGCAGTGTCCTGCCCGTTTAATCCCACTCGGTCTTACTCCTTCTAAGGTGTAGCTACTTAAAGTGACAGCTATTCGTTTAACCTGTGGTTGTTGGAAGGCGCCCTGGCTAGGTCATGGAATTCAAGGTCTTTGACCTCTATCTGTGAGGACACCGAGGCCTAGACTGGGACAGCAACTTGGCCATGGTTGCAAAGCCCCTCTGGGCTGAGGCAGGGAGGGAAACCCAATCCTCAATCCTGGCTCCCTGGCCGTGACCCCAGCAGCGCCAGTGAGGTGCCCAGAGGTGTCTTGTTTACATCTGACTTTGCATAAACACAGGGACTCCTTGGCCTCCCGCCCTGGGACTGCCCTGGGCACTGAGCTGGGGGGGATCCGACGCCAGCGTGCCTGGACCCCCTGCCTACTGAGCACTTGCTCCTGGGGAGGAAGCGCGGGGACAAGGGAACCTGGGGACTTGCTACACCCTTCTGTAATGCCATGTGCCCCTCCCAACTGTAATCTCCTCATCTGGGACAAGGAAGGTAGTGGCTGGGAGTGTAGACTGTGGGGTCACTTGCCTGGAAACTCACTTTGGTTCCAAGAACTTGGCCGCCCTGCTCATCTTTCTGACCCTCATGTTCCCGGCCTGTGGAAAGAGATAACAACAGTGCCGCCTTCCTAGGGCTGCTGCGGTGTTTGAGTGGGTTCACGCGCACGAGAGAAGCCCCAGCAAACTTCCCGTTGTAACCCTGGCTCTCTCCCCTCAGGGTCTGTACCTGTCAAGTACAGATCACCTGGGGTTGTCACTTTCTAGTTCTATGGCCTTGGGCAAGCCCTGCACCTCCCTCGAGTCTCCGTATCCACGTCTTAAACGGGTTTGCTTCAGCACCTGGCCCATGGGCTTGCGGGAAGGATTAAATGCCCACAAAAACGCTTCGTGAGCCCAGGCTCCGGGGCACGCCGCTGCTGACTGCGCCTGGCACGGACGGGTCTCCCAAATATCCGTGAGCCAGCGAACTAACCGCCTGGCAGGCAGGGAGCCTGGGCTGTCATTCTCTGGTTACCCACCCCTTGCCCAGCGAGTGGCTGAGGACACGCGCGAGGGGGCGCGCCCCGAGTCGGGATTCGTCATGGCCGCGCGGCCCGCCCTGCCTCCCTCCCCCGGAGCCTCGCAGCGCCGCCCCTGCCAGCCCCTCCCCGCGCCGGGAGCCGGACGGTGGGCGGGGCAAGCGGGCAGACCGCGGAGGAAGTGCCGCCAGCGCCTCCCTCTCTGCGTCCTCCATCCCAGGCCGGCCGGGGCTGCCGCGGCGCGCGGGTGCCGGGCCCTGCCTCGCAGGCCATGGGGGAAGGGGGCGCCGTGGGGCGCCGCCGGCCCTTCCCGGGGCGCCGCGGCGGCGCTGGTGGCGGCGGCAGCAGCAGCAGCAGCGACAGCGGCAGCGGTGGTGGCCGGGCCGCAGCGAGGGCGCCGGGCGCGCCGCCATGGGCCCTGGCCGGGCTGCAGGTGGGTGTGTCGGGGCCCGCCGCGCGGGGGGCGGGCGGCGCGCGGGGCCCGGCCTGGCCGGGCGGCGGGAGTGCTACGCGGGGCCCGGCCTGGCCCGCCGGCCTGCCCCTGCCTCCGGTGGTGCGGGCGGCCCATTGCCGCCGCCGGGGCCTCGGAACATGGCTGCGGCGGGAGGCTCCGCCGCGGCTCCCGGCCCGGGCGGCCCCGCTCCCCCGCCCCGCCGCGCCCTGAGCGCCCCCTCCCCCGCTTCCCCCGGGTCCCCCTCTCCAGGCAGGAAGATGTCCAAGCCCCGCGCGGTGGAGGCGGCGGCGGCGGCGGCGGCGGTGGCGGTGGCAGCGACGGCCCCGGGCCCGGAGATTGTGGAGCAGAGGGGCCCGGGGAGGCCCCGCACCAACGGGGTAAGCAGGCACCCTCCCCGCACTCACTCAGCGCGCCCCGAGGGCCGGGCGCCCCCGCAGCCCCCGCTCCGCAAGCACGTGGGCTTGCCCCGCGGCCCCCGCCCGCCGCCCTGGGCTGGGATGCGGGCGGGACGCCCAGCCGGCAGCTTCCTTTTCTGTTGCCTGCCTGGGAGTGGCGTCCCACCCTTGCTCCGCCATGACCCGGGCTGTGTTTGACCTCGGAAAAGTTTGTGTCTTTATGGCATTTCCACACCTGAGACCCCAGCTACTCCCGAGGTGGCTGACTCCCCGGGGTGTGCGGTGTTGCTGACTCGGTGTTGAATAGCTCCCCAGGCAGAAAGGCCCCGGCATTGTTTCTGGGGAGCTCTCCCGCGGGCTGTGCTTACTCAGAGGTGAGGCCCCACACCCACAAACACCGGCAGTGACCTGGCTACCCCCACCCGCCTGCCCACCCCCGTTAGTGCCAATGTTGCCATTAGCAATAGAGTGACGCCCTGAATGCGCTGGCAGCAGGCCCCGCTTTCCTCAGCACCCCACCCCCACCCACCCGCAGTTACCCCAGAGGATTCCAGCCGCAGTCCCGTCTGCGGTCCCGGGAGACTGCTGGGCTGCTTTGGTTGGAGAGAGGGGCCAGACCTGGCACACAGAAGGCCCGGGCGGTTGTGACAAGCCCGACCAGCTGACCTCTAGACCAAGAAGTGGTTAATCAGCTTCCCTGAGGCCTGTTTCCGCGCCAGCCAGCGTCCCTGCGGCTCCTGCCCACAGGCCAGCCCTCCCCGGTCCTCTTTTGTCCACTCCCGGTCCTCCCGACTTCCTGCTGCTGGTGGGTTTCTCCACCTGACAGAGACCTTTGCGTCGGCTGGTTCTCCCACTGGCCAGGTGCCCCCTTAGCGACCAGAACTGGAGACCACATTTGTTCAGGAAAAGGCCGACTCGGCCCGGGAGGTCCAAACCTCCCGCTGCCCTGCCTGGGCCGGCGGCCCCGGTAGCCCTGCCTCGGAGAGACGGTGACGTCGGGGTCTTGTCTGTGTTCTGCTTGCCCCTTCCCGCCCGAGACGCTGCGGGATCCCCTCCTGACAGCCGCTTCAGAGTCCGCGTTTGTCGTTCTAGGAGAACGTGTTCGCCGGGCAGCCCAAGATCTACACCTACATGAGCCCGAACAAATGCTCCGGAATGCGTTCCCCCCTTCAGGAAGAGAACTCGGTGGCGCACCACGAAGTCCGATGCCAGGGGAAGCCGTTCGCCGGGATCTACCGGAGACGGGAAGGTAAGCGTCCGAGGTGGCCCCGCGCGCTGCCCACGGCTGGCCGGGCCGCGGCAGCCTCTCTCCGCCGTCAGCACACGCCTCTGGTACCTTTTAGTCCAGCCTGCTCACACCCGGGCTTGGAAGGAGCCATGTTTTCGGCTGTTGCTAAGGACCACAGGCCCAGGGGAGAGGGCGGCCCCTCCCGGGGCGCACGTGCTGTCGGTCTAACAGGTTCTCCTGCTTTCACAAGAGGCGGCATGTCCCTCAGGCGGGATCGCCCCGCCGAACCGCAGCGATAACACACCCCTGGCTTGCCGTTCAAGAGGCTCACGGGCGCCGGCGTGCAGAAATTACGAGTCTGGGTCAAACACCAGACGCTTGTGTTCTGACTGTTGTGCGAACACCGGGCCCTGACTTCCTTCCCTTTATGAGCTGGCCTTGACCTGATTTCTAAGTTTCTTTCCACTCACGCGTTCAGAGCCACTCTCTAAAGAACGCGGTCTGCAGTGACTTAAAATATTGAGCAAGACGATGTATGGACACTGAAAGCTCTCTCCGGCCCCTGCAAAACCAGCCGAAGCCCGGGGGAGAGCCAGAGATCTGCTCTCAGCCCCAGTGTTCCCTTTCCAGGCGGCCCTGGGGCGCGTGGGCTCTCCCAGTCACCCCGCTCCCTTCTCGTAAAAGTAGTCTCAGAGGAGCCACTCCGTACAAGGAAGCCTTGTCTTTAGTAACAGGAAGTGCCACATGTGATGGGTAGGCCAGCCCCAGGGCCAGATCTGAGAGCCAGGGGCCGGAGCCAGCCCCACCCTGATCCGCCCAGGGCGATGCTGTTTGGGTGGTCTTCAGGCGACGGGGCTCGAACCCTCGCTCTGCCACTGCTGGGGACAAGGCTGCAGCAGCTTGCCCCTCTGTGAAGTGGGAGAACTCAGGGCTATTCGAAGAGCAGTCAAAGCGTGGGCGCAAAGGGCCTTGCGAGAGGCTCCTTAGGGCAGCCCCTTCCCTCGGAGGGACGGGGTGGGGGAGGGGCACTCTCTACACGTGGCCAGCCTGTCTCCTCCCTTCTGGAGTGGGTGGGATGTCCAGGTCCTCCGCCCGTGGTGACGTGGTGCCCAGCCAGGCTCCTTTGGCTCCGACAGAGACTAGATGGCAGCGAGTGGCATTTTGGGCCGAATGTGCTCTGGATGGGGACGCCGAGGGCCAGGCTCTCAGTCTGGATCCTCGGCCTTTGTCCTGACGGCGGACGTTCACGGCACCACACCCTGGGCCCGTGCCTGACGTCCTGGCCCTCACTCCCTCCGGTTCCACTCAGAGAGGGCGCGGGCGGAGTGAGGGAGGCCTGGAGCGGTTGTGATGCATTTGTTGATTTTGCATCGCCCCCAAAGGAAACCCGGAGTTAGCCGCTACGCCCCATGTCTCCCCTCCCCCAGCCCCAGGCCCCTACCAGTCTGCTTTCTGTCTCTGTGGATTTGCGTGTTATGGACGAGTCCTGTAAATGGAACCACTTAACATGTAGCCTTGTGAGCCGGCCTCTGTCACTGAGCATCATGTCTTATTCCCTTTTCTTACGTTTTTTTAATCGATTGATTTGAGGGAGCAAGAGAGAGAAATATCAATTTGTTGTTCCCCTTATTTATGCATTCATTGCTTCATTCTTGTATGTGACGGGGAATCGAACCCACGACCTTGGTGTATCAGGATGACTCTCTAACCACCTGAGCCACCCAGCCAGGGTTATGTTTAAGTTTATGAAAAACTTCCAGACGCTTCTCCAAAATGAGCGCACCATGGTATATTCCCACCAGCCAGGTGTTGTTGACTTATTTTTTAAAAAGTAAGGTTTTTTTTTTTGTTTTGTTTTGTTTTTTGCCTGGCTAGTGTAGCTCAGTGGATTGGGCATGGGCCTGTGAATCAAAGGGTCGCCAGTTCGATTCCCAGTCAGGGCACAGGCCTGGGTTGCAGGCCAGGTCCCCAGTAGGGGCTGCTTGAAAGGCAACCACACATTGATGTTTCTCTCCCTCTTTTTCTTCCTTCCTTCCCCTCTCTAAATTTAATAAATAATGAGTAAAAATAAATAACTTTTTTAAAAGTAAGGCATTTTTTTAAAAGTGGCTTGCTCTCCGGTCCTGAGGCTCCACAATTGTTTCAGTAGCAACCCATTTTCAACGCCCCTGCCTCTCGGCGCCCTGACCAGTGTCCCGGAGCTGAGCTGAGAACCGGGTGACCGCCCAGCTGGGACCCCGCTAGAGGCGGCACCTGGGGAGGAGCCTCTGCAGGGAGCCTACTCCCGGCCAACGACACTGGCCCTCGCTTCGGGAAGCTCACTTTTTCCTGGGGGCCTGCAGCCCTGGTCCTGGAGGCTGTTGGCCGGGCGCTTGTGCCGGGATGGCTGCCTGGTGCTTCTGCTTCGGGGTCTAACCCCCTCCAGGTGCAGAAGACCAGCTGTGTCAATGAACTAGACCCACTTAAATACCTCGCTCTTTGTCCGGTCACATCTCGGGAAAGCTGGGGAAGAAGGCTCTGCCCGGCGTCCGGGTCCAAAGTAGAGATAGGGACCCGCCCCCCGGTAGCTGGTAGCCAGTAGCTGGTAACGGACACTGGGCTGAGTAGGCAGAGGGCTCTCCTGCCCTGCACACCCACGCCCCTGTCCTAGCGCGCAGCCCTCGGGCTGGCAATCTGGAGACGGCGCCTAGAAGAAACCTCCTCTCCCCACCCTCTGCCTTCAGAGAAGAGAACCACGGAAACGCCCTCCGAAGCACCATGAAGTCCGAGGAACTAAGATCAAAGACGCCAGGAGAGGCCCCCTGGCACCCTTTCCAAACCAAAAATCTGAAGCAGCAGAACCTCCAAAAACCCCGACCTCGTCTTGCGACTCCCCCAATGCAGCCCTCGCCAAGCCGGCCCTGAAGAAGCCGGGCAAGGGCAAGCAGGCCTCGCGCAAGAAGTAAGAGCTCCCGGGACCCTGCGGCGGCGCGGTCTTCCCAGGCCCCCCGGAGCGTGCAGGCCCCCCCAGGGAGGCTGCCCTCTCTCGAGTCGCCCCCAGTGGCCCCAGTACTTGCCAGCGTCTCAGCCTGGCGTGTGTCTGTCCCAGAGCCCAAGCGCCCTCCCCTCCCCACGGAGAGAGGCAGCCTGTCTCCGAGACGTCCCACGCGACCACAGGTGTTCAAGTGACACGGTTCCCAGGGAGCTGCCCCTCGGGAGCGTGTGTGCCCCGGTGCGAGTGTGGTTTTCTCTCCCCCCTACGCCACCCCAGAGCTCCAGGAAGGACGCAGCAGAACCGCAAACTCACAGATTTCTACCCGGTGCGGAGGAGCTCCAGGAAGAGCAAAGCGGAGCTGCAGGTAGAGTCCCTGGCGCGTGGTGTCACGCCAGCTCCCCGAGGGGCAGGGCGGTGCGGCGGGCGGCACTCGGCGTGCGGACTGAGCTGTCCCTCTGTCATCTGGGGCGAGCGCCAGCCTCTGTGGCCTCGGCCGGCTCCCTGGCCTAATGGGGGCCATCGTCACGCTCGGGGTTACCGTGCAGCTGGGTTAAGATGCCCTGGGAAGGAGCCTCGGAACCTGTGGCTGGGGAGCCAGGTGCTGCCCTGGGGGCTTTTCCGGAACTTGTGGGCGGGGCCAGGGAGCCTGGGACCACGGGAAGGCCTCGAGTTTCCCGAGGCCGGCCTGGCCTGGCTGCCGTGCGGCAGTCCCCGCACTGGGTCTCGGGTGGTACAGTGCTACAACTGGTCGCGTCGCCCCGGGCCGGTGTCTAGCCTCCACTGTCTCTCGAATGAGAAGAGGGGGCACCTTGTGGGGTCGCTGGGAGGGTTAAATGCCAATGCACTTAGAACTGTGCCCAGCACGCAGTAGGTGCTGTGTTCCCCTGGCGTTGTCACGTCTCAGGGCCCCTCTTTGGTCATTGCCACTCGGCTATGGGCCCTGAAAAATAGACAGGAAGGCCAGCTGGACGGGGCCCCGCCCGCTGCTGTGTTTGCAGAGGCCATTGGCATTTAACACTGTGGGAGGTGGTTAGCACCTGGCCGCGGAGGAAAGCACCGGGCGTGGTCAGCCCTGCAGCCGCCGGCTGCTTCCCCCCCAGTGGCTTCCACTCGGGGTGTCTGGGCAGCCCCTCCGCCCTCCCACACACCCAGAGCCACCCAAAGGTGGTGGAGGAGCAGCGCTCAGAACTGCCACCCCCGCAGGGAGCTGGGGGACCCACGCCTCACTGGTTCCCTTCGGCGATTTCTGTGTTGGTTCTGCGGTGTGCAGATATGGCAGTCCGGTGTGCCCTCCCTCTCTCTTTCCTTCGCGTGGGCGGGGCCTCGTGTACCAGGAAAACAAGACGAGGGTCCGAGAGTCCGTGCGCTCCCCCAGGGAGCAACTGTGGCTCTGTGCCCTCGGGAAGGTGTGTCTGGGGCCCAGAGCAGCTGCACGGCCACCTTGGGGGGCTGTGCTGAGTCAGCCTGGGACGGCAGCGGTGTGAGGAGCTCGAGGGGGGTATCGAGGTGGGTGGCAGGCAGGCCCCAGGGCCCAGACGCCCCCAGCCCCCATGGGCCGTCACCGAGCACCCCCACAGGGAGGCCCTCCGCGCTGCAGGGCAGGGCAGCTGAGTTGGCCTTTTTAACGAAAAACAAGGGCTTTTCTGTCCGGGCAGTGAAGGCCATGATGGGCCGTGATGCAGGTCTGCTGAGCCTTGCAGCGGGCTCGCGGAGGGGGCCGGCGCCTCTGCTCCCCAGAGCTCGGTCCACAGCCCAGGGAAGCCACTCTGGCCCTGGACGGAGAGCCGCGCTGTGTCCTCGTGTTTGCGTTGGCACTGCCCAGCAAACACTGGGGCAGGGGCGGGGCGCTGGCCAGGCAGTGGGCCGGGGTGGAGTGCTGGCCTGCCTGCCCTTCCGGGCAGCGGGAACCGGGGCCCAGGCAGACGAGCTGTCTCCAGGGGTGTGGGCAGCCAGGGCTGATACTGAGACGAACGGCCTGGCCAACTCTGGGTCTGAAGGTGGCTTGGGCGGGGGCTGGGGCCAGGGCAGGAGGGTGGGACCTGGGCCTTGCAGAACCGCCCTGAACGGAGCGTTGCCAGGCCAAGGGGGCTCTTGGCTGGCTGGCCTGGCAGTGTGTGTGGAGGGGGGGGAAGGGGGTCACAGCCAGCACAGGGGCCGGGCTGCACTGGTTGGCCGTGCCCCGGCTCCATCCCCAGCCCGGCCCTGGGCCCAGTGCGCACCGTACAGCCTGCGGACTCCAGCCAGGGATGTCTGACTTCTGTCCCCTGCTGCTTGGTCTGCCTCTGGGACCGCTGTGGGTCTAGGAAGCCTCGAGCTCGGTGGAGACATGCCCCGACCATGGGGCCTTCAGAACGAAACTCGATCCCTTTGGCTCTGCCTGCAGGACCTCCAGCTGGTCCCAGTTTCCCTCCACCCATCCCTCGGTGCCACGCTCAGTCACAGCAGGAAACTCCCCAGGCGTCTGCCGCGGTGTTGCTCCGGTTACTCCATGGGCTCAGCCCCCCTGCCGCTCCTCCCCAGGCTGCACCCTCGTTCTTTAATAATGAGTCCACGTTGTTGGGGGTGGGGGGCGTTGCTTTGAGGGCTGATGTGCCAGCGCTCTTCTGGGCCAGGAGATGCCCCAATCAGTGAGACCAGGCGCAGCTTATAAAAACAGCCAGAAAGCAAGACAGTTTCAGGGAGCCCTTGGACTCGAGTAAAGCAGTAGTTTGGTCGTGCGGCCAGGCAGAGCTACTTGAGCCAGGTGTCCAGGGACGTTCCTGCGAGGGAGTGCCTTCTGAGCAGAGCCCGTGTGCAAGGGAGGAAGCAGGCCAGGGGGATGGGTTGGGGGAAGGGCACCCCAGGCCGGGGGAGGGGAGGAGCGTGTGCAAGGGCCCTGCGGCAGGAGCAGGCCTGACCCAGGCCAAAGTGCAGGGGCGGGGCTCCGGAGGCCAGGCCCGGTCTCTGTGGAATGGGAAGTCACAGTAGCCCCAGGAGTCACAGGAACGGGAAGCCACAGGCCGTTGGAAAAACAGATCCCATCCCTGTAGCAGGAAAGGCTTGCGTTTTTGCTAGACAAAGTTTTTGTTTGGGGGTGATTTTCTGCATTTGCAGAGGAGTTGCAAGGACAGTACGGAGTGTCCCCGCAGGCCCTTCCACAGCCTCCCCACTGTCGCGGTTGCCACGCTAGGGGACACCGCTGCTGGCACAGAAGTGCAGGGGTGGGCGAAAGTAGGGCATTGAGAGAACTTACCAGAAGGCCTTGGGCAGGAGGGAACGTGAGCTCACCTCATCTCTGGCTCTAAAAGACCCCTGTGGAAGCTGCTGTGTGGACAACAGAGTGGGGGGCGGGGCGGAGCGGCAGCTGGGAGTGCAGGTGGCTGCAGGTGTCTGGGCGGCACCGGCGGGCTCAGCTGCGAGCCTGCGGGGGACATGGGGAGCAGCTGGGCTCGGGGCTGTCCCAGGTGGTGGGGTGGGGGGTCTTCTGCGGTGCCCGAAAACCCCTCCTAAGGTCGCAGAAACCTGGTCTTGCTCACCGCTGTGTCTGCAGCGCAGACCGCAGGCGCTCAGTAAACCCGAGTGGACTGGCGACTAGAAAGGTCCCCCGGGGGCCGCGGGCCGTCTCCACTGGCCGAGGTGTTTCCCCAGGTGGCCCTCTGTGTGGGGAGGTCCGAGCTCCGCTGCAGGTGGTGGCCCTGCTGCTCCCACAGCTCCCACGGTGCTGCCCACTGTGGTGGGCTGGGGCCCCTGCTGTGTCTTTGTTCAACTCTCTCCAGCTCCCTGCGTGCTGGCCAAGCGGTGGGGCCAGGGCCTGGGGTGGAGGTGGGGCCAGGAGGGGCGGCCCCCGGGACTGGTGGGCCCAGAGCATCCCCTCCTCCCCAGCCTCTGCGTCAGGGCGGTGTGGACTCCCTGGGGCCAGGCCCCCTGCCCAGCCATGCCCGTCTCATGGGCGCAGCCCGTGGCCAGCCCTGGCGGTTTGGCATCGAGTCAGAGTCTTCTCTGAAACACAGCGTGGTCCAAACACGGCTCAACGGCCCCCCAATTCTGCCTGGGCCACCTCTGTGTCCCTCCTGGCCCCGGGTGAACCCAAGCAGCAAAACAGTCCACGACAGATGGGCAATGATCAAGGGGGGAGCTTGGGGGGCTCGGGCACCCTTGGGGACCGGTGTCACAGAGGCCAGCCGTGGGGGACCTCGTGGTGTGGCCCAGGTGGGTCCGGCGTGGCCGGGGAGAGAAGGCTGACGCGGGTCTCGTTTCCTTCCCAGTCTGAAGAGAGGAGGAGAATAGACGAGTTGATCGAAAGTGGGAAGGAAGAAGGAATGAAGGTAAGGGCGGCAGGGCCCGGGTGGGGGCTAAGGACCGGGTACGGTCAGGGCGACGGCAGGAGGCTGTGACCCTCCGGTGAGCACTAGCTAGTCACGCTGCGGGGTCGCCGTGGCGCCCAGTGCCGAAACCCTTGTCCAGACCCCGTCTGGTGAGGGAGGCAGGTGGGTGGCGTCTAGGAAGTGTGGCCCCAAGGGAACGGTTTTTAAATTGCGTTCAAGCACACACAGCATGCAAGTTGGGGTGTCGGCCACGTCACGGTCTATGGCGAAGGGCGTTCCGCACACTCAGTGCCGCACAGGCGCTGCCTGTCCGCTTCTGCAGCCCGTGTCCTCGCGGAGGGACGCCCGGTCCCCGCCCGTGGCCCCTGCCCAGCCCCGGCACCCGTGCTCCGCTGCCCGCCGTTGCCACGGGTGGCCTGTTCTGGACGCTCCGTACAGACGGCACCGTCGGATAGATGGCTGCTGTGTCTGGCTTCTTTCAGTCAGTACGATGCCTGGGCATACTTTTTTTTTTTTTTTTAAGATTTTATTTATTTATTTTTAGAGAGGGAAGGGAGGGAGATAGAGATAGAGGTAGAGAGATAGAAACATCAATGTGCGGTTGCTGGGGGTTATGGCCTGCAACCCAGGAATGTACCCTGGCTGGGAATCGAACCTGGGACACTTGGGTATACTTTTAAAGGGAGAAACGAATACATTTTTCCCGAACTCTGTTTTTCTGGGAAATGGCAGTGCCCACGAAATACGCTTTTGTCTTGATAAATTTCAAAGACGTTTGGGCGGACGAGAAGGAGGGCGCTCTGGTGGCCAGGCGGGTCTGGGTGGGAGTCGGGTCAGAAGGCCCAGGGCTGTGCTGGGTGTAGTCCCTTGGGGGAGACCTGAACCTGAGTCTGGGCCCAGCCCCAGCACCTTCCCCTGCGTCTGTAACCGAGTGAGGAGGGGCCCGGGAGGGTGAGTTTCGGCATAAAGGAGGGACTCAGAGCCCTGGGTCCTGCTGCCCTCCAGAGGGCCGCCTGCGGAGGGTTCGGTCTGGGCTACACCGTGTCCTAGGCGCGTGGCCTTGGACATGGCTCTGCTTCTCAGCCTCAGTTTTCTCACCTGCACGGTGGGGAGACACCCGCCTGAGGGCAGACTTCTCACGAGGGGGGGTGGGTCGAGGCAACAGTCGCACACCTGTGTGCATTTAATGTGTGTCCTGCCCGTGTAAAGTTGCACACATGTATATGTTTAACGCGTGCCCTGCCCGTGTAAAGTGAGTGGGCTCTACGGCGGACCGCAGGAAAGCCAGTCGTGGGAGCGGTGCGGTCCCGGGCACCCTGAGCCGGCCGCGCGTGGCGGCGTTCTGGCTGTGACGAACCAAGCTTTTCTCCGTCTCCTCGCCTCCCGACAGATCGACCTCATCGACGGCAAAGGCAGGGGTGTGGTCGCTACCAAGCAGTTCTCCCGGGGCGAGTTCGTGGTGGAGTACCACGGGGACCTCATCGAGATCACCGACGCCAAGAAGCGGGAGGCTCTGTACGCACAAGACCCCTCCACCGGCTGCTACATGTACTACTTCCAGTACCTGAGCAAGACCTACTGGTAAGTCCGCGGGCGCTGCTCGGGGCAGAGCGGACGGGCCGCGCAGTGCTCGGTGGGCTTCCCAACACTGGGGAGCCGCTCTCCCCCTTCCCCTTCTTCACCTTTGGGGTCGGAGCTGTGCTGGAGGCCGCCGGGGAGCGGGCCCGTGAGCGGGGCTCTGAGGCTCACCTGGCCTCCCCCTCTCAGGGCACGTGGCCAGGGCGGCTCTGCAACTCGCCGGCTGCTCCGTCCTCCATATGGCCAGTGCAGCTGATGGCTTTTTTTTTTTTTTTTTTTTTTAAAGCAGACTCTTTTAGAGCAGGTTAGTTCCCAGCAGGATGGAGTGGAAGGGACGGAGAGTCCCCACACTCCGTGCCCCACGCGCAGCCTCCCCCACCCTGCGGAGCTGCCTCCCATTCAGTGCTTTGCTGTGCAGAACCCCACTGCCCTGCTCCCCGGCCTCCACAAAGCGCCCTTTGCATTCCCGCCTCCTCCCTCCCCCCCCACCAGACACCCCACCCGGTGCCCCTCCAGGCTCTTAAAGACAGTGTTTTGAGTCAAATCGCTTTCCCCCCAAACGGGGCCATACATCAACCTCCCCACAGAGGCGAGAGCACGCGGGGACCCGGCCGCGTTCCAGAGCCTCGTCATCGCCGCACTAACCCACCCTCTGTCGCCCGCCCTCCCCGCCCCCCCCCGCCAGCGTGGACGCCACCCGCGAGACCAACCGCCTGGGCAGACTGATCAATCACAGCAAGTGCGGGAACTGCCAAACCAAGCTGCACGACATCGACGGCGTGCCTCACCTCATCCTCATCGCCGCCCGCGACATCGAGGCCGGGGAGGAGCTCCTGTACGACTACGGCGACCGCAGCCGGGCGTCCATCGAAGCCCACCCCTGGCTGAAGCATTGACCGCCCCTCCCCCGCCGTGGACAAAGTGCCCTCGAAGGGAATTGATTTTTTTTTTTTTTACACACTTAATCTTAGCAGATTACTTCAGATGTTTTTAAAAAGTATATTAAGATGCCTTTTCACTGTAGTATTTAAATATCTGTTACAGGTTTCCAAGGTGGACTTGAACAGATGGCCTTATATTACCAAAACTTTTCTATTCTAGTTGTTTTTGTACCTTTTTTGCATACGAGTTGGACGTCCGGGCTTCCCGTGCACGCGGGCCAGAGGCTCGGCGCAGGGTTTCCGAGGACAGAGTCGCACGCGAGCTGGGGAGCCCGGCGCCGCCCCCGCCCCCGGCCGCAGGGCCCGGACTCTTCCCGGCTCCCCGAGGTCCGAGCGCCGGTGGCCGGGAAGGCGCCGCGCCCCCCGGCGGCCTGGACGGGATGTAAGCTCTTGTTTCCCTGACGTCTCGCCAGGCGCACACGGAAGTGTATGAATATTTTTTAAAAGGGTTTCGCAGTACGTTAGTCTTCCCCTCTGCTTTCTCGAAAGCTTGCCGCCCCCGTGGCCCCTGGGCACGGGCCGGGCCTAGGTTTACTCTTCCGCGGGCCGCCGCCGTGCCGGCACCCCGGAGCGCCGGGGCGGCCGTCGAAGGAGTCGTGGGCAGGGAAAAGCGTTGCTTAGCTGGCCCTGCCAGGGCCGGGGCTTCCCAAAACTGGGGTGATTCTTTATAGAAATGTGAACACTGAATTTATTTTAGGAAAGTAATACAAATTAAAAAAAAAACAAAAAAGATATTAAAAAAAAGAAAAAAAACCACAGAAAACAACTTACATGTACATAGGTCTTCAAGTGAGTGGAGTGGCTGCATTTTTTTTCTTTTACTTTTGGTTTGGTTTTTGGTTTGTTTTTGTAGAGGAGATTCGAGATGGTACTCTATTCTAATCAAAAATAAGTTTTGTAGTGGGACCAGAAATTACTTATCCAGTACTCCCTGCCCCTCCCCCTCCCCCCCGCCCACCCCGACCAGATTCTGCTGGGTCGAAAGTTCCAGACCTGCTGTCAGGCTTTCTGTGTCACACCACCTGGAGTCCTTCCTGCGAAACGCAGGCCGTGCAGCCCTGAAGTGCAGGCCGCCGCCCCAGGGCGGTCAGCACCCGGGGATCAAGGCTAAGGGTACAGCGGTCACCTTGACTGTGACGTCAGGAGGAGCAAATGGGCAGCTGCCTCCTCCCTCCCGAAGGGGGTCTGGTTCTCACTCTGTTAACCTGCGGTCCGGGGTCTGGGCCCTGGAGCCGTGACCTGGGCCCCCTAGCGCCCCCCTGGACCCAGGTGACTGTGAATGGAGACAGGTGTGAGAACCCGCCCTCCAGCCCCTCACCCACCGCCCCCCACCCTGCCCCGCCCCCCAGCCTCATGACGGTGCTACCTAAGGAGTCTTCCCCCAGCCCACACTTGCCTGGTCAGTGGTCAGCCAATCGGAGGAGGATCCGACGGAGTGTGTCAATGTGAGATAGAATGTCTTGGTTGTACCTGTTTGTGGTTTAGCTTTGTATTTAAAAAAAGGAAATAAACTTGAAAATTATTTGTCATCATAAAAAAATGAAACAAAAATTAAAATATTTATTGCCAGGCAAGGCTACCCGTGTGTCTGTTTTGTACCAGGTGGAGGCAGAAGAGCGTTGGGTCTCCGGGTTTGGTGACCGTCCTGTGGGACAGTCACTTCGTGTGCATGACGGGGTCACTGGGTGCTTGTGAGGATGAGAAGTTCATGTACACTGAACCCTGAGAAGGGGACCTGGCTCGCAGTTAACATGAACGTGAGCTCCGTGGTTGTCACTGGTTTCTAAGGCACGAGGCTTGGTCTCGGGCGCCTCCGGGTCATCACCCGCGCCTGCCCCTGCCCGGTGCTGCCGTCCCCCCTGCCAGCCCCGATCCGTCCTCACTGCACACCCCACCACCCACCCCAGACAGGCTGTTGTCTTGGCCCCGGCACTGGCAGCAGATGGGCACTGTGGGTGGAGTCCTTGGTTTACAGAAGAAACACCTGGTTCCCGCACCATCTTGGAGAGGTGGTCAGCCCGTCACTGTGGACAAATCACTTACCCTCTCGGGAAGCTGTCCGTCAGGTGGGAACCGCCTCCGGCTGCCGGGTGTCGCCCGGCGTCTGCTGGCGTGTCTTGTCGCATCCTCATCACCTTGGAGGTCGGCTGCCAGCCACTGTGGTTGGGCCGTGGGCCGTGGGGCCGGTGCCGTGGAGGACTGGTCCCAGGGCTGGGCCTCAAGCGGCGGTCCCGGGACCCCACCCTGCTCTGCGGTCCTGCGAGGCGTGCTGCCCCTCCCCCACCCCTTCCGTGCCCTCGCTGTGCCCGGTCTGGTCCGTGTGCTTCTGCAGTCGGCACACGCGTTTGTTTCCCGAGTCGGCCGTCACCCCGAAGGGCAGGAACCCCCGCCCCACACTGAGAGGGGGGGAGTACCCAGTCAGGGCCGCGGTGTCCCGTGAAGTCAGGGGTCGGGCGCCCGACCTGAGCACGTGGAGGCGGTATTCTGGGCCAGACTCTCTCTGCATGTGGCTGGCTCTCCTCCAGGGCCAGGCGGCTGAAGCCCCGGCTGCTGTGGAGCCTGCACCTGCGCTCACGCCCTGCCCCCACCACCCTCTGGCTGGGGGCTGAGACCTGGGACGGGACCCCTCGCCTGCACTGTGCTATGACCTGGGGGTGCCACCAGAACAAGACTCCCCGGCCTGCAGGGGTGTGGTGAGATAACGTGTGAGAGGTGCTTAACCTCAGCCGTCCCCAGCCTTTCTGGCACCTGAGACTGGTTTCGTGGGAGGCAGTTTTCCATGGACTGGGGTGGGGGGTAGAGCTCAGGGCGTCACGTGAGCAGTGGGGAGCAGGACGCTTTGCCCACTGGCTGGCCCGCTGCTCGGCTCCTGCTGTGCGGCCTGGTCCCTGGGCTCCAGCCCGTGGCCTGGGGTTGGGGACCCCTGCTTACGATGGTGCATGCCAGGCGTGCGTGAGTCATGCTCATCATCAATGCCAGCGCTCTTTGGAGAACTGGGCGTGCACAGCTGCACGGACGAGAACCGGGCCTTAGACTCAGGCCTGCGTCTGCGTCCTGGGCAGCCGCCTCCGAGCCACGTGACCTCGTGCGAGCTGCTTCGGCTTCTCGAGCTGCGGTTTCCAGTCCTGCAGGCTCACACCAGTCCCCGTCTCCCCGTGATGCCAGAGGAATGACAGGCCCGTGCGGCAGTGGGCCCGTGGCACTCACCAAGGACACGTGCTTCACGGGCGCCGTCAGTTTCTTTGCAAAGTGCGCGCACCCACTAATCTACACACTGTGTTTCACTGATTCCTGCACGTACACTTCCCACATCCAACCTCTGGAATCGGAATGAGCCTTAAAATCGGGTACCTTAGCGTTACAATCTGTAGCATCTTTCCCTCTCGTACCAACACCCAGAACAGTAACACGTCTCTCAGGTTCGATGACGTGCACGCGCACCACGCATACACGCGGTTTGCGGGTCTGGCCACCGCGACGCTGACAGCTGCAAGTACCTTACGCAAGGCCACACGACTCCAAGAGACCACTCCAAAGTGATTAAAGTAGGAAAGTCATCTTGCTTTAATACAAAAGTCACGTTAGCCAAGTCAGACCCCACGGCACGTCGGTGAGGTCCCGGGAATGCCAGCGCCGTGCTCGCTGGCGTCCGCCCTCTCCCCGTGGGCGATGCAGGGCCGCTGCGCCGTGCAGAGCGGGGCCGCGCTGGGCCGGAGGGGCGGAGCCCCGAGCTCCTCCGGGCGGCTGGCGTGGGCAGGTGGTGGCTGTGCTTTCTCCCGCTTTCCTGAGGCCGCTCCCCCGCCCTGGCCAGGCCCCCGGGAATGTCCAGTTCTGCAGCCAGGAGACAGCGAACGTGAGAACCCTGCCTCCTTCCTCCTCGGGTGGCTTTGAGGGAAACAAGGCAGAAAGTGCGTGGGTCTGCGTGGCACTGAGCGGATTTTGAGGTTTTCCTGCTGGGCTGCCTTCTCAAGTCTGAGAACCGCTGCCTTAGATCTATGTCTGCTTCCCGGACCGGAAAGAGAACCTGGGTGGAGAGAGAGAGGGGTCAGAGGGGACAGGCAGGACAAAGCAGGGGGCACAGGGCCCTCAGCGAGGCCTGGACGCAGCCCGGGCAGGCCCCTGACGCGGACACTCCCTCTCACCATGGACAGGGGCTGTCCGGGGCCCTTCGCCCACCAGCTCAGAGCACATGCGTGCCGACCCCGGACGGTGAGGACCGCCAGCGCCCCCATCTTACAGATGAGCCAGCTGCAGCTCCATGAGGTCAAGCACCAGGCTGGGGTCACACAGAAAGTTGTGGACCCAGAGTCCACCCAACCCCTGCCCTCTACTAACAAACAGATGGACTAGGCCACATTTTGTTTTTTAATTTTAGGTGGTTTTACTGCAGAGGACACAACAGCTTCTTGATGTTACCTAAAATTATAAAGCAGACCTTTGAAAAAACCAAGACTGACATTTAAGTTCTGGGATGAGACAGAGAGAACACACAGAGGTGTCCGCCCGAGACACGAAGGGCGAACTTTCGGTGTTGTTCCCGAGGCAACAAAGTTCGGGAAAGGAGGAGGTATCTGGGCTGACCACAAAGTGCAGTCTCGTCTGGGAGCCGTTCCCGCCGCGAGCCCGGGGCTGTGGGCGGCCCCGTGAGTAACATGGGAGCCAGCCCTTGACTGGGGTGGGGCTCTGCAGCTGGTGCTCAGCCACCCCTCCCCCACCTGGTGCCCTCTCCCTGGAAGTGACATCACCCGCCACCCGGTCACTCCAGCCAGGAACCCGGGAGTCGTGCTAGACTCCTCCCTCCCTCCGTTTGCTCCACTTGAGGCCCCTCACCGTGATCCCGATCTGTCCCTGATCCCACCGCTTTCCTCACCCTGTGGCCACCCCCAGGCCAAGCCGCAAGAGCCTCCCGGTCGCCCCCACAACCCACCCGTAGCAGCCAGAACACCCTGTCACTACGTAGAGCTAAGTCTCCCCTCCAGCGCCCCCACAGCTCCGGGCTGCAGGACAAAGGCCAGAAGCCTCCGTAGCGTGACCTGATTCTCCAGAAAGTCATTCATTCGTTCATTGGCTCAACAACAGCGTCTGAGCAGGAAATCTCGGCCTCCTGCTCTTTATACGCGTGCTCACAGGCTGGCTAGTGGCCAGAACAAGCACTTTACTTTTGCTGCATCCGGCTTGAACTCCAGGAAGGAGCCCAAGAACCTCCCCAGAAGGGGCCGAAGGAAACCCGCCATTTACGCCCCCCCCCCCCCCAGGAGCCTTCAGAGCAGGGCACTCCGCCAACGGCAGTGCTCGGCGGACCCCTGCACTTGGCGCCGGGGTGGGTGGGGACGCTCTCACGTGAGCCCAGCCTCAGGAGGCCCTTCCTTGGGGTTGCCGCACCCCGGAGGCCCCGCTGGGACCCCGTGCCCAGCCCTTCCCACGGAGCAGCCCGACGGGGCCTTTACAGGGAGAACAGCCAAGCCCCTCCCAGCTCCAGACCCCCCAAGGCACTCACGACAACCCCGCACTCCGACCCCCTCGGCCTCTGCGACCTCACCTCTCCCTGCCGCCCAGCGACCAACGAAGGTCTCTGTCCGCCGAGCTCTCTCCAGCCTCGGGCGGTTACGGGCTCCCAGGGCTCGGCTTCAACGTCACCTCCTCAGAGGAGCCTTCCAGGGTGCCCCCTTCTCAGCAGCCCGCGCAGCCTCCCCCCCAGCACCCTGCTTCCTAGCACGCACGGCCGCTAAAACTATCCGGATACCCCACCCCTCACCCTTGACTCCCCCACTGGAGTGAGAGTGCCCGTGTGGGCAGGGCCTCTTCCTAGCTCACCGCGTGTCCAGCCCCAGGAAGGACGCCCCGCGCACGTGGCCCTCAGCATCGACTTGCGGAAGGGACGGCCGAGTTCGGTTTGGGCCGGTCTTGTCTGACGGGGCAGCCCCCCGCAGCCGTCCCTCGAGCGCCAGGCGGTGCGCGGCTGCAGCGGGTGCCCAGTCCCCAGGCCGTCGGCCCCTGAGACCCGTCTCCGGGCCTCTCCGCCCTGCTCTGCTCCAGGAGGCTGGCCTCTGTGGTGTTGTCCACGGGCCCCGTCCTCCAGCTCCGGGCTGGGCTCAGCCGCGGCCGGCACCAGCAGAAGCCGGGAGGGGAGGTGGGGGGTTTGCTCCCGGGACTCCCGGCTATGCCCCTGCCAGGCCTGGTTTCACTAGTTGCAGCCCCTTTTCGGAAGGCTGCACCCCTGACTGCCCCCCACCAGGCCCCTGCACCCTCTGTTGCCAAACCCTGGGTGCTTGCTTCTCCACCCCTGGATGGCTTCCTTAGCCCTGCCCGCACACCTGTGAGGTGCCCCTTCTTTCGACCTCTTCAGTCACCCCTCCTGAGTGAGCCACAAGGGCTGAAGGAAGGTCCCCTCGGTCATTGGCTGAGCGCCCCTCCCTCAGAGGCGGGGCTGGCGGAGGGAGGGCAGGGGGCAGCCTGCCGCACGGGGGCCCAGGGAAGCCTGTGGAGGGCCCCTCTGGGTCGCACAGTCTTTATTTTTTAAGTTATCTGCCAGCATGTGGGGGTCAGAGTCCATGCACAAATCTGGCTTCTTGGCCTGCCCTGAGATTCAGAAGCTCCGGCGGCACGTCACCCCTTGGCCAGAGAGGACCGAGGAAGGAACGAGTATCCCCCCATGCCCCCCGCACCCCCGTCACTCATCTGCATTAAGGGCCTGGCCTGGAAGGCATTCGAGCTTGAAATCTTTAAGCAAACGTGTGTCTAAGTTTCCATGGAAGAAACCAGGGGCTGGAAAACTGCCCCCGGATGGGACGGAACAGTCGGAAAGCAAGCAAGGCGGTCTCTCTGTCTGAGGGGCAGGGGCTGGAGGAAAGGGGCGTCTCGTTACACCGACACCCGGCAACTGGGAAGGCACGTCCTCGAACCACTGGCGTGGCGTCTGACACGCTGGGTTTTACATGGGCGCCCCACACGCTACGGTTTGAGGCACCGTACCTGAAGGCACGAGGGGTCGGCGATGGTGCGTGAACTTGAGGGGAGTGTTCACAGGAAGCTGTATCGCCCGTCCCAACATTGGGACACACGGGGTCCTCCAGAACAGGAGGAGAGAGGCGATGGATCAGCCCCTTAGACTCCAATAATTATTGTTTTTCTTGGAATATTATTATTATTTCTTGGCTATAGTTATTATATCAGAGGGAGGCAGTGGGAGTGTGGAATCTGGACCTTCTTGGGTTCAAATCCCGCTCCGCTGTTTACTATCTGTGCGACCTTGGACGCACGGCTTCGCCCCTTGGCGGACACCGACACAGTGGGGGTGACAACGGCTCCTGCCTCACAAGGTCATTGTGATGAGCCGATGAGCAGATGGACACCCAGTGCTTAGACCACTCCCTGGAGGCTGTTACAACACACGGGAACTGAGCTTGCTGATCGGTGGGCGCCCTACCACCGGGAGAGCAGGACCTCCCAGGCTGGGCAGCTGGCCAGCCTCCGCTCGCCCCCACTCCGCCCTCCAGCGTTTGCTTGGTGGCAGCGGGGCAGCAAGGTGACTTACAGCTTCCCTATGATGGTCTTCTCCTCCTTGCTCCTCCTGGCACCGCTGGCCCTCGCAACCGCAACCAGAGTTTCCTGTCCTCTTCTTGCTCCTGGGCCTTCTCGGGGTGGGATCAGGCCACTGGAGAAAGGGGGGGGGCAAATCAATGGGTTGTGTTATTGCATTCTCATCTGTGCACCCTTGAAAGTAGAGAATCTTAATGTTATCGTTTAATAATTTTAGCACGGAAAGCTCTGGAGTCAGAAAGATTCTGACCCGGATAAGGAGACTCGCCCCTCCACATCCCCGATGTTGACGCCTCTCCTTTCTTTCTCTTGTCTGATTGCACTGGCCGGTAGTTCGGGCTTCTCCACTTTGCAGGAACATGACCACACGCATAAGTTCTCTAACTGAAGCTCTGATTCCCTAAGTGGTAAAATGAGGATGACGAGAGCACAAACCTCCTAGAACTGAGGGGTTAAGTGAGACAAGGACACATGCCACTCCTCCGTTCAACAGATATTTATCAAGCTCCACAATGTTCCACGGTGCCACGGATACACGGCGGTGAGCAAAACAGAGAAGGTATCTTCTCTCATGCAAATTACATTCCAGTAGGGAAGAAAACAGTCAGTGAAAAATAAATAAGTAGAATAGAAAATGTGTAGTAAGTCAGATGGCAGTAAGGGCTAGATCGCTGTCAAGTGACGAGATGCTGCGGTCAGGTGGCCCACGGGGGCCAGAGCACTTCTCCCTGGACCCACTGTGCGGAAGCTGGAAGAAAGCTGTTCTCTCTCGCTTGCTGGGCTGGGGCCGCCAGCAGTCACATTCACTAGGATTCAGAGAAGGGCCATCTGTCCCACAAGAGGAGGACGAAGAGAAGCACAGGGCAGAGAGAGAGGCACAGGGCAGAGAGAGAGGCACAGGGCAGAGAGAGAGGCCCCCGGCCCCCGGTGCCAGCTCTGCGGCCCCAGGCGCAGTTTTTTCTTTACTTCTGAGAGCAACCCCAGGATCCTCCCCAGCTGTGAAGGCCAGTAATTCCCTTTCGTCCTTAGTAGTTTGAATCGCACTTCTGTCACTTGCAAGCAAAAGAAGCCTGACCACAACGAAGAATTTTTCCTTTTTTTAAAAAAGATTTTATTTATTTATTTTTAGACAGACAGGAAGAGAGAGAGAGAAACATCAACGTGTGGTTGCCTCCTGCACACCCCTCACTGGAGAACCTGGCCCACAACTCAGGCCCGGGCCCCGACTGGGAATCGAACCCATGACCCCTTGCTTCACAGGCCCATGTTCAATCCACTGAGCCACACCAGCCGGGGCTGGCTTCTACTTTTTATACAGCTTAAAGCTGACAGAGAAGTTGGAAGATTAGTAAACAATATTTCTCCAATACTTTCCCCAGATCCCTAACTGTCTACTCATCCTGTTCCCCCCTCCACACCCCCCCCCGCCACACGCCTGTCTCTCTGGACGCCTGAGAGTAAGTAGGAGACACCTTACTCCTTTATGCCTGGAGAACCCAGTGCACATTTTCCAAGGACAAGAATATCCTCTCACATAACCAAATAGTTCGGGTATCAAAATCACCACATCGATCGTTTAGAACAGGAAATCGGACCTCGTCATTCCCTTGATTAAAACTTCCAGGTGGCTCCTCGTCACACTTACACTAAAATTGGAGCTCCTTCCTGTGGTCCCCCCAATCTCTTCCTGACCACCCCACCCTGCGCTTCCCGTCCCGCTGTGCTGGGTCTCAGACAGGGGCCCTGCCGGCCCCGCCCCCAGCCTTTGAACTTCTTGCTCCACTCTGGTCTCATTAAGTCTTTACATGGTTGGCTGCTTCTCGTCATTGCCCCCGAGGGCCCCTCTCCCAACTCCCTCTGCGCTCCGTGGGGGTCCTGTCCCCGTGTCTTATCTTCTCTGGAGCACTCCCTCCCGCCAGGGGCCCGAGGGTCTGCCGCAGGCTTCCACCGCCAGGAACCCCGGGTCTCGGGTGAATCAGTCGAGTGACCTTACGAACACACACGTGACACGCCAAGGGAGGGGTGTGGGGCCCACCTCTTGTAGCACTGCAGCTCCTCCTGCGCCAGCAGCAGCTGGGCCTTGAGCTTGTTGCGCTCCTGCAGCACGTCCCGCAGCTCCTGGAGGGTGAAGCGCGGGCGGCCGGGATCCCTCAGGTCCACCACCACCTTGTCTGGCCCCAGGGTCACCTGCGGGAGAAGACGGCGCGCATGCAGCTCTCCCTCACCAGGGTGGACTCTCCGTCCCAGAAAGGGACGTTCTCTGGCCGTGTTACTCCCTGGGCCCTGGCGTTGCAAGTGTTTGCTTGGTCGTCAAGAGGCAGAAGTACATTCCCCAAGAAAAGAACCAGGGCTCCTGGGGAGCTGGCTGACACCCCCCCAAAACCCCAGAACCCTCGGCTGAACAACTGGTAGCAAACACTGTGCAATGGAAGTTTTCAAAGGCCATTCGAGGATGAGGAGGCTCTTTCCATGGGGGCTGGTACGAGGTCCATGCTATGGTTAAGTGAAGCTGAGCGAGAGGCGGAACAGACTACGTGTTATAACACCATTTGTGTAAGATATGGAAAACACATTCATGTCTGCTTGTGTTTGCGCGAAGTGTCTCTGGAAGGACGAGCAAGAGACTGAGCGTTTACATTCTCCCAGGGAGGGCAAGACGGGCGCTGGAGGGGGAGAGAGATGGGGAGGGGGTGTTTCAAGGCAAATACGGTTGCCCCTTTTAAATTCTGAACTTAAAGTTTTTTAAAAACGGAAAAAACTGCCGGGCACCCGCCCGCTGGGGTGGCTCCTCCAGACAAAGGGAACAAAACTGTAACAAGTGCCGACGAGCACGCGGGCGGGCTGGGGCCCTGCGCCGGGAGCGGGGATGGAAAAATGGCGCCGTCCCTATGGCAACCTGGACGGCGGCTCCTTAAACAACTAAAAATAAAGTGATTATGCAGTCCGACAACTCCGCTTTGGGGTATATGCCCAAAAGCATCGAAAGCCGGGACTTGAAAAGGTGTCTGCAAACCGGCGTTCACAGCAGCACTCTTCACAACAGCCAAGGGGCGGCGGCCACCCAGCTGTCCATCAACCGATGGGGCCCGCCCCCGCCTGCCCTGCCCTGGAATACTGTCCAGCCTTCAAGCACGTTCTGACACCTGCTGCAACGTGGGAGGCCCTGGAGAACCTCAGGACGTTACACTGAGTGAAAGAAGCCAGTCACAAAAGGACAATGTTATATGAGTGTATTTTCAGGAAGTACCTAAAATAGGCAAATTCATAGAAATAGAAAGTACAACAATAGTTACCAAAGGCTGGGGGTGGGGGGTGGGGGTGGGGAGCTGTTGTTTCAGTGTTGCAGGATGAAGAGTTCTGGGGCCGAGGCGGTGGCGGTCGCACAGCCATTGGAATGTGCTCAGTGCTACTGGATCTTGAAATGGTTAGGACGGCACGTTTTGTGCGTACTTTATCACGAGCAAAAATAATAGTTGAAAAAGAAAGACAAACGAGGCATACTTGTGCGAACGGTCTGGAGGCAGTAAACATTCGTTCTCGCTGCCTCTTCTCCCGGCACTGTCCCTAAGGCTGGGCTTGGGGGGGGCGGAGCGTGCCACACCCTCTGCTGGCTGGTGGGGCGCCCACTGCGCCCCGAGCGGGAAGCCACCGGCCCCTGGGCGGGCCACACTGCCCACGGTCCGCCGTGGGGCTCGTCTGCGTCCCTGTGCCTGCATTCGAAGGGGACGATGGAGCACGGATGTGAGCCGAGCGATGAGGAGCGCGTCCTGGGGCTGCTCTCGGCTCTCAAAAGCCACTACTCATCGTGATGCGATGGGTGCAAAAAGCAGAACCTCCTCTGTGAACGCAGCTGTCACCATGACTAATGAGGAGGAGGGACACCAGCGCACCTGGGAGGCTGCCAGAGACCGTGGGAGTTCTCACCTCTCCCACCAGGCGGGAGCTCTGCAAAGGCAGGGGCCCGGTCTGGTTTCCTCCCACGGCCCCCCCAAGCCACACGGTGCGGTCACTCACCAAGTGTCAGTGCAACGAAAAGGTCAAGGGCCTGTTGGAGTACAGTGTGGTTAAACCCAGCATCTCTGAGTTCGAACCCTGCCTCCACCACCAACTTGATCTTGGGCGGGTAAACCACTCACCTGTCCTGAGCCTCCCTTTCTGGGAGACAGAGATGATATAGTGTGGGGGAGGGGGGTTAAACGAGAGAGCCCGCCCAGGGCAGAACTTTTTTAAGCTGCGGCTGGAGACCCACTGCAGAGTAGGATGTTAATTTAGTGAGTCGCACATAGAGTTTAAAAACTCATAAACCAGGAAAGTAAGACTGGGCACCATGGTGCACTGGGGTAAACTGTTCCTTGAGATGTAATTGTGTGCAGTGGAGGTGTCACACACGCACAGCACAGTGCACGGATCTCGGGTTCTCCTTGGTGGCGGCCGTGTGTACACAGCCCTGCAGCCACGACCTCCTCCCTCCCGCTCCCTCTCACTGTCCCCTCCCCGGGGTCAGCATCAACCTGCCCTCTGTAAGTCAAGGTTACTTTGCCCGTCCTTGAATGTCACTTCAAGTAGGCTCTCTCTTGTGCCCCTAATTCTCAGTGCAACGTGGCGAGAGCGGCAGCACGGTCCTTTCCCGTGGCTGGGCAGTATTCCGCTGTGTGGCTACACCACAGTTTAAAACTCCACGCCTGCCTTTGGTGCACTTGGATTCTTTCCAGCTCAGCACGTTTATGAAGAAAGCTACTCTGAATATCCTTGCATGTGTCTTTTTGTGGTCATAATCACTCATTTCTCTTCAGTTAAATTTTATTTCTTTTTTTTTAGATGATTTTATTTATTTACTTTGTTTAGATAAATGGGGGGGGGGGGGAGAGGGGGTGGTGTGGGGGGGGGGGAGGGGAGGGGGGGGGGGGGGGGGGGGGGGGGGAGAGGGGGAGGGGGAGGGGAGGGAGAGCAACATCCATGTGCAAGAGACATCTGCTGCCTCTCACATGCCCCCTACTGGGGACCTGGCCTACAACCCAGGCATGTGCCCTGACTAGGGATCGAACTAACGACCTTTGGGTTTGCAGGCACCAGCGCTCAATCCACCGGGCCACACCAGCCAGGGAAAATCTTATTTCTTAATCAAGGTCAAGGATACTCAAAAGTGCGATGCCGAGACCAACAGCATCTGCATCACCCGGGAACTTGTGCTCAGGTCGCAGTGGGGACCTTCCAGATCAGACACTGGGGCCCGGCGGCAGTCTGAGTTTTACGGAACACCCTGGTGATTGCGCTGCCTGCTAACGCGTGAGAACCGCTGCTGTAGGTCATGGTCAAAAAGGCCACAGGCCACCGATTCAGAACACACTCAGCACAGGGCCCAGCACGCACGCGTAGTACGGGCTCCGTAAATGTCTACAAGCATAGTGTCTCCAGTCCGAGAGCTGGACCCTCACAGTGATCTACCTGGAGGGCCCCGGATGTTCAAGGCTGGAAGGGGGCCTCCCCGCCCGTGGGCGCTGCCCCACGCGCCCCGGATGCGGTGGGCGGCCGCCCCCTCTCCGCACTCACCTCCGGGCTGGCCTCCGAGCCCTGCCGCCGCAGCCCCTCCACCTCCTTCCGCAGGCTGTCCCGCTCCATTCTCAGCTCCTCCGCGGTCAGGCTGCCCTCGGTCACCAGCGTCTCCAGCATCTCCAGGACGCGGACGATTTTGAACTGCAGCTGTGTCACCCGGGGATCGCTGCCCAGGGCCATCAGCTCGCGGCCCACCACGTAGGAGATGTCGTACACATCCTCGGTGGTTAGCTGGAAGGGGCTCTTGCTGAGGGCCCCCTCGGGCCCAGCCTCGTCCCCCTCCTCTTCCTCTTCTTCCTCCTCTCGCAAAGGGGCTTCTTCCATGGCCGCACGGAGCCCTGCAGCCTCGGAGTCTCCGTACGTGCAACTTCTTCCGGACACAGAAAACTTTCCGCCGGCGGAGGACCCTGCCTGTCCGCGGGGGTGGTCCCGGGGCGGCCAATCAGCACGGCCGAGGGGTGAACCCGCGGATAGAGGGGTGCCCGGCGCCCCGAGCGCTGTCCCGCTGCAGGGGAGCACCTCCAGGATGAGGCTGGGGGCACCAAAGGTCCTCGGAAAGGCTGGGCAACCGAAAAGAGGAACGGAGAGGTTACCGCGTAGCGGAGCTGGCTCCCTGCCTGGGAGCGATTGCAAACTGGGGGCGGAGCTGCGGCTCGGGGCCCCGCCCCTGGAGACAGCCGCTACTCCCAGGGCAACCACGGCGGAATTTCCCACGCGAGGCAGGGAAGGACGGCAGAAAGCACCGGCGTTTTCCTTCCCACACGCTAGCGTCCCAGTCCTAGACTCTGCGCTGCGCCCGGGGGAGAGGCTGCGTCTCTGGGGTATTTCTGAAAGTCGGCGACAAAAGAGAGCAGTGGGGTCTGCGCCGCCACGAAGCTCCCGGGCCCACTGTCGCCGCTCTGTGCAATGGAGACTCCCCGCGCTGTGCGTTCGCTGGTCCCTCAACCAGCGTCGTGGCCTTGGCCTAGTGACTTAAGTCCTCCGAGCCTCAGTTTCCTCCTCCTTCAGTAACAGCGCCCCCAAGTGGGAGGGCTGCTGCCAGGAGCCTGCCAGATGAGACCATGAGATGGCGCGTGTCACCGAAAAACACTTAGCAAGAGCTCAAAAACGTCAGCTAGTATTCTTCTTTCCTAAAAAATAGGAAATAAAAACCAGTAATCTCGCGTGCGGGAAGCTTGGCACAAGGGTGGTAGAGGGCGGGGGGTGGTAAACCAGACGACACTCAGTCGCCTGTGAAACCAGGGAGCACCCACAGCTGTGCGGGGCACAGCGAGCATTTAGCCCGCGGACTACGGGCCAGGTGCCGGTGCTGGGGGGTGGGTCGTGCCAGGGCGCAGACCCAGCGATGGAGCTTGTCTTTCCCAGGGGTGGACGGCCAGCTTTCCTCCAGGCAGCTGCCCCCTACTTTCGCCACACCGAAGTTCCAGAATCGCCCTGCAGAGCGGACGAGGATGAAAGAAAGGACAAGGCAAGCAGACACAGCAGACACTGTGTCCAGAGGGTGCAGCGTGCCTGGTGGAAGGGAGGCGCTGGCAGGGGCTCAGTGATCTCTCCGCCCAGTGCTGCCGCCCGTGGGGTAGATGCCCAGGTACCATAGACACTAGGCTTCCCAGGGATAAAAATGGTACAGCCACACAATGGAGTATCATTCAGCCATACAGGCCATGCAGGAGTGGATTGAGCACTGGCCTGTGAACCGAAAGGTCGCCAGTTCGATCCCCAGTCAGGGCACATGCCTGGGTTGCGGGCCAGGTCCCCAGCTGGGGAACGTGTAAGAGGCAACAGTGGATGTTTCTCTCCCTCTCTCTCTCCCTTACTCCCCTCTCTCTAAAAATAAATGAATAAATAAAATCTTAAAAAAAAAAAAAAGGCAGCAGCAGGAATGCAGGAATAGACTAGGGAGCCCGGAAATAAACCGGTCAGATGGTTTTCAACAAGGCGCAAGACGGTTCCCTGGGGGAGGGACAGTCTTTTCAACACATGGTGCTGGGACACCTGGACACCCGCGTGTCAAAGTGTGGGCCGGGTCTCTGCCTTACAGCACGGGCGGCAGACCGGCCAACGCAAGGCCCACGGGCCCTCCCCTTGTTCTATCCGGGCGGCACCTTGTTTCTACCTGGCGGCAGCCAAGCTCTCACTCAACTGTTAAGGAGTGGTTACATTTACACAGCCCTGAAACTACCTTTGGCCCTTTGAAGGCGACCGCGAGGCTGCTGTGGCCCCTGGCGAAAATGAGTTTGACACCCCTGCCTCATACCATCCAGAAACATTACCTGAAAATGGATCAAAAACCTAAACCAAGAAAACTTAGAAAAAAAACACAGGGGGACAGCTTTATGCAACTGGATTTCTTCAAAACCACAAGCAACAAAAGGAAAAATAATGCACATGTAAAACCTGTGCATTAAAGAACACAAGTAACAGAGTGAAAAGGCAACCTACAGAACGAGGGACAGTGTTTGCAAACCATGTGGACAAGGGGTTAGTATCGAGAGGATATGAAGAACAACACAATGCATTAACAACAACAATAACAACAACAAAAACCCAAGTAACAGACAAAGGACAAATTCCATGCAAAATCCCCAGCAACGTACTATTAGCAAACAGAGTTCGGCACAACACAACAAGTGCTATACACCGTGACCAACAGGGGCTTACTCCGGGGACGGGGACGCAAGGGTAGTTAAAGGAAATCAGTCTATGTCGTCTGCCGCCGTACCAGGCTAAAGAGTCTACGCCCTCTTTAGGGCGTAGAAGTTGCTAGAGTGATGAAGGAGCTCACGGTTGCGGAATACAAGGTCAATGTGCAGAACCTCACTGTGTCTCTATACACTTGCCAGAAATGATCTGAAGTGAAATTAAGAATATTCTGCTTACAATGACATCAAAAAGAATGAAGGACTAAGAAACAAATTTGACAAAAGAGCGTGTACACCGGACACTGGGAAACCTCACCGAGCGGAGCGAAAGGCCCCGGCAAACGGAAAGACGTCCTCCTTGTGCACCGGGCCACTGCCTGCGGCTGAGACGGTGACTCTCCGTGTGACATCTCCAACCGATCCAGAGTCAGGAGAATTCCCGTCAAGATCAGTGCAGAAAACAGCTAACATGACGGCAGGCCCGAGAGTGCTGTCATCTGAAATCCGACCTGCGGGGCTGGCCCTTGGCCGGGTTCTGGGAGCCTGATTTGGGGAGGGTCCCCACCACCCCAACCGGTGAGAGTGGCCCACTGTGCCTCAACTCTGTGCGCCAACACCACAGTTTGTGGCACGTCCCGGCTGTCCTCCTGGGAGCCTGGGCCTTGGGTGTGTGCCAGGCAGAGGGCGCCTGCAGGACCAGCCCCATGAAAGCTTCAGCATAGAGTGTCTGAGGGGCTGCCCTCGGAAACGGTATTTCACACGTGGGCCACACTCCTGCCAGGCGGCAATGATGAGCCAAAGCAGCCAATCACAAGGACCTCGCCCTGTGTGCTTCCACGTCCAGGAAGCGCCCAGAACAGGCAAGTCCACAGAGACGGGGGCAGCACGGTGGCTGCCTAACACTGGCAGGCCGAGGGGTGTGGGGCCTGCGGGGAGTTAGCCAAGGGGTGTGGGGTTTCTGTGTGGGGTGATACAGGTGTTCTAAAACTGATTATGGTGGTAGTTCTGTAAATATACCAAAAGCCCTTTCAAAATTTATTTTTATTTTTTTATTTTAAAAATTATTTATTTATTTATTTGTAGGGAGAAGGGAAGGGAGGGAGAAAGAGAGGGAGAGAAACATCAGTGTGTGGTTGCCTCTCACGTGTCCCCACTGGGGACCTGGCCTGCAACCCAGGCATGTGCCCTGACTGGGAATTGAACTGGTGGCCCTTTGCTTCACAGGCCTGTGGTCAATCCACTGAGCTACACCAGCCAGGGCAAAATTTTTTATTTTTATTGTATTTTTCCTATTACTACTTATCCCCCTTTTACCCTCTTTCACCCTCACCCATTCACCCCCCTGCCAAAAATTCTTTGAATTGTACGCTTTAAATGGGTGAGTTATATGGTATGTGAATTATACTTTAATAATTCATTATTTAAAAAATAAAAGAATAATGGCAAAGAACTTAAACAGACATTCCTTCAAAGAAGACGTACAAGTGGCCAACGAGCACAGGAAAAGATGCTGAATATCACTAATTGTCAGGGAAATGCAAGTTGAAACCACAGTGAGATGCCTCCTCACACCCATTAGGATAATCACTACTTTTAATAAAAGGACAAAAAGAAAAAAATTTAAGAAACCGAAAATCACATGTGCTGGCGAGGATGTGGAAAAGCTGGAACCTGTGTGCACTGCTGGTGGGAAGGGGAGACGCAGTAACCAAGGAAAAGAGCACGGCGGTCCCTCGAAAACTTGAAAGCGGAATCGCCATGCGGTCCAGCAACGCCATTGAGCACGTTCCCCAAAGAACTGAGAGTGGGTCTCCGAGAGGGATCGGCACGCCCCTGTTCACGGCAGCACGGACTCCCACGAGCCAGCAGGTGGAAGTCACCCAAACGCCCACCCACGGACGAGCGGGTAAACCAAGTGTGATATGCACATAGCGCACAACAATCTTAATCAGCCTTAAAGGATGGAAATCGTGACACAGGCTGTAGCGAGTGAACCTTGACGGCGTTATGCTGGCTGAGATAAAACAGCGGTCACAAGGTAAACACCGTAGGACTTCACTTGCGTGAGAGGCAAACTTAGAAACAGAAAGCAGGATGGTCACAGGGGCCGGGAGGAGGGCAGGAAACGGCTGCTCCATGGACACGGAACTCGGGGCTGGCGAGATGAGAAAGTTCTGGAGACCAGCTGCATGGCGTGTGCATGCTCAACACTACTGAACCACGCACTTCAAAGTGGCTAAGGTGGTGAATTTTTAAAAAGATTTTATTTATTTACTTTCAGAGGCAGAGGAAGGGAGGGAGGGAGAAAGAAAGGGAGAGACGCAGCGATGTGGGAGAGATACATGAGTTGTCTCTCATGTGCCCCCAGCTGGGGACCCAGCCCCCAACCCACGCATGTGCCTTGACCGGGAATCCAGCTAGTGACCTCCTGGCTTGCAGGCTGGCGCTCTATGCCCTGAGCCACACCAGCCGAGGCTAAGGCGATACATTTTATGCTCTGTATACTTGACCCAAGTTTTAAGGGAGCTCTCTAGAGCGCTGAAAATGTGCCATATCGCAATTGCAGTGGAGGTCAAATGAGTACACACACAGGAAAAAGTTGAGGGGCTGCAGGCAATATTGCGCATTTCTTTCAGGTAAATACCTTGATAAAGTGCTGGTGGGGACGGGGAGGCAAGAAAGACGCAATGACATGTGCGACAGTGTGGATAAACCCTGACCCCTCTTTGCTACGTGAAAAATGCCAGCCAGAAAAGGCCAGGAACAGTGTGATGCCATTTGCGTGAACTGTGCAGAATGGCACATATAATCTGTGGAGACAGGAAGTAGATCGGCCCTCACCTGCGTGGCTCCGTTGGTTGAGCATTGTTGGGGACCGCCCTGCCAGGTATCAGAAGCTGTAACCCCCACCAAGGCTGAGGCTGAGGGAGCGACCTTGGACCATAAGCCACCAAGGAGACAAAAGCTTATCTCCCTGGCAGGAGCGCTGCTTCTGCTCCTTTTACTTCATTCATAACTGGCCCCCAATGCTTGGTCGGTTAGCCAATGACGGGTAAGATTCCCCAAGAGGGGAACGACCTAAGACAGGCACGATCACGTGGGAGGCCCCCAAGGAAGGACTTTGGGGGCTACAGCGAAAGGGGGTGATGGACCCCCACCCCTCAGCTTTGACAAAACCTGAGTCCTCATTGCAAGGAAATCTCCTAATCTCTTGGCTGCCTTAATTCCCTTGCTCCACCTTAAGCCTGAAACAATGACAGAGGGTGGTGCAGCCCTGAGCTGGAAAGGGCGGGTTCCCCAGGCAATCAGGCCTAAGAAAGAATATGTAAAATCCTGTGAAACCTGCTTTGTTTAGAATGCTCTCAATGAAATGAGGAGGGTCCTGGCAAGAAGTAAGTTTGTTCCTCAAAGTTTTACAGCTCTTTAGCTGTCTGACCCTGACTCAAAATAGGCCCTCAGACTTCTTTGTTATCTATTGTTTGATCCTTACTTCCTGGCAATGATTAATGAGTATTACCTGAATTCCTGTGTAAAGGAACCCAGTAAAAGCCTGCTCGGGCGGGAGAACACGGGGCTCTCCCCTAGGGAGGGTGGCCATGGTGCTCCCCACTAGAGAGAGTGGCCATTCTGTCCTTATTTCCCCACAGGACTCAGTTGTCCGTGTGTATGTTTTTCTCGTGTTTCAATGAGCATCCGCAGCCGCGATGCATGCCACTGGCCTGGTATCCGTCACGGAGTATTGTTCCAAGAAGCAAAAGGTAGTAGGTTCGATTCCTAGTCAGGGCACATGCCTGGGTTGCGGGCCAGGTCCCCAGTGGGGGCCACGTGAGAGGTAACCACACATTGATGTTTCTATCTCTCTCTTTCTCCTCCCCCCTCTAAAAATACATAAATAAAATCTTTAAAAAAAAAGAAAGAAAAGAAAGAGCAGATCAGCCATCATCTAGAGCTGGGGGAGGACGGCTGGTGAGTGACGGTTAATGTGGACAGGGCTTCTTTTGGGGGCAATGAAAATGTCCTGACGTTGGACCGTGGTGATGGCTGCACACTCTGTGAATCGCCTGAAAGCCACCGCATCGCACCCTTTGGACGGGTTAATCTCCTGACACAGGAATTGTGTTTTGCTGCTGCTAAGCGAAGCGACGCTCTCAGAAAGAGCTCCATGCTGCCAAACTGCTTTTTTTACCGTCACTGTCCTCGGCCACCACCACTGGCGTCAGCCTCGTCAGAGCCATCGTGGGCATCCGAAGTTCTGTTTATGGTTTCTCTAGAAGTCCACCCTCCAAGGCACCGGATCTCCCTTCCTTGTGTTTGCTACACCCTTTGCTACACAGTGCAACCTGTACATCGTGCCTTTAAAGGGTCAAGGTCTTCCATCGAGAAGCTGTGCGTTTGCTGTAGAAGATTCTGTTGTTCTTTTGGTCAACAGAGTACTTACTGAGCCTTTACTGTGTGCAAAGCCTGTAGGGTCTCAGCCAATGGGACATGGAGTTCAAGTAGTCTCGACTTGGACCTCCCCAGTCTGGCCTGCTGGTACATCGGCCAGATCAAGTTCCTTCATCTCTCCAAATCCCAGTTTCCTCACTGGAAGCTGGGAAAAATAAAAGCCATCCCCAAGACTGGTGTAAGGGCTAGATGAGATAAGGCATCGGAAGTGCCTGCTCCCATTGCTGGCACATAATAAGGATTAATAGATAAGGGCCATTATTACAAAGTAAGTGTTAATGACCTTAACTCTTGGACCCTCCTACAATTCCACCACCTGTTGGCAGGTAATCACGACCCTTCTTTCTCTGTTGGGAAATTGTGAAACCAATTATAAGTTACAGTAGAGGTTTTTAAAGTGTGCTCCATTAATTCACAACAGCCAAAAGGTGGAAGTAACCCAAATGTCCATCCACAGATTGTTGAGAACCTCCCTGCCTGGTTTCAGAAGCTGTAACCCCCCACCACCCTACCCTGCCCAGGGCTAAGGCCGAGTAAAGGACCTTGAGACCATAAGCCACTAAGGAGATAAAGCTTATCTGAGCAGGAGCGCAGCCTCTGCCCTCTTTTACTCCCCCCTGCTTGGCCCCAGGTGGATGACTGGTTAGCCAATGACGGGTAAGATTCCTCAAGGGAGGGATGACCTAAGACAGGCATGGTCACGAAGGGGCCATCAGGAAAGGACTTGGGGGACTATAGAAAAAGGGGGTGATGGGCCCTCACCCCTCAGCTTTGACATAGCCTGAGTCCTCTTTCTGCCTGTAAGAAGTCTCCTAATCTCTAGGCTGCCTTATTCCCCCACCTGACTTAAGCCCTAAACAATGCCGCCCGAGGGTGGTACAGCCCTGGACAGGAATGGGCGGGTCCCCAGGGAGATCAGGGCTAAGGAAGAATGAGTAAAATCCCGAGAAACCTGCTTTGCTAAGAATGCCCTCAATTTAAGTGGTAAGGGTCCAAGCATCAAATGAGTTTGTTTCCCAAAGTTTTATGGCCCTCTAGCTATCTGACCCTGACTCAGAACAAGCCCTCATAGTTCTCTGAATGTTATCTATTGTTTGATCCTTGCTGCCTGACAAGGATTGATGAGCTTTACCTGTATTCCTGTGCAAATCGAACCCAGTAGAAGCCCCTTGAGGAACAGGCTCAAGCCCCTTCCCCTCTGAGAGACTGACTATCTGTCCTCCCCAGCAGATAAAGTCTTGGTAGACTTACTCTCATCCGCGGGGGCCGGGGGGGGGTGGGCTCTGCTGGAAAAGCTCCCCCACAATGGATGAATGGATAAAGAAAATGGCCCCAGACCAGCCACTTAGGCATCACTTGGAAACTTTTGTCTTTTTAACTCTTCCCCTGAGGACATGCTTATTAACTTGACTTTAGACCGAGGGGAAGGGAGGGAGAGAAACATCAATGTGGGAGAGATACACCAATGGGCTGCGTCTTATAGTGCCCCAACCAGGGACCAAACCCACAACCTAGGCTTGTGCCCTGACTGGGAACCGAACCTGTAACCTTTTGGTTCATATGAGTAAGCTCCAACCCACTGACTCACACCAGCCAGGCCTCACCTGGAAACATTTTAGAAATGCAAATCCAAGACCCACTGAATCAGAAACTTTGCGGGTGGGCCCCGGCAATCTGCTTTAACAAGCCCTTTAGGTGATCCTGATGCACGCTCAAGTGTGAAAAGCAGCGAGTGACAGCACAGTGCTCACACGGGGGGCTCCAGCCCGGACCGGACCCCACGCGCTCAGACCTCGGCTGGCTCAGCCGCTCGCAAGCTGAGTTGTATCAGGCGACTGAATGAGGCTGCTCCGAGCTCAGCTGCCCCACGGACACACAGGGACTGTCTACAAAAAGCTTTTCAAAAAGTCCCAGTGGTGCATGATTGTATGACGTTTTAAAAATAATTCGGGGGGAGGGGATGGGCAGAGGTAGAAGAGGGTATAAGGGGGATACATGGTAATGGAAAAAATACAGTGAATATAAATAAAAAAATAATAATTTCAAAAACACTCTTCCCCTGAGGTTGAAGATAGGCATGCAGTAATAGGCAGTTGCATTTTCTTTTCTTTTAGTAGAAACCACAGTGACTGTACCGGAGAGCCCAAGGTTAACTCATGGCTTACTCATGGTTAAACAAAGGAAAAACTGAACTGGGAAACAAGAAGAAGTGGGTGGGTCACACTTCATAAAAATAGACCCGTACAAACGTTTAGCGGCTAGACGAGTGCCCCAACAGGAAAGTTCCGTTAGCAGGTACCTGCCGGTCCTATTTTGGTGCATCAAGCCCCGTACGCCTCACGCCCGTCTGCGTATGGGTGGCACCGCTCACTTCCTGAGTGGCACATGCGGCGCGGCTCTCTTCCTGTTCTCTCAAGGACTTTCTGGTCTTGCTACGCTCATACCCTGCACGGAAACAACAAAGATTTTGGAGATTTTCCCAGCTTGGGTTAACTGCCTGCAGTCCTGGGTCAGTGACTTCATCTCTTGGAGTTAAAGATCTTTAGAAAGAATCCGGAGGCAGGAAGGGTGGTGCCAAGGGCACGTCTTTGAGTTCTGTATTTGTGTAAGAACCACTTTAAAAAAAAAAACAACAAAAACTCAGGCGAACTGTTTATTCACGGGAAAGAGCTGGGGGAGCACTAAAGGAGATTATGGCGGTGGAGGGACTGAAGTCCTCCACCCGACCCTCCATGCCCGCTGGTGCTCCACTTTGGAATGTAATAATATGCCCCTCACACAGTTGTTAAGAGAATAAAATGAGCTTTGCCCAGAGCCCAGTGCTGAGTGGTTGCTCCAAGATTGTATCGGTGTGAAACTTCTAGAGAAGTCTCCAGTAGAGTTGGCCGTGTCACCCTCCAGGGCTTCTGCTTGGCTTATATTTTGTTATGAGTTTTTAAAAGAAGTTATTTATTTACTTTTAGAGAGAGAGGGAGAGAGAGAGGGAGAAACATCAATATGCAACAGATACATCCATTGGTTGCTTCTCACATGCTCCCAACTGGGGACCTTGCCCGCAACCCAGGCATGTGCCCTGGTTGGGAATCAAACCGGCGACCTTTTGGTTCGCAGGCTGGGGCTCAATCCACTGAGCCACACCAGCCAGGGCTGTTAACATATTTAATTTTGCATCTAAGTAGTTTTTAATTATATAGATGTGACAGTCATGGTCATGTCTTTCCGATGACCCTTTAAGAGGCTGACAAGCATATGAAAAGATGCTTAGCATGACTGATTAGAGAAATGCAAATCAAACCCACGTGAAGATGTCATTTTGCACCCGTTAGGATGACTATTATTAAAAGAAAAAATCAGGAAAAGACAAGTGTTGGTGAGGACCTACAGGGAGAAATTAGAACCCTCATGCATGGTCGGTAGGGGTGTGAAATGGGGCAGCTGCTGTGGAAAACAGTTTGACAGTTTCTCAATCAATTAAAAATAGAACAACTTCTGGGTGCACGACCTAAAGAACTGGAAGCAGAATCTGGAAAAGATGTTTGGACATCTACGTTCACTGCAGCAGGGTTCACAGCAGCCAGCGGGTGGAAGCCACGCAAATGCCCCCGACCGAATGGATGGAAAAATGTGATCCACCCACACAGTGGAATATCACGCGGCCATAGAAAAAGGAGATTCTGACACAGGCTACAACCTGGGTGAACATGGACAACATTATGCTGAAAGAAGACGAACATGGTACCCACTAGCTAATTGCTTGTGGCTACTGAATACTTAAAATGTGGCTGACACAACTGAGTTTAAAAAAGCTGTTTTAAATCCTCACCCCAAAATATGCTTATTGTTTTGAGAGAGGGAGAGATGTCAATCAGTTGCCTCCCATACATACCCCACCCCAGGATCAAACCCACAACCAAGGTAATATGCCCTAACCAAGGACTGAACCCTCCTTTTGAAGTACGGGTTGGCGCTCCAACCCACTGAGCCACCTGCCAGGGCCTAAAATTTTAATTAAGTTGAAATTTACATAGCCAAAACTGACGGTAACAGTGTGGGTCTCTCTCGGCCCTGACAGTTTGCAACTCCCCTTGCTTTCCGTGACCTGACAGTTTTGAGGATTTGTCAGCTGTTTTGTAGAACATTCCTTGGCATTTGCCTGGTGCTTCTGTCACGATTAGACTGGGGCACGGGTTTTGGGGGGGAAGCTCACAGAGGTAAAGTGCCATGTGCATCACGTCTCACGTTGCACCAGAGGCGTCTTACACTGTAGACATCGACCTGATCCCCGGCTGACGCATGTTTGCCAGGGTCCTGTGGAGTCCCTCCTCACTCCCCTTTCCCACGCTGTGTTCTTCGGAAGGAGGTCACTGTGCCCGGCCCACACGTAAGGGGTAGAAGATTGCACTCCATCCTCCCCACAGAGGAGCTGGCTGCACAGATGACCTGGAACTTGGCATTGCAGGCTTGTCTCTTCTGCCCGGTTCATTTCATATCTTGGGCTATCACCTAACACCAGGCTGCCGCAACAGCTGCTTTGCCTCGGTCCCGGGGAGCCTCCGGTCAGTGCGTCGCACCCTGACTGTGCTGTCGTTGGCGGGCTCCGTGGTTTTCAGCACTTCTCCGACTTCCGGCACCACGGCTTGCTCCAAGCTCATCTCGTGGGTTCCTCGGCCCAGTCTTAGAATCAGTCATTTCTGCAAGGAGCATGGGTCACCTTGATCGGGGAAGGACACCAGAAACTGAGGTCTGGGCGCTCGGTTGTGCTCAGTGCTCCTGGGGTGCACACATACCAACTGTTTTTTATTGTGGTAAACACACAACTGTCATGACTGTAACCGCTCCTAAGTGTGTAGTGCAGCGCATGAACGTGACTCAGCATAGTCACAAGGTCGTGTGGCCTTCGCCACCCATCTCCGGAGCTTTTCCATCCTCCCTGTGCTCGCCGAACAACTGTCCTCAACACCCACAGCCCCAGGGAACTGCCCTTCGGCCTCTACGAATTTCACCAGGCCCTGTGTGTAAAGCAAATCACACAGGACTTGGCCTTCCAGGTGTGTCCAGGTTGCCGTAGTGACCAGAATCTCCTTTTCGGGGCTGAACAGCATTCCTTTGCATGTACACAGGGTCCGGCAGAGGGAAGGCCTGCTTGAGTGTGGTTGGCAGGGTAATAACATGGGTGTGACAATTTACAGTTTTCATCTGAACATAAATGTTCACCTAAAATGTCACATGGTGCGCTTCAGTGTGCTTATTGTCATGTTACAGAATGACATGCTTGTGATTTCATAATAAAAGATTTTGTAATCGAGGGGTGTTATTTGTGCCAGACCCTACATACACCACATACCTTTTTAAACATAAAAATGTAAACTATAGATACTGCTTATTTTTTTATTCAAGAATGTATTTTTAAAATACATTTTTATTAATATATTCCAAGAAGATGTACTTCAGACAAGCTCTAGATACTTAGAGCCCACGTCTCACCTATGTATCCGAGATGCAGTGAGACCCGGTATTGGTCCTACACCCTTAGTAATTCGACACAAGCTTACCTTCCAAGAATAAGATTAGGGTGAAAATGAGATGGGGTGTTTGCAGAAACTGCCCACTTGCAGGGATTAATCCGAAAATGAGAGGCGTATGGACATCACAAGACACCCGCCACCAAAGTTAAGAAAGGGCGCGAGAAGCCCTCATCTACCCGAATACCTTCACCTATCCCCCCCCAAAACCCCCATAACCAAAACACACCCATGTCCCCGTTCTGCACGTATGGACTGGCCACGCGGTCCTTTCCGGCCCCTCCCACGAACGGGCAGGGGTCCTTCACTAGCTCCCAGAATCCCCTGGGACTTGGGGAGAAAATGAGAATGTCCAGAGATCTGGGGTCGCAGACCCCGGCGGGGCCCCGGAAACCGCACTGTAACACGAACCCACGTGATTCCCGAGTCCCCGCGCTGCGAAGAACGGGTTGGCTCGTGGGAAAGCGACCTTATGACACCTAGGAGTCAGGGAAACGCGGGGAAAACGTACGGGATTTCATGTGAGCCGGCACACGCGTGTTCTGAAGAAACCATAATTGAAAGAAACGGTGAATAACGACAGACGGGAGTCTGCGGACAGCCGCCCGCGGCGCTCACCGAGCCGAGCGCGACGCACCGGGAATCGGCGGGTCCCGGACGCCTAACTGCACATTCGATAGTTTTTCAACTCAACGGTGCAATTTAGCAAGTCTTGCCTTCGTGGAAAAAAATTAGACATTTTATTCTCCTCGGAAAGAATACGCCTCCGATGCTCAATACAGAGGATTAAATATCTTCAAACAAAAGCGGAAGTAAAAAAAATCCCCAAAAAACAGCGTCCGTGACGAATCTGCTTCTCCCAATGTAAAGGTCCGGTCAGGCAGGCACCAAGAAGCAGGCAGGCTTCCATCGTTTCCAGCCCGCGCCGGTTCCCGTGGGGAAGGAAGCGCGAGCCTAGCTAAGGTGCGTGGGAGAGGCGTGGAGGGAGCTGGGCCCCGCGGCGGGAAGGACTCAGGTATTTCGGCCCGGACGTTGTGTCCGCTCGCCTATGGCCGCCATGTTGAAACCTGGCAAAGGAGGAAGACCTTTCGGTGTTGTAGTTCGGGGGGCTGGGACAATAACTGCTTTGGAGAGGTGGCCCTTGCCGCTCGATAGAAGGCGAGGGGCCGGCGGCTAAGGCGGAGGCACTTCGGGGTTTTGGGGGGTACAGGCCTTCCCACGAACACTTCCGCCTTAGCGTCCGCGGCGCCACTGCGCATGCCCGCCAGGGCTCGAGGTCCGGGGTTCAGTTTTGTTCCCACTTGGGTGGAAAGCGCGGGAACGTCTTGTTTTGCAGACTCAGTAAGGAGGGACGTGCTTTGTTTGCTTAATAATAACAACTTTTATTTGTATAATAATTTATAATTATAAAGCACTTTCAGAGACAGTTATCCAGTCTTCACAAAAGCCTAGTGGAGTGGCGTTTAGCTGCATTTTACCAGGTGATTTACATTTTGCCCAAAGTAAGACCAGGCCTGAAACCTGGGTGTTCCGATTCCCAGTCTAATGCTCTTTTTCACTTTCCATGCTTTTATTTTTAGTGGTTAGCTAAACCTCCCACCCACCTCCACCCGACACACCGTTCGTCTCTCACATCCTATCCCCACTTATAAAATAATGGCGAGGATCTATCACGCCAAAGAGGTTGTAGGAAATGCCGACATAATGCTGCCACGGAGGACGTGTACCCAGAAAGACGAACGCAGTTCTCTCCTATGTGGTGTTGCTAGAAGCCTGTGCAGATGAGGGAGAAAACAAAAGCCGTGTTTATCCCTTTGTAATTGCCCAGATATTAATTTGAGAATCTCTTTAAGCTCTGTGTACAATAACAATAACAATATTTTTTGTGCTTAATTTAAAACATTTTTTTAAAGATTTTATTTTATTTTTTTTTTAGAGGGGAAGGGAGGGAGAAACAGACAGAAACATCAATGTGTGGTTGCCTCTCACAAGCCCCGGAATGGGGACCTGGCCCACAACCCAGGCATGTGCCCTGACTGGGAATCGAACCTGCAACCCTTTGGTTCGTGCAGCCCGCGCTCAATCCACTGAGCTACGTCAGCCAGGGTTACAGTAATATTATTTTTATCTGAGGGAGCTCTGTGACCTTTTCGTGTAGAATGGGGAAAGGGTCTCAGCCTCCAACTCCCAGAACCCTAATAGTTTTTTCTCTATACCCATCTCCAAAGGGTTATATTTTATGATGGCCATCTAAGGAAATAGTGAAGAACTCAAGCTTTGGAGCTGAAAAATGCTGGGCTACTTCTTAGTAGCCCAGGGGCAGAGCCCAGACCCAGCACAATTGTGCCACTGTGCCCGGTGCTCCTCCCATTGCTCCGGCTGTTCGTCAGCCTTTTGTGGGTGAGGATTCCTGAGGGGTTTTCTCCCGAGTTGCTTGTTAATGATGACAGATGTACATGCCCTCCTTTTACAAAATGGTGACAGGGCTGTGTTGTCCCTCTCGGTGCTCAGTGAAGTGCTCCTTTCCGTCTGATTGGGGCTGCAGTTGGTTCAGACCCCCAGCGTGTGTCAGGGAGGGCCCCAGGGCCCGGAGGTGAAGCGAGCAGCCCCCGGGGGAAGAGCAGTGCTCACTGTGTGTGGCGGGGACACTGGTGAGTGCGGCACAGGAGGCCCCACGAGCTGTGGGAGAGACGGGTCTGCTTCCTGGGGAGGAGGCTGCAGGCTAGACTTGGGCTTGGGAAGGCCGGCAGAATTTCCGCAAGTGGAGATGTGGGAGGCGGAAAGGAAGAGAATGTTCCCAGCAGAGGAAGTCTCGTGGGCCGAGTCATGGGGCTGGCGGGTTAGGGCACGTGCGAGCCACGGGGGGCCCCGTTGGGCAGGACGGGTTTTGCGGTGGGATATGGAGACAGGCCAAGTGAAGGTCAGAGGGCCGAGTCCCTCGACTTCTGATTTTCTGTAGTGTTTGGCTTTTTTTTTTTTTTTTTTAAAGATTTTATTTATTTATTTTTAGAGAGGGAAGGGAGGGAGATAGAGAGAGAGAGAGAGAAACATCAATGTGCGGTTGCTGGGGGCCGTGGCCTGCAACCCAGGCATGTGCCCTGACTGGGAATTGAACCTGCGACGCTTTGGTTCGCAGCCCGAGCTCAATCCACTGAGATGATACACATCCGACTCGGGCCTAGCTGTCCGCTGCTGCCTCCTGGGAGGGTGGGGACGGGGAGGGTGGGTAAGAGCCTCTCCGGAGCCCACCTTCTAGCTGGGCACCTCGGCCTCCGGGACCCCACCTCCTTCCCCGGGGAGGAGGGGTGCGTGGTGGGGTCCGCCTCACGGGCCCAGAGGCGGCGCTCACAGCAGGCGCTCCACAAACGCTCCCTGTGGTCTCTCCTAGAACATGAACGACTGGGTGCCCATCGCCAAGGAGTACGACCCCCTGAAAGCCGGCAGCATCGATGGCACGGACGAGGACCCCCACGACCGTGCAGTCTGGAGGGCGATGTTGGCGCGGTACGCCCCCAACAAGGGCGTCGCGGGGGACCCCCTCCTCACCCTGTTCGTGGCGAGACTCAACCTGCAGACCAAAGAGGAGAAGCTGAGGGAAGTGTTCTCACGCTACGGGGACATCCGGCGGCTGCGGCTGGTGAGGGACCTGGTCACCGGCTTCTCCAAAGGCTACGCCTTCATCGAGTACAAGGAGGAGCGGGCCCTCCTCAAGGCGTACCGGGACGCCGACGGCCTGGTCATCGACCAGCACGAGATCTTCGTGGACTACGAACTGGAGAGGACCCTCAAAGGGTGGATCCCCCGGCGGCTCGGAGGAGGTCTGGGGGGGAAGAAGGAATCCGGGCAGCTGAGATTCGGGGGGCGGGACCGGCCCTTCCGCAAGCCCATTAACTTGCCCGTTATTAAAAACGACCCGTACAGAGAGGGGAAGAGGGAGAAGAGGGAGCGGTCCCGGTCCCGAGAGAGGCGCTGGGAGTCCAGGCCCCGGGACCGCGACCGGGACCACGACCGGGGCCGGGAGAAGAGGCGGCAGGAGCGGGAGCCGGCCCGGGCGTGGCCCGAGAACGACTGGGAGAGGGACAGGGACTTCCGGGAGGACAGGGTCAAGGGCAGGGAGAAGAAGGACAGGGGTAAGTAGAGGCTCGACGCCCCCGGTCACAGAGCCCGAAGCAGGGCGGAGGGGCCCGCGTGGCTTCTACACGGAGGATGAGTCCGGTGCTGATGAAGCGCAGGTGCCAGCTCAATGCCGACGCTGGGAGTCTCTCTTCCTCACCGTGGGGCGCTCGGGACACACCACTGACCGAGCTTGAGAACAGCTCTGTGCTCGCCGGCCTCCGCACGGAAGGGCGCAGCCAGGGGCCACCGGTGTTCAATTTGGCTGTAATGGTCTGGTACTGGTGTTTAATTTGGCAGTAGGGAATTTATCTGGAGAATTTGATTTTCTCCCATCTCTTGGAAAATGACCATTTCGAGTGCTTGGCAAAAAGAAGGCATGACCAAAAAATCATTTGTATTGATCTGTGACTCCTGGGAGCCCAGCCCTGGTCAGAGTAACTCATGTGTCTTCCACCTCCGTGTGCACAGAGCAGGGGGTGGCGGAACCGCCATAAAGACGGGGCGGAAAAGCGAGTCCAGGGAGGAGGGACGTCCAGAGACTGGGCACCCAAGCCGGCCCGAGCCGTGATCCAGGCGGCGGCCAGCTGCTCCTGAGCAGATGCTACTCTGTGCTTGAGCTACATGCTGCCTTTGTCTTTTTTTTTTTTTCCTTTCTGGATGGGAGTCTGACATTTAAGATGAAACACCAGCCGTGGGGGGCATGGCTCAGTGGCTCGAGCACTGAAAGGTCACCTGTTGCGTTCCCAGGCAGGGCGTGCACCTGGGTCACGTGCCAGCGCCCCAGCAGAGGGCGTGCGAGAGGCAACCGGTCTGTGTGTCTCCCCTACATGGGTGTTTGTCTCCTCTCTCCCTGTCTCTAAAAGTAAATAAAGTCTTTTAAGACAAATTGAAACATGAAACACCGAAGGTGCAGCGCTATGGGGCTGCGGTCTCTGGCAGCCTTCCAGTCCTTCGGAGACAGAGAGAGCTCAAAAGGGAGTGAAGTGGAGATGAACCGGTGACAGGTTTGTGTCCGGCTCGGATGGATGGATCGAGTGGCCGTCTCCCTCTGGCCGTCTGGCCTCTGTTGTCGAGCTGGGTGCACCGACCTCAGTTCCTGGGGGCTCTGAGTAAGTGCCACCCCGTTCACGTGGTGCCATGAAAGTGACATTTAGCATTTCTGGTTTGAAAGTTCAGGCTCTTACAATTCAGGATACTTCACGCAACACAAATGTCTCATTTAACATCAAGGCTCACACATGCGTTACCAGGTTTTTGCATTAAGAGCATGAATCTCGTCACGTAGGCAGCCCGCTGGGTCTTAAAATTGCTGTCAGCTGTTAGAACGGTTTTAGAAAGAATGTGGTCTTTGCGAATTGCCAGCACAGAACTCTACAATCTCCGGGCTCAGAGGAGAGCTGTGCAGGAACACCAGCCCGATCTCGTCCGTGTTCTGCCTACTACGCGCTCCCCATTACGGCACCAAGTGAGTCGGCAGGAGCTGTAGCTGAGCAAGAGTGCAACCCGTTAGGGAAGCAGGTGTTGGGAGACAGCACGGGAAACCAGTTGCGGTGTGCTGTCAACCCCGGGTGCCAAAATACGGATGGGTCGCAAGTCCCCAGCCCCTGGGCCGCGGACTGGTACCACTTCCTGGCCTGTTAACAAGAACCGGGGCAGCACAGCAGGGGGTGCGTTTTCACTGCCTCCTGAGCTCCGCCTCCGGTAACCCACTAACCCCCCCCCCCCCCCATCCGTGGAAAAATTTCCACGGAACTGGTCCCTGGGCTAAAAAGGTCAGGGACCGCTGGATTAAAAAACACGCTCTCAGACCCCGTCCCTGAACGGTTGGGTTTAGTCTTGTTCGAACCCTGGTAACTTAAAAAAAAAAAAAGAGTGGACCGCCGCCCGGCAGGGACTCAAGTAGTCCGTCTGCGTGACCAAGGCACTTAGCGCTGACCCAGCCAATCCGCTTCCAGCTTACTCGGCAGCCGGGCGCGCACTTGTGAAAGCCTGCCATGCTGTCTCCGGGAGGACTGGGAGGACTCCGTCTCCACCAGGGGGACCAGGGCGCCTCCACCTCAGCAGTGCTGCTGGTGGGGGCCTGTGGGCCAGTTCTTCGTGCAGGGCCCGCCCTGCACAGTGCAGGGTGTGTGGTCGCATCCCTGGATGACAGCAGCCGGCCCGCTACAGCCACCACCAGTGTGATAACCCAAGTGTCCCCAGGGGCAGAACCGCTCCTGGCTGAGACCCAGGGTCTGTGCACCGACAGGAAGCCCGGTCCGGGGCATGCTAAGAAAAAAGGTACCAGACAGCAAGCAGGTATCTAGAGGATGCTGCCATTTATGTGAAAGAATGAAAATATATGTTTTGTTTTTTTTACACAATTGCATGCAGGTTTATAAATGATTTCAGAAAAGACAACCAAGGAACTGGCAATCCTGGTTACCCCTGGGAGGGTGACCAAAGGTGGTCAGGGGCTGGGGGGGTGGCGGGATTCCTCAGCGCACACGCTTCTGAGAACAAACTTGTGACTCTAACGGGCAGTCAGCTTTGAGAACCTTGCTGCCCAGCAACGCCATCCTGTCTGACGGGTGCCGTCAGCAAGCCGGGAACAGCCTGGAGACTACGATAAGCTGACCCCACGGTTTGTTTCTTAGCTGACCAGAGTGGAGTGTGTTAAAAAGGGGCCTCGTCCCATGTGCGTGTGTCCCCCGTCAGGAAATGCCACCTCTCCCCATCCGCGAGCACCCAGCCCGCCGCCCTGCGTGCTCAGTGGGTGGAGGGAAAGAGCATCGTTTGGGCAGAGCCCCAACTCGCCAGCTGCAGAGGGGGCCGCCGGCTCCCCCACTCACCACCCTCCCACTTTTCACCCGCCCCTGCCCCCGCTCTCACAGGTCTCCCCCACTCACCATCCTCCACCCCGGGCTCTAGCTCCCTGTTCCCAACCTGCTGTGGGACACTTGTCTTCCTCACGGGGGCGGGGGAGGCGGGGGCTAGGTATTTGACGTAGTGAGGGGTAAAAGGAGAAAAGATGCCAAGTGAAAAAAAAAAAACCCACACGAGAAATGTTGCAATCTCATCCTTAGCAACTGTTTGGCTGGTTAGTGCTGCGTGTAACTCCCAGCGGATCCCAGGCCCCCAGCCCCGGCCTTGGGCGGCTCAGGCACGATCAGTGACCAGGGGCCAGAGGGAAGCACTGGCTCCTGCAAAGCTGTTCCCAGTCTCTGGGCGGGAGGAACCCTGTCCACCTTTTCTGCCGCTTTGTGTCTTCGTCCTGTGACTTTGGAGGCCCCGCATGTCTCCCGGGTCCACCCTACGCAAATGCAATCCCCGTGACAATCTCAAGAACGTAAGGAATGAGCACCTACCGCTCCCACTCAAGAAGGTCAAATGCGGTAACAAAACCTCTGGCCACAGAGTTTCATACCGAGCAGCCCAACAGCCGTTACACGGCGGCGAGTGACGTATTTGGCTTCAAGAAGCTTGTGTTACTGAAGTTAATGCAAAAGTCTGGCCTTCACTCCCAGTCTCATTAAATATGTATCCTAAGGGATCCAAGTCATCTACTACAAACGGCGGTAGCCCCGGGTATAAATAAATGTTTCTGCAGAGTTCGGCGTCAGGTTTTCAGTGTGCTTCCTCAAAGCAGCGGGTCTGAGGGGTCAGTTTTGAGGGCGCGCCCGGACCGAGAGGCGTGCGAGGCAGTGACACCGGGGCTGCCAGGTCACGTCCGGGCGGCGGCGGCGGCGGCTGGTTCGGGTCCGAGGGCCACGGTCACAGGTGCTGCAGGGCCTCCTGTCCTTGCTCCGTGTAACCGTCGTCACGGTGGGAGTTGGCCCACTGGCCGAAGGACTCCTGGGTGTGCACGGTCCTCTGCGTGTTGGCCAGACGCTTCTTATCCCGCGAGAAGAAGCTAAACCTTTCGGGAGGAGAGACAGCAATGAGCTCCCGCCCGCCGTGGGCGCACGCATCAGCATGCTCTGCAATGCCGGGGACACACAGCAGCCGACGGTGGGAGGGAGCAGGTCAAGTCGGGGGCTGCGGGGCAGAGTTACACTGGAAAGCAGCAGGGGTTCCAGGTGTCACTGCCACGGCACCTTGGAGGTGACAGTGCAAACAGGGATTGCACACGTGTGACCTCCTACCTTATCCGCTGCCAGGGGCTTCTCGCCACAAGTGCAAGGAAAAAGCTACTCGGGACACACACCGTGGGTTTCTTCGCCCCAAGGATGCAGAGAAGGTTAACACGCGAAAGCCACGTGGCAGGTGGGAGGAGCCTGATGTGCAGGGCGAACGCTCGTGTGCAGTTGTGCGTTTAGTGAGCCAGGAAGCTAGGTAAGGGGCACCGCGGAGCCCGGATTCCAGGGGTGGGCATTCCCGCTGAGGCGGCCTCGAGCGTGGTGATGCGGGAAAATGAGAGGATTACAAAGTACGGTAATAGGACCCCCGTGGCTCCCCGGATAGACAGACACTACGACTATGCGTGTGAGTGGAATCTGGGAGACATCACTGGGAGTGTCAGAAAAGGATTGCTGGCGAAAGCCTGTAGGAGTTATCGCTTCCATCAGAAACAGCGGATGCAGACCGAGAGGTCTTTTGAAACTGGCTGTGACTGTTGGTCAGTGATCGGTCAGAGTGAACCATCCGATGCCTCAGAGGTCGAGGTACACACCCCAGGCCAAGAGCTCAGAAAGCGGCCCCTTGACAACAAGGCTTGCTGCAGCTCCGCCGGAACAGAGACGCAGGCCCTGGCCGGCGGACGGGAGGTCACCCTCCTTGAGCATTTCCCCAAACCCCTTCTCAGCTGCCACCTGTCCTCTCCTGCTCTTCCGTAAGGTTCCTTTTATCCTGCCCAAGTTCCCCTACCCTTGCTTGTTGGCTGTTGACCTTGGTAAGTAATCGAGTTGCCGTGTTATCTTTCCCGGGGGCAGGGGTAGGAGTGAACCACGGAGGAATCCAAGCTTCAGACCAACTACTTTTAGTCCCCCCCCCCACCCCCCCCGTCTGCTCCCCCATTAGCTTCGTGTGCACCCGTGTGCGGCCGTGTAGCCCGAGGAGTCCAGTTTTAATTGAATCTGGGTGAAATGACTTCCCTGCTCTGTGGCCACTAGGTCCTACCATCACCTCCTACCAGGGGGGAGGTGGTCTTTCATCGTGAAGCTGGGGCACGCCCCGTTTATCTGGGGAGGGTCTCCCCAGCAGCTGAGGGCTGCTTCCGCTACGACAGGTGCGTGTGGCGGCTCACGAAGGGCCGGTGTGCGTCCCGGGCTACCGGGGAGCTCTTCGCAGAGCCGGCCACAGCACAGCGGCGGCACGGCTCAGCGCCGCGAGGGTTCCCCTCTGTCTGACTCCAGCAGATAAGCCACTTGCCACTTCCTGTCCCAGGGGACACAGACGGAATCAACACATTGGTCCCCTCCTCCGCTCTTCCTTTTTTTAAAAAAAGCAAAATGAAATAGCTCGCCACCACCGACGGCTTGGCAAAACAGCGGTTTAGGAAGCTGGGGCGCGAAGACGGAGAACACAGAGTTAGTGTCACTCGGGGTGGGGGCGGGGGTGTCACAGCGGGCGTGGCTTACTGACCCGTCACTTAAAGGACCTTCTTTACTGGATCATGGGCAAGGTGGATTTAGAACGGAAACAGAAAAGACAGAAAGAATTATCGGTGACAGAGCCCGAGACGTCCACGGCCTCACTCGTGCAGCGCGGGCGCCGTGCGTGGCGTGTGTGCAATTGCGTGCGCGGCACCCAGGGCGGCGGCGGGAGCCCGCGGGCGAGGGCCATGCAGCTGATGCGGCCAGAGGCGACGGGCCAGCCCAGCGGCAGCCGCGGCGAGCATTCCCAAGGCGGAGCGCCACACCACACCAGACACACACACACACACACACACCACACCACACCCCAGTGCCTACAAGGGAGACCAGCCGTCGGGCGGGCTGCAGCGAGGGGTCGTCCAGGATCAGTCCAGCCGCTACCATGGGCATTATGGCTGTAAAGATCCTGGTCGGAAAAGCACAGATAGGCTCAGAGAAGACGGCAGCGGGCAGGCATGGGAGCTGACGTGCTCCACTCCCGCACCGGCTGAGGGGTTCGCTCCTGCTTCGCGTTCTGGGTGGAACGGGGCCCGCGCCACCCCCACGTGGAAGTCCCCCCCCCCCCCCCTGCCCCAGGGCCTGGGGATGTGGCCCTCCCTGGAACCAGGGTCTGTGCAGGTGTAAGCAGTGAAGTGGTGTCAGCTTGGAGCAGGTCCGCGGGCACAGGTGTGCGCCCAGGAAGCACGCCGTGTGGAGACGAAGGGAGGGGTTGGGGCGATGCTTCCAGGGGCCAGCAAACGGCCGGAGGCCCGAAGAGAGGCCCGGAACTGGGTGTCCCTCATGGCCTCGGAAGGAACGGGCCCTGAGACACCTTGGCCTTGGGATTCGAGCCTCCAGAACTGTAATGCATCTCTGCGGTTTACGCCGCCCGGCTTGCGGCACCGTTGTTATGGCACCGCCAGCACACCGCCACGGCCCGGGCAGCCACCAAGGGAAGATGGTGCCGATGCAGCCTGGGCTCGGGGAAGCGAGGGGTCCCCACCTGCTCTGGGAGTCAGCGGGGGCACCCTCGGGTGCCTTCCAGCACATCTGCCCCAACTGCCATGAGCTGCAAGTGCCGTGCCCCGTAGATGACCCGGGGTGGGGGGGTTGGAGGGCGGCCGGGAGAGGTGGCCAGCACGGCCAGGCCGGACGGGGCTGAAGCAGACAGCTGCCGCTCACCGCCTGCTGGGGAGGTCGGAGCCGAGAGCGGGGCGCCGGCCGCTCGGGGGGGCAAGGACAATGAAGAGGAAACACCACCCGAACCACTACATTGTAGTTTGAATAGCTTTGCTCGTTTTTTGTTTTGTTTTGTTTTGGTTTGGTTTTTTGGAGGACGGTTGGGAAAACATACAAGATAATTGTCTCCAGTGAGGCCTGGGGACTCTCTGTACGTGGGGTCACCTCTGATGGGCCCCACAGGGCAGCTGGCATCTGGGCAGAACCACCGGGGTGGCTTCTCACGGTGACACCGAGAAGAGGATATAACTCTTGCTGAATGAACGGGCCCGGTCCCTGGAGGCCAGGGTTCCGAGGGCTCCGAGCCCCACGGTACTACACCCACCTTTGCCAGGACCCCTCTCTCAGCACGACGGGGAGCCCCTAAAGACATGGTCTTCGTGCAGGGGCGGGAGAGGCGTCCGCCTACCTGGACACGGGGGACCCCACTGGGGATGTGAAGGGAGCCGGACGGACGCAGAGGGGCGGGGGGACGCACACTGGGAGGGTCCCGGCCGGGCTGAGAGACTCTGTGTGGCTCCCTAGACGGACAGCCCCCCGCCTGCCTATCACAGGAGCCCCCCTGCAGAAGCCCCCTCCTCCAGAGGCACAGCGCCTTGCATGAAGGAGACTGGCCTGTTTTGGCAAAAGGTCACGCACGTCCTGGATGTGGTGCAGCTGGTTAGGACGCCCTGCGCACGTCGGGAAGACGAGCCGAGCGACCCGCCACCCGCAGTGGCATTTCGGGCCAGTCACGTGGGGCCACGGAGAGGCTATTTCCAGGCTGGAGCGGGGAGGGGGGCGGGTAGGAGGGCAGGGACAGAATGCTCTGCTGCCGCTGGGCGCGTGGGCGGCGCCGACCCCAAGGCCGGCCTTTCCTTTCCGGGGTGGAAGGCCGCGCTGTCTGGCCCAGAGCCTCCCTGGCCGCCCCCTGCCCCCACCGCCTGCCTCCGGCTCAGCCCCTCCACCCCACTCAGAAGCGAGCAGCTGAGTACGCGTCCATGAGACCCCGACAGAGAGCTGTGACCACACAGAGGGGACGCCGGTGCCTGGCGCCCCGCTGGGGACGAGGCTGGAGTCGCTCAGGCGCTCCCGCATGACCCGCCCGGGCAGTGCCAACCCGGCCGCCCGGGCCAGCAGCTGCTCTGTCACACGCTATTCTTGGCCCGTCTCCTGGGCACACTGTTGTGACTGGCAGCAGGGTTTCTGGTTCCCGTGAGCTGCTCAGCCCAGAGTAGGCTCTGGCATCTCTGGCTCACAGGCACTTGAGAGATAAGGGGACCGGGCGGTCGGCCCAGAGCTGGGCACTCGATGAGTGTGGGGGAGGGGGGCGGGGAGGCAGAGCGAGAGAGCCGGGTGGCCTGGGTTCAAGGGTTAAATCCTGACCTCCGCCCTTCCCAGCAGCAGGACCGAAGAAGTCCACGGGCTTCCCAGGGAAGGCTCCCTTTCTTCCTCTGGGAAAAGGGGCTCAACGTCCCAGCCCTGAATCTCTGACTTCGGGGCAGACGCCTTAGTGCCTGAGGCCCGTGAATCCCCCTCGGACCCCAGGGCACTTACGGCTGACTTGGGGGTGGGTGGGACACGGGTCAAGGGCATGAGGCTAGGTGGAAAGCAGCTGTGAGCTGCCCGCGACAGACCATGTGACACGCACCCTGCAGTGCAAGGACCGAGGGGCCGGACGGACCCCACAGGGGCCAGGCGTGAGGGGTGGGCAGGGACACAGGCGTGGACCCCTCGGAAGAACAGCCGCTCCCCGCCCCCAGCCCCCAGGGAAAAGCCGTCCCTGCCCCGGGCTCTGGGGCCCCCGCGCTGGTGCTGGTGCGGCTCTGCAGCCAGCCCAGACAAAGGGGACCAGTGTCCCGCCCGGGCTGGTCAAAAGGCCTTTGTGCCAGTTTGATTTTGCTACTGATCCCCGAGCCGAGCCATCCAGGAGGGCCTGGGGCCGGCCACCTGCACCCCAGGGTGGGAGATCGGTTTCGCTCTCCCTCCCGCTTTGTCTCCATCTGTCGCTCTGTCCCTTTCTGTCTGTCTGTCTCTGGCTCCCCAATCCCAGCTGCTCCTCCTGCCAGGCCCGCAGTCCGGGTCTTGCTGAGCAACAAGAGGTCACGCAGGCGGGAGAAGGGCTTTGAAAATGGGGCCCCAGAGTCCTTTCTGGAACACTCTCAAAAAGAGGATCAGACACCACAGCCTAATAAGGTGTGGGTAGAAAAACGAGTGGGGAAAAAAGCTAATTTCCACTCTGGCTGGTGTGGCTCAGTAGATTGAGCACTGGCCTGCAAACCAAAGGGGCACTGGTTCAATTCCCAGTCAGGGCACAGGCCTGGGTTGCAGGCCAGGTCCCCAGTAGGGGGTGTGCAAGAGGGAACCACACATTGATGTTTCTCTCCCTCTCTCTCTCCCTTACCCTCTGTCTAAAAATAAATAAATAAAATAAAAAAAAAAAAGAAACCCACAAGATCGATTCTGCTTGTCCTTGGAAGCCTCTGAGCCACACCCCAGTGCCTCTCCCCACATGCTCCTGGTGGCTCCCCCCAACCCCCCCCCCGCCCCCCACACTGGCCTTCCAAAGCTCTTGCTGGGGTTTGGGGGAAGAGCCCAGGCCTCCTCTGCAGGAAGCCTCGGCTGCAGCCGGAATCCCGGCCGGGAGCCGGGCAGACGGTGAGCGCGAGGCTTCCCTGTGAAGAGCCGAGGCCACGGCTCGGGGGCCAGGCTGCCTGGGTTCGAACCCCGGCTCTCTCTCTCATTAGCTGTCTGACCGCAGGCAGGTGATTCTTCTCAGTGCCTCGGTCTCCTTAACTCTGCAATGGGACGGGCAGTGCCTCTGCCCCGTGGGCCACGGTGAAGACACAATGAGGTCACCTGCAGGGACAGGGCCTGGCACACAGTAGGTTCTCTGTACACATCAGCAAACTAGACCGGAGCGCTTCACCCTTTATCTGAAGGACTGCAGGGGCCAATGAACCTGAAATTGTCTGCAAAATTGTGCACGTCCCCTCACCTCCCCACCCAGGGAAAAGGGCCTGCAAGCTGTCCACATGATCTCAAAGGGGTCCTCGGACGCACAGAACCCCCAAAGGGGCTTTCAGTCTAGTTGAGGGCAAGGACTGGGTGGCTTTTCCTTGGGCGCCCCCCACAGCACCCCGAGCCCGACTCTGCATGCACAGCGTTATGCACCGGTAAAAACTCGATGGAGAGATGGAGGGACAGGTGGATGAGCCATCGGAAGAATGCACACGTGGGGCGGACCGGGGGCCACTGCGGACCTCCTGGGGCTGGGGCGCCAAGCCTTCAAGCAGCTCAAACCCCGCCCCCCCACCAGCCTTATTTGCTGTTCTTAAGGACACAGCCTACCCGACACACTCAAGCAAGCCCTGGGACGCAGCCACAGGCCCCGAGGCCTCCCTGCCCCTCTGGGCCTTTCCTGAACCCCTCTGCCCAGGGACACCCAGGAGGAACTTGGCGTCCGGCTGTCAGAGGAACTCAGAGTCAAGAGCAGACCCAGCGTCCCATGCACCAGGGTTAGGCCTGTCTCAGCAGGAGGTGCTCAGTGACAAGCCTGGTCCTGGAGCCGGGGCCTGGGGAATGGGGGGGGAGCAAGAGGCCGTGTGCACCGCCAGGTCAGCTGTGAGCGAGCAGCCCCGTGCGCGGGAAGCACGTCACTTACAGTCGCTTGATGCCGGACTCCGGCTGGGGGGACATTCTCGGGTGGGCGACGGGCGGAGGCTGGAGCATTCGGTTCTCCTCTTCTATTTCTTCGCTGGAGGGGTGAAGAGGTGTAAGACAAAAGAGTTAAAAACGCCATGAGAGCTGGAATATTCCAGAAGGGTACTGCCTGGGGGTCTGGGAGGACTTGGACTTGGAATAAGGAGACCTAGGAGGATGGCACCTGTGGCCTGTGGGGGCTCCCTCCGCCCGGCGGGGGGCTGGCCAGTTAGGAGGACTCAGCCCGGGAGGCAATGGACACGGGTGCCTGGGGTCCCTTTGGCCCCGCCGGTCCAATGTGAGGCCTTTCAGGAAAAGGACCCGCATCTCTATTTTCAGTTTCCTTCGACGATTCCAGCCAAACAGAGCTACTTCCTGTTTCCTGTGCTGGCCAAAGGCTTGTCTCTGTGCCTCTGTGGTTTCTTCCCTCAAGAATATGCCGCCCACCCTCAACATCTCCATACTCGAACAGTACCCTGTCCTTTAGGGAAAGCCCAGTTCAAATGCTACCTCCTCCACGAAGCCTTCCTGATTGCCACCCCATCCCCAAACCAGAAGTGATCTCTCCCTTCATTGAACAGCCAGCACACAGCACCAGTAAAACGTTCTTATGACAGGCATACAATAGGTTTTCAATAAAAACATCTGGCATCATCTTTTCCCTGCATCTCTTACTGTTCCTGCTGGAGCAGGGGCCCTATCTGGTGCGCCTGTCCTTCCTTCCGGGTCTCCGATCCACAGATACTTGCTGTGCACCTACTCTGCACTAAGCTCCATTCGAAGCGTTGGGAACCTAGCCCTGAACCAGACCAGCGAGGTTTCTGGTCTCATGTTGTTCAGTCTGTTATGGAAACAGACAAGAAAACAAGCAAGTTAGGGACCAGGGCTCATGGGAGATGGTGAAAAGGGCTCAGAAGGGAGTGAAACAGGGTAATGTGAGAGCGACCAGGGCCGGACACTCCTTTGCCTGGGGGATAACGGGGCAGGACGGCCTCCATGTGGAGGTGACATGTGACCCGAACCCTGAATGGCCAGGATGAACTGCGGGGAGAATGAAGGGGACTGTTTTCCCAGGTGTAGGAGAAGCACGTGCCAAGGCCCTGAGGTAGCAACGGGCACGGCGTGTTCGGAGGAACCCGTGGAAGGGCAGCGTGTACGAAGCTGAGCGAGTGTGAAGTGGCCCTGGCGGGGGGCTGGGGGTGCACGCCAGAGGCAGTGCTGCCCCCTGAACTTTGTGGTGATGGGAATGTCCGATGGGGCAGCCACTGGCCACAGCGCCGATTGAGCGCTGGACACGGGGCGAGTGCAGTGGGGACACTGAACTTCGAGCTGCACTTTAACTGAGCTCATTTACACAGCCACACAGTGAGCGGCTCCCGTACTGGACGGCGCGGCGTTGACATGTGCAAGGAGTAGTTCAATGACCACGGAGTGGAACTTAGGGTGCACGGCTCCCCCATCTCTCATCTGCACTTCCAAAACCCAAAAAGGTTCTAAACATCGAAGTTCACTCTCTGGACATTCGTGGCTGGCAAAACCTGACACGCTCTCTCATGAGGGTGTTTACAATCCTAATTCATCCCATTTAGTACCTGTTGCTGCGGATGTATTCATATATTTTACTTGGGGGGCGGCCCCAGACCTCACCGGTGGTGGCAGGCTATACACAGAATATATTGTTCTCTAACAGCGGGAAAGGTCTGGACTATAAAACGCACCTGAACCTGAGGATGTCACGAAAGGACTGCGAGTCCCCGGAATGGACACAGATACGACCCTTGTCTCCCAGGCAGGAGCTAGCGGTCCCCAAACTGCACAGCCCCCAGAAGGAGCCAGCCTGGGGGCTCCCAGGGACGCTCACCTCTTATAGTACGCCAGCTCCTCCTGCAACAAAAACACCTTGGACTTGAGCTCATTCCTCTCGTGCAGCACGTCCCGCAGCTCCTGCAGCGTGAATCGGGGGCGGTTGGGGTCCTTGAGCTCCATGGCCGCCTTCTCCGCCTCCGAGACGCTCTCCTCCCCGCCGGGCTCCGCCTGCAGGGGGCAGAGATGCTGCTGACGAATTCCTGGCGGCCGCCACCGGCTCCCCCTCGGCATCCTGTCACACGGACCTGCCCACCCCGCCGGGGCCTCCGCAGCCTGCCGAGGCCGCTATTTCAGGGACTCGCGGGGGCCTCTGCTCACGTTCTGTGCAGCCGGTCCCCCTGCGCCGGCGGCCACCTGTTCACTGTTTGCCTTCAGGACCGCCGGGCCCACAGCCCGAGCCCCCCCCACCTGACTCAGGGTTTCATCACAAGCAGCAATTCACAGGTGGCCAAGCAGAAGAAACGGCACCTGCCCCCCAGCCCACCCAGCTGTCCCCTTCAGAAACCCGCCCGCTCGCCCCTCCCACTGTGCTCTCCTGAGGTCTCACCGAGACCACTGCCCGCTCGGCAGAAGTTGCTGGAAGCAGAGCCGGCGAGTCCTTCTCTATTCCTTTTCCCTTGACATTAAGTCACACGCCTGTCCCTTTTTGTTACCGGCCTTCCAGCCAAGCCCTTCCTTCCCCAGTGGCTAAGGGCATTTTCACTCAAGTTCAGCCACCGCCCGGCGGGGGCTGTCCCACGGATGGATCCTAGCATGCTGTATCACCTGATCGCAGCCAGACCCAAACCTGGCCCTCCTACCCGCTGCCACAGAAAGGAGCTTTAAAAACTGGTAAAATAGCCCTGGCTGGTGTGGCTCAGTGGATTGACGTAGGCTGCTGAACCAAAGGGTTGCTGGTTCGATCCCTAGTCAGGGCATATGCCTGGGTTGCAGGCTGGGTCCCCAGTGGGGACCACATGAGAGGCAGCCACACATTGATGTTCCTCTCCCTCTCTTTCTCCTTCCCTTCCCCTCTCTCTAGAAATACATAAAAACCTTTAAAAGTGGTAAAATACACGCAACATAAAATTCACTATTGTTAAGCCCTACAATTCCACAGCATCTACGACCCTCATGATGTTGTGCAGCCACCACCCCTGTCTAGTCCCAGAACATTTCCGTCACCCCCAAAACAAACTCCACACCCATCGGCAGTCACTCCCCAGCCCCCCAGTCCCTGGCACCCACCAGACATTTCCCATCAGTGGGACTACACACCACGTGACCTGTGTCTGGCACCTCTCACTCGGCATCACGTTCTCCAGGCTCGTTCACACTGTAGCAGGGGCCAGTGCCTCGTCCCTTTTCACGGCTGAGTAATATTCCTCTGGATGGACAGACCACCCTTCATGTATCCTCTTACCCACTGACGGGCATGGGGGTTGCTCCTCCCTTCCGACTACTGTAATGGACGTGCCAGGAGCATCTGTGCACAGCGATTTGTTTGCACGCCTGTTTCCAACTCTCTGGGGCGTGCACCTGAGAGCGGATCTGCTGGGCCGTACGGCCGCTCCGTGTGTAACTCTCCGAGGAAGCACCCGACTGCCTCCCACAGCAGCTGCCCCGCCCCACGCCCCCACCCGCAGTGCGGGGGGGCTCCACACTCGCCACATCATCGCCCACATATTTGCCCTCATTTTCTGAAAACGAGGACGGTTTTCAAGCCGCCTCCAAGTCAGCCAGCCAAGCCTGCAGGCGGCCCGTGCTGAGCCGCCGACGTCCCAGGACCAGTGAGAAGGAGTGGACAGAGCACAGGGTGGCAGAGGGGAAGCTCTGGAACAGGACAATGAAGGACCGAAATGGAGACCCTCCCATACCCCCCCTCCAAAAAACCCGCACAGCAGCACGGGGACAGAGGGACCCGGCCCAGACGGGTGACGCAAGGTCAGGATGCTGAAGGCCTCCGGGAGGCACCCTGGGACAGTCGGCACAGGCTGTTCCGGGGAAGGACACTTGAAAGGAGACACCACCCACCAGGGCAGGTCAGGTGACAGGAGAGCCCTGGGCAGGGTGGGGAGGAGGCTGGGAGGGGGCGTGACCCCGGTCAGCGGATAGCAGCCAGCGACCGGGGCAGCCGGCCCGACACAGCCGCCCCCTGCCAGGCCAGCTGGGCCACAGAGCGGGTGGGGCCTCTTCCCACTCAAGAACTGGGGCAGGAAACGCTGGAGGAGTGGCCACCCCCGGAAGTGCTGCAGGCATCTGGGGACGCCCCCATCGGGTGGGCTGTGTGGTCGGTCGGGTGCCCAACCCCTCCGCACAGCCACATGCTTGGACAGTGCGCCCACTAAGACCACGTAGAGCAGGCTCCTGGTATACAGCAGGCGCTCACTAGCACTGGTTCACTTCTCCTCCCCTGCCCGGGTCAACCATGGGGCGTCCCTGATGGCCAGTATGCATTCACCACCCAGTAGGCATTAACTCTGTGCCCGCCGGTGGTCACGGAGCTATGAGATGAGTCAGACGGGCAGGTGGGGGGACGCTACACGCCAACAGACGCTCAGCAGGTGACAGGGTGAGAGAGGTGCCAGGACCTCGGACTTGAACTGGGGAGGGTCACAGAGGGAGTGACTGCCGACGGGGTCTCCATGCACGGGGCCTCGATGAACGTGTAGGAGTTTGCTAGGGACTCTGTTCCCCCGGCCCCTCCCACCCCCATTTCACTAGGCGCTCACTGTATTCTAAAACTTTTGATCAAAAAGTTTACATCTCAAGGTTTCTGGGCTTGGGGCTTCCTTTTGGATAAAAACGGGAGGGTGGGGGGTCACACTGGACCCACACGGCGATGCGGGGCTGGTGCCGCAGGGCCGTTATCGCCCGTTCCCGACTGCTGACTCCCCACCTTTCCTCCCCGACCCCGCCCTGCCTCGGCCCCTGCTCACACACTCCCTCCAGCCCCTCCCCCCAGACATCTCAGGTCCTGCCATTCTCGGGGCCAAGTCCTGTCTGGGGAAGGGCCTTCTGACAGGCGGCCACCGGCCTTGGGGCAGGGAAAAGCCCTTCACAAGGCTCCCCAGACCTCGCTGCTGCCCCTCGCTGCTGCTGCCGAGGAGGCCTTCGGGCGAGCCGGCCTGCTCCTCTGCAGACCGGTGTGGTGTTTCTCCACCTAGCCCCAGATGAACCAACAGGGTCTCCGAGGGCCCGTCCCCCAGATGTGTGGGGACCCTATAAGTTCCGATTTGTAAGCCGGAGCCTTTCCTTGCTCGCCCCCCAGGTTGTGATTGCCCGGCACAGCACAGGGTTCCTCGGAACCTCGGTTCTCTCTCTCTGGTGGGGGGGCACTGTTTTGTGGGGGAGCAGTGTGACCCCCTGAGGCTTCCCTGGGAAGTGTGGGGCTTCCCAGACAGTTCTGCAACCAAGTTGTGGGGCCACTGCCTGGCAGTGCAGAAGAGGGACGGCTTGGGGCCCCGATGCAGCGCCTGGGGCAGCCCCGGTCGCCAGGCCAGGCCAGCCGGAGAGAGATAGGGAAGTCTCGTCCCAGCCCGGCGATCAGGCCCATCGGCAGCGGCCCTTCTAGGCTTACTGCACCAGGGACAGGGAGGTGGCCTGGGTTATCTCAGACTGTCCGCCGGTCCCCCGAGGGACTGCAGGCCCAGCTTCAGGGAGATGCCCCGAGGCCCCAGCGGCTCCCCGGGGAGGTCTAAGAGTCGGCTGACGAGCAACGGGGCCTGTCCAGGGAGGCGCTGGGGGGGCCGAGTCTCTGCTGGGGCCCCCATCCCAAGGCCAGACCCCCTGGGCTTGCTCCCCGCTACCTGGCTCATTGAGGCCAGGGTCCGTGCCCCTGCCCGGCAAGGGGGGGCGCTGGCTGCCGGTGCTCTGGTCACCCTCGGGGTCTCCAGGCCTCCCACTCCGGAGTTCAGCCCGAAACCCCCGTCACGGGATGGCTGCTGTGGGAACTTGTAAGACGGGGGCCCCAAGGAGGCAACCCTCAACCGCCCGGTGTTCCTACGGTTTCACACGGAGCCCTTCGGACAGCGGTCCCCCGCACTTCCCCAAAGGCCCGCACGTCCGTGGGCGCCCGCGGTTAAGGCAGGAGGAGCCGGGCGAGCTGGGAACCCTGCTGCGTGGGGACCAGGCCCCAGGGCCCCTCGGCGTCCGGTTCCGCTCCCATGAAAGGCCCGGGACGGGTGGCCCCGCGGGGGCAGGAGGGAGACCGGGATGGCTGGGGCTGGGGGACGCGGAGAGGGGGGTGACCGCCGGCGCGCACAGGGACTTTCTGGGGTGATGGGAATGTTCTAGATAGAGGTGATGACTGCAGAGTACAGAGAGTGTGCACTAGAACAGCTCAATGGTGCACACTGGGGGGTCGGGCTGTGCGAAGACGTCATCACAACACGGAAGGAGCCTTGTCTCCCGGAGACCACACCGAACCGGCAGGGACCCGGCACGCACACGCGCACACACACACACACACACACACACACACACATGACTGCAGGAATCGAGGGGGCAAATCAGAGTGCCCGGGGCAACGGACTGCTCCCCCGCTCGCCGGACCGAGCCAGGTCCCTCTGTCGCTCCCGCCTCCCCCGGCCACTCTAGCCCAACGGCTGGGCCGCAGCCCGCGCAGTTCTCCAGTCCGGCTCGCCCTCTTCCTCCCGCCTGGAACGGCGGGCCCCACTCTCCACCCCTGCCCGTCCCACCAAACCCCTCTCCGGGTCTGGAGACCCGCACCCCCCTCGCCTCTCCACTCAGAGCCCACTGGGCCCCCTCCGCTCCCAGCGCCCTCGACCCCAGCCACACTGTTGGATCTGCCAGGTCAGGTCAAGTCCACTCCCCTCCCTGGTCAGACAGGGAACTGACCACCAAGGAGATGGACGGGCCCCAGGTCACGTGGGCAGCAGGTGGTGAAGCCAGCACAGGTGGCTGCCCCACTGGAGTATCAGGATTCCTGAATGCCACCGCGCTCCGAGGGACAGAGTCAAACCCGGCGAGGCTGCCCGGGGCTCGGGGACAGACGCTGGGAGCAGCTCAGTCAGCGGGTCAGTCATCGCTGCTACCTGATGTCACTCCTCCGCCCTGTCCTGTCCCGCCCCGCCGGTGCCAGAACGGGAAACTGAAACCCACAGGCGGTGGGGCCAAGGAGGTGTGAAGTGTCCTTGTCCTTAGAGACGCCTGGAGCCGGGCTCCAAGACTTGTGGCCTAGGCGCGGGCCGGCCTGAGCTCCGTGGGGCCCAGGAGGCTGGAAGGGTGGCCACCCCCAGCTTCGCCGAGTGACCGTATTTGGCGTCATGCCCCTCTGTCCCACCACCACCGTAGATTTGGTCCCGCCCTCACCTTCCCTGTTGGGTTATTGTTATTGGGTTATTGTGAGGGCTCCCCACAGCCCTGTCGGCTGCCAGCTCCTCGCCGGGTCAACCTGCCCCCCAAGAAGCCCAGACCTGGTCCTGTCAGTCCCTGCTGAAACCCTGTGGAGGGACCCACACCCCCCACTGCTCAGGGTTTTGTGTGTGGCCGTCTCAGCCCTGACTCTGGCACGGCAGACAACAGCTGTTGTCGACACCTGGCCTGCCTCCGTCCCCACACGCTTCTGGGGGCTGAGCCGTTGCGATTTCCTCCCGGAGAAACCCTGCTCACTCCCTTTCGGTGCATAGAGCTGGGATGGGTGGGTGCCACCAGGGGTAACCACGTGACCACAGAACAAAGAACATGTACACTCAAGATCTCTGGCCACAGTGATTGGTTCGGTGGTAGACCAATGAGAAGGTTCCGTGAGACTTTTGCTGGGAATTGGAGAAGAGGCCATTTCTTTCCGCTGGGGTTGCAAAGCTGGGCGAGTACCAGCTTTGGGCCACCCTATGGCAAGTGCCTGCGTGAACATGACACCAACACAGAGGAACGCAAAGCCGAGAGAGGGCTGGAAACGCATTCCTGATAGCATCATTTGGGAGCCTGGGACCAGCTATACCTGAAGCTATCCTTAACTCAGAGCTTTTAGTCGCACAGCTAAAAATTCCTTAAAAAAAAAAAAATAATCCTTAACTCATTTTAACATAGCCTTCTGTCATTTTCAGCCAAAAGCAGGCCCTAGCCTCTCCCTTGTGAGACTTCTCTCGCTCACCTCTCTATCTGCCCACCAGGTTCCTGTCCTTCACACAACCCAGCAGTGTCTGGCCTGAACTCAGACGCTACCTCACGATGGTGCTGGGACCGGAGCCATCCTGACAGTAAGCTCGTCTGCCTTGCCTCCCACACCTGGACCCTGGGCGCCCGCAGACCTGACACAATCCGTAATTTGTTGGAAGGAAAAGCAAGCCCTGAGTGTCCCCCGTGACCCCCACGGTTCACTGCGCTTTTCCGAAACAGCCCACACGGCCTGCAGGGCTGGCCCTGCCCCCACCCCCTGCACGCCAGGCACCTGGCCGTCTTCCACTCCCCGCTGCACGGCCTTTCTCCTGCCACGGGGCCTCCCGCGTGCCACCCCCGGCTCCGGCCCGGGACTCCCCCCCTTCTTCTGGCTTGCTCTCACTCATTCTTTCCACCGCCTCCTCGGAGGAGCCTTTCCGACTCCCCCACACTAGCGTGGCAATGATCACGACAGCTGACACTTGACATGAGCTAATTCGTTCCGCTCTCCTTCCAGCAGCCCGGGAGTAAGTACTGTTCTCGCACTATGACTCCCACTTTGCAGAGAAGGAAACTGAGGCACAGAGAGGCTAATTCACTCATCCAAGGTCGTGGAGGTGGTGACAGGCTAGGCTGGAGCCGAGACAGACCTGCCCGGAGCCCACGCAGGTGGCCACAGGCCACGGCCCCTCCCTCGGTCATGGGGCCTACCGGAGCCATGCCCTTCTGCTGAGCACGGACTGACTCCGTATAAATCGAGATACAATTTGCACACCAGAAAATCCACTCTTTCCAAGTATAGAATTCAGCGTTGTTAGTATGTTCAGCTGTACAACCATCACCACTAATTCCAGAACATTTCCATCACCCCAAAGAAACCCTACCCCCAGTGGCAGCCACTCCGTGGCCCCCTCCCCCGCACCAGTCTGTTGTCCATCTCTGTGGACCTGCCTGTCCTGGACATTTCGAATAAACGGAGCCACAAAGTGTGTGGCCTTTTGTGCTGGTGCTTCCCCGTAGCATGTTTTTGGGGTTCGTGTGGGCTGTGGCAGGGGTCAGAGCTCCACTCCTTTTGTGGCTGGGTCCCAGTCCACTGGATGGACGGACCATGTTCGTTTACCCATTCATCAGCTGATGGACACGTGGGTGTTTCCACCTCTTGGCCACCATGACTGGTGCTGCTCTGAACCTGCAGTGTAACCTGCGATGACTTGGACGAGCGAACGGAGAATGAACAGCAGGGGGCCTGGATCCCTCTCTGAGCCTCACACTCTGGGGCGAGAACGCCCTGGGAGTCCCGGGTGCCGGGCCCCGGTCTGCCTCCCCCTGCTGTGTGTCCTCCAGGCAGCAGCTTGCTGTCTCTGGGCCCCATTTCTTTAGGTGTAACAGGGACAATGGAACGCAAGGCAGCCCGGCAGCCCCGGCAGCCCCGGGCCGGCCCGCGGGCCAGCGCGCCCACCTCACCTCGGGCTCCTGCTCGCCGTTCTGGCTGAGCTCTCCCTGCAGCCGCTCCCGCAGCTTCCCGAGCTCGGCCCGCAGGCTGCCCATCTCCTGCTCCTTGGTCTGCAGGTCAGCCTCCAGCTCCACCTTCTGCTCGATCAGGGCCTTGCCCTGGGCCTCCACCACGGTGACGCGGTGCCGCAGGTCGTGGTTGATCTTCATCAGCCGGGTCTGCTGCTGCTGCAGCTGCAGAGACACAGGGGGGGCCGCTGCACGTCGGGCGGCACGCGGCCCAGGGCCGGCCACCCTCGGCACGTGTGTGCCACGCGCACTGCGCACGTCTGTTCCCATGGCTGCGTGGGCGCCAGGGGTGGGGCGTCCGTGTATTTACTATGACAATTTCAAGGCAGATGGAAGGTAAGCGTCTTGTGAGTATATTGGGACACTTCCCTAGCAGATGGAAGTAACATGCCTTGAGAAAGGGGTGTCCTTTTCTCTCTTCTGATTTGAGAGGGAGTAAGGCAGGGAGGGAGGGAGAGACACACACACATTGATTTATCATCCCACGTATTGATGCATTCATTGGTTGCTTCTTGTATGTGCCCTGACCAGGGATTGAACCCACAACGCTGGCGTATGGGGACGACGCTCTAACCAACTGAGCTACCCGGCCAGGGGCTGGGGTCTTTTTCTAATTCAAGCAAAGACGTTGTATAGGCTCTTGGAGCAGCTTGGTGGGCATGAAGTGGGTGGGCCCCGGGAACCATGTGTTCAAGGGGGGAGCCTCAGGGTCAGAGCAAAGGCTGCTGGGGCCTGTGGACATCCCCAGGGCGGGTGCAGCTGGGGTCAGGTCAGTGGGCGGGCCCACCTTCCCTCCTGCTGTCTCGGGACCCCTGCTGCCACGCCTCGGGTGGACCCCCGCCTCACGGAGCCCACAGAATGAGACCGGGGGGACAGAGGAACCTCCCGAGGGGGGGGTCCTGTCTCCTGCCAGAACCTGCTGGCCGGAGAATGGGTGCGGACGGGGTCGGGGCTCCTCACTTACGGCCTCCACGTCCTCGTTCTTCAGGCCGAGCTCCCGGTCCTTGGCGCGGATCTCGTCGCGCTGCTTGTCCACCACCTCCTTCAGCTTCTTCATCACCTGCCGCTCCCGCTCCGACATGCCTGGGGCGGGGGGGGGGGGGGGGGGGGGGGGGGGGTGATGGGGGGCGAGACCGGCGGATGAGCCCACCTCCCTGCCCTGCTGGAGTCATCCGCTAGCATCCTGCTGAGATGAGAAAGGACCCCAGGACCCCGGCACCCCCTCGAGTCCTACTCACGCCCCAGCCCCCGGCGCAGGCCTCCCGCTCCTCCACCCCTCCAACCTCATCCTCCCGGCTCCATGCCTTAGCCGCTGCTGTTCCAGGTGCCTACAACTCCCTTCCAGCCTCTCTCCTGTTGGCGCCCCTCCTCCCGGGGCCTCGGCCCGATCGTCACCTCCTCACCGAGGCCGCTCCTTCCCTGACCCCCACGGAACGCCCTCCACGGCCCCACTGAGTACCCTCCGGGCGTGGGCCGCGGTTGCTAGGTGTCGTGTTCGCTCTTCCCTCCACGGAAAGGCGGCGCTGCCGCGGAGTGACACACAGCAGAGGCTGCTCCCCCACCATCAGCTGCCGCCAGGCTCCGGGCAGGTCTCTCCTCTTCCTGCCTCAGTTTCCACATCGACAGAATGGGAAGGAGACCAGCAGGACCCACGGAGCTGCTGCGAGGACTGATCGCGTCCACACACACACGGAGCATGGAAAACAGTGGCTGGCCCAGCGCAGGCGCGTGGAGTGCTGTCTGCCGCCCGTTCACTGTCCGCCCCGCCTGCCCCCCACCCACCAAGTGCACGGCTGGCCCGGGAGGCAAGTCCTCGCCCTGCCTGTTCGCTGCCCATTCCCCGGGCTGGCGCAGTGCCTGGCACGCGGGAGGTGCCCGCGAAGGGCCTGGGTGGATGAAGGAGCCGGGAGCGTGGGCGTTGGACTGGGCTCGCGTGGCCGCTGGGACAAACGACCAACACGGCCTGGCAGCTCAGGATTAGCAGGAACTCATTTCTCACCGTTTCGGAAGCTGAGAGTTTAAATCAGTCCCGAATGATGGAGGTGTCGCCAGGGCCGAGGTCGCTCTGGAGGCTCCGCCCAGGGGAGGGTCGGTTCCTGCCCCCCAGCCCGCCCCCCAGCGGCCGGGGCTGCCTGCGGGCCTTGGCCCGTGGCCGCATCACTCGGGGCTCTGCCTCCCCTGTGGCCACACCACCTGTCTTCTGTCTGCGCGAGATCACTCCGCCTCCCTCCCTCTTACAGGGGTGCCCAGGACGGCGCGGAGGGCTCACCCCCGTCGTCCAGGGCGGCTTCCCCACCTCGCGATCCTGAACCGAATCACGTGCGTAAAGACTTCACCATGTAAAGTAGCATCCACGGGTCCCAGGGACGAGGACCTGGTAAGCTGGGGGCCATCACGCAGCCTCCTACAGGCTGGGGCGCACAGCCAGCCCTGCTCCCCCGGAGACCGGGGCTGGGGGTGCGGTCAGGCTCAACCACAGATGCAGAAGGGAGGGACACCCCCCATTTCCCTCCCCGCTGGGACTCAGGGACACCTGGCCAGATCAGCCAGGCCACGGGGGCAACTCCTCAGCTACTTCCCAGGTGTGACTCCCTCCTCCAGGCTGCCCGCCCATCTGTGTCTTTCCCGCTGGCCTCCCCGCTCCTGCCCTGGACAGTCCCCAGCAGGCGGTGGCCACCAGGAAGGAGCGTTCCCAACACCCCCGGGGCCATGGCTTGGAGGACAAGAGGGCACTGCTAACACCCCTTGCAAAGTGTCTCTGGGACGCAGTGTGCACTGCATGGGGCGGGGCTGGAACGGGCTGTGGGCGGAGTCTGCAGTCTGCCCTCTGAGCCCCCATTGGACAGCAGGCTCTGGGTGGGGCTCTGTGGGCGGAGCTCCCTTCATCCGGCCGGGGGCAGGTGCCACTCCTGGAGAAGTCCGGCAGGAAAAACAGCTCAGTGGGGGCGGGGGGAGCATGAACCCAAGCAAGGAACCCCAGCTCTGTAACCAGCTACACGTCACCCACTTTATGAGCGTCTGTGGCCGGACGGCCGAGAGGTGCCAAACAAAATGGTCAAGAGCTTGAGGTGTGTGAAGCTGGATTTCTTGGCCTCAGTCCTTGCAAATGGGCGTCCTGTGGGGTCCCCCACCTGGGGCGCTCTCGTGAGGGTGCACGGGCTAATCGTGCGGAAGGCCTGGCACGGAGCAAGTGCCAGCTGTCATTTCACCCGTAAAATGGAAATCCCAGGCCTCCCGGCCCCGGAGGCGAAGGCGGCGCTAAGATTAAGTCTGGCAGTGGTTACAACAGAGCCCTGAAAAACGAGAGGAGGGTTAAGTGTCTTTAACAGACTCGCAGACACTGTTAAAAGCTGGAAGACTTCTCAGCAATCACTTAGCCCCTCCCGCCACCACAACTCTGGACGCAGAGGTTTAAAGAGAGGTTGAGACACCTTTGTAGTGGCAAAAAAAATGGCAACAATCTAAGTGACCACCGGCAAGGAAGTCATTAGACAAACAAGGCCCTCCACACAGTGGGACGCCAGGTGGCCAGTTCGAAGACTGAGATACAATGTAACATGGGAACGGGAAGTGACAAAGTCATAGCAGCACCACTCACAGGGGCCGAATATTGTAGAAACAGCCCAGACGACCGTCCATCGCAGGATGGATAAGCAAATGTGGTCCAGCCAATGGACTATCACTCACCCACAAAAAGGCGTGAGGCACTGATTCACGCTACACCACAGGCGACCCTTGAAAACACGACGCTGAGTGAGAGCAGCCAGACACCAAGACCGCGTATTTTATGATTCCGTTTATCGGAAACACCCGGAACAGGCAAATCCATAGGGACAGAAAGCCGATGAATAGCAGCCTGTACGTGGGCATCGGGCTTCGTTTGGGGGCGCTGGAAAGTTCTAAAATTAGACTGTCACCATGGTTGTGCCACTCGGTAAATTTAGTACACATGGAAAAAATTTACTTTCTCTCCTTTTGAGGTAAGGGTGCACAGCAACTTTTTATGGAGCCGAAATTCCCACCACGGGCTCTCGGCTTCCGAGTGAGTTGCCACTGGCAGGAAAAGCCGGCGTCCCGGCCCGCGGGCACACCTGCTCTGGGCGGCCCCGCGTCTGATGCCTCTCCGCAGCCGTCCCGGGAGTCAGGAGCTGCCGCGCCCACTCCGCAGGGGATGGGGCCGGTGGTGGAGTTGTCTGCCCAGAACTCGAGGATTTCCCAGGCCGGTGAGTGTATCTCAGCACCCCCACCGCCCGGGCCCACGGCCCGGACGCCTGTAATTTACTTCCGCGTGTGCTAACAAGTAGTTCCCGTCGTTGCCCTCCGGCTGGCAGATTTCTGAAGACACGGGGGCAGGGAAATGCTCTTGAACCTGGAGCAGGGCAGGGCGTGGGAGGCAGCAGGAGGCCGCGGGGGCTCCGAGCGTGGCGCCCAGTGTTTAATTACCCAGAAGGCAGCGCTCTGCCACACGGGGGCCCACGGGGCCGGCTCCTCTCACCCCGCCTCATGGCTGCGCCCCTAAGTCCTCCGTCTCCCCGAGGCGCTCGATCTAACTTTGCAGGCCACACCTGCGTCCAGGGACCCTCTGCCCCAGCGCCTGTTCCTCCCACAGGAGGACATGCTTTTGTCCTCACATCCCCGTGGTTTTCTGTGTGAAATGCAAAGAGCCGTGAAAGGCACGCCAGCCCCCGCCCCGCCTCTCCACCCGGTGGGGCTGCTGCTGAGCGAAAACCCCAGCCTCCCCCAGCCAACCCTTCGGGGGCCGGGCCACGCAAGAAGCCAGTGAAGTGTGTGCGTCTCAAACTCGCCACCTGGGCGGTTTCACGACAAGCTCGGCAAGGATGCGGGAAGCTGAGCCAAGCCCCCCGCCCCGCCACGGAGGGGGAGCCGCGTGCCCGCGGAGCAACGGTGTGCAAGGCAGCAGCCCAGGGACCCTGAGCTTCCCAGTCACCCCCAGAGGCCTGCGGGGCCCTGCAGAAACGTCGCAGGTGAAAGGATGGCTAAGGTTCCCCAATGAGCTCAACGCAGTTACCACAGGACACCCAGACATAAAAAAAACTTGCACCAGAATGTCCACAGCAGCACTACTCACAACAGCCCCACGTCGGAAATGACCCTGAAGTCCACCCGCAGACGGAGGCAGGAGCAAACTGTGGTCTCTCCAGCCAACGGAACGTTACTAAGCCCTAGAAAGGGATAATGAACTCTCTCTGCCTCAGCCTTTCTCCGCTGCTCAATAAGGGGGTCGGACTGGATACAGTAACTCGTAGTAACGGTAGCTCCCACTTGCTGAGTGTGTGTCCCGGGCACAAGGCCAATCTGCTGACACATGTTAATCCGCTTTATCCTCCCGGCAGCCTCACGAGGAAGACCCGGTTATTCCCATTTTTACCGGGGGCACCTAGGCACACCAAGGTCACGTGGCTTCCTCAAGGTCACTCAGCAGGGGAATACTGGGGTCAGGATTCACACCCGGGCCCCTGGGCTGTGGGGCCCACGCTCACGGCCACCGAGACCTTTGACTTCCTTGCGTGAGCCACATCTCGACAAAGGAAACGTGGGGTGAAGAAATTGCAGGACCTGCACCAGACGCCCCCTTTTCTCGAGGCCCCTGCCCCCCTCGCTGGTGAGCCGCTCTCGTCTCCAGGAGTCGGAACCACCAGTGCTGAACTTCGGGCACCCCACGAAAGTCCGCCCACCCGCCACATCATCAAACATGGGGAGGGGGCTGGGGGAGGGACCCAGGGCGTTTACTCGGACGAAAGACACAGGCTTGAGAGTCCTCGGGGATCAGAGGCGGCCGAGCGGGAAGGAGCCCACGGGGGGCCGAGCCCAAACCCCACTGTCTGTGCGCTTCCCCAGCGCCAGCGGAGGGCCAGGACCGGAGGAGCTGGGTGGCTGTGGGAGAGCAAGTGACGCGGGAAGTTCGGGCACCACTCGGAGCCCGGCTGCTGATCGCCACACGCAGGCCCGGGACAAGTGCCTGGCGTAAAACCTGAGCCTGAGCCCCTGAGAGGCTGTGCGACCAGACCCCTGCTGACCCTTCTGTGAACCTTCAACCGTCTTCTCCTCTACGCTGGCCCTGCCCTGGTTTCCCATAAAAACGGATGCCCCAGGGCCTTTGCACGCACCTCCCCCCCAGGCTACTGGCACGGCTCATGCCACCACCCACTTCATGAGGGCTGGGATGTCGCTCCTCCGGGAGGCTTCCCCGATCAACGCACGCAAAGAAAACCTGCACCAAAGCGCCCCCATCACGTCCCCGTGTCACCTGTCCCACACTGCCGGCCACCTCCTGGCACCGGGTCCCCCCGCCGTCCGTGTACAGGTTTATCACCTGTGCCCTCTGCACGGGCACAGGCTACCTGCGGGCAGGTGGTGCCTCCAGCCCGCCGTGCAGCCCCGGTGCCCGGGCAGGTGGGGACCTGCGGCGACTGGACGAACGGACCTCTCACTGTCAGCACGAGTCACCTAGGCACCACAGCACCCCTCAGGTGGGGGGGTGGGGACAGTCGGAGACAGAGGCTTGGAGGCTGGAAGGCACAGCCCCTCAGCTCAGGGCCCGCCTCTGCTGCCTGCCCGACCGCCCGCCCGCCCGGGGAGGACGGCGGGAACGGCCTCCTCCCGACCCCCCGCCGCCGACCCTGCTCCTACCTTCGTGCTTCTGGAACTCCTCCTCCGACAGGCTGACGTCCTTGTGCGAGAGGTTGGTCATCAGCTGCTTGTTCTCTTCCTGCAGCTGGGCGATCTGGGACAGCAGGTCCTGCGCCTCCCCCCGCCACACGTCCTCCACCAGCTCCAGCTCCTGCGGGGGCGACGGGCTGGCGTGGGGGGGCAGCCGGCTGGCCGGGCGGCAGCCACCCCCCCGCCCCAAGTCCTCAGGAGCAGCTCGGGGCTGCCAGGGCTCGGGACACCCCCTTCCCCACGAGCAGCCACCACTGGCCCGCATGGCGACTCCGCTAGCGACAGAGGTGCCCTGCCCCTGTTAGGGCCCAAGGTCAATGCAGCACTCGAGCTCACGCTGCCCGTCAATCACCGCCTAGACAGCAGAGAGGAGCGAGCAGCCCCGGGCTGTGGGGACCCGCACGTCCCCATCCTCTCCGACCTTTGGACAGACCCTCCGCCAGGACAAACCTCTCTCCAGGGGAGACAGAGGCTGCAAGGACCCCGGGGGTGGCCGCCTGCCCCCAGAGCCCCTCGTGCGCCTCACAGAGACATCGCTCCAAGCCGTCCTGGGCGACTCCCCTCACCACTGAGCCTCGGTTCCCCTCCGGTGAGGGGGCTCACACGGAGGCTCACGGGGTGATGGGAAGATAAACAAGCTTCATCCATTAAAATAATTTTGCAGGCCCTGGCTGGTGTGGCTCAGTGGGTTGAGCACCGACTTGTGAGCCAAAGCATCACTGGTTCGATTCCCAGTCAGGGCACATGCCTGGGTTGCAGGCTAGGTCCCCAGTAGGGGGCGCAAGAGGCAACCACACATGGATGTTTCTCTTCCTCTCTTTCCCCCTCCCTTCTCCTCTGTCTATAAATAAATAAATAAATAAATAAATCTGTAAAAAAACAATTTCCTGGATGGCTGTCATCAAAGAAACATAATAACAAGTACCGGCAGGGCTAGGAAGACACTGCAAACCCGGTGCATTGCTGGGGGAGTGCCAAATGGGGGGGAGTCTGGCAGGTCCTCAAAACCTTCAACAGTTAGCATACGAGGGGGATCCCCCCAAAAGCGGCATTCTCTTCCGGAGGGTGGGCCCCTTGTAGTTCAGGCTTTCAACACATTTGCCTATTTTGTGATAAGCGGTTTATGAGCGCACCGGCCCACACAGAGCTGAGTGGTCAGCAGTTCTGCATCAAAACCAGCGTGACCCCCGTGCCCCACCCTTCCTATTCACCCGATCTCACCCTGAGCGAGTTTTTTTTGGTTTTCCTGAATGAAACAAGTCCTCAGAGGAAAGCATTTTGCTGGCATAGAAGAGGTGAAACAAGAAACCAGCACACTGGCTGGCATAGCTCAGTGGATTGAGCGCGGGCTGTGAACCAAAGTATCGCAGGTTCGATCCCCAATCAGGGCACATGTCTGGGTTGCAGGCCATGGTCCCCAGCAACTGCACAATGATGTCTCTCTCTCTCTCTCTCTCTCTCTCTCCCTCCCTCCCTTCCCTCTCTAAAAATAAATAAATAAAATCTAAAAAAAAATCTTAAAAAAAAAAACCCAGCACAAACACTAAAAAGTATCAAAATTGATGAGTTCAAAAACTGTTTTGACTGTGGCTGGTGTGGCTCAGTGGATTGGGCGCTGGCCTGCAAACCTGCAAACCACAGGGTCACTGGTTCAATTCCCACTCAGGGCACAGGCCTGGGCTGCAGGCTAGGTTCCCAGTAGGGAGCACGTGAGAGGCAACCACACATTGATGTTTCTCTCCCTCCTCTCCCCTCTGTCTAAAAATAAAGTAAATAAAATCTTAAAAAATAACAGTTTTAAGCAGTGGGGAAAAAAATCTCAATAGGTGTATTGCATCAAATGGAGAGAGTACTTTGAAGGTGACTGAAGTTTAAACATATAAGAATACATAATTTTTAATAAATGAATTCCGCCTGTTTGGGTCCCGCCCCCCTTGTATGATCCAGCAGGTCCACCCCTAGGACCTGCCCAGGAGAAATGAAAACACGGCCACACGAAGACAGGTACTGTGAACTGATGTTCACTGTGACACTACGCACAACAGCCAAAAGGTCAGGACGACCCAAACATCCATCGGTGCGCTGCACGTGTGAATAAAGTGTAATCCACCCACACAGCGGACTGCGACTCAGCCGTGAGAAGGAACAAAGCAGTGACACCTGCTACCACGTGGATGAGCCCTGAGAACGTCATACTAAGTAAGTGACAGCCGCCAGACAGCAAGGGCCACACGCGGCAGGGTGCCACTGCTGTGCGACACCCAGGCGAATTAAACCCACGGCAGCCGTCTCGGGCCGAGGGCCGGGCTCGCTGGGGAGCGACCGACCGACTGTTAAGGGGTGTGGGGTGCTCTTCCCGGGGAATGAAAACGCTCTGAAACGGTCTGTAGTGGTGGTGGCGCAACCCTGTGAGCGGACTGAAAACCCTGAACTGTATGCCTTCAAGGGGTGGATTGCATAACATGCAAATTATGTTCAATAAAGCTCTTACCAAAAAAAAAAAAAAAGAGGTGTTTTGTGCAACCCCGAACTGAACAGAGAGAGCATCATCGCCCGTGCCTGCGTGGGCTGCGCTGCCGTTGGAGGCGTGGGTGCGATCCGAAGCGCTTCTGCCGCCCACTAGCTGCTCTGGGGCAGGTTAGTCAGCCTGCGGGAGCCGTGGAAATGGGGGAGGCGGTGGGACGGCTGCCTCCGAGGGCGGCATGGTCTGTAGACGCAGGTGGTCTGGAAGAGCGCCCGGCACCCGGAGGGGGCTGAGGCCGCGAGAGCGGACTCCTGCTGCTCCCGCAGCCCCGCCCAGGCGGCCGGACGTCGGCCTCCCCCGCTGTTCCTCTCCTAAATAAGCCCCTAAATCCCACCGCCTTTGTCCGGAGGCTCGCAGCAGCACCGGGGAAATGAGGGGTAATGAGCGAGTGTTCGCACAGCTGGCTCAAGGTCGGCGGGAGAGGTGAAGGGCAGGGCCCGAGGGCGGAAGTGGCGATGGGAGGATGGAGTGGGCAGGCCACCTTGCCGCACGCCGCCGCCGGGGAGGCCGGGAGAGGTGGGGCTCTCATGTCCCGGTCCTCTCCGCTCGCGCCTGGCACTGGCCGAGCGCATGGAGGGCCCCACCGCGTACCAGCCAGTGCAACCAGCTGGGGCAGGCTGGCCTGAAACGGGCAACAGGAGTGAAACACGCACTGGGTTTAGGAGAGACAGTGCAACAACAACAACAAAAGAGCAAGCTATCTAATGAACAATATGTTTTGTAACTATGAGAGGTGAGGACTGTTAACTTACTCTGGTGATCATGTCACCACCTACACATGCATCAAATCCTCACGCTGTACTCCTGACGCTGACACAGTAGGTCAGTTACAGCTCAATAAAAAGAACTCGATACGTTGGTTGATTATGTGTCGAAATCGTAAAGGAGTGGGCAGAGGTAGGTGTAAGGTTGTTCGGACGGAGAGAAAGACGCCCAGGTTAGGGCTGTCGGGATTTTCACAACGGCCCGGGAACTCGAAACAATGCCGCTCACCACTGCCACCCTGCTTCTGCTCCCCCTCCCGTATTTTGGATGGACTGGGTTTGATATGTTAACAATTAACCTCATCTGTGCCTTCTTCGTGTGACAAGTCACATTCTATGTCTATGGGACAGCTCCGTACTAGAAATTTGGGTCCCTGAGGGCCAAGACCTCATCTACGGTCACCTTGGTCTCCCAGAACAGTGCCCGGTGCATAGTAGGTCCTCAGTAAATGCATCTGTTTAATGAACAAGTAAGCAACACATGCTATTTACATTATATGCAACTGTACCCACACAGCCGCTGTCTTCGAACCCCTATCTGTGTGTGCTTCCTGTCCCCCACCCCCGTCACCCACCCCCTGCCCGAGGTGGGGGCCCGGCCCTCCTCTCCTCTCTCTGCCCACGCCACCTAGGAGGGCACTTAGCATGCCGTGGCTCGTCTGTGGGGTTTTGGACTCCATACCCAGGTAGAACAAGGAAGAAAGGAAGGGAGGAAGGAAGGAAAGAAGGGACAAACAGATCAGACCAAGGACATTTTCCACATTCGTGGAAATAACACCTGGAAGAGTCTCTGAGACAGTGGGGACACAGGGGGACGGACCAGATGATTCTCTCCGGGTTCCCCAAGAACACAGCGAAGGGGGCTGGGCTGGGGAAGGGAGAGAGCTGTCTGATTTAGGAGCGCTCACCCTCCTGTTTACAAACGATCCCTGCCATCCCTGCCTCTGCGCTCACTCGCTGGTGTTTTCTCCCCAGCTGACGGCGTTCCAGAGGCGACAAGTGCAGCCGGCCGGGAATCCCGTCCCCTCCCAGGCCAGGCCAGGCCCAGTGGCCTCCGATGACTCCACGGGGCGCCTCCCAGCCCGCCTGCAGCACTCAAAGCCAGGGGTGGGGACCTGGGTGCCAGGACCAGCGTGACCTGGGCTCGGCCCCTTGATCTTTGCTTATAAAAGTCATAAGGGAGTTTCAAAGATCCTTTCCCACCCTGAGAGACGGAAAGCATCCAGGGTAGGAGTGGGGGTGCCTGGGATGGGGGTGGGGTCCCCAATACCAGCCTCTCCAGACCTAAAAGCAGTATTAACACTTATAAGTCGCCCACCCCCACCTCAGTGAGCTGTGCTCTGTCCTGGGGACTTCAGGATATGCCCCTACTTTAATTCTCACCCCCACCCGACAGGATGGGTGCTGCTACCGTCCCATTTTACAGCTGAGGACACTGAGGCACAGAGAGGCGGGGTGATTTGCCCAACATCACAGAGCCCGTGAGCGGCGGGGCTGGAAACCAGGCTGTCTAGCTCCAAGGTCCCTGCTCCTGGGCACCCCGACCGGGATTGCAGGGCTGGGCTGTTCAGAACCTGCCCCGGGGACCTGGGAAACGGTGCCGAAGGCTCTCGGGGCCGGAGTTTCCTTTCTGACCCCAGGGCACAGGGACCCGTGAGGACAGAGTCCAGCCTCACAAAGCCCACCACCCTTCACGACCACGCTCTGCCCTGCCCGACCCACGCCCTACCCTGCCCTGTGAGGACGGCAGACACAGACCGGCTACTGTCTGTGAAAACTCCGGGACCTTAGGGTGCCTGCACAACAGGTGATGCCCTCCCCGGGAGGTCCAGAGAGGCTACGTGTATTTCCTGAGGCCACACAGCAAGCCAGAGCCTGTCGGGCACCCGGTTCCCCGAGGAAAGGCGTTTCCTCCTATTACGGGTCGGAAGGGTCTGACAAGAGCTTCCCTGGGCTGAGGTTGGGACAGGAAGCCACAGCCACCCACTTCCTTTTCTCCAGGCACCTCATCAGGACTCCGGGCCCAGGGTGGGGGGGCGGCCCTGATTCATGAGTCCAGGGAAAGGCAGGCTGGTCACAGGACAGAGGCTCAACTTTCAATCTGCCCGCAGTTTAAAGGGGTGGGGAAGGGCCGGGAGAGCTCTCTCCCCTGGGCAGGGGGCTCGGTCGGCGAATGCCCTCACCCACACAGACCCTCAGTTTTCTCATCTGTGAAATGAAGATAACAATTCTCGTCCCTCACAGAGTTCTGCGAGAATTCAAGACAAAATCAGGGAGAGGGAGGCACCTCTGAGCACAGGCTACTGAGCCAGGAGGAACCCCGACAAGCAGTTTGCAAACAAGAACCCAGGGATGGGGGGTGGGGGTCGGTGAGCTCAGTGGTTGGCGGTCACCGTCCCTTCGCTCTGAGAGGGGGGTTCAGAGGGAAAATGAGAAAAGGGGCCTGGAATGACGCCGTCTTTTAGGTAAACACTGAAGGGCAGGAAGCCGATTTCGTTTCTGAGAAAAGGTCGTCTTATCTAGGTAGGCGCGTTAGATAATACCCCATGCAGTTCTTCTAAGGTGGGTCCTGTTCCTGTCACCGCTGGACAGGTGAGGGATAGGGCACAGCGAGGTTAAGGAACTCGCCCGAGGTCACAGAGCTGCTCAATGGTCAAGGTGGGGCTGGAACTCAGCTCCGTCACCCAGGCGGGTCTCCTCCCACCTAGTCCCGGGACACCCGGCGTGCGCTCGGTGCTGAAAGGCCCTCGGGTCCGGCGGCCCCGCGGCCCGCGGGGGCTGGCGGAGGCCGCGGCTCACCTTCTGGTGTTTGCGCTCCTTCTCGATGCGGTCCATCCTCTCCAGGCGCAGACGGTCCAGCTCCAGGCGCAGCTCGTCCAGCTCGGGCGCGACGTGGTGGCGGCTGACCAGCACCTCCAGGATCTCCAGGACGCGCACGACCTTGGGCATGAGGCGCGCGATGGCCTCGCAGCCGTGCTGGTCGATGACCCGCTCGAACTCGTGGCCCACCAGCGACGCGATGTCGTACACGTCCATGACGGTCAGCTCCGCCACGTTCTTGTCCAGCACCGACTCGGCGGCCGACCCCGGGTCCTCCTCCATAGCCCCCCGCGCGGCCTGTGCCCCGCGACCCCGCAAACTAGTGCAACTCCCAAACTTGCCGCTGTCGAGGGCAGCGCCCGGCCGGGCCCACCCCGCGCCGGCCCGCGCTTAGCTGGCCCTCAGGCGAGGGCGTCCCGGGCGGGCGGCCGGCGTCGGCATGGGCGGAGCGGCGCACCGGGAGCCGGGTCCACGCGCCGGGTGCGGGGCTCGGCGCCCGCTCGGCCCGGATCCTGCTTCCAAGAGCCGGGAGGAGGAGGAGGAGGAGGAGGGGGCGCGGAAGGCGCGCGTGCGCAGGCCGGCGGCGCCTCCCAAGTTGGGAATCCGAGTTGGGAGCAATGGAGGCGCGGGGTCTGGCTGCAGACGGGGACGCGCTGCCCTCGGAAACAGTTCCCGCCGGCGGGTCGTCGCCCGGTCCCGGCCCTGGGGAGGAAGGGCGGCCGCCGCTGCTCCGGGAAACTTTGGCGGCGGCGAGACCCGGTGGCCGGCTCCCCCCGCTGGGATGCCGCGCGCCCCGCCCCGATCCCGGCCTGGAGGGGGGGGCGCCGGGTTTCCGCCTCCGGGAGGCGCCCTGAGGTCCCCGCGGGCAACGACCCCTCTCACCTGCTGACTCCGCAGCCCGCAGACCCCGGCTCCACCCGCCGACCTTCCTTCTCCCCACCCACCCGAGCCCCCAGCGCGTCCCGACGCGCCGCCCCCTCCCCGGCCGGATCCTGGCTCCTCCCCTCCGGCTCCCAGCCCGGAGGGGTCCGGGCTCGCCCGGAGGTGGGGGACGGCGGCGACGGTGACGGCGGTCTCTCATTTCTAGAGGATTCGCCGGGTCGGGAGGCGGCCCCTGCGTTGGAGAGCAATGGGGGAGTCGTGAGGTGGACTCCAGGCTGGCGCCCATTCTGGGGAGGAAGCGGGGACCGCCACCCCCTTCCCGCAGACCCTCCCCGCCAAGCCGGCTACTGGCGGACCTGGCGGCGCCGGGCCCTGCTCTCCAGGAGAGGTGTGCCCCACCCCCACCTCCCGGCGGTGGGCGCAGGGTTCGAGGCGTCTTGGTGACACACAGGCCACTTTACGGAGAAGGCGAGGCCGGGGTTTGGATCTCCGCACCCCGAGTTCCCTTTTCCCAAGCCCCGGGCCTTTTGACTTGGCTACATCCTCTGGCCCACCACAGATCCCACCCCCACCGAGACAGCCTCTCCGGGACCGGCAACCCCGCCCCTCTTTCCTGCCCCTCCCGCAGGGGTTGGGGACCCTGCGGCGCGCCCACAGCCCGCTGCCTGGTCCCATCAATGTGTGACCGGCGCGGCTACACACGCGGCGCCCCCAGCAACCTGGGAACTCCTTGAGGGCAGGAGAAATCCTTCCCGCCCTTGGAGCCGTGAAGCCCACTGCGACCTGACGCAGGTGGACTGAAACTTAAAAAAAAATTTTTTTAAACGTGTAGGGCATTTGCTTTATTTTGATTTAAAAATATATAATGCTTATCCTTGCCATGTGTCAGGCATTATTCTAAGTGCTTCCGAAATATTTCCTCAGTGAATCCTTACTCCATCCGTCCTCAAAGTACGACAGAGGACTGTTGAGGTTCCCCAGTACCCACGGGTCTCCCTGAGGTCGTCCCTTTTGTCCGCTGTATGAGCGAGAGGCTAGGTGTGTTCTTCGCGTCCTCAGCAGGAAACAGTGTATCGCCATAGACTGAAGACACAGCAGATTGGAGGATCCAACTTTTATAAGGGGCCAGGCATCACAGAGATTTACAGGTACATAAATAATGTCTCTGCCCTCAGGACTTTGTTGTTTGGGGGGAAAGTTATTTTTATTAAAAAAATATTTACGTAAGCCCTGATTGGTGTGGCTCAGTGGGTTGGACATTGTCCTGCAAAGCGAAAGGTCTCTGGTTGGATTGCTGGTCAGGGCGTGTGCCTAGGTTGCGGGTTCAATTCCCTGTCAGAGTGCGTACAACTGATTGATGTTTCTTCCCTCTCTGTCTCCCTCCTTTCCCCTCTCTCTCGAAAAAAAATGAATGAATTATTTAAAAAATAAAAAACATGTTATAATGTCTATTTTTTAAAGACATTATTATTAAAGATTTTATTTATTTTTAGAGAGGGAAGGGAGGGAGAAAGAGAAAGAGAGAGAAACCTCAATGTGCGGTTGCTGGGGGCCGTGGCCTGCAACCCAGACATTGCCCTGACTGGGAATCAAACCTGCAATGCTTTGGTTCGCAGGCCACGCCCAGTCCACTGAGCTATGCCAGCCAGGGCATAATGTCTATTTTTAAAATAATATTTTTTAAAATCAGTTTAAATTTCTAGTCACAACAGATATCTATAGATCTAAGGCACCTAACAAAATCTCAAAGGTCTTCAATAATTTTTTCTTTTTTTATTAAAAAAGATTTTATTTATCTTTAGAGACAGGGGAAGGCAGGGAAAGAGAAACATCAATGTGTGGTTGCCTCTCACATGCCCCCTACTGGGCATCTGGCTCACAACCCAGGCACGTGCCCTGACTGGGAATCGAACTAGCGACCTTTCAGTTCTCAGGCTGTTACTCAGGCCACTGAGCCACACCAGCCAGGACTCCAATAGTTCTTAAAAGTACCCTTAGAAAAGGGTTCTAGAGACCCAAAGGTTTGAAAACTGCTGCCTTACAACATCCTAAGAAGTATGATTATCTATTTTACAAGTGAGGAAACTGAGGCACAGAGCGATCAGAGCCCTTGCCCAAGGCCAGGCAGCTGGGAAGTGCCACCCGCAGGTCAGAGGTCAGATCCATGCACTGCAGCTCGGGAAGGTGGACAGTGAGGAGCAGGGAGGGGCGTTAGCTTCCTGCAGCTACTGTAACAAATTGCCACAGGCTTGGTGACGTAAAACAATAGAAACTTATTCTTTCCCAGCTCTGGAGGCCAGAAGTCTGGAACCAAGGTGTCACAGGGCTGAGCTCCCTGGGGAGGCTCCAAGGGACGGGCCACCTCACTCCTTCCAGCTCTGGCTCCCTTGGCTTATGGCCACATGGCTCCAGCCTCGACCCAACCCCACAGGGCCCTCCCCTGCTGGCCTGTCTTCTCTGCTTCCCCTGGAAGGGCACTCGTTACCGTCACACTTGGAAAACAGTAACAGCAATTTTATTTTATATCAGATATGCAGTGTGTTCAAAATGTCAATTGTCTCATGTTTTGTAGTTATTTTTGGGTTCAACTCAAGATCCACATAATATCTGCATGTTGCAGTTGGTGGCTGGGTTCCTCCGTCTTCTTCGATGCTTTTTCACTCCCAGCCTTCACGTTTATTGGCTGACGGACCAGGATGTTTGGTCTTGTAGAGTCTCAGTCTGGATTTTGCTGATTTCTCCACTGTAACGTCCTTTATAGTATGTTTACCTGTTCTCCGCATCTTCTGTAAACTGGTAGTTGGGTCAAGAGATGTGATCTGTTTCGGGTTCAGTTTATTTGGTGGTGTTGTGTTTTAGTATTTCCTTTTTCTTTTGGGGGGGCGATTCATTGTTTAATGTTTATTTAGATGTAAATCGCATGCAGTAATAGTCACCCTTTTCCTGTGCAAAGCCAGTGTCCTGTAGTATATTCACAAGCTTGTGCACTCACCGCTGTCCAGTTTCAGAATGTTTTCAGTAACCGAACTTAGCGAGGCAGTGCGGATGCCGAGCGGGAGCCAACCCCCACCGCCCCCAGGTTCGGAGGGCCTGCACGTGCCGGCCAGAGCAGAACTGCTGCGCCACGGAGTGGGGATTACAGGTCCCTCCACTAGAGGGCGTTTCCCCGTCCGTTCCACACACAGGACAATCAGCCTCTCGTCCCCCTAACAAGGGACAGCTAATGAAAGACTATGTGCTTCTTAAGATCTTTAAGAATGAAATAATGTAACTCCTGCGAATTGCTTTCAAATAACCCACTGGGCGGGAGGGATGGTTGGGAATATGAATGAAAGGAAGACTGGCCGTTTTGTGAATAATTGTCCAAGCTGGGGAATGGGACCATGGAAGTTCATCATACCTTTCTTCCTCCTTTTTTAATATTAGCAATTTCCCATGACACTTTAAAAAAAATAAAGACTACAGGCTTGGAGGAGTGCCACAGTCTTGGCTTGCCTGGGACGAGCACAATCTTGCCCAGCCACGGGTCGCAGGAGAGAGATCGGATGCCACCAACAGAACGGAAGGTCTGGCGTGGGGGCGAGGAGGGGTGGGTGCTGGGGGCACCCGCGGTCAGGGGCAGGAGGAAGAGCTGTGGCAGATGACAGACGGTTCCTCGCGGGGAGCCAGCTGGGCTGAGCCTGGGCAGAGAGAAGCAGTGATTGTGTGGAAGGAGAAGTCCCTGCTTCCTGGAAAATCAGACCACAAGGTCCCGAAAAACCACACCAGGCTTTGAGAGGCTACCTCGGGCCGCTGGCGTGCAGCTTTCCTGCGCGGGTGCTGTGGGCTGGGCGTGGACTGAACGTCTGTCTCCGTGGTCTGTCTCCCTGAACCGGTGCCGTGGGCTGGGCGTGAACCGACTGTCCGTGTCTCCCCGAACGTACAGGCTGAAATCCTAGCCCTGGGGTGGGGGTGGTGGAATTCGGAGGTGGGCCCCCCTGCATGGAATTATCGCCCTAATAAAGAGAGACCCCAGAGAGTGGTTGCTGTGGGAAGACACACCCAAAAGGCGGCCCTCACTAGACCCTGAGTCTGCCAGTGCCTTGACCTTGGACTTCCCAGCTTCCACAACCACAAGAAAGAAACTTCAGAGTTTACAAAGGATCTGGTCTTTGGTATTTTCGTTGTGGCAGTCCGGGCTAAGGTAGGCTACTCTATGGGCACCCCTGCTTTACTGGGCCTCTTCCTGGTCCCGACCCCAAGGACTTCACTGGGAATGACAGCCTCACGCCCTCTCTTCCACCCACCGGTCCTCCTGACCTCCTGTGGCTGACATTCTGACTTCTCGTCCCCCACCCCCCCGCCTCTTCTTTAACGTGAGCACTTGGGATGGCCGTGGATGAGTTTGATGTCACAGTCGGTCACATCTCTAACCACCGGGAACATCACGAGGCTCACAGTTGGTTACGTGTTGATCCTACTTGACAGTCGCCCTCCCTCCGAGGCGATGGGAGACACAGGCAGGCTCCCTAACGCGCACCTCGGAAAACAGGAAGATTCACCTTCGGCAGCAGGAGTCTTTAAAGTGCACAGGGCGCGCGCTCTGAGCATCAATGTCTGTCCCCCCTGAGGAGAGGTTACCTGGCCGTGCCAGTCTGGGTGGCGACTCCGTTCTGCTGCATGAACCTGCCCAAGCTGCTCTGCTTCGGCAGTCTCGGTCACCAAGATGCTCAAGTGAACGTTTCAAGGAAAATAGTTTAAAATAAAAAAAAAAATCACCCATTGCTTTTGCATGGGTTCCTTCGGAAAACGCATGAGCTAACACTTTACGAGAGAATGAGGGGAAAGGGAAGTGAGGCGGGAAAAGAGGAAGAGAGCGAAGTCTGGGCGGCATGGTCTCGGCGTGGGCTTGGCCGCTGGGTCTGGCGGGGTGTGTCCGGGAGGGTGTGTGACGCCCCTGAGTCTCAGAGCTGCCCAGCAGCATGGAGGGGAGACTGTAGGGTTAGGGTCCATGGGGGAAGGTGAACAATTCACCTGCCCACTCCTTCACGCCTCTTGTAAGTCCTCCCCGCAGGCCACCCCCCTCCGCCCATCTCCAGGAGGCTCCCGTCATCCCCTGGGCTGGTCCTGGTGCTGAGGCGGCTGCAGCCCGTGCCTCTGTGATCTGCGAGCATCACACCCGCCAGGACCTGAGGAGACTGTGGCACCAGCCCCGGGGACGGGTACCTACAAGCGGAGTGTCTGGGCCGCTGGGGAAGTGGGGGCTTAACTTCCCAAGAGACTGCCAAACCTGTCCCAGTGCTTGTACCCCCTGAGTCCCCTCCCGCAGCCATGGAGCGGAGTGGGCCTTTCCCACTGTACCAGTGTCCCCGGTGACTCGGGTGTCCACCCAAGCTTGAGAACCGCTGGCTTCGAGAGTGACACAACTGGGGGCTCTTCCTGAGGAGGTGACCCTGGAGCAGAGATCTAGGAAAGTGTGGGAGTGAGTCACACGGAAACTTGGGAGAAGACGGTTCTGAGCAGAGGGGACAGGACTTGCAGAGCCTGAGTGAGGTGTGTGCACGGAGCGACAGAGAGACAGCAAGGAGAGCGGTGTCTCTGGAGCTTGAGCCAAAGGTGGGGGGAAACGGAGGGGAGCGCAGCCCAGGGAAGCGGAAGCTCTGCGGCTGTGATGCACAGGGAGCCATGCGGGGGCTTTAAAGCGGAAGCGTGGCATGATCTCATGGAGGGGAAACCAAGGCTCAGAGGTAAATTAACTTGTTGTTGTTGACCTTGGTGCTCTGGTGGAGCAGGCTTCGGTGTCAGGCAAATACACAGGAAGTGGGTGTTGGGAAGCTATCAATGTTCTGCCGCCGAAGACCTCCAGGAAAACACGGGCAGTGGAGCCAGCTGGGTTTACCACGCGCAGCCGGGGCGACTACACACCATGGGGAACTGCGGGGCGTCTCAGTGAGAATTTGAGGGTGTGAGAGCCTCTTACAGAGCCTGGGCTTTGGCTGGGTGGTTCTGGGGAGAGCGTAAGGGCCTGGGAGCTGGCTTGGGGGTGTGTGACACCAGGAAGCAGGGACAGATCTGGGGCTGAGGCTCTTCGCAGACATTATCTCCACGGAGGGCAGGCTAGAGCCGTCATTGGTAAAGAGGCAGCGTCACCCCTGTGAGCCAAGAGTGCGAGACGTTCGGCACTTTGTAGCCTGGACCCAGGTGTTTGCAGCCTGTGCTGTGTTTGCGTTTTGTCTCGTGCCACTGTGGTCACGGAGTGGCCTTGACTGATGCTGACGTCCTGGGAGGTGACTTCCACGGGAGAACACCGAGGCCAGCAGCCAGCGCCAGGCCAGCGAATGGCTGTCAGGTGCTGCTCTGCTCCTTTTCAAAACGCGCCGTTTGCATAGCATCCGTGATGGAAATCCAGTCCGGGAAGGAGCAGAACCGAACCCTGACCAGCTTCGGAACGCCACTGAATCTCCAAGACCTGGACGCCGGTGGCGCTGACCTGCCTGTTTCTGCACTACACCCGGACAGTGGAAAAACGCTTCCCTGTTTTACACAGCCTCACTGAGATACAATTCCTATGCCATCAAATCCACGCCTAGAAAAGTACACTGCGGTGGCTCTTAGTGTGGCTGCAGATACATGCCACCATTACTGCTACCTAGTCCCAGCCCGTTTTCCTCGTTCCGCACAGAAACTCTATTGGTGGTCACTCCCCACTTCTCCCTTACCCGCGGCCACAGCCCGAGGTGACTACTAATCCACCCTGTCTATGGGTTTTCCTGTTTTGGACAGTTTTCCTCACTGCAGCTGCAACCTGGTGGTTTCTCCATACCCGAAGCGGGAAGCTGGATCCTGGGCCGCTACTGCCCCCTATTGCCTGGTGCCTGTAAGACAGGATCCCTCAAACTTGCAGGCACAGTCACTCACCTACGTGGCGTTTGACCAGATAAGCCAGGCACGTGGCGTTCTTCCTTTACTGATAAGAGATGATGTAACATAACTAAGATCGCGCAGCTACGTGCAAACTGGAGTAACAACCTAGGTCTTCTCATCCCCTGGCCGGTTCAAAGAACTCAGCTAACTGGTCACGCGTGAGGTCCTTCGTGGGCCCGAGAGCACAGCATGTACAGTGCCTCGGGAGGGACGTGGGCCGATGAACTGCTAGAGCTACACCCCGGAGGCACAAATCTGCGTCGCAAGCGCTAGTCTTTGGCAGAAGGATGTTCAGGAACATTTAGGAGACGAGAGTGGGCGACTCCTGAGTGGGGCTTTGAGGGATGAGTAGGAGCATGTCAGCAAGCAAAAGGCGGTGGGCGGCGGGGTCCTAGCAGCTGGCAAGAGCTGAGCGGGTACGGAGTGGCAGCGAGACTTGGCGCAACTGAGAAGATTCTAATTTTGGAGAAATCGGACTCAGCCAAAACAAGTTTATCACAGTAAAATAAGCTGCATTAGCCGTAAGTATAGATCTTCTTCAGATCTAGTCGTTGTTAAGAAAAAAAATGCAACACGCATGTACCCTTCACTCATGGGGAAGATGTGAAACATTCCAAATATCCCGGGAAGTACCCCTCCCCGTTTACATGTCCCCGCCCCCGTCCTTTCCCGGTCGGTTTTCGCGGGGGGAGAGAGAGGAGGCCAACATGAAACCTCAAAGCCCTTGGCTGCCGCCCCCATCTCCCACTCCTCCTATTCCCACTGTTGCCTCCAAATCTTTCGCCATCTTCCTAAACCATCCTAGGAGGGAACTGCAACCGCGCGGAGGAGGTTTCTCAATCCTGTCGCTTTCTTACACCATCCACGTGAACCGCAGGCTGCGCGCGAGGCGGGAAAGGCAGGTGGGGCCGGTGTTTTGTGGCCCTTCCGAGCCACCGTCCAGGCTCGGGCCGCGCGCAGCCGCCTTGTCCCTCCGCGGCCGCCGTGCGTCCGTTACGTGGCAGGTGCCGGCGCCCGCCAATCCCCGGCGCCCGCATCAGCCCCCTCGGGTGGCGCAGCCGGAAGGGGCGGAGCTGAGGCGGTGGCGGCTGAGAAGGCAGCGGCGGCGGCGACGGCGGCGGCTGTGGAGGCCGCAGTCCCGGTCCCGGCTTCGGCCCCAATCCCACTATGGTGACGCTCGCGGAGCTGCTGGTGCTCCTGGCCGCCCTCGTGGCCACGGCCTCTGGCTACTTCGTCAGCATCGACGCGCACGCCGAGGAGTGCTTCTTCGAGCGGGTCACCTCGGGCACCAAGATGGGCCTCATCTTCGAGGTGGCCGAGGGCGGCTTCCTGGACATCGACGTGGAGGTGCGGGCCCGCTGCCGGCCACCGAGGCGGCGTCCCGCGGCCGCTCGGGGGTTGGCGGCCTCCGGGGCCCGCGCGAGGCTTGCGACGGCGCGGGGCCTGGAGGCGGCGAGTCGAGTTTTGGGAGGGGCCGGGGCCACCGGCGCGGCGACCCCCCTCCTGACCCTTTCCCCCGCCGCCGCCCGCCCCGTGCTCCCCGCGGGGCGCGGAGCGGCTGCTCAGTGGCTGCGGGTTGGCGGCGCGGACGGCGGGTTCCCGCGGGACCTCTGGCCGAGCTTTGTGGGCTGGGCGCCGCGTGTCCTCTCCCGGCCCGGAAGGCGCTCCCGCGTCGCGGCTCAGTGGTGGCGGGACCCGATCCGGGCCGCAGCGGCGTTCCGTCTCGCTACGGGTTAACGTTGGAACGGGGTCCAGAAAGTTTGGGAAAAGTGGATCCGAAGTTACTGAGGAGTGCCGCGCGGACGTTCGCGTCGTCGTCCTTTCCTTTCTCGGGAGACGACCCGCGTGTGTCACGCGTCTTGACACAAGTGCCCACGGAAACCGTTCAGCCCCCTCCGACTAGGGGAGAGGTGGGCCTGGGTCGTGACTTAGGAGTAACGATTGCAGTGAGTTAACTGGAGAAAAGGGGAAACCTTATTAAGAAATCATCAAGTCCCTAGATTTCCTTCTATGTCGTCTTTTAAACGAAAGGAATGGTTCGCCTCTAACCTTCTGGAGGTGGGGGCATCACATGGAATGAATATCTAAAGCCACCCGTTAGCATGATTAATGGGTTGAAGGATTTTCCATTTGGCAGTGAACCTTAGCGGAGCTGGGCACGATTATGCAACGCAAGTGAAGCCCAGGACTGGGGCCACAGTGGAAGGAGTGACGGGCGGAATTAGCTGAGGCCACAGAGCTCAGCCAGGCGGGTGCCCAGGGCTGCAGGTGGGTGGTGGGGCACTTTGGAGGAGGAACGGAGGCGAGCTGGGCCCACCAGCTGTTTTGTGGCAGGTGGGGACGTGCGCCCCGGTCTCCTGGTCTCCAGTCTGGTCCTTTCCTTCAGGCTCCCCGGCGGCTCAGATAAAACAGGTCCCTTCCCTGGTTGCAGATAATCAACCCGGAAAATCTAGACGGGCACCTCGCCCACAGTTGTTCTTTTAAAGAGGGGTTTGTTTTGATGCTAAGGGCTGCACCTTTACCCGTTGCTTGGGGGCATTAGGCCACTTGGAGACCAGGTGGAGGGTGCGGCTTTTGTCTCTGAGGGGTTTGCGTTTCCGTGGAAGGAGGAGCACAAATGTAGTCAGAAAGGTGTTTGTAGGCAGAGACCCTTGTTTCAGAAGGGGGAGCCCAGAGAGGTCGCTGTCACCAACCCACGTGGAGCCAGGTGACGTGCTCTCCGTGGTGAACATCCTGCCGCCGGCAGACAGCACTTGGGAAGAAGTTCACGGTCGGCAGTCTGTCGTGACATGGCCTGCGTTTCTCTCCCGCCTGCAGATCACAGGACCCGACAACAAAGGGATCTACAAGGGAGACCGGGAGTCCAGCGGGAAGTACACGTTCGCCGCTCACATGGATGGAACATACAAGTTCTGCTTCAGCAACAGGATGTCCACCATGACCCCGAAGATCGTGATGTTCACCATCGACATCGGGGAGGCCCCCAAAGGGCAGGACATGGAGACAGAAGGTGAGGGGCACATGCCGGAAACCTCTGTCCGGTTCTGGGGTGGGTGTCAGTTCTGAGCATTTTCATGCTCTGGAGTATTTGATTTCTCTTTCTGGGTTCATCCACTGTCTTTTCCCCCCTTGCCTCCTCTTCCGTCCGGTGTCTTTAAAGTCAGAAACTTTCGTGAGGTGTACTTTTACTTTTCCAGATCTCCTGATTAACAAAGAGAAGTTTCTGGAAGATCACGTTTATATTTCAGTTCCTCACAGGCGCCCCTCTGCAGCTCGGTCACCCTGTACACGGGCGAGCATGTGGGTCGCGTGTGTCCCAGGTGGCTTGTTCTGTGAATTCGCCCATCCTGGCACTCGTGTCTGTTTGCTCGTTTGTGTTCATGACTAGTGTAGCTGAACTTTTTGTCGTTTCTATTTTCTGTGTGTTTATATCTTACACTTCTCCGTAGGTGGTGGAGATACCTGGGACGGTACGTGGACTGCTTTTTGATGGCATCCTGAGTTTTCGCATTTCTGTTTGCTATTAGCTAATTCCTGCTTTCCTTCTTTCTAACCTCAGTTTGCTGGCATGAGAGTGTTTTTTTTTTTGTTTTTTGTCTTAATTAAAAAAATACGAAACACCACCCTGCGCCTAGATAGTGTTTGGTTGTTTTTATTGGCTGCCAGAAGAGGCAGGTTCGGTCATCTTCAGAAGTGCTGGGGACACAGCCACCAGGAGTCGGGTGGTGCCGTCCTGCTGTGCTGTCGCTCGAATGCCGGAGGGCGGAGGTGGTCACCGTCACTGGACCAGTGAAAGTCTCAGTGAGACGCAGCTGATAGCGAAGGGTGCCATTGACTTTTAGGAAGCGTGTGGTTGGCTCGTTTTAATGGTGATTGAAGTTTTCTAACTTGGAACTTGGTATGAAATGCATTTCTAGGAGCTGTGTCTAGATACACTAACAAAAGTTCTTTCAGCCACACTTTGCAGTTTGCTTAGTTTTTATTTCTCAGCTGACCAACTCTGAACCCTGAAATGATTCTTCTGGATGAATCGTGTGCCAGGAGCCAGCACATTTGGGTTTTTGCGGGGAAGAGGTGTTGGTCACAGTGCATGTTAGGATTTTTGGAAAGTAGCAGTTTGGCACATTTTACGGTACTAACGTGAAATCTGTCGTAGGTACTGAACAGTTAGTAGAGGGCTTACATCCTGAAGAAGATGGACTGTCGGTTAGGTGTTACAGTTGGTAGAATTTAGAGTCGTACTATTCAGTGGTTCCTGTGCTTCCTGTGCAGGGCCACTCGCAGTGCAGGGCTTGGCTGGTTTTTGGGGAGAACTGGGAGTTTTTTGTGTTTGTTTATCTTCTGGAAATTAATCATTTCTAAGTAGTTAGAAGTTGTTGGCTGATGAATGAGAATGTTGAATTATTCTTAAATAAATAATCTGTAACACAGTATTTAAAACTCCTGCTTCTGCTTGTGGATGTCGGTGAATGGCAGCTGTCAAATCAGGCCTCCTCTGCAGCAGCAGTTCTCAGGTCGGGATGAGTTGTGACCCCTGAGGGACATCTGGCGTTAGGAGATGTTCGTGGTTCTTAGGGCCTGGCGGGTGACCCCACAGTGTGCCGGGCAGCTGCCGAGGGGTCGCCTGGTCCGGCACGCCACCAGCGCCGCTCCTGAGAGCCCTGCTGTAAAGGCCCCGCGCTGTGCACGCGGCTCCCAGGGTGACGCTGAGGTGCGGTTGAGATTGTAGCCCCACCGCCTTCGGGGGGTGGGCCCTTGGCCTGGCCAAGAAACGTGGGGGCTCCGGGTGAGGCCCCGCCTTGGCCAGGGACAGAGAGACCCCTCCAGGGGAAATCTCCCCTTGTGGTGGGAGCTTCTTCCTGTCTGTTTCCCCAGTCCCGTAAGGTAGTATGTTCCCCTCGTACGGACCTCTGGCCCAAGACAGCGCCCGGTTGTAAACCTGGGGCAGCTGAGAGCTGGGCCCCCTGCAGTGCCTGCCACCCCTGCCACAGAGGAGCCGCTGCCTTGACTCGCACGGAGGACGCGTGCGCCGCCCTGGACGCTCCGCACAGGTCCTCACGTCTTCTCCGGCCGGCTGCGGGGCCTCGCGCGTCTCTGTTCGCGCTGCTGCTGCTGCTGCTGCTCAGTTAGCCGTAGGGTTCCCTGAGTGGGTTAGTCCCCGGGTGCTGTTAGGGCTGCGTTGTTAGGAGCACTTCGTGCCCTCTGCACGCCCCTCCCCGTCAGTGTTCCCCGTTCCTGGGGGGCGGGTAGTGACCTTCACTCAGGAGCAGCGCAGGAGAGCAGATTCCCTGGGGCGGTTCTCCTTCAGTTAGCAACAGCTGGGCAGGGTAGTTTCTGTCCTGGAGGAGCTTCTGCTGCTGGGAGTGACTTTAACAATAACAAACGCTTGGAGAAGCACGCTGTCACCAGGGGTCCAGAGTGGTGTCTGAGCCATTTCTAGAAACAGCTGCTTTTGTGTGTCTTCTCTGAGGAGTATTCTTATTGCTTTGTGAATACATTTCCAACAGAGATTCCACATATATGCTGACGTGTGTTAAACCCTCCCGCAGCTCACCAGAACAAGCTAGAAGAAATGATTAACGAGCTGGCAGTGGCGATGACAGCCGTGAAGCACGAACAGGAGTACATGGAAGTGCGGGAGAGAATACACAGAGCAAGTGAGTGCGAGCGGGTGGAGCCCGCAGCTCCGCTCGGGGCCGACCCAGCAGGCGGCCTCTGCCGTCTGTACCGGGGAGCTGGCACACGCTGCCGCCGTGATGCGCTGACCTGGAGAAGCCCCTGTGCCAGGACCCCGTGCCAGGACCCCGTGCGAGGGTGTTTCCCGAGTGTGTGTGTGTGCAGCCCCTTGTGCCGCACCAGTTTGCTACGCAGACCCACATCCGAAACCAGTAAATGCTATTACGGTTCAGCCCAAGCTACCACGAGTTGTTAAAAAATGTGGTTAGTTGAAGAATAAGCTAATCGTTTTTTTTCTTTTTTAAATCTTTCTTCACCTGGGGATATGTCTTCATTGATTTTTAGAGGGAGAGGAAGGGAGAGAGCGAGAGCAAGAAACATTGATGTGAGAGAGAAACATCGATCGGTTGCCTCCCGCATGCACCCTGACTGGGGATCGAACCTGCAACCTAGGTATGTGCCCTGACTGGGAATCAGACGTGCAACATTTTGGTGTACGGGACAACGCTCCAACCAACTGAGCCACCCGGCCAGGGCGCTAATTGTTTTCTTAAAGCAGAAAGGAAAAACATTCCAAAATGGGCATTGTGTGGGTTTTTAATAACATCTACAATTTTTGTGCCAGTATGATTACTATTATATCCTCAGATGTAGCTTTTTTCCAAACGTGGAAGGTTTAGTATAGTTAAAATAGCAAGTTCAAAAACATGAACGTAGGCAGTGGCCAAGTGAAGACCCGCTTGGGCTCCCGAGTTTGTCACCTGGGAACGGAGAGTGGGTCTGTCTGTCCGCAGTGATGACCGGAATCCCCGTTAGGTGGCGAAACCCTGGCTAGCCCATGGTGTAGCCTCAAGTAGAACGCTTTTGCGGCTGTCATTAGGGGCACCGTATCGACACGCGGACCAGACAGTGTGTTTCAGATCCAGGTCCACGCGTGTGGTTCCGTGTCTTTCAGCCTGTGAGTCGTTCTTGGGGACAGACCTCACTCAGAGCGCAGTCTCGTCTGTAGATGCGAAGCGGCTTAGGTCCGCAGTCTTGCTTCTGAGGCCGGGGCAGGGAGGAGGAGCGGCAGATAGGTACAGGTGACTTCTTCAGTCGGTGGCTCCCGCCCTGCCTCTCACACCTGCTGTCGGCCCTGTGGGGAAGGAGCGTGGGCCCTCTTCTCCCGGGGAGGGTGATGAGTGAGCAGAGCAGGTTGGACAGGCGGCCCGGTCTCACTCTTGGGGGCGTGGGGTGCGGCCCGAGGGACGCTCAGGCCCGTGCCTCTGCCCACCAGCCTCAGGTGCACTCATACCGTCTTCACCCGCTTACCCCCTCCCCCCCTGGCCCACCTGCCAGGGGCCTGCTGGGGGCCGGCTGCTCCGGAGAAGCCCGAGGGCTGAGGGCTCTCCCTGCTCGGCCGCTGTCGCTGGCGCAGACCAGGCGGCTGTGAAGCAGGAGCGGTTCCTGGGGACGGAGCAGCAGAGGGAGCGCTGCCTCCCGGCCCGTGGGGGCGGCCGGCCCTGTCCGCCCAGCCTTCCTGTGACCGAGGCGCCCTCTCTCGAACAGTGGACTTTTAGACGTTCAGTGTAATTTTGCAAATGAACCAGCTCCCCCATCTCTGTTTTCTGCACCCCTTCCGACAGCACTTCTCAGAGGTGGACGTGAGAGCGCTTTTTATTGCAGTGTCGCAGTAATGCTGTGCTGCTTCCAGATCAGGTGCACACGTGAGTGGCGTGAGCACGGCGTCTTATGCAGACACTAGGCATGCACGTTCCTAGCTGGCTGCTCTGCCGTGTTACCGTGCTTCGGCGTGTTCGGTTTAATCTTAAAGATGCAATCGTCTGTAAGTGAAGGGAGATGTACATACTTCTTTTTCCACGGTTGCTTAATTTGAAGTACTTGCCCTTTCAGGCACAATCTTAAAATGCTCGTCCTTCACAGTTAAGCTAGAAATCGGTCACTGAGTTTTCAGCAGAAGTGAGCTTGGTGCTGTGGAGTCAGCACTGACTTGCATGTGGGTGGCGGAGGGAGTTCTGGGTGGCATTCTCGGGCGTGCCTGTTCTTACTCTGGGGAAGAGCCACGCTGTTTTTTTGTTTGTTTGTTTTTGTTTTTGAGAAACTGAATTATCCTTTTGGAAATACATCGATTTTCTTAAACATTTTATTTATTTATTTTTAGAGCAAGAAGAAGGGAGGGAGAAAGAGAGGGAGAGAAACATCAATGTGTGGTTGCCTCTTGCGTGCCCCCCACCAGGGACCTGGCCTGCAGCCCAGGCACGTGCCCTGACTGGGAATTGAACCTATGACCCCCTGGTTTGCAGGCTGGTGCTCAGTCCACTGAGCCATACCAGCCAGGGCTGGAAATATGCTGATTTCTTTTCAGTTATTTTTTGGTGACCATGAATCCAGTAGCTGTTAAAATTCTCGTTAATAGTTTACAAATAGTATATATACATCTAAAAATTATTATACTAGTAATTGCAATTGTTTCTAATATTGGTCATGGACAGAAAAACCAGGAAACTGTGTTGATAATTTTTAAAATTATCACACAGCTAAGGCTGTGGACTTGGTCGGACACCGGAGAGAGTGTGACATAAGCTGAGCGGAACAAGGTAGCGCGGCCAGGACTGGGGCCGGTGGGACCCGGCCTTTAGCTCACGAGCGGGCTGGGCCATGGGGCCCCTTCGGTTGGGTGGCACCACCAGTGTCCGTCCGTCTGTGAAACCGGAACTCTCCCCTCCTAGAACGAGTGCCAAGTACATAGTAGGTGCTCAGTAATCCTTGTTTAAAAAAAAAATACTTTGACACATCTTGATTTGGTAAGTAGTGCTTTTTGGGTAACTCGGTGATCTTGAAATGTCTGAAATTTTTTAAAGTCAATTTTCTGGTGCAGAATAAAGAGGTTATAATGTAGGGACACCGCAGCGTGAGGGAGAAAGGAGGTACAATTGGGCCTTCACCCTAGAAGTGTAGCCTCGGGCGGCTCACTTTTCCTCTCCTTTCCGGTGCATAGGCAAAGCGGACCGGACTCTGCATCACCGAGGTTCCGTTTCGGTGTAAGGTCCCCGCGTCCAGGTGGGCGGAGCTGCTTGGAGACGGACGTGTCCAGGGCGCTAGGGGTGGTGGGGGTGGTGTGCAGGCGGCGCGCTCACACAGCAGGACAGGGGTGATTTTTGATGCCTCTGTGGGTTTGGTGGTGGTTACTGTTAAAATGTGTTTGTTTCTCCTCAACAGTAAACGACAACACAAATAGCAGAGTGGTCCTTTGGTCCTTCTTTGAAGCCCTTGTGCTAGTGGCCATGACATTGGGACAGATCTACTACCTGAAGAGGTTCTTCGAGGTCCGGAGGGTCGTTTAACAAGCTCTTCCTCAAGATCCGGAACCCACAGCTCACTGTTCATCAACCTCTTAGTCATAAAAACGGCATCAGTTTGTATGTGTTGATTTCTGAATTGTACATTCACAGCTTATGTTTCTTTGTAAAGAACAGATGTTGGGGAAAAACACCTTTTTTAGGAAAGTGATAGTGAAAATTTGACACTTGATTGGGACAGTTTCTTATTGACTTTTCCTCCTTCATACAGGTCCTCCCAGGGCTCGAACACTGTACATGAAACGTAGGCCTGTAGTCCTTATTATACCTTCGTTTTCCTAACGAGTGCAGTTTGTTCATGATAGTGCTTTACTAAAACGGCCGCATTCTTTTGGCCCCTCACCCTGCGATCCTGGCCTTCGGAGATGCGTTCTGTGTGGTCCTCGCGAGGAACGCCAGTCTGAGCCTCCCGCTCTCTGCCCGCCCGGGGGCAGAGCTCTGTGGCTTCGGCGCACGCTGCCAGGCTGGCGCATTTACCCTCTGTCTTGTTTTTGCTTAAAAGATGAGGCAACCCAACATTCTCCCCCTTAAATTTTCACTTCGAACCATAGGACTTCACCTTTACTAAATTGATGACAGAGCAGCTAATAACCATTTTTTTATTTCTGCCTAACCTTGTAAGACATTTTTATTCAAGCCAGCCCTCGGGGTGCTTCAGCCAGCGGGGCTCGCTTGCTCTCTGTGCCGGCCCCCACCCGCTCCACTCCGGGCACGTGGGAGGTGTGCAGCCGCGCCAGTGGGAAGTCTGGGCTCCCGGTGGCGAAGGGGTAAATGCAGCCTCTTGGGCTTCATTGCGGTGAGTGATTTGCAGCCACTATTTTATTTTTGATCGGTGGCATCTGGCCGCTCATTCATTAGGGTGCTGGCAGCATGGTCAGTACTAGGGTTTTTGGTTGTTTTTCTTCGGTCTCCTTTTGGCACATGTGAATTTTGTTTTGTATAAAACGAAATGACTTTCTCTTGGTCTCGGATGATGGATTTAAAATTGAAGGAGCATCTGGTTTTGGTGTGGGGATGGTCCAGGATTATGTTGTGACTGATGTATATTAGTTACTTTTTTTTTGGATCTTTGCAAAAGTAAAACTACAAGTAACAAGTTTTATATGATTAATTTAAATTTGTTACAGGTTTTCATGTTCAGGATAAGCAATTTTTCAACCTTGGGTGAAAAAAACCGTCTCTCTGTGTGAGAGCACGTCCAGAGGAATTACACCGTGTGCATTAGAAATTGGTTGTGTATCAGATCTGCCCCAGGTTCAGTAAATAAATAATTCTTTTTAAAAAGTCTTTGTACTGTTTTATTGTTGATTAGTTCACATCTGTTAGATACCAGTTTTCTGTTCATACTCGAAATGAGACAGGCCCATGTTCTCTGGGTAAGAATGCCTATGACTTTTTGTGTCTATACCCTGGAGGATAGTGAACAGGGTTCCAGTTTTAGGTTTCCCTGTGTGGTTTCTTTGGGTCAGTGTTAATATCTTAAGTATTTTTTCCATTTGGGAAAAAAGTTTTGAGTGATTTTTATTCAACCACCTGGTTAATGAATGTGGGGAGTTTAGGAGAGAGTGGTTTTGCCCAGGGCTCCCAGAGGGAGAGTGATGGGTGAGACCCGAAACCCGATCTCTCCCTTCGGCAGCGACTCCTCGCCCTCCACTCCACTGAGGTCCCGCGAGCCGTACCAGAGGCCTGATTCACGGAGCACAGGGGAACGTCCTGGCAAGATGCCGAACGCTTGACACCGTCTGTCGCACTCACTCTTCAGAACCACCACTACCCGGGCCTTCCGAATCCTCCTCCTGGAAATAAACAGGCTGGCAGAGGCCGCAGGTTCAGAAGGTCGGAGGCAGAGCCCCCAGCGCGGGTGCATGCAGCGGCGCCCTTTCCCTCCGCCCCTGCTCTCCGGCGGCCTGCGTCAGTCTCACTTCCGGGAAGCTCGGTGCCCGCTCCGAGGGTGCGGTGAACGCACGTTCCGGTGAAAACGTCCTGGGCTTTCTGTTCTCGCTTCCTTTAGTCAGACAATGGAGTCCGCATGGGTACTGTTTTTGTGTGTTCATTCCAAAATACTGTCCGTGTGCTGCCAGGGTAGCCACTGGGGCAAATAAAAGGGAAGTCCCCCATTTTGGGGTTTACCTTTTAGTGGGGGAGATGAAGTGAGTGTGTCAGTAATTGTAAGCTCTGGGGTGAGTGGTTTCAGTAATCAGGACAGGAAGGCATCGCCGAGATGCCCACGGAGCGGAGGGGGCTGGGGGCGGGGGCGGCGCAGGCACGCAGCCGGAGAGGGCAGTGCCCACGGAGCCCAGCACACGATGGGATCTGGGATCGGCAAAACTTGCTCAGTGCATGCGCGTGGACAAACGGATGGCCCAAGCCGGTGGTGAACACGGAGTCCTAAACAAGACCATAACTTTCTCAGAAGTAAACCATCATTTATCAGGTGGCAGGCTTCGGATCCCCTCCATCAACCCTATCTTGTATCACTGTTAACCTGGGGCTTCGGGGCTGGGGTCCGTTTCTGTCCACTCCCCGCAGCCCCTCGTTGGCCAGCGCGGTACTGTGCTGCCCTCTGCCTCCGATTGGCGGAGAAAGCGAGAGAGCCGGGCGGAATCCCTCCCGCCAAAATATGCCCGCTCGGTGTGGAGAGGCGCCCCGAGCCCATGTGGCCGCGCAGCCCGGGTGGCACCACTCCCACTGGGCCCCCGCCGCCGGCTTTCACTCTCCCGAACTCGGCTTTCCCACTCACGGGTGGAGAGGGTCCCTTTTCCGCGCTCCGGAACTCAGCGGCTCGAGCGTGGTTCCCGGACGGCCGGGCCTGCGACCGGAAGCGGAAGTGCTCTCCGGCGCCACACCTAGGAACTCCGGGTGGTGGCGGCGGCGCGCTATGGAGCACGTGACGGAGGGATCCTGGGAGTCGCTGCCGGTGCCGCTGCATCCCCGGGTGCTCGGCGTGCTGCAGGAGCTGGGGTTCCCGTACATGACGCCGGTGCAGGTACCGGGCGCGGCGCGGGGAGGCGGGTCCTCCGCGCGCAGGGGCCAGGCGGAAATGGCCGGCTCTGCGGCGCCGGGCTCCCGCCGAACGGGTCGCGGCTGGTCGGTGTCAGCATTGCGACCCACTCCTCCAGCGGGGCTCTCACTCCTCCAGCGGGGCCTGCCGCCGCGTCTTCCGGCGGCGCGCACTCGCGTGGGGCGGGGGGATGCCGAGCGGGCTGGAGACTCCGGCTGGGCGGGGCGGCGGGCGGCGGCACACCTGCGCCGCGTCTTCACGCCCCCACGCGCCTCGGCCCGCGGGCGCCCGGACACGAGCGCCTGCCCCTGCCGCTCCAGCGGCCGGACGTGGGGCGGGTGATTGATTTAGTCTCCCTGGGCTTCATCTCCCTTCTCTGTGAATCGGCGAAAGTGACCTTGCCGGCCCGCGTAGGCTGCTGTGGGATTCCGTGAGACAACGTGGGCCCGTAATGGGAGGTAGCTGGGTAAATGTTACCGGCCGACGTCGCTGTTAACTGTTGTGTGGGCCGAGGGACGTGTCCTGGCCCAGCTTACTCATTTATTTAAGAAATTTATTGAGGACCTGTCAGGTGCCTTTTTCTAAGCTCTGGCGATTCTGCAGGGTTGGTCCCCACTCGTGAGTTTTATTTCTAATGCAGGAGAGAGAGAAAGAGTAAAGGAAGGAGGTTGTCAGCTGCTGCTAAGTATCAGGAAGGAACTAAAACAGACTGGGGGGGGGGCAGGGAGGAGAAAGGCCCAGGAGAGGGTGTTCGGGAAGGCCCCGCTGGGGAGGTGTCACGGAGCCGATACCTGAATGATGGAGAAGGAGCTGGCTATGGGGTGACTGGGCGGGGTTCCAGCAGAGAGAAAAGCCTGTGCAAATGCCCTGGGGCAGGAAATGGGCTCGGTTCCTCCCTGGAGGCTGGAGCCTTGGGAGAAGTGTAAGAGATGAGCACAGCAGGGTCCACGTGGCGGAGGGTCTTGTAGGAGCTTGGCTTTTTATTCTAAGTGCAGTGGGAAGCCATCTTCCATGGAAAGCAGTGCACCGGGACAGGGGCGTGACCAGAGGGTAGAGAGTGGACTTGAAGGGTTGAAAGGAGAAGCGAGGAGGCCAAGTAGTGAGGAGGCCAGTGTCCTGGAGAGATGGTGGTGGCTTGGCCTGGGGAGGAAGCGTGGATATTGAGAAGTCAGGTTCTGGGTCGCTGTAGGGTTGCCGAGGGACCAGAGGAAGGGGCTGCAGGAGACAGGAGCCTGGAGGGACCCTGAGGTTTGTATCCGTGGTGTCTGGGCAGGTGGTATGTGTCACCAAGACGACTGGGAGCGGGTAACACCCTTCAGAGGGAGATGCAGGAGGGCTCTGTTTTGAAATGTTGCGCCGGGGGGTGCATGTGGCCCTCAGGAAAGATGGGGGAAACAGGGAGGGCTGGAGATGAAACTTGGGGTGCTGTGTGCCACGCCTGGGGATGTAGTGCCAGCGAGGTCCCCCACCTCTGCCGCCAGAGCTGTGGGTCGAGGTCTGTGTCGTCCACTCCGGCTGTCACTAGACACACCTGGCTCCTGCACACTTGGAGGAGGGCAGGTCCCGACGGCGACGTGCTCTAGGTGTGAAATGCACGTCGTTTCGGGAACTTCATATGATACGAAGAATGGAAACGGTCTCATTAACTTCTAAAATATTGACTACGTATCAGTGTGGCAATAATTCACATGTGTTGGGTTAAATAAAATGCTAAAATTCATTCCACCTCCTCCTCCTTACAAACCTTAGTGTGGGAACGGAGGTTTTAGAACCACGTCTGTGGCTCGCACACTCGTGGACCTCAGGGGTCTGCAGCGGTCCCTGCGCCAGTGACTCTGTCACGGGCTGTCCTGCCCATCGCAGGCCACTGGATGGCGCCCTGGCCTCTGGCGCCTCTCCGCACCATGAGCACCCACCACCACTGGGTTTGACAGCCAAAACGTCTCCAGGCCAAGTGTCCCCGGGGCGCAGGGACCAGTTATTAGAGAGGTCTGATGTGCTGTGATGGGGTGCGCTCAGCCTCGGGGAGCAAGGAACGGGGACTGGAGGGGCGACCCTGAAGCCAGGCCCTGAGCCTGCGTGACGTCTGGCCGAGGAAGGCTGTCCCCCCACGCCCCTTTCCAGCCCCAGGTTTCAGGAGGGTGGAACCAGAGTGAGCGCGGTCTTTGTTCTCTGATGCCGGAGCCGGACGGGACCGCACAGCTCAGTGTCTGCAAACCCTCTGGTCCCCAGGGACAAGTGGGCGGGTGGCGCGGGACCAGACTTCAGGTTGCGCCCTGCCCACATCTGTGTAGACACGGTAGCCACGGCGCCTCTGAGCCCGCCCCTCTGGGTGCCCTGTGGAGACTCAGCTCAGAGTCCGCTTTGGGGTGGGGGCCACCCAGTAGGTAGGTCCCCAGGGCTCTGGCCCCGTGGGCGGGGCCGTGGCCTTCTCTAACCCGTGCCTCGCCGCCTCTCTCTCCAGTCCGCCACCATCCCTCTGTTCCTGAGGAACAAAGACGTCGCGGCGGAAGCGGTGAGTGCCTGGTCCCCGCGGCCCGTCCTCCCGCGCTCCCCCCACGGTGAGCCGAGAGGAAAGGCCGACCCCGCCCCCTCCCGCCTCAGGTCACCGGCAGCGGGAAGACCCTGGCCTTTGTCATCCCCATCCTGGAGATTCTCCTGAGACGGGAAGAGAAGCTGAAAAGGAGGCAGGTGAGGACGGCCTGTGCTGTGTTTCCCGGGTCACCGGAGAGCTCGCAGCCCGAGGAGGGAATAGAGGCGTGGTCTGTTCCCATCGTTCACGGTCGCGGCGTCTGAGAGCTGGCCTCCCCGAGAGCGTGTTCGCCCTCCCAGAGCCGGTGCCCACGGAGCTCCTGCCTCGCCGCCGGCTCGTGTGGAGCAGCCCCAGTGCCCGGCGCGGTTTGGGCAGGGGGCTCTGGCTTCCCGCTTCGGCCCTCAGGCCGGAAACAGGGTCCTTTTCACGGGCGGCTCACTGCCGCGGTGTCTGCGTTTTTGTTGGTGGCTTCGCCGTTCACATGGCCCCGGCACAGTGCCGAAGCGCGGTCCAGGGTCCCTGAGCCCGGGGGGCTGCGACGCGCCCTGCGGGGGTGGGGAGAAGGTGCGGTAGACGAACTTCGTTCAGGGGTGAGTGACGGTGCTGCCGGCCGAGTTCGGTGTTAGTGAATTCAGAGCACGTATCAAACAGGTGTCTTCAGACAGACGCAGAAACTGAGCTTCTCTAGTGATTGGTTGGTGGAAACGTGACCAGATGCCTGCAGGACCCCCCCCCCCCCCCCCCCCCCGCCCCGACCCTCCAGGTTTCCCCTGGGGGCGGCGGCTCGGCAGTCTCGGACTCAGGGACTCAGGGTCCCAGGGTCCCTGGCCTGCCACAGAGCAGAGCTGCCGTGGACAACAAGAACTGACTGACTCAGAGCAGCTGTCAGGCCTGGTGACCGGGCGCTGCTGGCCGGGCCCAGGAAGTGAGGTGGCGGCAGTGTGTGCTCCGCCTGCAGGCCCCGTGGGCTGCTCCTCACCGTGTCCCTCCCCCATGTGCGCAGGTCGGGGCCATCATCATCACACCCACTCGGGAGCTGGCTGTTCAGATCGACGAGGTGCTGTCGCATTTCACGAAGCCCTTCCCGCAGTTCAGGTAAAGGGACGCAGCGTCCCTGGGGGCCGGGGGCCGTGGTGCTGCCCGGCCCGCTCAGGGGTCTGCGTCTTGTTTCAGCCAGATTCTCTGGATCGGAGGCAGGAACCCCGGAGAGGATGTTGCGAGATTTAAGGAACACGGGTAAGACTGCTCGCCGCCGCCTGGTTCTTTGCTTGCCCTTGGCCGAGCCCGGGAAGAGCTGATGCATGATCTTGGCCTGACCGGAACCGCCGCCCCCTCCCCAGAGAGGCTTTTCCTCCACGCCAGTCTCCCGTGTTGCTCCCGGTTCCTTCCCTTCAGCCCTCATGAGCGTGCCCTCCAGTGAGCCGCACCCCTGCAAGGGAGGGCGGTCTGGGGTGCGGGCCCCCCACCCCTCCTCAGCTGGCTGCGTGGGGCTCTGAGCGCTTGCTGTCATCAGTCTGAGCTCCCCAGTGGCTTCCCCCCTCCCAGGCGGTCTCCTTGCCCGGGGCCCCGGACCCTCAGATACCTACTCGCCTGCCCGGCATGTCCCCGGGCGGCTCACAGCTGCTGCAGACTCGTCTCAGATGGGCCTTCCACGTCACCTGCAGCCCCCGTCCCTCCCTCCGCCCATGTGCTCCTGGAGTCCAGAGGCAGCCTGGACACCTCAGGGTCCCCGCCAGTGCTCCATGGTTACCCACCACCAGGTCCTCAGCACTTCTCTCGGCGCACACCTGACCCACTGTGACCTTTTCTCCCCCGCCCCGCCTCCCTCTGCTTCCTCCCCTGGGTCCTGCAGGAGCGCTCTCCTCTTCCTGCCGCTGCTCTTGCCCCTTGTAGCCCACCCTCCGCGTGGCAGCCGGAGCGGCCTATGTGGGTGCCAGCCTGACCATGTCTCCGGGGAAAACCCTCTGGTGGGCCCTGCCGGCCCCGAGGGTGGACGCTATAGCCAGCACCGGGCCTGCGAGGCGCCCCCACTGCAGTGGCCTGGCCTCCTGAGCCTCCAGCAGGCTTGGGGGGGAGGGTGTCGGGGCCGGGCATTGGCCTTGCCACCTTTCATCTGCAGAGCCCGGCGAGGTGCCGAGGGCGCTGCAGGCGCTTTGCAAATGGGGCGTGTGTCCCGGCCCGAGGGGCCGTCAGCCCTTCCGGCGTTGCTCGGCCCCAAGACGACTGAGGCTCGCACTGAGCAGCGGCAGGTCTCTGGTCGCAGGCCCCAGGGGGACCAGATGGGGACTGTCGTGGTTTCGAGGGCCTCACGGCCTCTGTCACGACTGTCAGCTCGACCGTTGTGTGGAAGTCGCCAGAGACCACGCGTGTGTGCAGGGGTGGGGGTGCTGCCGATGGAGTGCCACTGAAGCAGGAGGGGTGTGGCCAGGTCTGGGTGACGGCTGGAGTTTCTGGCCGAGTTTGCTGCCCTCGCCCTGGGTCTCAGCCCTGAACCAGGTCTGTGTCCCCGGCAGCACACCCCTCCCACTGGCGGGCCTCCTTCCCCGCCATGGGGACCTAGGGGGCATTCGGGGGCAGGCAGATGCGAACCTGGTGTGTGGAGTCACAGGCTCCCCAAGGTCAGAGGGTGCGGTGACGCTCGCTTCGTTTTCCCAGGGGGAACATCGTCGTGGCGACCCCGGGCCGCTTGGAGGACATGTTCCGCAGGAAGGCCGAGGGCCTGGACCTGGCCGCCTGCGTGAGGTCCCTCGACGTCCTGGTGCTGGACGAGGCGGACAGGCTGCTGGACATGGGGTTCGAGGCCAGGTACCGGGCCTCGGGCTTGATGGGCTCTGGGCGACACTGGACGTGCAAGGGGGGCAGAGGGGCCCCGGGCGGCGCCGGGCTCACTGTCTGGAGCAGCCGAGTGGGACCTCAAACCACTGGTGGTGTGCGCCCTCAGAGTCCACCCTCGATGTGCGTGCCCCTGCTTCCTCCTGAAGCGCCTTCTCCGTCCCGGGTTCTCCCACGGGTGTGTGTGCGTTTCGTGAGCGCCTCTGCCGGGGGGGGGGGGGGGGGGGGGGCTGCGGCTCCTCCGTCCCACAGCCCGCCCATCTGCAGCACACCGTCCGCGGTCTCCGGGCTCAGGAGGTTTCGTGTCTCAGCCCCACTGCCGTCTTGGGCGGCCCCGGTTGTGAACGCACAGTGCACGCGGGCACTGGGGAACGGTGGGTGGGGCGAGGAGGCGACAAGGGGAGGGGAGCGTCACCCCCCCTCGCCGCCCAGTGAGACCTGCTGCGGTCGCCGCGGCGACCGCCTCATCTCCATCGTCTTTGAGGCCCGGCTTGGGTCAGTGTGCGGCGTGTGCTGCTTATGCTGGTGGGTTGGGGCTCAGTGTGCTCCCTGGTTTTGTTTTGTTGTTTTTAGCATAAACACCATCCTGGAGTTCCTGCCGAAGCAGAGGCGGACGGGCCTGTTCTCCGCCACGCAGACGCAGGAGGTGGAGAGCCTGGTGCGGGCGGGCCTGCGGAACCCCGTGCGCATCTCGGTGAAGGAGAAGGGCGCCGCGGCCAGCAGCTCCCAGAAGACGCCCTCCCGCCTGCAGAACCACTACATGGTGAGCTCCGGGGCGGGGGGAGGAGGCTGTGGGAGGTCAAGGTCAGGCTCGCGCTCCACGCTAAAGCAGTTTGCCGAAGAGACTTAATCATCGTTTTTAATTGCACTGCTTTCAGAAAGCTGAGTTCTGTTTTTCCTTTCTTTAAATAAAACGAGGTCTGTGAGAAGTTCCTGCAGTTTTGGGGGAACCCTGTTGCTTGCGTCTTCCTGAGAGGCGAAGGTGCCGGGGACGCCAGGAAAGCGGGGCCTGGCCGTGCGCGCTGCTCCTCCTCGTGGGTTGTTTGCTGGCTCATCCGTCTGACTCGCAGCCGACATTTGCTCTTGGGGAGTTTCTCGGGGGAGGGGGCCCCCGCTTTGGTGGGTTGCAGGACACGGCAGCAGGGACCGCTGGGCGCGGCACAGTGCAGGGCGGGGAGCCCGTCTTCCCTTCTGAACGGTCGGCTGTAGTAACGGTGTTGGCAGTTCGGTCGCTTCTGTCTTCACCTGCCTGAACTATGACTCCTTAGTGTCTCTTGGCCTCCCCGTGTGTGCGTGTGCTCCGTCAGTGTGGCACATGGCTTCTCACCGACTCACGTTAGCTTTCTGCGGCACCGCCGCCGCGCAGAAACCATCGACGGTGAGTGTCCTGGGCGCAGCCCGCGTGTCCCCAGGAGAGGACGTCTGGGACACAGCACCCGCCCTGGTTGTCCTAAAAGGCGTCTGGGGACGCCGCTGCACGCGGGCACGCTCGCTGAGGCGCGAGCACTTCAGCGAGGGCCTGCCTGTGCGCTGAACATAGACTCCAAGGCCTGTGCGGGCCCCGCCTGCCCCCCAGTGGTCGAAGGTGGTTATTACACACGGGGTGCGCTGGGCACCAGCTTGTCAGTCAGGTGAGAGCAGGAGGCCGCTGGGTGGCAGCGCTCCGCTGAGCTGCAACTCAACGTTCTGTGTGTGTGGTCGGCAGCCGGGACCGTCTGACGTGGGGCTGTATCTCCCAGGTGCCGGCTCCTCCCCAGGCCGCGGGGAGGGCTTCTGGGATCAGGGTTGTTTGGTCCTGAGGACACCCCTGCCCTCCTCTCCCCTTGCCGGGGTGGCCAGGGCCACTGCGTGACAAGGCCCTTCTGCACCCGCCGGGGGACAGGCCTGTCGTTCGGCCCAGAGGGGCCCCGCAGCTCGTGGGCAGGGCTCCCATTCCCGGAGAGGGGGCTGGGGTCCGAGCAGCGTGGCCCTGGCTGTGGGCTGTCAGGGCGAGAGGCTGCCGTCCTTGTGTCAGCTCATGGGGGTGGGACGGGTTTGCAGGTCAGACGCTGCCTCTGGCGCCAGTGCCCGGAGAGCGAGGTCGAGACCAGACGGGCCCACCCAAGCCCACCCGACGTGGGCGCCGTCCTCGCCTGGGGCGGGGGGGGGGGGCACTTCTGCCTGAGGCGGGGCTGGCAGAGTGCGGGGGCTGGCGGTTCCCCGGGGGAGGGGCCAGTCTATTAGAGTCGTGGCCAGCAGTGGGGGCGTGTCTTCCCTTGTCTCCTGCTGCCTGAACTCCAGGCCTTCGCAGCTCATCAGCGTGCAAGAAGCTCAGGCTGTGCCCGCGTCGTGGTGCTGCCGTGCGGGTGAGTTCCTTAGTGTGCAGTCCGTCCGCGGAGGTGCTGACAGGTGTTGGCTTCGACGTCGCCGCGGCGGCATTGGGGACGTCCGAGCGCGGGAGAGGAAGTGCCCCAGCGAGGCTGTGGTTTTGGTGACAGCGCGGGATGCACCCGGTGGCGTCAGCGGTCCCCGGCGTAGGGTCTGAGTGCAGCGCTGGCCGCGTCGCCGAGGGGCTCTGTCTCCTCGGGGGTCTTCCAGCGACGGCGTGCGCGCCTTTCTGCCGACCGGCGGGCAGCCCGGAGCGGCGACTCCCGGGAGCGCTTACCTGGTGTGGGTGCTGGGGTCCGGTCCTGGGGTCCGGCCCTGGAGACGCTGTGACAGTAGCCCGTCCTGAGTCTGTGCTGAGCCCGGCAGTCTGACGACCATCCCGACACACGTGCCCGATGCGAGCGGGCCCTCGGATTCCTTAAGACTAAGGCTGAAGCTGAAGACTGCTGCAGACGCTATTACCGTTGGTGTACTTCCCTTTTATTTTATCAGTTTCCCTTTTTACGTTGTAGGTTTGTAAGGCAGATGAGAAATTTAACCAGCTGGTACACTTTCTTCGCACTCATAAGCAGGAAAAGCACCTGGTCTTCTTCAGGTAACGCTGCCGGGCCCTGGGGCGGGCGGGGTGGGGCCTGGCGCAGCCACGCCCAGAGCGCACGGGCGAGGCCCCGGGTGTGGGGTCCTGAGTCCGAGGTCGGCCAGTCCTGACATGGCGCCTGTCTCCGAGACGTCAGGGTCGGCGTTTCTGCAGTTGTGCTGGCCTCTCCTTCCTGTACACGTCCCCTCGTAGCTTCAAGAGGGTCACTGTCACAGCCTGGTCCTCTCTGAGTAAGGCCCGACGGAGGGGGAGGGGCGCACGGAGGGAGGGAGGCAGTGTCAGCTGCCTCTGTCCATTTCCACTGGGAGAGCGGGAAGCTTTCCCGGCGTCCCCCGACTCCTGGCCGGCTCCCCTTGGATGCTGTGGCCGAAGGGGTCGCCTGGGGCCCTCGCCGCGGACAGGTGCAGAGAGGGACTGCCGCTGTGCCCGCCTCTGCGGCGCGGGAGGCGCGGGGGCCGGCGGATCGCGGTGTCGGATCAGCCGGGCCCACGTTGCCACCTCGGGGTTTGAGCCGTTGTCAGAACGTGGCCGGGGGCAGCTGTGTGCGCTCTCTGGGTCCCCCCCAGCAGCCCCACAGACCGACCTGTGGAGGTGTGTTCTGGCAACACCAAGAGAAGCTGCCTTTCCATCGGCCACCCCACCAGTACCGTGCACTAGCCGTGCTGACCCACAGATAAGGATACAGCCTGGTGCACACGCACGTGTACGCACATGTGCAGATGCACACACGTGTGCATGCATGCAGAAGGATGTCACAAAACCGCACCCGACTGGAGGGGCAGGGAACAGCCTGGCGTTCTCTGTTCTGCTCCCAGGCCCCTGACTTGATGCCAGGCCCCAGCGGGGTGCTCCCAGGACCTGAGTGCTTCATCACGTCCTGGTGGGACTTGCGCTGGGAACTGTGAGGCCGTCTCTCAGCACAAGTGTCTCTGACAGAGGTGTTCCCGCGACAGGAGTCGGCTCAGGCTGGGGCCCCGCGGCCTGGTGCAGCCTGGTGCACCCTGGTGCAGTCTGGAGAGGGTCAGGCTGAGGCTCGGGCTCTGCCCCTCGCTCACTTTGCCTCTCTGCAAGCTCTGGTTCCCTGCTCTGTGAGAGGGCGTGACGTCACATTGTGTCCTTCCAGATGAAAGGGGCCTGGGGTGAACCTGCTCAGAGGGGCGTGGCTGGGGAGCCCACAGACTCAGAGAAGGTCGGGCAGCCAGCCATCGGGAAGACATGGGGGGTCCTCCTGCGATGTCCTCGGTGGCCTGAGGCCCAGACTGGACAGCCGGGAGAGGGCCGGCGGGGCCGGACTCGGGCGACTGTTGGGCCCGGGGACCACAGTTGGGGAGAAGCTGCTGCTCCGCAGAGGAGGTGCAGGCGTGTGCGGAAATCTCCAGAAACTGGGTTTAGGCTGTCGCTGTGTCTGTTACGAAAGACTGCTTAACGCGAGTCTTGGGGCCGGGGCTCCCCGCGCTGGGTCGTGTTCAGGCGGTGGGAGTGTGTGCTCGGGGTCCTGAGCCGTGTGTCTCGAGATTGGGAGCCCAGCGGCGGGTCTTCCCGGCCGCTCTGCCTCCCCCGGGGATGGGCTGGCGTGGCGTCGGGTGCTCCGGCCGGCGACTGAGCCCCCTGCCGCCCTCGCAGCACCTGCGCCTGCGTGGAGTACTACGGGAAGGCCCTGGAGGCGCTGCTGCGGGGCGTGCAGGTCATGTGCATCCACGGGAAGATGAAGCACAGGCGCAACAAGATCTTCATGGGCTTCCGCAGGCTGCAGAGGTGAGGCCTCGCGGAGGCGGGGCATCTCCAGCCCCCGCCGGAGCGCTGCTCCCCCCTCCCTGCCCCCCATCTTCGCTGTGGGCGTGCCCCCCACTTGTCCCTCTGCCCTGGCCCCTCATCACACTTCGAGGCATGGGCTTCCTCAGCTCCCTGTCCACCCCCCCCGCGAGGTTGTGAGCTCCACGGGAACAGGCACGTGTGTGCCGTGGAGTCCGCGCCTGGGTTCCCGGGGCCCGGCCGTTGGGGTTTCATAACTGCCTGTCGGGGGGCGAACGGGTGGGGGGGGGGCGTCGAGCAGGTCATTCCCTCCAGCCTGCAGGTCGTCCAGCGGTGACGATGGGGGGCCGTGTGTCTCTCAGGGACCGTGGCTTGATTCTGTTTGTGCACGGAATGATCCTTGTCTATTTTTTTTCAAGAGGATTTTTGTAAGTTTATTTGAGCCGAACTGATGACATGCTGTTAAAAGCATGTGTTTGTGGAAGCGACGAAACTGACTGCCACACCTCAGTCAGGGACAGAGCGTCTCCCTGGCTTTTCTCACTGGCTGTAGAGGACCAGGCCCCTGCGGTCTCTCTCCAGGCGGGAGGACACAGAACTTCAAGGCCCTTCGAGTCCCCGCCCCACCTCCTGTGTTTTTCGGGGGCTCCCGAAGCCCTGGAGGGCCTTGGGGGGGGGTGAACAAAGACGTTCGTGCTAAGCGTTTGCTTCGGGGAGAGCCCCCGGCACCGGTTACTGCTGTCACCACCGAGCTGGGGGCGCCCGTTGGGTGGGGACGGGAGCGTGGCCCCCGTGACGGCGTTTCCTCCCTCCCCAGCGGGATTTTAGTGTGCACCGACGTGATGGCCCGAGGCATAGACATCCCCGAGGTGCACTGGGTGCTGCAGTACGACCCTCCCAGCAGCGCAAGGTACGGCCACAAACGGCAGAAGCCGGCGGGAGGGCGGGTCGCCTCGGGGGAGCCGTGACGCCCGTTCCGCCGCCATTGCAGGCGCTTCCGAACCCTCCTGGTTCGCGGTGCGTCCAACCGCCAGCTGTCCTGTGTCGGCACCGGCTGGGGCAGGGTGGGGCCTGAGCTGCGGACGGGCGGCCCCGGGCCTGCTCTGCGCAGCCACTGTGACGCGCGCCTGTGTCCCCGCCCCGTGTCCGCAGCGCCTTCGTGCACCGCTGTGGCCGCACGGCCCGCATCGGCCACGGGGGCAGCGCGCTGGTGTTCCTCCTGCCCATGGAAGAGTCCTACGTCAGCTTCCTGGCCATCAACCAGAAGGTGAGCCGCCCGCCGGCCGGAGTCCTCCTCCAGCAGGGGTCTGGAACCCCTGCGGGACCCCGGCCAGCCTCAAGGCTGTGCAGACACCAGCCTCACCCAGGGTGGCCGCCGCGGCTCGTCCCCAGCTGACTGTCACTCGTGGGAATGCGGACCTGATACTGCCCTGCTTCCCAACCGGAAGCCAGGGTTGTTATGCAAAGCCCAATTTAAGATTTTCTTCAGAAACTTAGAAAAACTTTCAGACCAAGCAGAGCCCTTGGGCTGGCTCAGGGCTCGGGGCTCAGGGCCTGTGACGGGGGCTCGGACCAGCCGCTCTGCCTTTGCTGGCTCGGGCTCTGGGGGGTGTGGGGTGGGGGCCGTGGGGAGGGGACTGAGCGCGTGCGGTCTCTGTGCAGTGCCCCCTGCGGGAGATGGCGCCGCAGCGGGACCCCGCGGACCTCCTCCCCACGCTCCGGGCCACGGCCCTGGCCGACCGGGCCGTCTTCGAGAAGGGCGTCCGGGCGTTCGTGTCGCACGTGCAGGCCTACGCGAAGCACGAGTGCAGCCTCATCTTCAGGCTGAAGGGTGAGCCGGGGCGCGCGGGCGTCCCGTGGGGGCGGGCGGTGCGGCGCGGCGGGCAGCTGCCCGCCCGGCAGAAACACAGGCCGGGTCCGGGCTCCTCCGCTCTCGGCGCTCCACGGGAAGGCCCGGGGTGTGCGCGGGCAGTGAGCTGGCCGCCGAGGGTCCCTCCTCAGTGGAGACGTAGTCCCTGTGACTCCCACCACGACGAATCTGGGAGGGCATTTGGTCGGAGAGCCGTCCTGCTGGGCCCCCGCCCCGGGCCCCCTGCTCACTCTGCCGCCCGGCTCCCCCAGATCTGGACTTTGCCGCACTCGCCCGGGGCTTCGCCCTGCTGCGGATGCCCAGGATGCCGGAGCTGAGGGGCAGGCAGTTCCCCGACTTCGAGCCCGCGGACGTGGACACGGACAGCATCCCGTTCAGAGACAAGGTCCGGGAGAAGCAGAGGCAGAAGCTGCTGGAGCAGCGGAGGAGAGAAAAGACAGAAAGCGGAGGGAGGAGAAAGTTCGTGAAAAACCAGGCGTGGTCGAAGCAGAAGGCCAAGAAGGAGAAGCGGAGGAGGAAGGGCAAGAGGAGGAGGGAAGAGGTGAGGCTCACACACCTGCCCGGGACCCTGAGCCGGTTCTACCGGAGCAGCGCCTTCTGGTGGCACGGCAGGGGCCGCAGGTTCGCGTGTCCCCGTGGGGACGGGGCGGGGGGAGACGCGGGCAGTGTCGGATTGGGGGGAGGTTGGCCGGGGCCCGCAGACCCTGTGGCCGCGAAACGAGGGTGTGCTGCTGCCTGTGTGCACTCAGGGCTCGGACATGGACGACGAGGACATGGAGGAGCTTCTCAGTGACACGAGGCTCCTCAAGAAGCTTAAAAAAGGCAAGATCACGGAGGAGGAGTTTGAGGAGGGGCTGTTGGCCGGGGCCAGAAGGCCGGTCGGGGCGGCAGCAGAGCTGGGGGTCTCGGACTCGGAGGACTGCTGCTGACCCCGGGCCTCGCGTGCCAGGCGGCGTGTGCTGCGTCCCCGTGACCGGAGCCCCGGCCAGCGCTGTCGCTTCTGTCTGGGGGGGGGGGGCTCTCACCTCCTGGATGTCCTGCTGAGAACACGCAGTCCAGCACACGACGTAAAACTGAGTGTACATATTAGACGTTAGTATTTATTTTTTGATGGGTCACCTGTAATTAAAGAGCTCGTTTGTTTCTAACGTGCACTCAAGTGCCCTTGACTTCAGGCAGCTGACCACCACGTGTCCGGCACGGCCAGGGTCTTCCTCCTCTCCTGGGAGGGAACGGCCCGGGGGCTCTGTTCCTGGGCAGCGGGCGCCAGCCTGAGGGAGCGCGTCAGGGCCCGGCACAGAGCACTGTGACGCCTTCTGTCGAACGAAATGTGTTTCCTTCCGGTCCACGGGGTCAGGAGTGGGTGGGCGCGGCTGCAGGGCCTCACCGAGGAGGGCCCGGGGCAACCCCACATCGAAGTCTCTTGTGCCATTCACTGGGAAAGGTGCTGCGCTCGCTCCCAGACACGACGCCCTGAGGTGCTCAGGTCTCAGCCGTGTCAGGTCCACATCTTTCAGAGACACGGAACTGGACAAACGTTCTGGCAGGTGTCTGGTTTTGGGGGGCCGTGCTGGAGACGCCTGCTGACGGCTGTCCCGCCTCTCTCCACCGGGCTCGATCCTGTCTGGGCCAGGGGAACGGCGCCCTGGCCCGTGCTCCCCACGGGGGCCCAATGCCGGCTGCGCAGGAGTGCACCACCTGCCTCACATGGCACCACGTGTGTCGTGTGGCTGGTGCAGCCGTTCCCGCAGGGCTGCCCGGCTGCAGGCAGAGCGCCTGCGTGGTCAGGCGGCGTCTCCTCAGTGGCTGCCTTTGGCAAATCGGCCTGTGGGCGGCGCAGAGGGTGCCGGGAGGGGACTCGGGCTCAGCTCTCACTGGCTAAGTAGCCAATAATCTAATGTGTATTTCTGGAAACAGGAAACGAAAAAGTATCTGGGAACCGTCAGTACAACTTAGGTTGAGTTTTAGGGGAACCCTGAACATGTTTAAATGGGACTGAAATGAAAACAAAGTCCACCAAAACCTATGATTTTTAAGTCCTTAGTCCACAAATCTTCATTAAAAAAGCAATCTTGTCTCGGCCCGGCTCAGCGAGGGGTCAGGAGGCTCCTCCCCCTGCCCAGCGGCGGCATCTCCCGCGCAGGGCAGTGCAGGGTCCCCGGTCACAGGTACAGCTTGATGAGCTCGTCGCTGACCGCGGACGGCGTCAGCACCCCCAGGTCCGTAAACAGCAGCGTGATCAAGGAGGGGGAGGTGTAGTCGACCCACGGGTGCTCCTCTCGGAGATCCTGTCCCGTCTGCGCCGACAGCAGAGTGGCTGCCTTGTACTGAGGGGGCGGGGGGCACAGGTTAGTCCGCCCCCCCCCCCGGGCTCGCCCGCCGAGGCCCTGCTGGCGCAGGCAGTGTGTCGCTGCCCCAGGGCGCTCCGTGGTGTGGGTGGGCCACGCGTGTGTCCCCTCACTAGCAAGCAGCCTCCCCAGGTAACGGTGGACAGTGTGCCATGTGCCGGGCAGCATGCTGAGCCCGTCCCAAGACTGGCTCAGAGCCCTCCCAGCCCTGCTCGTGCTGCTGTCCCGATGCACAGACACCCGAGGTCCGGGGCTGAAGAGGGAGGCACGTGCCGAGGGCGCGGGGTCAGTAAGTGGCAGGGGAGGGAGCTGGGTCCAGACGGTTGGCACCGAAGCTCGCACTGCTAGCCGACAGCCCTCAGCGCTGCGGGGAGTGGGGGGCTGGGAGACTGCAATTCGGGGCACACTGGACTCTCAGAGCCTCACCCCCCGCCCCCAGCTAAGCTTTGGAGCCCCGTGTGGGAGGAAACAGCCACGAGAAGGGAGTGACTCACTGAAACATTCTTAGCGTTTCTCAGAGGGTTCAGTTTAGATGCAAACACCCCTCCAAACATGTAAAACTCTTGCCTTAAACTTATCCGGGACGTCCTGCTGGTTTAGCGGGAAGAGCCGCACAAACTTGAAACTCTCCGCAACCACGTAAAACGGCTTGTTCTGCGCTTTGGCGCACACGGCCATCTGGTTGGTTCCAATCTGGGGGTCAGAGGTCAGGGGGAGGAGACAGGTGAGGCGTCACAGCACATGGCAGGTAGAAGCAGCGGGAAGTACGAGTGAACAAAACAGATGTAACTCTGACTCTGGAATTGAAGAGGGTCTTCTGAGCAAGACAACAGCACAGGTACGTCCCCAAAGACACACAAGCCGGCAATGAGCTCAGGAACGGAGCTCAGGATCCTTGGTCAGGAGGGACACGCAGGTCGAAACCACAGTGAGATGCGACTTCACGCCCACTGGATGGCCACAGCAGCTTTCGAAAGTTTGGGCGGGGAGGGGGGACACGGGAATCCCGTGCACTGCTGGGGGGGCGCACCGCTGGGGGGAACGGACACTGGTGCAGCCGCCGCGGCCACCGTGGCGGTTCCTCAAAGGGCGGCACACAGAACCACCACGTGACCCAGCAGGGCCCCTCAGGTCCGCACCCCACAGAACCGAAACCAGGACCTCGGCCAGGGGCCTGTACACCCACGTTCGCAGCTGCATTACAATAGCCCAAAGGGGTCTGCTTTGTCCGTGGGTGGACGAGTGGACAGACTGGACGTCGGCCAGGACTCGGCCACCAGGAAACGGGAGGCGCTGGCCCACGCTGCAGCCTCGATGAGCTTTGCAAACAGCACGCGAGGCGAAACAAGCCGAACTCCAGGGAGAAACACTATGATTCGACTCATGCGACTCGAGGGGCCCAGAACAGGCAGAAGTCAGGGAGACAGAGACTGGGAGACGCGGGGAGGGGTGGTGCAGCCTGCTCAGGGGCCGTCCCGGCCCGGGCGGGCACAAGTCTTGGAAACGATGCGCCCACAGCGACGGGGTGTCATGGACACCCCTGAACTGTGCGCCGGAAACTCGTTAGGACGGGGTTTTGTGCAACACATACTTCAACACAGACACAGAAACTGAACTGCCGTGAAATCGGTCCATGTTACCCAATGGACAGAGAGGTTTTAACACGTTTTGCTGATAGGAGTGTGCTAATTAAAAACCAACCAACTAAAACATCCAATGTCAGGTAAAACGTACTTTGAGGCAATATAAACCACATCCCCTCGTTCGCACAGCTCAGTCTCCAAAGCAGAGTGGAATCCGACCAACACGGGACTGACCGCTGCAGGGGCTTCTGGGACTCGGGGAGCCAGTCGCCAGGCTGCGCCGGTCAGGCGGCCGAGCCCCGGCACTCGGCACTGCTCGGGGGCTGGTCCTCGGGGGCTCCCCACCGGGGGGACTGGGGGGAGCTGAGGCCCCTACCTTGTTAATGATCCCTCCGTTTTCCACGACTCCTTCGGCACCGACTATGACGAGGTCCACTTTCTCCATGATGTAGCTGCGGAAGTTAAGGGAGACAGGTTTACGCTCGTTTCCCGGCTCTCGTTAGCCACTTCCCGGCTCTCCAGCCGCGGTGCCACCTGCGGAGGGTCACGTTCCCCCGTCACCGCGGTAAACTCCTGTGCCTTTCGACCCCAGAGCACTGCGCACGTGAGAGCCCCGGGCACTGCTGCCACTTCCGCTGCCGGGGCGTTAAAGCCTGCTGGCTCACCGTAGCGCGTCACACTGCACCCGGTGCTGCATGCAAACGTGCATGCCTGCAGCGCGACTTTCAGGGCCCGAGAATGGCCCCTAACGCGTGTGGCACACAGTCCCCCCTCTACCTCCGTGCCCTCAACGCTGAGACTCACAGACCCGACGTGAGGTTGGGAGACGTTCTGTGACTCAGGCGTCTTCCAGGTGGGGGGAATGGCCACTTACCTTTTTTAAAAAAATTTATTATTTATTTTTAGAGAGAGGGGAAGGGAGGGAGGGAAATACTGATCTGTTGCTGTTGCATGCCCCCTACTGGACGCCTGGCCCACAGCCCTGGCACGTGCTGAGACAGGGAATCGCACTGGTGAGCTGTCAGCTCCCAGGATGAAGCTCAGCCCGCCGAGCCGCACCGGTCAGGTCCGGGTTACCTTGTAAAGTGAGCCGTGGTGGCCTTCTCTAAAACACTTCCTTTCCAACACAGCCCCAATTCCCCCGTTCATCTCCTTCTGCGCTTTTCTGGTAAGAGACTGCTACTCCTGTCTCCTCTCGTGAGGGTCGCCCACAGGCGACCTCAGTGCCGGCTGCGTGGGTGCCAAGAGTCCCAGTGGCACCGGGGACGCCCGTGTCTTCAGATGACGAGGCAGCACGGGTCACGTGTGCTGATCAGGACCCGACCCTGACACCTTGCTCTCGCAACACCCCAGAAGGCTGTGTGGACGACTCTCACCCCTGCGTCCTGCGGCCCGCCACTGGGAACAACGTCAGGACCCTGCGAGGGCCCCGGCTGGTGTGGCTCCGGGGACCGAGCGCCGGCCTGCAAACCGGGAGGCCGTGGGTTCTATTCCCAGTTAGGGCATGTGTCTGGGTTATGGGCCAGGTCCCCACTGGGACGTGTGAGAGGCAGCCGATCGATGTGTCTCCCACACACTGATGTTTCTCTCCCTCTCTTTTTCCCTTCCTTCTCCTCTCTCTAAAAATGAATAAATAAAATCTTAGGAAAAAAAAGACCCTGTGATGAGTTGCTGTTTAATGCAGCTGTTAATCAGGAGGCGGGACGTGGCCCAGTGCAGGTTTATGAGTGGGACGCACACCTCCAGTCTGGGCACCCTGCCCCCCGCCGACCCCGGGGGTGGGTGGGGGCGAGACACTGGGTCTGGGGAGGCTGGGCGCTTACCCGATAGCAGCATCCAGGACCACGGTGACAGGGACATTGAGCCGGCAGAGAGCTTTGGCCATTTTCTTCCTGAAAACGACATTTTGAAAGCATCAGAGAAAATCCAAGAAAGCCCCAAGGCGGTGCATAACGTGGAGCGTCACTGAAATGCCAACGGCAAACCACGCCAGCCCGAAACTCTGCTGGCATTCCCGGACTGAGGGACAGGCCCTGGACCCCGGACTCGGGAAGCGAGGGTCTGGGTTCTTCAGAAGGAAGCGTGTGTTACAGGGAAACGCCTCCCCTGGGGACTACGGGTAAGGTGTGCAAATCCAGAACAAAGGAGAACGTTATTCTTTCGTTATCTTCCGAGTAGATGGGACGTGGACCGTCCATTCCTTGTTAAAAAATATTGCGGCTCCCCTGACTTCACCGAGAACCAAAGCCCGTGGGTCCCACACACAGACCCGCCCTGAAGGCACGGGGGCAGGCGACCCGGGGCGCACTCCGGCCCGTCTCGTGACGGCCGCGGCGGGGCCCATCCCCAGGCGGAAAGGTACTTGCCCGGATAGGTCCGGCTGGGACTCAGTGACGTACACACTGAAGCGCTTCTTGGCCGCCACAGCCGCCTGCAGGACCCTCAGCACCACTCTGGAGGAGGCGTGAGTCAGTATTTTCTGTGGGCGAGAGACAGCGCTCGTCAAAGGGCCGGCCTCCTCCGACGGCCACCACGCCCTGCCATTCCCACGCCCCCTGGGCCTACGGCTCCCTCCCTCGTGCGTGCGTCCTCACAACTCAGCCGCAGTCAGAGGAGGGTCCCTGACGCTGCGCCGAGTCTGAAGCCCGTGCGCACGTCGAGAAAGGTTTCTGCCAGAGGAATGTGTCGGTCTCCTCTTCCCCAGCCCAGATGGAAGGGGAGCCCCTCGCAGGGGACGAAAGCCTTTCTACTCGAGGGCTCCGACTGGGCTAAAAATGGCTGTGTTTGCACCTGGCTTTTGTACAAGTTCCGCTCACATTTCTCATGCCACCTATTTCACAACACACTTCAAAGGCTGGGAAGAGGGCAATAAAACAGGACCAGATTTCAGAGTGGAAATGCACGTAAATAATTTTACGGTCAGTGGAGGGTGGACGGCAGGAGGGAGGCAGGCGGTGGGAGAGGCGTCCTAAAGGGTTTACTGGCCCCGTGTGGGGGACTGACTTGACCTGCAGCTCCGGTCCCTGCCCCTGCCCCCGCCCCCCCATCCACCCTCGGCAGCGCTGCTCAGACAGCACGTGGAGGAAGTTGGGAGAAAACCTTGGCCCAGAGCCGCCCCCCCCCCCCCCTCCCCGCCAGGCAGACCGGCAGAGTAACCAGTGACAGGAACGGCTGGGTGTCCGCCCGGTGGGTCACGCTAACTCCGTGCGCGTCCCAGAGTAGAAATGCTTCCTGAGTCAGGCATCCTACTGGACCAGGCGTCGCCCACGCTGTCCCCGTGTTTCCTCTGCCCGTTTAGAACGACAATGGTGACACTAACACCTGCATGTACACAGTGCTCGCGGGTGCCAGGCCCTGAGCCCAGTCCTTACACGCCGCCTCACGGCTCCTCACCACAGCCCGGCGAGGTGGGTGCTGTTATGACCCTTCGGGAGCAGAGAAGCGAAGTGCAGCTGGGAGAGGTTACGTGACCTGTCCGAGGTCACACACACAGCAGGTGACGGCAGAGGGAGGACTGTACCCCAGGGGTCTAACCGCCAAGTCCTGGCCCCCGTCGGCGCACGCGGGGGGGCCTACTCACTGCCCCGTCTTTGATGAAAGTATGGCACAGATCCGCGATCTTGCTTCTCGACTGCGACGTTCTCCTGAGGAAAAGCTCTCCCCGCTCAATCATGATCTCCTTACATTTGGAGAAATCCTAGGAAGAGGAGAGCACATTGAGGGAGGGCTGGCGGGGAGACGCAGCCAAAGGCGGGGGCAGGGCCGGGGACCCGAGGGGGTGGGGCTTACGGAGTGCTCCAGGGAGGTGAGGCTGATGAAGCGCAGGAAGAGCTCCCCGCCCGAGGACACGGCCACCGAGGAGTCCACGCCACACAGGGTCTTGATGGCTCTGGTGAGGTTCGCCCGCAGGCCCTGCATCGTCTCCCCTGCAGGGACCACACGGGCAGCTAGACATTCATTGTCTTAGTGCCACAGGCACTTGCTGGGCGCACACTGGGCGCCGGGCACCGTTCTAGACACGTGGGTGAGCAAAGGCCACGGCCCGGAGTGCCCACCGAGGGCACTCCCTTCCCAGGGGAAGAGGCAGACAGGAAACGAGTACGCAGAGAAATACGGAAGCTCGTTACAGATGGTACGAGGACAAAAAAAAAAAAAAAGGAGAATGATGAGACAGGCAAGGCTGTGGCAGAGCGAACAGGGATGGCTTCTTGGGGTGGGGGCCACTTAAACTGGGACCGGAGGGGGGGGGGATCGGCTGCATACGGAGCCGGTGCGAAAGGCGCAGGGCCAGGCGGTGACAATGCCGAGGCCCCAAGACGGGAGCAAAGTTGCTGCGAGCGAGAGCACGGTTGGTGGAGGGCCAGCGTGGAGGGCCCATGAGGCGGCGCAGGCGAGGGTTAGGGGCTCGGACGCTACTGTAACTACAGTGAGAAGACGCCGGAGGTGGCCCTGGAGACACAGGTCTCTGGGCCAGCCCTTTGGGTTCAAGAAGGCTTTATTGTGTTGCCTACACCAGATGTCATGCCATACCCAGATGCTCACATCAGGAATGCCTGAATTAGTAGGCAGTCACAATGCAGGACATCAACACCAGAGTTTACTATGGAACATTCTCTGCAGCATCTGCATACAATCTGGCCCAAGACAGCCCCATAAACAGTCGGAAAGCTGAACTGTTGCTATAATTTAAGCTTCACAGTCAACTTGATATAAGATGGTTATTCTTTTAAATTTTATATATTTCCTTTTAGAGAGGAGGAAGGGGGGAGAAATAGAGAGAGAGAAACATCCACGTGTGGCTGCCTCTTGCAACCCCTTACTGGGGACCCAGCCCCCAACCCAGGCCTGTGCCCTGACTGGGAATCGAACTGGTGACCCTTTCGTTCACAGGCAGGCACTCAACCCACTGAGCCACACCAGCCAGGGCTAGAATGGTTACCCTTAACTCAAAGTGTATTTCACTTATGAAAGGGAACCCATTGTAATGGTAACTCGAGGGCTCTCTCTAGTCTAAAAGGAAGACTGAAATGAAGGAAGAGGCTGAGCTTGGGGTGACACGATGTGATGTAGGCACACGCATGTCCCTCACTGTCTCCACTTCTGACAGGGACCAGGAGACTTCCCTAGGGCCCAGTGTGCTGGAGGAAGGCCCTCACCTTTATCTCGCTTCAGGAACTCCAGCAACGTCCGTATGGCAGCCACGGCAGAGGCCATGTCAGGATCTTCTTTCATCTGAGACTTAAAGTACCCAATTAACTCTGGAACAGAGAGAAATGTGACTCATCAAGCTCGCCCAGCAGGCTGTAAGGCCAGAGGGCCTTGCAGTAATTGCTGACCTTACGAAGCAACCTGATATAAAAACTTTCTTTTCAAGGTGTTCGGCTTTCGGGGGAATGCCGATGCTTGATGGGAACAGACACGACACCTGCTAAATGACAACTGAAAGGTCATTCTCCCTCTTCACCGACACCCCAAGTCCTGAGCGCATCCCAGCATCGACCACCTTATCCATTCTCTTGCACCCCCACGGACGGTCTCGGCTAAGTCAAGCCTATTCACACACAGACTTATTTACATGTATGGAGAGGTCCACCCCCTTTGTTTTTTTTTAACATGAAAACTACATTCAAGATATTAGTTTGCCCTTGTAGTTCCCTTAACAAAGCACTTTGACAACCACACTAGATAGGCGCACCAAACACGCCTCATTCTTTTGACTCCAGCACCAGAGTCATCAGGACAAGGAGTCTCGTTCCTACCCCACACAGGGGCACACCGAGACTGCCAAGACTTGCACGCTCCGCCTGAAGCCTCCCTTTTCTGGACGAGGGCACTGGAAAGCAGCGTGGGGAGAGGGGGTGCCTGCGGACACTCTCAGGGCCCATTCCCCGGATACGGGACCGCGACAGGGGTTAAGGAACGGCATTCAGCCGAGCAGCCTGAGCTTGGAACGTGAGCTCTCCCGGAGCCCAGCCTGGGCGTGCGACGCGGGGAGAACCCCTGGGCGGCTCCGCTGCACACCCAGCAGGCCCGTCCCGTCCCGTCCAGTCCCGTCCCGTCCCAATTTACCCCTGTCGTCCATGGCGCCCTCCTGACCGCGGAGCCCGAGGAGCCGGGGGACGACCGTGCTGCCCGGAGGAGTCCCGCGAGCGCGCCTGCGCCTGCTCCGAGCCGCAGGGACTGACAGCGCGCCGGGCGGCCCCGCACTCCACTTCCGGCGCTCTGGGGGCGGGGCCTGGGACGGCGCCGGGTGAGGGCCCAACCGCCGAGCGCGTCCGTCGGCGGCGCCGGAAGTCGGTGAGCGCCGCATCCGGGATGCCCGCCTGATTGCCCGCGGCTCGGCTCTGGGCGACCCCACTGCCATGGCCTCCGACGGTGAGGGTCGCGCCTGCGGGGCTCGGACACCGCGGCTGGACGGAGTGGGCCCGGTCGGGCCTGGCCGCGTGGGGTTTGTGTTTGCGGCGGGGCGGAATCTGGCTGGTCCTCAGGGGGCTAGCGAATGTCTTCATGCAGTAGATCTTTTGGGGTCACCTCCTGTGTGCCGGGCGCTAGTCGCGGGTTGCGCTGGGGAGCACAGCAGAGGACGTGGCAGGGCCTCGGGGAGGTCACAGCCTAGTGGGCGAGACGGACCAGGATTTTGAAGGGGAGCAAGAGCTATGCAAACATGTAATGGGGGTGATGCGACGGATTGCGGTTGAGGGCTCGTGGGGGAGGCACCACTTTAGATCGGCGGATGACGGTGCCGACGCCCCGTGGCGAGTCGAGCGGCTACTTCACAGGGAGACAGAAACGGGGACCCTGGGGGGTGAGCGCAGGTGGAGAGACTGCCACTCGTACCTTAAACGACCAGGTGTGGAGCCCGATTCCTTGAAGAAAAGAGGGACGGGAGGGACACCGCGTGTGTGTGGACACACCTCTCTCCTGGCAGACTGTGTGCTGTCTCTTCCCCCGGGCTTCCTGATAGCAGCAAGGAGTGGGTGTCCTGAGAATTGTGAGGTGTGGACCGATGGGTAGATAATAAGGCCAGAGGCGTAAGATTTATGGGAAGCACAATTTTCAGTGCTGCTTCTGTGCTGGGCACTTGGTGGTGTGCTTTGCAGGATTAACGAAAATCCTCTGTGTGTAAGGAGTCCCCAGTCTCGTGGGGGGGGGGGGTTGGGAGAGATGAGAAACACAGCCGACTGGGAAGGAGGCAGCAGTACTGAGCGTCAGCACTGTGGGGTGGCAGCACTGGGCCGGCCGTGGGGCTTTCGGGAGGATCAGCCTTCAGAGCAGGGCATAGGCTTTGCTGTTTGCTGGCAGGCATGTGACTTCAGGCAGGTTACTTCCATTCTCAAAACGGGAATACCGTATTTCATCTAGTCTAAAACAATATTGATTATGAAACGTGTTTTTATTTAAAATACCACTAAAAAAAAGTACTGCACATCTTAATTGCCATATACCATCTGATTTCAGCAACTGTGAAATGTAAACAAAAAGAAAAAGGGAGGTACATCTTGTAATTGATGAAAGGTGGCAATAACATGACCCTTGCTGGGTTGTCAGCGTGGAGTGGGGTTGTAGGCTTCCATGCGCTGGGCTGGGTGAAGAGGAGGCGGGCATACCTGCTCTCCCAAGACCAGGGAGCTGGGACCTGTTGGAAGATCTGGGAGGGGCTTTCGGAAGAAGGAGGCGGCACTGGTTTGGGGCCCCGAAGACTAAGTGGGATTTGGAGGTGTGAGCAGAAACCAGAGGTGGGGTGGGGATGATCCTAAGCCCGGAGACCGAACTGCAGGAAGGAGAGTATGGGAGCAGGAAAGGCATGGTCGCTTCCCAGTGTTAAAGGAGCACCCTGGGTTTTCACAAGAGCACGTGCTTCCAGGTTCCAGCGTCTCCTGCGTCAGAATGCAGGCTCCTGAGGGCTCGGACGCAGTGTGCCCAACTGCACACTGGTGCTTGGTGTAAAGGCTGTTGCGTGAATGAATGTGTTAAGCTAGGCGACTCCGTGTTGAGGGTGTAGCCTGGTTTCTTTCCCAGGAAGATATTCTTCACATGGGAGTTGGTTTTCGCCTTTTAAAACCAGCTCCCAAACACAGCTTGCCTTGCTGCTAGGGGATTTGATGTGGTCAGGGCCAAACTGATTCCTGATTCCTCCTTTTAAGCCCTGCAACCCTCCTGCCCCACAACATTTTACTACTAGTGGTTCTTACTGCTGGTTAATCAGTGCTTCTGTCACTGACCAGGCATTTAAAATGCAATTGTGTTTGGGTTCACGTAATAGATACTTACTACACATCCCCTGTGGCGAGTGGCAGGCTAGGAACAGAGGAGAAGCAGAAGCGGTGACAGAACAGACAGACAGAAAGCCGTTTCCATTCCAGCGGTGCCGGGGCAGCGGTGCAGGTGGCAGGCGGGGGCTTGCCGAGGGCCCGCAGACTCCTGGCATTGACGAGCACTTGGCCTTCCGCTAACCTCACGGCCGTCAGATCAGACACGGGAAAAGGCACGTGGGGTGTCAGCGTGCATTCCCTTTCACGGGGCTAATGTGTGTTTATTTCTGTTAATGTTTTCAGAAGATGAACTGAACCTTCTAGTTATCGTAGTTGACACCAACCCGATTTGGTGGGGAAAGCAAGCATTAAAGGGATCCCAGGTAAGACTGCTTGAGGAGGCCTTGGGTGATTCTGAGAAGAGTCGTTTCATCACAGAGGATGTGGTGTTTGCTGTCCCCTAAACGTTACACAGAAAATATCTGCGGGATAGCGTCCTGACACAGAAACGATCCCATATAAGTAAAATTAGAAAACTGTAGTTTTCAAGTGTTTTGGCTCATGGCTTTGGAGGAGGGAGCCCCTGGGCAGGTGTTTAGCAGTGGGTGATTAATACGTCAGTGAGATCTGCACTAAGAGCCCATGCAGGTATTTGCACAGCTGCTTTACCTTTCTGCTGTCTTCCTCCTTCAACAGTTCACCTTATCAAAATGCATGGACGCGGTCATGGTGCTGGGGAACTCGCACCTGTTCATGAACCGTTCCAACAAGCTCGCGGTCATAGCCAGTCACATTCAGGAAAGGTAGGACCGTCAGGAGGGCCCTCGCGGTCTCCGCCCTTCGAGGTGGTCGTGCCGGTCAGCGTGTGCGCAGTGCCGTCCCACTGTGCGTGGCAACAGTTTGTTCTGTGCGAGTAGACGGCGCCGACGGCACCCAGGGTCCGTGCACGCACGCCTCCAGAGGGTGAGCGCCGACAGCCCGTAGCTGCCCCGCAGTCGGGTTGCACGCCGTGCACTGTGACCTGACGCGGCTTCAGCCGGCGGCTCCAGGCACAAAGGAGAACGATGGGATCGGCCAGGCTGCCCCCGCTGCCCTACTCGTGGGTCTGCCCCAGGGGCGGGTGAGAGGGAGGTGGGGGTCTGCTCTCCCCCGGGCTCCGGGCGTGCCTCTCCTGGCAGGCGGGTTTCACTGCTCTCAGGGCTTCCGGGGTGTGTCTGGGAATCTCCCAGGTGTCTTGAGGAAGCAGAGTGAGACCGCCCCCACCCCACTGCCCGCTGAGAAGGAAGCATTGGGGGAGACGGAGCCCGGCCTTCCTGGCTTCCCTCCCGCCTTCCAGAGGACAGGGGGGTCCTTACAGCGTTCTGTGGTGGTCGGCTCGGGTTGCCAACTCCCCTGTTTTGAACATTTTTAGAAAGATGAAATGTGTTACAAAGTCCCGTGAGCCCAGGATTACTGTGGTCTGTGTTTGTTTCTCCGCTGAGTCTCCCGTGGGTGTCAGCGAGGGCCCCGAGTCCCGGGGTGACTAGGTTTTCTCTCCCTGCTGTTCCAGCCGGTTCTTGTATCCTGGAAAGAATGGCAGCCTGGGAGACTTCTTTGGGGACCCTGGCAAGACTCCTGCTGAGCTCACCCCCTCGGGGAGTAAAGACGGGAAGTACGAGCTGTTAACAGCAGCAAATGAAGTCATTGTCGAAGAGATTAAAGATCTGATGACCAAGAGTAAGAGTTTTTTTTTTTTCCCCTTACGGTTATTTTGCAAACAGTTGAAGGCAGGGGTCCTGGAGGCTTTAAGTCCAAAGACTCGAGGTTCCTGACACTCCCCACTTGCTTCTTGCTCTCTTCCGGTTCACAGTCATTTCCAGCACGGCCTGTGCTCCGTCCACCCGCCCCCGCAGCCCCGGGTGCTGCGGCCCAGCCTCTGCTTCTTGAAATGCGCTCTTTGTCTTTTACTTCTGTCCATCTGGTTTTCCTCCTCTCTGGACCTTTCTTTTTCTGACTTTTCCTTTACCTTGTCCCTTAAAAACAGTATTTTTTCTTCTGCACATTATGTTTTCTTTTGCCGTGTGTCCTCCCCCACTCTTTACTGTTTCCCTGTGGACACTCCCCGACCTCTGCCCCGGCCCAGTCTTCCTTTTCTGTGCCTGTGTCGCCCCCCAGTGGCCCCCTGTGGCCCCGGGTTCGTTTCAGTTTCCTTCCTCCTCGGTCCCACCCAGTCCACTCCCCGTCTCCATCACCCGCACCCACCCAGAATTTCCCAGAGTCTGTAAAACCAGCTCTGAAATCCCGCAGCCTCTGAAGGACTCTCACAGTCCGGCCCTCGTTACCTGTGCTGTAGCTGCACCTCGGTCCTGCAGAGGTTCGGGCCGGGCCGTTCTCTGTGGTGGGGGCCGCCCCGTGCGCTGCAGTGTCCCTGGCCTCGGCCACTGGCTGCCACACGTTCATTCCCCCGGCCGTGACAACCGCGTGTGTCTGCAGACGGGGCCAGATGCCCCCTGCAGGGCGCACTTGCTCCAGGTGAGGGCCACTGCTGCAGGTCTTGTCCCAGCTTCCTGAGTAGCACCTGTCTCTTCCTTTTGAGTCCTTCCGCTCAGCCTCCAGCGTCCTCCCCCTGGGGGCCAGAGCGGCTCCTCTCTGGCCGAAAGGCCTTCTCTGGTGCCTGCTGCCGGGTCCCTGTTACCTGCACGCGGTGTTTTTCAGAGCGTGGCCTATGTCAGAATCCCCTGGCAGGGAGAGGCAACTCTGTAGGGACAGAAGGGCGTTTGCGGGGCTGTGGAGGAGCAGGGAGTGGCTGGGAATGGGCTCTCGAGATCTTTTGGGGCGAGGGGAATGCCCTAAAATGATGTAGTACTTAAAATCATTGTCTTGAGTACTTAAAGGAGTGAGTTTTACGTTCCGCAAGTTGTATGTCAAGAACGCTGTTTACAACAGGTCCCCTGGCGGGCCCGTTGAAGGGAAGCGCCAGGCCCCACTCTGCAGGTTTTGATGCTTTGGGTCTAGGGTGGTCCCCAGAACTTGTGTTTCTGTGCAGGTCCCAGGTCATGCTCCCACAGCCGGGCCCAGAATCACACTCAGAACCTCTGGCCTCCAGGGCACGTCCCGCTCAGCGTCCCGGCTTCTCAGGGTGGGGCTCAAGGCCTTCCCTGGCCCGAGCTCGGGAGGTGGGGGGTCCGTGCTCCCCGATCAGCTGTGGGCCCTGTCCTGTGAGGTATCGGTCTGGGCTCCCCGCCCCCGTGTGCCACAGCTTTACAATTTTGATGTGTCTTAAGAGTGAGGATTTCTCACCCAAGGCTGCGAGCAGGTTGCAGACTCGTCGCTGCCTGCACAGCGGACAGGTTTCCCCAGTCCCAACCGGCCGGCAGCTCTCCCAGGGCCGGCAGCTCTCCCAGGGCCGCCGGGGGCGGGGGCCGTGGGAAAGTCGGGCAGGGAGGCCGGACCCCGCCCAGGGTGCTGTGCTGGCTGCCAGCAGTCACACCGGCCCTCCCATGTGAACTTTCCACGGAACCCCAGGATACTTTCTGTCACTTTCTGTCATGGAGAAACACGCGCAGCATGACGTTTGCCGTTTCAGCCCCTCCGAGTGCACGTGCAGCGCCAGGAGGAGTGGCTCATTGTCTCGCAGCTGTCACCGCCGCCCGTCCGTCCCAGAGCTCATCCCCTTCCCACGCTGGGACTCGGTCCCGCCGCCCCACCCCCCTCCTCCACCCCTGGCCACCGGGATTTCTTCAGTTCCTAAAATGTTTTAAAAACTGCCTATTTAAGCATTGTTGAGAACAAACTGCTGTTTTTAAACCCAGTTTGAAAGTGTTGTATTTCATTCATGAAGAATGCTTTGGTTTGAAAATCATTTTAATTCAAGAAAATGCAAGAAACCTCTCTTTTTTATCTTTTCACCGTTGTTCACAGGTGACATAAAGGGCCAGCACACAGAAACCCTGCTGGCAGGATCCCTCGCCAAAGCTCTCTGCTGTATCCTTGGTGCTGCGGCCGCGCAGAGGGTGCCTGCCGGGGCGGGTGCCTCTCCCCCTGCGGGGCTCCCCGGAGTCTTGTGCCCATGAGAGCGGGAGGCACGAGTGATCCGGAGTGGGGCTGTCACACGTCTTTGGGACATGCGGTGAAAATGCGGAACGGGGAGGACGGGGCACCGCCAGGCGCTCCGGCGAGTCCTTCTGCTCACGGCTCTTCAGGACACGTCCTCAGTGCCTGTCGGGACGGGCCGGGGGCCGGTTCTCCCCTCCGTCCCCCAGAGCAGCGTTCGGTCCCGACACGGCCGTTCCTGGCCCTGTGGGGCGTGCCTGGCCCTTGCTGCGTGGTCCCCGAGTTCGACATCTCATCATGTGACAGACGTGGTGGTTCCCCTGTGGGCCCAGGGTCCGGGTCTAGGAGGTCGTGGATAATCACACACAGAGCGGTCAGGTGGTGGTGGTGTGACTTTCGGGGACAAAGATGCTTGGGTCGGGTTATGAGGTCAGTGACTGCAGTTGGTCATTGGAAATCCCCGATCTCTTCTGTTTTGTGTGTTTATCACAGTAAATGGGACTTTTTTCTCAACTATGTGGTTGCTGGGTTTACTTAACTAAAATTTGAGGTTATTTCTCTGTTTACTATGAATATTTATGAAATTAAATAATATTTTTAAATTCCTTAATGCTATGAAAATAAGACATTCATAGAATGAATAAGGAAGTTAAAGGTAGGAACCTTCGTTTTTCTATGAAACTAATTCTTATTTTACTACTGTAACTTGGTGGGCTGTTCAAAATTGTTTTGAAAACCTTATGATACATTTAATAAGATTCAGTTAAATTGTAAACTGTTTTTATCTCTTTATAGATAATCAGGAAATGAAGTCAAGGATATTGGTAAGTTTCTAAAAACATCAATACTATGTTTATATGTCAGTTATAGCCAATTAGAAAACCTAGCGGGAGCCCTGGCTGGTTGGCGTGCATCCCGTACACCAAAAAGTTGCGAGTTCGATTCCAGGTCGGGGCACGTACAGGATTCAGTCAATTGATGTTTCTATCTCACAATGTGCCCCCCCTCTTTCTTTTTCCCTCCCTCCCTCTTCCCTCTTGGTTGCTCCCTCTCTAAAATCAATAGATATATTCTCAGGTGAGGATTAAAAAAAAGGTAAAAAGCTCTCATAAATTTTAATTTTATTTATATTTTTAGGGAGAGAGGGGAAGGAGGGAGAACAAGAGGGAGAGATATGTGAGAGAAACATTAATCGGTTGCCTCTTGTGCGCCCCCAACTGGAGACCTGGCCCACACCCCAGACATGTGCCCTGACTGAGAATTGAACCAGTGACCTTTCAGTCTGCGGGCCAGCGTTCAATCCACTGAGCCACACCAGCCTGGGCCTCTCATAAATGGTTACAAGTCAAAGTTAGTCTAAAGAAACAGCAATCATGAGCGGTCTGCCAGAGGAGAAATGCGAATGGTCAGTTAATGTTTGAAAACACATTCATTTCATTGTGCGCTTCTCGCTCAGCACAAATGAAAAAGCTGGCCTTTCCAGGGTTGACGGTGGCATTGGGGGTTGGATACTCCCTCGAGTCTCCGATGGGAGGATACAGTGCCCAGCCTGTCTGGAGGGCGGCTGGTCACCTGTGGTGTCGAGGGGGAGAAATGGGCGGTCTCACCGATTCCGTAGGCAGGAGCTACCCCGAGAGTCCTGCAGGGGGCGTCCGAGCGTGGCCATCACAGCGCGGTCTGGAACAGGGTTGCGCACCCGAAAACGTGCCCCGCGGGTAGCTGGTGAACGGCGGGCGTCCGTGACGTCGGCAGGAGGGATGAGCTAGAGCCACCCGAGCAGGCTGCAGACACTGGAGAGGGGGTCGTCCTGCTGTGGGCGTGAGTGCCGTGGGTGTGAGTGTGCGCACGTGCCCGCCACGGCGCTCTCTGGGGACATCGATTACCTCTCGAGCGGTAGCACGTGCGCATCGTTCCACGCAGAGGTGTTAGGCAACGGCGGTGACGAGGCAGGCACGCGAGGACAGCAGCAGCGGTTGTAGCCCGCGTCGGCGTGCCGCCGCGTGCGTGCGTGCGGACGAGCCCGCGGGCGCTGACGCGGTGTGGTCCGCAGGTGGTCAAGGCGGCGGAGGACAGCGCGCTGCAGTACATGAACTTCATGAACGTCATCTTCGCCGCGCAGAAACAGGTGCGCCCCGCCGCCCGCCCGCCCTCCTCAGGGGCGTTCGCTTCCCGGTGAAGGAACTGGTTTCTCTCTTTCTGAGTGATCTACCTCGGGAGGGGTTCTGACTACATAGCCTTGTTCGGGGATTAGGGATCTGCAATCCATACTTCATGCAGCTGTTCCTCTAGTTGGAGCCCTGGCCCCCTTGAGAATCCGATGAGCCCCAGAAAAAACGGGCACTGAAACGGTTCACTTTAGTTTCGGGGTGTTCTACGGCCCTGTTCAGCCCACCCTTGGACCCCAGGCCGAGAACCCCTGGCTTCTCACGGTCTGCTGCGTCCCTGGATGGGTTCACGCTCGTAGCAGAGAACTTAGGACTTCAGTGTTAACCTGAAATGCCGTAGCCGCGTGCAACCTGCTCCCCCTTGGAGCGCCTGCACGATGCAGTGACAAGACCCCAGGCCTCGGGGACAGGCAGGCCGGGGCTGGCGGCAGTGCCTCCCGGCCTCCGGGACCACAGCCTGTCCGGGGCCTGGACGCCTCAGCTGCAGAATGCCAGTCACACGCGTCCCCTGCAGAGCGGTCGTGCGTGTTAAGTGAGCCGTGTTTCAGGCGTGGAGGGTGGCACACAGTAGGTCATCGGTGTGAGGTAGTCATTGCTGTCGTCGTCATAACATCTTTGCAATATTCGTTTCAGAATATTTTGATCGACGCCTGTGTGTTGGACTCCGACTCAGGACTCCTCCAGCAGGTGTGTCTTCGGGGGGGCTCGGTGCCGGTGGTAAGGAACATGCCGTGTGTGCGCCCCCTGCTGCTACGTGCCTCTCACCGGCCTTCGCACCTTGTCAGGGGTGGGCCTCTCTGGTGCCGTGGATCGGAGAACTCACAGCCCTCTGGTCCCGCCAGACTTCCTATTTATGTTTCAAACAGTGATTTGATTGACTTTGTAAAAGTGGTTCACACATTAGAATGAGTTCAAACGATACAGCAAGGTATTTTTAAAGGGTTTTAAAAAATCCCTTCCAGTCCCATCAGCCAAGAATGACTGTCGTCGATAATGTTAGGTGACCAGAATGCCAGATCTCTCCGGATATGGGCATAGATGGAAGACCCAGCCCCTGAGCCAAGAATTTTAGGGAAATGGGACCGTACTCCAGGTGTGTGCCGTCCCCCGTGGCAGCCACACGGCCGCTGAGCTCGGGAACGAGTCTGGTCCGAACTCAGGTGTGCGGTAAGTGTGAGATACACGCTGGATTTCAGGGACTGCCTGTGAGAAACAGGGCGGAGTGTCTTCTTACTGACTTTGTTGATTACGTGTCAGACTGCTAGTGCTTTAGATAAACCGAGTTAAAGGAAATACGTTATTAAAATTTTATTTCCATTTTATGCAGCTAGGAAATTTAAGATTATTTGGGTTGCTTGTGTGTGTGTCTGTCGGAAAGCACTGTCAGATGTCGCTCTTACGTTGGAAGTAGGAAATTGGATTCAACTTTACCCAGAAAGGAAGAGAAAATGAAGAATCAAGAAATTACTAAACTTTTGACAAATGCATTTTGACCATAAGAGATATTGTTTGCTAAAAGATCATTTAAAAGCACGAAACTGCAGAAAACCTTGAGTCTCAGTTACGGCTGCGCATGGGGGGCGGGGGAGGGGCAAGCAGAGGGTGCGCCCGCATGGAAGGCCCCGGAGCGTTCCCGTGTCTTCAGCTTGACGGTGGGCCCACGGCGTCCACTGGGCGTGAAATAGGACAGCTGCTTGGAGAAATAGCCTGAAACTTCCTTAGAGCGTGGAACACAGAATAGCCCTGTGACCCAGCAACTGCATGTATCCAGGGGAAATTAAATTGTGCAAGCTTAAAAAATTATTCATGTTGGAAAAAAAAACAAAAAATAAAAAATTATGCATATTCACAGCTGCACTGTTCATAACAGCCATGAAGTGGGAATAGCCCAAGTGTCCATCGGCAGAGGAAGGAGTAAACAAAATGTGGTCCGTCCACACTGTGGACTGGGACTCGGCCATGACAAGGAATGAAGCTCTGACGCCCGCTGCAGTGCGGACAGACCTTGAGAACATGATGCTGAGTGACAGATGCCGGACACGAAGGGACAGATACTATCAGATTCCATTTACATGCAGTGCCTGGAGTGGGCACGTCCCTGGACACAGAGAGCGGGTTAGCGGCCGTCAGGGGCCGGAGGAGGAATGGGTGTGGCCTTCCTTGTGGGGTGATGAGAATGTTCTGGAGCCGGGTATTGGTGATGGTCGCACAGCTCTGAGTATACTAAAACCCAGAGAGTTGTACACTTTTCAAGTAATAGAGCGAATTGGATCTCAGAGTTGTTATTAAAAAAATATAACAAAAATGAATAAACATGATCGAACAAAAACCTGTCAGTAGCAGGCAGGCAGAAGATAGGGCACCTACAGTCTCCAAGAGTGAGTGGGTGCGACCAAGGGGAACAAGAAACGCGTGGGCCTCTTGGCGGGAGCTGGGCGTTTCTGGCCCTCGCCCACTGTGGGAAGGCCCTGCCGTCCACCCCTGCACGTGGCCTCTCCCCCTGCGGGACCTGGAGGTGGCTGGCGGGACCCGCGTGCCCCTGGAAAGGCTCAGTACGTGCTGCTTTGGCAGAGAGCCCCGTGTGTCTTGCAGGCGTGTGACATCACAGGGGGAGTGTACCTGAAGGTGCCGCAGATGCCCTCCCTGCTGCAGTACTTGCTGGTGAGGGGGCCGGCGGAGGGCCGGCGCGGTGTGCCGGGAGAGCCGGGCGCTGGGGGGGACGGGGGGCGTGTGGGAGCCCGATGGCTAGTGCTGGCAGATGGGAGAACGGAGCGAAGGGGTGGCCTGGGGCTCACGACGCCCAGAAGGCTGGGCGTTGTTGGGGAGTCTGAACTCTGGGAGCCCCATGCAGAGTGCGGTGGGGATGTTGCCGGAGTGCTGCCTGCACGAGGGGTGTGTGGAGGTGCCCGTGGGACTGCCGAGTGAATAAAAACGCCCCCCCCCCCCTTTGCAGTGGGTCTTTCTTCCTGATCAGGACCAGAGGCCTCAGCTGACCCTCCCGCCCCCCGTGCACGTGGACTACCGGGCTGCGTGCTTCTGCCACCGAAACCTCATTGAGATCGGCTACGTCTGTTCTGTGTGCTTGTCAAGTAAGTTCACCGACCGCGTCTTTCTTTCCCACGTCGGAGGAAACCTTGGCTATGTGGTTTTAAACCCTCCTGGTTTTTCATTTTTTTTTTCCATTTCTGAATCACAGTATTCTGCAACTTCAGCCCCATCTGCACCACCTGCGAGTAAGTACCTCTGAGGCGGGGTGGCCGGCTCGCGCGCCGCGGAGCTGCCAGGGCGTCACCGGGCTTTTCCTCCCGTGTCACTGCAGGACTGCCTTCAAGATCTCGCTGCCTCCCGTGCTGAAGGCCAAGAAGAAGAAGCTGAAAGTGTCTGCGTGATGGAACTGCCGCGTCCTTTGGAGCCACCCACAGCCCCCGTGCGGGGGAGGCGCTGCGGAGGGCTCCGGGCATGCGCGGGGGTGCCTCCAGGACGCAGGCCTGGGGAGCCGTCCTCACGCTGTGCTTCTGGGCTGGGTTGTGGGCGGGAACCCTTCTGCAGTCTGTGTACCCCAGTGTGTTTTCAGACCGCTTTTGGTCCCGAGAGGGGGAGAAAGCACACCTTCGTGACTCTTCTTACTGGGCTGATCACTGTCCCATCAGTCTGCCCTGACTGATGACAGGCTTTCGGAGTTACTGCCCAGGTCCAGGTTCTCACTGTGAAACGGTACACGCGAAATTCGAAGTGTTAGGAAAAGTGCAGCGATGGCGTTAGTCAGTAGGGGGCGCTGTAGCTGAGTCAGCGGTTACCGGTGGCAGTAGTCATGCAACTGAAACCCTTACTGTCCCCATTGCGGTGTGGCTTTAGATATTAGCGGTTCTTCATTCCGATGTGTGACCTCGGTACATGTTTGGACAAAGAGAGCCAAGTAATAATAACGGTTCGTCACCGACTCCGTACAAAATCCGGTTTTAAGTGAGCGAGGCAAGAGAGTGCGGGAGTCCAGTGGCGACTTTTTCTTTGAAAGCAGTTGCGTGAAGAGCTCTCCCGGGAAAACTAGGGTCCAGTTGTGAGAGTGGAGTTCTCGGGGCCGGGCGGGGGGCGGGGGCGGGGTGTGTGTGTGAAATAGCTTCTTTATAGTAAAGTGCTGCCCGCACACTGAATCCTTTGCTTTCTAACCGAGGAAAAGACAAAAATCTTTGATAGTGGAGAACTGTCCTTTAGAAAGTTTGGACTTAATATTGAAAACTTCTATAAGTTCAAAAGACAAATTGTTTGTAGTTTTAACAATAACAACTATTTTTCTGTGTAACCTTGAAGTTATTAAAAGTCCTTTAATAGCGTAGGAAGGGTTTTCAGGAACAGTGGTTGGATTGGTTTGTTTTTAAAAGTATGTTGGCAAATTGTGTATTTGATTTTGTAGATGAATAAGATTTAAATTTTCTCTTAATGCCATCTCAGAAACTGAGTCTCATTGAAGTAACTCAGTGGTCTTTGGTTAGATGATTTCAGGTGGATTTTGTATTCTGGATTTATAATTTTCTTAAATAAACAAAAATTTTGATAATAATTTTGCAAGTCTTTATTCTTAAGTATGAAAATCTGCCCTTTAAAAAACCATTTAATACTTTATAGCCCAATTAAGTGTAATGAAAGTCCCTGTTTTAAGCCCAGGGAGGAGCAGCGTGTGTGTAAAAGACGGGTACGTTCAAGCGAGCCGACGAGGTGTCTGTTATTTTTCATTCCCTGGAACTGTTTTACATACTGTCTGAGTTCTGCTTGTTTCATGTTTGTGTTGTGTTCGTGGTTTACTTTATATACATTTTTACAATAAAATAAATTTTTACTATTTCAAATACCAGACAATATATTTTTTAAAGATTTTATTTATTTTTAGACAGAGGGGAAGGGAGGGAGGAAGAGAGGGAGAGAAACATCCATGTGCAGTTGCCTCCTGCGTGCCCCGCACCGGGGACCTGGCCCGCAAGCCAGGCATGTGCCCTGACTGGGAATCAAACCGGTGACCCTGTGGTTAGCAGGCCAGTGCTCAACCACTGAGCCGCACCAGCCAGAGCCAGACAATATTTTACTCAGTTGTGAAGAACTTTCATTTCAAATCTTGCCAAAGTTATTCATGAAAATATTGTTCCAAATCCTATGCAATAATAGATTGGTATAAAGTAGTTAATACAAGATTTTGCCCTGGCGGGCATAGCTCAGTGGATTGAGCGCGGGCTGGGAACCAAAGTGTCCTAGGTTCGATTCCCAGCCAGGGTACATTCCTGGGTTGCAGGTCAGACCCCCCAGCAACCGCACATTGATGTTTCTCTCTCTCTCTCTCTCCCTCCCTTCCCTCTCTAAAAATAAATAAATAAAATATTAAAAAAAAAAAGTAGTTAATACAAGATTTCTAAGCGTGAAAGGATCAGAAGAAAGATTTGATGTGTATTTATAATTTTATGTTGGGAGCAGGGCTCACAAAATTTCGATGATTGGGCATGTTCACTGGGTAAAGCAGGCTGGTGTTGGAGTGTGACAGATGTCTCCATGCCGGAAGAGCGGGGCACTTGACTCTCCCGAATGAGTTGCTTGTGAAACCACGAAGTGGCCCCCGGACAGAGTCCATCGTTCAGGCGTCAGACCCGTCCAGCTGCCGCTCTGAAGGCGGGTCTTCGCGCCTTGTCCACAGAAGCATGCCTACTGTGGCTTTTTTTTTTTTTGAAGTTTTTTTCATTTGAAATAAATCCAAACATTTGTGAGAGTTTCAGCAGTTCCCAAAAGAGCGGAAAGAGTGCACGGAATGGCTCCAGCAGTCACGGAGAGGAGAGGACACAGCAGCGACATTTTTACATAAAAAGTGCAGTGTTTGAAAATCAGGACTTTGCATTGGTAGTTGACTTAACATTTTATGTATGCATTTTATATTAATAGAAATTATCACAAAGAATCTTAAGAAGAATTCTCTGGTAATCGATTAAAATACTAGTTTCACATGTACCTACGGTAGTTGATTTTTAATGCCAGTGAAGTTCAAAAATACCACTTTTTACTTTTGAAACTTCTTTTGACTTGTAATGCCTTAGAATTCCATAGTTCATTTCTATAAATCTCCTTTGGCTAAAATAGCTTAATGCAACTAAAAGCAGAAAAGTTAAAGCATATTTTTAAAAATTTTTTATTTATTTATTTTTTAGAGAGGGAAGGGAGGAAGAAAGAGAGAGAAACATCAATGTGCGGTTGCTGGGGGCCGTGGCCTGCAGCCCAGGCATGTGCCCTGACTGGGAATCGAACCTGCGATGCTTTGGTTCGCAGCCCGTGCTCAGTCCACTGAACTACGCCAGCCAAGGCTTAAAGCATACTTTTAATAAGTACTTCTTTTTCTGATTACAACGTGAAACGATTACATGTTTTCAGGAGAAAATTTAGAAAAGTAGAGGAAAAATAGAAAATCTACTCTCATCATCCCCCCTGCTCACCCAGAGCTGGGAGGGCTGGAGAATCACTGTTAATATTCGGTACGTTCTTCACGGGTGGCACGGTGGCACGTCTCACATTGATCAGGTCCGTTGTCTGATAAATGAAAGGATGATTTTTTCAACTGACCTAAGAGAAAGTGTTTATTTTACATCTGACAAGCAACCTTTGCCAGTACAGGTAACTCTGGTACCAACGATGTCTATTTACAATGCATGACAACATAGTAAGAGTGTAAAGGTCTGGAAAAGTGGGGCTTGGTGAAAAGCATTTATAATACATTAAAAGTACCCCATGACCATTAGTGTTTCCCTTCATTACTTTCTTATGCTTTACCGAAATAAAAAAGCATTTTGACCCAAGGATTAAAAATATTTCAACATGCCCATTTCCCTCACTGTATATGATTACTTTCTTGTTAAGAAATGGTTAGTAAATAAAATATTCGTCATTTGATAACCCTCCTTTTAGTGAGGTTCTCTTGGGCTTTTTTCCCAGACATCAAGAGATGGAAGCACTTTGCCATGTTAATGCTAATGTTACAGCTGCAGCAGTTAACAGTTTTGCGAGAAGAGTGTAAGAAAAAAATAATGCTCAGAATGTTAGATTCGCTGATCAATTAATATATAACAGAACCCCCCCCCCCCGAACATATAGAGTAATATAGGCAAACGTTTATTTGGCCTTTGCTGTCGTCGGTCAGTCCTTGTGCTGAACACCCTGCGTGCGTTCTCAGCTAATTGCTGCACTAGCCGTCTGAGAGTGAAAACGAGCCAGCATTTATCGAGGGCTTACGGTATGCCCGGCATGGGGCTAAGCTCATTCGGTACCTTGCCTCACTTAATTCCCACACGATCTTGTTTGGGAAGGACTATCGAGAGAAACACCAATGGGCTCTTATATGCGCCCGGACTAGGGCTCCCTCCAATCGGCGACCCTTCTGTGTACAGGACGGAAGCTCCAACCAGCTGAGCCACAGTGGCCAGGACGAAACTCCAGTTTGTTTCCTTATGTTTAGTCTTTGGTGTGTTCTTTCCATTACTATTTAGTCCCCTTATACCGCCCTCCCCACGCGCAACTCCAGTTTTTAAACTCCACGCGGATTCTTACTCTTCTTGATCTCACTTGGGCACAAGCCTTGGGGGCGAGGCCCCGTTGCCGTGGCACGGCCAGGGGCGGGCTCTCTCCCGCCGAGCCAATCACAGCGCGCTGCTCAGCAGGCCCGTGGTTGATTGGTGGTTGCCATAGCTCCTGGCGTTCGCTTGACAAGATGGCGGCGGAGGGGCGACACGGCCCTGGGTGATGCGTCCGGGCGGTTCCTGACTTCTAGGGCGCGCGCGGTTCCGCGTTCGACTCGGAGAGGTCCCAGATATGGGTTTGCCATCGCCGGTCACTCTGCTCATGGGGCTCCTGGTTTTTCAGGGCGTCACGAGGCCGTTGTCGGGAGGCCCGGGTATGCACCGCGGGGCCGGGGCCTGCAGGGCCCGGCTGAGGGACCAGGCGCCGAAGGGGCCAGATGCGGTCTCTTCGGGGAGTTCCGGAGTCAGCACTGAAGCAGGCCGGGAGCACAGACCCCACCTCTACTAACTCCTCCCTGTTTCCTTCCTTCCCGCCCAGTGTTCATCCCTTCTTTCATCCGCATGTCTGTCCCTGAGGTCAGCGCCACCCTGGTCGGAGCCCCCGAGGATGTGGCTGTGTCCCTGTCCCTGCTGCAAGCCGAGGCGGGTAAGGAATCCGGCCCTTCCAGTGGGGAGGGAGGTGGACGGGCCAGGTCCCGGCCCGCAGAGAAAACGGGTGAGGTGGCACCCGGGGTGTCCCCTGCCTGCAGTTGTCCACGGGGTGGATGTGGGGCGGAGGGTGGGGGACTGCTGTGGACCCTGGATGACCGACGGGCAGCTCGGATCAAGCCAGCGTGCAGTCACAGTGGCTGGCGTTTGGTGAACTGCACCCCCGTGTCTGACACCCATCATCCCCTCGTTGTCCCAATGAGAACGGTAATATTTTTTAGTCCCGTGAGACAGCCGAAGACACTGACTGACGTTCAGAGAGGTTGCCACCTGCCTGAAGTCACACAGCTTGTGAAGGGCCCGATGTTCATCTTGGAAAGGGGTTCCATCCCAGGCAGTGCGTGCACCCCATCAGCCTCCGGGCAAAACCGCCTTGCATTTCATCTCCTTTAGGACCACTGCCCGTTCCCGCGTGTGACGACGGTCTGAACAATGACACAGGAGACTGGAGTTTGACTGTGACCCGCAGTGTGGTAAGGTGGCATCTGTGGAGACCCGCAGTTAGTGTTCTCTCCATCGGACGAGGTGCAACTGTCTCGGGGCTGGAACTGCCACCAAACTGTGGGCTGTCAGGTCCAGCAGATACTCATCCAGCCCCGAGGTCCTTCCCTGGGGGTTAGGGATCCTCTGATGAGTCTCAAAGGGTCTGTGAACCCTCTGAAATTGGGTGTCAAACCGTGTGCGCCATGTGCATTTTTCTTACGAGAGGGTTGCCAGCTTTCATCAGATGATCAAATGAGTCTGTGACTCAAAGAGGCTCCTTAAACCACGGATCTCATCCTACTCTGGGCTCGTGTGTAAGGACCCTCAAGCCCGGAGAGACTAAATATCTTCCATGTAATTCCCGTTAAGGAGTGCCCACTGTGTGCAAGATACCGGCTCCAGAGTTTATGGAGGAGGAGAAGGTCAGACTTCGCCCCTCAGGCCCCGGGGGCTGTGTGCAGGCACTTGTTGTTGTTGTTGTTCCTTGTTTTTATTAATTTTTTCAGTGGCTTGTTTTGTATATTTAATCGTCCACTGGCAGGATGATAACTCAAAAAGGGCTGGGCAAACTGAGTTAATTTTCAGACCTGGGGTTCGCTTTCTCTGCGTACCCAAAGGCTGCTTGCTTTTATGTTAAACAGGCTTTGCAATCAGGGCTTGCATATTGCCGGAGGTTTATGGGTGGGATTACACAGAGTTGTGTTACCTTCGTGTACAGCCCCCCCTTTGTAAACCGAACTCAGGCTGGTGTGTGATCTGGGCGTGTTTTCCATCACGCTAAAGCGCAGCACTCTCTCCCGTCCAGAATGCGCTGGAAGTGGCAGTGCGGTTGGAGAGGGCTCCGCGGCGGTGTTCCTCCAGCGAGACAGACCCCTTCTCCGAGTCCCCGTGTCTCGTCCACGCTCTGCTGGTTTCCGCCTCTCACAACTCATCCTGTTTAGCCCACCTGCCCATTCAAGTGGAGATTTATGCCAACTCCTCTCTGGCCCAGAATGCGTCAGGCAAGCGACATCTTTTGACCCTCCCGACATTCATGTCGAGTGGTGTCTCTGTGTGCCGTGTAGCTTGCGTCCTTGCTGTGGATGCGGAGATCTGGCCTCACAGGGTGACGGGACTAGAGGCCGGGCGGGTAGCTCAGGTACACGCGCTCTCTCGGTTGGATGAGTGCCCAGTGAGCCGTCTGAAGTGTCGCCATGGCTCCGGGCCCCTCTGCTGGAGGAGGTGGTGAATCAGAAGGGGTAAATGCCTGAACAGCAGTCCGCCTGAAGAAAAGGGTGGTTCTGCGTATTGAGAGATAAAACCAGTGCATTCCGTTTACCCTAACCTGTAAGCTGTTGCAGCCACTGGCTTACCTTCACGACAGCGGCGCCCTCTGTGGTCTGCTACAACTAGCCCCGTGTCTCTGGACACTCGGTTTTTGGTGGGGCAGCATACACGGGCCTCAGGTGTGCTCTATGCATCGCTCCCTTCAGGGGCTCCATCCCGTGGGGCACGTGGGGACGGCGGTTTGTGAAACAGGGATTCGGCTTTCTCTTCAATGTCAGCGTTGTGGCCATGCTCTGTCAGAGGGTGTGTTTCATGGCTGAACGTCTCCGTTGCTTGTACTTTTCAGAGAACGTGACTGTCATCCCCAACCAGGTGTACCAGCCTCTTGGTCCGTGCCCTTGCAATTTAACAGCCGGGGCCTGTGACGTTCGCTGCTGCTGTGACCAGGTACGTTCCTTCCTGTTACTGGGCGCAGAATCACGGGGCCTGGCGGCGTGGGGTGGGCCCCGGGGGCCCCCGGCAGCAGCTTTCTCCTTGCGGTTCATGTGCAAACTGTCTTCCAATGGAGTGTTTCCTTCGCCAGCACCGCCCGCGTTGCGCAGGGACCTAGAAGCATGTCTGTGGGTGAGGGCGCCACTGTGGCGGTCACCCTGGAGGGCGGTTTGAATTTCCTTTGTAGGAGCCGCCGAGAAAACATGAAGCGGAAGGAAAATCTTTTCAATGATTTTTAGAAAGTGTGTCGAGTTGTACAACCATCACGCCTCTGCTGATACTGGAGCCGATTTACCATTTTAGTTTTTTAACTTAGGTAGAGTTGTTAGTGTAGCTACAACTGTTAGTACGAGCATCACAGCAGAAGCGAGGCCCCTGCACCTTCCTGTTCCATCAGTGGAGCTCCGGCCCCGGCCCCGGCCCGTGAGCCGCTGCGTCTCTCTGTCAGATCATGAAGGGCAGGGACGAGGCGGTTCACAGTCCTCCGTGTGCAGGGAGATATGCAGGTTAGGGCCGTGGCAGTGGCTCTGTTGACGTAAAGGATTGCTGCAGTGGCACGGGCACTCTGTCCTGTCCCTCCTCCTAGGGCTGTGTCATGCAGGGCGGGGCAGCGGGGGCCTTAGGGGTTCTCACTGAATGTGGACAACTCGGAAGGTCCTGTTCCTCTCCTGGGAAGGGGGAGGACAGTGCGACAGGGAGGTGTGCTCTGCTCTCGTCCCCATTTGGGGTGTATTCCCTATTATCTTTCCTCTCTTCCTGCTTTTCGTGGGCACATCTGTGTCCCCTCGAAGGTTGGGGTTCCCAACTTGGAGGCTCGAAGGGAGTGGGTTAAGGAAAGTGCAGCACCTTCTGGGGGTGCAGAGCCCCTTGCAGACTAGCCGGAGTGTGTGCCCGGCCCCTGCACCCCTGCTGCCACCGATGCCGCTGCACAGAGTCGGTCCTGGCCCGCAGGGGGGCGGGGGGCTGGGGGCGGGGGGCTGGTGGCGGCCTGGGCAGAGCGTGGGTCTTCCCGCTGCCCCTTTCCGTGTCCTCCCCAGGAGTGCTCCCCAGAGGTGACAGAGCTCTTCAGGGGGTCCTGCTTCACCGGCGTGTTCGGAGGGGACGTGAACCCGCTCTTTGATCAGCTCTGCTCGGCGGAGAGGGCGCCCGGGGCCGCCGACTGGTTCCCGCTGCTGTGCGTGCAGTCTCCCGCCGCCAGCTCGCCCTTCCTCGGCTACTTCCACCTCGGGGCCGTGTGAGTGCCCGCCGCGGCCGGTCCCCCCTCCCCTCTGGACTGCAGGTAGTGAGTGTCTTCCCTGCAGGAGAGAACCGGCCTCCCCGGAAACACCCGGATGGAGGGGGAGCAGTGCCCCTGGGTCGGGGTAGGGGCAGGGGGTCTCTGTTGTCGGCTCCAGCCGCTGTTGCCATGATGACCGAGTGGAGCCCAGAGATGCCCAGCTGACCGCACCCACTGCGTGGCTGTTTTTATCCACTGACTGCTTTACAGTATGCAGCTCAGCTCAGTGACGCTTAGTGCACACACCACGTCGGCAGTTTAAAGTAGAGAATACAATTTCCGTAAACAGCTGCTTTAGCAGATAGTGGCCACGAGCGTCCGCGATGGTCCCTCTCATTGATTCGCAGGGCCCCGGGCCAGCGCGCGCCCTCGGAGGTGTCCGTGCACACTGACCCGAGAGACTTTTCGGACTTCGGGTACAAGCAAGGAGACCCCGTTATGACTGCAGACAAGGCCTATTTTACTGTTCCTCAGGTGAGAATTTCAGTTGTAACACAGTGCGAGCCTTTTATTATTTATTTTTAGGAAGAGGGGAAGGGAGGGAGAAAGAGAGGGGGAGAAACATGGATGTACAAGAGATACATCGATCAGATGCCTCTCCACGCCCCCAGTGGAGGACCTGGCCCCCAACCCAAGCATGTGCCGGGACTGGGAATCGAACTGACCACCTTTCCCTTTGCTGGAGGACACCCAATCCACTGAGCCACACCAGCCAGGGCCTTATTTTTTCATCCTACTTTTAATTTAACTCATATTGCTCTTAAAAATACCAGTCTAAGTTACTTGTTTTTCTTCCTATGGATTTTCTAGGCACCCAACTATGTATGGTCTCTAGATTATTTTTTTCCTCATAGTCACTCTTAAATTAACCACTGTCTTTGCTAAATCTCAGTGTGAACTTAATAAAAACCAAAAGACATTCTATAAATTTCCATCAAAGTAACTCATTCTTCACTTCTGCTAGTTTAATAGCCAATTTCTAGTAAGCTATAAATGTATAACTTAATATATTCAATAACATTCTAGAATCTTGAAAACTACTTTAAGGCTATAGAGTTTTATGTGAAACCTTTTTTTTTTTTTTAGTTCAAAATTCTATGGGAAAAATATCAGTGAGAACAAAGCTTGAGAGTCTAGCCCTGGGTGGTGTGGCACAGTGGGTTGGAGCGTTGGCCCATAAACAGGGGGATTGTGGGTTTGACCCCCGCTGGGGTGCAAACGAGAGGCAGTGTTTCTCCCCCGCTTTTCCTGTCTCTGGGATCAGTAGCATGTCTTCGGGGGAGTATACACAAACAAACAAAAAAAATGGGGGTCTAAAATCTATTTCTCTTGAGTATTCGTGTGAATCCATTTTTATGGCCTTAACACAAATCTGGTTGTGATGAGGCAAAGAAATGAAGTTGAATACAGTCACGTTTTGGCCAAGTCGGCGGAGGAGGGCAGGGAGTTTTCATGGTTTTTATGGAATAACACTGAGACCCCCCCCAGCCGGTGGCTTCCAGACTTTGGTTGGCGAGCTAACCCCATGTTGCAGGGCAGCTGGTCCGCCCGCCAGTGGATGAGCTGCCGCCGCCGGGCCCACCCCAGCAGCAGGGGCGGGCTGCAGAAGGGCCCTCTCTGAGACGGCGCCTGTGCTCTAGGGTCAGGACAGAGGTCACCCATCTGCTCGGGTCCCCCTTCTCCCCCGCAGGTGTCCCTGGCTGGGCAGTGTGTGCAGGACGCCCCGGTGGGGTTCCTTCAGAATTTCGACGCCCGGTGTGTCGCCGACGTGGAAGTCTACCAAGAACGAGCAGGCGCGGCCGACGCCAGGATAAAGAACGGCGCCGTGGGAGGTAGGCCACCTTGGCGTGAGAGGTGGGCATGGACCTGAGTGAGCGTTTAGCCAAACTCCGGTCTCGCGAGAACAGAGGTCCCTTCCGCTGGAGCAACAGAAAGCAGTAGTTCGTCTGCCGATGGAGGAGGGGGTCGTCTTGGGAAGAAGTTCCGTTCGTAAGGCAGTGTATCTCGTAGTGGTTCCTTTTGAAGAATGCGTTAGAATTCACTGAACATAAAATGAACCATTTGAGGGTGTACAGTTTGGTGGCCTCTCATCCACGCACAATGTCATGCAGCCGCCGCCTCCGTGTAGTGACATGTCACACCAGCGCACTCACCACACGTGGCCTGTGCGTCTGGCTTCTCTCGCTCAGCGTCAGGTTTTTTTTTTTAAGATTTTATTTATTTTTAGAGAGGGAAGGGAGGGAGAAAGAGAGAGAGAGAGAGAAACATCAATGTGCGGTTGCTGGGGGTCATGGCCTGCAACCCAGGCATGTGCCCTGACTGGGAATCAAACCTGCGATGCCTGATTCGCAGCCTGCACTCAATCCACTGAGCTACGCCAGCCAAGGCCAGAGTCAGGTTCCTGAGACTCCTGCACCGCGTGGCCAGACCCCACTGTGTCACCCGGTCCCTCCGCTGGGGGGCGTTGGGCTCGCTCCTGCTGCTGGCTGTTGGCGTGGGGCCGCGGTGAGCACTCGGGTACAGGTGTCTGTGCTCACGCCCGCTCTCTCGTTTCTCTCGGCGTGTGCCCCGCAGGCGAGCTGCGGGGTCACGGGGTCGCTTAACTTTCCCAGGCCCACCGAGCCGTTTTGCACGGTGACTGCACCCTTTTACACCCCCACCAGCAGTCCTTGCGCGGCAGTGACTTTCCAGGCTGCGCGTGCCGACGGTCGCCTCTCCCCCTCCCCTCGGCGTGGTGAGATGCCGACGGTAGTGGGGCTCCCATGGAAGGTGTGTGGAGAGCGGGAGAGGGTGGTGTGGCCGGCACAGGGGACAGGCAGGGACCGCATTCGCTGGGTGAGCTCTCGTTTGCACAAGGGAATGGGATCAGGTGAGGCCATGCCGTCCCACGGAAGGGTAACGCACGGGTCCTTTCAGGCATCGTCACTCCGACAGTGACCTACGAGGAAGCAGCCGGCCTGGACAGGTTCGTCAGCACAGGTATTCTAAGGTGCCACGCGTGCGCCTCTTCCGCAGAAATGCACCTGTTGCTGCTGCTCACCAGTGACGTGCAGTCCCAGATCGGATGCGTTGTTGCCGAGACTTCAAGGAGGCTCGCAGCCGCTTGGAGCCGTCCACCCGCACCTTGTCCCTGTCCCTCGTCCCGTCTTCCCGTGCTGCGGCGCCTCCTGAGTGACCTGGAACCACCTCCTCCGCCGCCCGCCTTCCGTGGGCTCCGGGCCCCTCTGTCGCAGGCTCTGCGAACCTCCCTTAAATGTTTTCCGGATGGTTGTAGAATTTTTCAGGACCAGCATTTTCTCGTCTTGCTTTTTTTTTTTTTTTTAAACTTAAACGTCGCAGTCACGATGCAGACGAGTTATGCAGAGCGTGGCTGCCGGTGCCAGGGCTTGTGTGTTTGACGAAGGGCACCCTTGGTGCTCCTTTTCGGTGTGTTGTGGTGCTCGAACTTACTCGTCACGTCATCAGACCGCAGTGGGTGCCCGCAGGGCAGCCGTGAACTGGGTGCGGGCCCCACCCCAAAGGCTCTGGCATTCTTGAGTCTTTCATCCAATGTGTGGTCTGCCCAGCACGTGCCCCGGGCTGTGAGCTGGGTGGCGGGGTACAGAGATGGCAGGGAGGGGACACACCTCACTCGGGGCAATTTCGAGGGCACCCAGCAAGCACCCCGCGCTGAGCTGGTGGGGCCCTCAATAGACTTGAGCCCGAAGGGGGTTTTGGATTCATGGAAGTTTTCTTGTGTTTGCAGAAGCACTTTTAAGCCCTGGATCCGCTCCCAGAAACGTGACTGTGGAAGAACATTATGTTTTCAGATGGAACAATAACACCATCAGTGACATACACGTCAGGATTGTTAGGGCAGAAATTAATGCCCACCAGAAAGGTAAGTGGGTTGAGGGTAGCGAGACTGCTTTCATTGTAAAGTGGTTTATAACTCAGCCACACTTGTTTCTTATGTGTATGTGTGACTTAATAAAAAAGACTAATTTTTTGGCCTGTCCAAATGCAATTACAGGGTAGAGATAATAACATGAAATGACCATGAGGGATCATTTCCTCTCCCAGTGGGACGGCGCACGTGACATTCTGCTTTGCTTTGTCTCAGGAGTGATGACGCAGAGGTTCACGGTGACATTTTTAAGCCACAACAGTGGTGGCGAGAGGGGAACGTCCGGAAACCCAGGTAGGACGGCGCGTGCCGGCCACCCATCTCACGGGCGTGTCAGTCCGGCACGGGTCCCCAACACGGTGATTCTGCATGACTTTCCCGCTTCGGTCTGCAGCCCTGGCCTCTCTCCTTCTCTGTGCTGACACGGAGTTCTCGTTCCGATGACCACTTTTTTTTCCCCGCATGAGTGGCTGTAGATAGCAGCACGTTGCCGTACACCCAAGGCGTTCCTTCTCTTCGGCTCCCGGCCTTTCGTAAAAGGGGTGACACGTGTAAGTGTCGCTGAGATTGGCGTTCTGAGGAAGAACAGTCTGCCGAGGACGAGTCCCTAACCTGGGGACCGTGGCGAGCCTTCCCGGGGACTGGGATGTCCCTGTCACGCCGTGCATTATGTGTTTATGGGCACACGGACCGCCTCTCGGCTGTGGGGTCCCCCTTCCGTTGGGGGTTGTGGGTGGAGCTTTGTAGGGGTGAAGTATTATGATGTCTCCAGTTTATTTTCAAGTGGTCCTGCAAAAGCCACGTGTGTGTCTGTTCATATCTATCTATCTATCTATCGTATATATAGAGAGACGGGGGCCTGTGTTTATATGATGCAGATAAGACGCCTGTGGCTCAGTATTAACCGCGGTGGGTTTTAGACGGTGGCTGTACTGGGCTTCACGGTATTACTTCCGGCTTTTCTGTGCGTGCGAGCGTTTTCGTAATGAAAGGTTGGGGATGATAATAATTTGGATTCACTGCTGACGGGTGGGAACAGGACCTGACCGGGCCGTGGGTGGGGTCGGACCGGGGTTCTAGAGGAGGAGGGGCTCCGTGGAGAGGTCCCTTGGGTCCGAGCGTCCCGTGCGAGCTCCTCTGGGGAGCGGCTCCGCCACGCAGCGGGCGTTCACCCAGTGGCCCGTGCAGCCGAGGGACCCCCGGCGAACGCTTGCCTGCTTTCCGCTTTTTCAGAATCTGTTCCTAAAATGCAATTTGTTTTTTATTAAAAAAAATTTTTTTAGATTTTATTTATTTTTAGAGAGAGGGGAAGGGAGGGAGACAGAGAGGGAGAGAAACATCCATGTGTGGTTGCCTCTCCCAAGCCCCCGAATGGGGACCTGGCCCACAACCCAGGCATGTGCCCTGACTGGGAATCGAACTGGCGACCCTTCGGTTCTCAGGCCGGCGCTCAATCCACTGAGCCACACCAGCCAGGGCCCCAAAATGCATTTTAAACGCCACAGGAGTGCCTTCATTAACACAAATGAAGGCGACGCCCTCCCTCCCTCCCTCCAGGCCGTTTTGAAGAAGCTCTGCCCGGGTAACTCCCTTCAGTGTGTGTCCCCCGCACTGTGCTGCTCAGCTGGCTCGTGCTCACCATGCCGCTGTCTCCCGTCTGTTGTGCCGTCGTCTAGGTTACCAGCTTGGCAGGCCTGTGCGCGCTTTGGATGCCAACGGGATGCATGGCGTTTCGACCTTACACCTCTGGCAGCCAGGTACCGGGGTCTGGTCACAGGACTAGCTCTTAGGTAAACTAGAATGGAAAATGGTGCTGTATGTTGAGTCCCATCAAGCAAGCCGTCACCTTAAGCCTCAGTTGGTTTATGGAGCTGCGGGATGGTTATTTTTTCTGTTCTTTTTTTTCTGTTGCTATGAAAATGGTAACAGCGCCTGCCCCCGAGGCGCTGGTCCCCAGAGGGGTTTGCGTGTGGGGCCGGCTCGAGGGTCCCTCGTTCCTTCACCCGTTGCCCAGGGAGGTTCCAGTCGGAGACGGCGCAGCAAGCCCCACACCGTGGTGGTCTTTGCACCCAGGGGTGCAGAGCCCTGGGTCTCGTGCTCAGAACCCACTGAGGCAGCAGGGGTTCCGACACAGGAGGGTGCCTTCGTCCAGCCTTGGGGTGGGGGGGCTCAGCCCCACCGTGACCCTGGGTCTGGAAGACCGGAGACTTCGTCTCTGCTCCTCGTCTTCTCTCGGATTTCCCGGGAGAACTTGGAAGCACGCCGTTTCTTTTATTCAGCAGCGACAGTGAGAGGACACACGCTCTCCCTTTATTTCACAGCCGGCAGAGGTCTGTGCGCGTCGGCAGCTCGCAGGCCCGTGTTGTTCGGGGAAGACATGCTCTCCGGGTGCCTCCTGGAAGTCGGGCTCGGGGAGGACTGCGGCCGGCTCAGGTGGGTGTCTCCCGGAGGGGGAGTTCGCTTAGATTTTGTCCACCACGTGAGCCCGGAAGAGGACCAGTGGGTGGGGAATCGGGTCTGCACAGGACATCGCCGTGGAAGCGATAGTGAGTGTGGAATGAAGAAGGGAGCTTCCAGCACAGTTCACAGCTGATTCGGATGCCAGTATGGGGGAACACGGACGTCTCTTCCTGGGGCTCACGCCGTTTCTTCCACTCGTATGCCAGTTCCTCCGCTGCAGCCGGCTCAGCGCACGGGGACCCGGGGCTGCTCGGACTGAGAAAGGGGCCCGGCGGGTGTCGTTGGCCGGTTAGCATTGAAAGCGCACCGAGCCCTTTTATGTGGTGTAGGAAGAGCTTGCCTCTTAAGTGGGCGGCCTTTGGAACGTGTGTTTATAGATATGCACAGGCATTCTTTTTCATGTTTAATTTAGTTTCCCCTGGGCCCACCCTGCCCCCAGTTCGTTTTTTAAAATTGAGGTGAAGCATATGTAACATGATTAACCGTTTGGAAGTGGCGTTTGGTCCATGCGTGGTGCTGCCCAGTCGTCACTTGTGTTCGGTCCCCACACGTGTCCACCTGCAGAGGGGAACTCGTGCCCTTCGCAGCTGCCGCCCGGCCCCGCCCCCAGCCCCAGCCCCAGCCCCCACCGGTCTGCGCGCCGTCTCTGTGGCTTTCACGTCAGCGGAGTCACACGCACATGTGTGGCCTTCGGTGTCCGGCATCTGTCACTCAGCGTCCCGTTCTCAACGTTCGTCCACGCTGTGGCCGGGGCCAGAGCTCCGCTCCCTCTCGTGGCCGGGTCCCAGCCGCTGTGCAGGCGAACTGTGCCTGTCTGTCCTCAGCTGTTCTTGGGCACGCGAGTCACTTCCGCCCTTGGGCTGCTGTGAACATTCACGCGCTGGGTTTTGTTTGCGCATCTGTCTTCAGTCTTTTTTTTTTTTTTTTTTTTTTTTTTTTAAGATTTTCTGTATTTATTTTTAGAGAGGGGAAAGGAGGGTGAAAGAGAGGGAGAGAAACATCCATGTGTGGTTGCCTCTTACGTGTCCCCTACTGGGGACCTGGCCCGCAACCCAGGCCTGTGCCCTGACCGGGAATCGAACCCTCGACCCTTTACTTTGCAGCCTGGCGCTCAGTCCACTGAGCCGCGCCAGCCAGGGCCGTCTTGAGTTCCTTTGGGCACGTGCCCAGGGGTGCAACTGCTGGACCGTATGATGATTCTATGTTTAGTTTTCTAAGGAACCTCCGCCTTGTTTCTCACGGCGGCTGCACCGTTTTGTATCCCCACCAGCCACGTGAGAGGGTTCCAGTTTCTCCACGACCTCCCCAACACTTGTCACTTTCCACCTCTTTGAGAAAAGCTGTCCTAGTAGGTGTGAAGCGGTATCTCACTGTGCTTGTTGCATGCATGTCTACACTTACTCCATCTGTAACATATCCTGAGTGGTGTGGTTTACTGGGGAGCAAAGCAGAGTTGGGGGAGCCGTCGAGAAGGGAAGAAAACTGCAGGCGTCAGTCACCCGCAGCGGCTCCTGACCACGGGGTGCGAGGCCGAGGCCTAGCCGGAGCCTGGCTGTTGCAGTTCATGCGACGCACACCCTCTGCTGAGGTTACCGGGAGGAGGGATGCTGATTCCAGTTCTTGGTCGTCACTGGATTCAGTGGCCCCGGTCCTAGCCAGACATCCAGGTTCCTTTTACTCTGGATCGCCCCGGCCCATGCACGTGTCCAGGTAACATTACATGGGCTCCACCCACTTCCCGTGTCTTGTGACACTCGGCGGAGTCGGTGAACCACAGGCTACCACACTAGTTACCAGCCTTTCAAGTTCAAGTGTAAGTCCAGGATGACTCTTGCACGCTTGCCCCTCACCGGCAGGTTCTCGCTCAGGCCCCCCCGTGAGCACGGCCTGGGGGCTCCCTGCGAGGGATTTTGGGGAGGGGCCGGCCACTTCAAACTGTCTGACTCTCTTGCAGGAAGAAGGCTGCAGAAATGCTCGATTCACTGATGCAGGCAACTCACGTGGCGAGGAGAGGCAACTCCGACTATAGCGACCTCAGTGACGGCTGGCTCGCCATCCTACGTGAGTCCGGGCCGTGTGCGTGGCGTGTGTGACCGGGCTGCTGGGGCCCCGCGGCTGACGCGTGTTTAGAGGTCGACACTCCAGGCGAGAGGCCTCCTCACGCCTTTACCTCGAGTTCGCGATGCTGCTTCTTTTTCTGGAAAAGGGGGACCGCGGGAAGGTCGGATTGACCCGCTGTCGAAGGAGCCGACAGCCTGCGCGAAGCAGGTTCGAAGGTCGTCGGCGCGCTTCAGTGTGCGCTGTTTCTGGCCGGCAGGCGTGTGGGCCGTTGAGCACTGACTTTGTGATTCAGGAAAGCAACCTCAAAGGAAATGAGGTGTTAGACGGTGCTAAGTGAGGGGGCCAGACATAAAGGACCATGCACTGTCCAACCCCATCTGTGTGCGGTGTCCGGGGGCGGGTACGCCCACAGGGACAGAACGCAGATGAGTGGGGGGTGGTCCAGGGCAGTTGGCAGGAGACAAGGGGTCACGCTGGTGGGTGCAGGGCTCCTTGCAGGGGCAGTGAGGATGTTCTCAGGTTGATCTGCGGGTGGCTGCACGCCCCTGTGAACACACTGAAACCCGCTGGGCCTCGAACCTCAGTGGGCGGATGGTATGTTGGTGAGGCTGGATGACAGAGATTAGGGTGCAGCAGCTCCAATGACGGCGGGGATCCCCGAGGCCGCGTGAGAAAACTCGGGCGTCCAGGGCCTTTCTCCCTTGGCCGGGGTCTGCATGCAGGGGCACGGGTGCCCAGAAGACGAGACACGCAGCCCACGTGTCCCACAGGGTGGAAGGGAGCTGGCCTTGGCTGCCACGACAGGCCTGACGTCACCTGCAGATGATCACATGGTGCCCGCTGGTCCCCGGGCTCCAGCTCCCGAGGTCGTCAGCGGAGAAGCCTCGGGTCTCAGCTGCTTGTGGCAGCGCCGGCACCGAACCCAGGGCTCCAGCCTGTGTCCCCGCTGCTCGGCCGGCAGGTCGGGCGAGTCCCTCCGGGCGTCTGGCCGGCCTGAGTGCGTCGACACCCGACGAGAAGGAAGCTGCTGCTGTCGCTCTGGGTAACACGGCGCCTCTCAGAGCCAGGAAGGGCCCAGCGGCTCTGCAGGACCTGCTCTCCGCGGTCCCCTCCTGCCCCTCTGGTTCCTTCCGTGCCCGCAGCTCAGCCGGCCGGTGGGCAGCAGCTGTCCCCCGCACCCTCTGCAGGCATGTCCGTGGGCTGGGGTTTGTGCAAAGCACCCTCTGGACAAATGCCTGCACTCTCCCCAGCCCTTGTGATGGGGCCCAGACCATTATGCCTCTCTCCGCTTGACACCCTCGGGTGGTCAGGGGTCCCTCTCGGACCCAGGCAGGGGTCCCTGTGGCCACCCATTCCGAGTTCACGAGGCCCAGAGTTCGATCCTCGTTTGGGAATGGAATCCCGAGGCTGGGGCTTGTCAGCCGCTGGGCTTGGACGTCTCGGAACGACCGAGGGACAGAGGGAAGGAGCAGGGCACCTTGGATGAGAAGAATGGGGAATTGCAAGGCAGAGAAGCCAAGTTGGTCAGAAAAGAAACCCAGGTGATGACATTGTGTGGCCTTCAAGGCAGAAAACAGCGTCTTTTTCATGCCCGAGCCAAAGTCACCCTGGACCCTGGCTCATACACAGAAGAGACGTGATGTGGAACACACGTGTCAGGAGGAGGAAACTGGACACCGTCAGGAAACAGTGTCACAGACCTTCAAGAGCCCGGAGGGAACAAGGCCCCCCCCTCCCCAGGGCTGCCTTAGAACTTGCCGTTCACCTCTCATGCTTGACCTTGCTCTCCCCGCCCCCCCTGCCGTGAGCCAACTTTCAAGGTGAATGAAAATGAATTTCCCATCCAATGCCATGCTCTCCCTTTTGGGTCACAGCTCTGGCAACACATTACGAAACGTGAACTGTAACACAGTAACTAACGTTGTTACTGTGGATTTCACACGTCTTTGGCCACTGCTACAAGAACAGGGACTTCCCCAGGGCCTTCATGCGGTGGTGCAGTGTTCCTGCCGAAACTCTGGGTGGATTTCAGTGAGGAGCAGAGTCGTGACTTACGGCTTTATTATGTGGGTCGGGGGTTTTACAGTCTTGGTGGCTGATGTCACTCGAGGAAACACTTTGCACCTTTGCACACGGTCGTGCAGTTATGGAGTAACAGACAGCTGGAGCCTGTTAGAGGTTTAAGCCTCATTATCGTGATTGTTCTCTAATAACATTTCCCAGTTTTTGGTATCGTGGCGTTGTAGAACGACTTGTTAGGTTATTCTTTCCTGGATGTGCAACCTGACCTTTCTGCAGGTGCCCCTGACCCGGGTGCGGACCCGCCTGTCGGCAGCGCGAATGGCACCTGCCCGGATGTTCCCGCTCAGCTGAGTATCCGCATCCTCTTCTCGGATGCCGGCGCGGTGGAAGGGATCGCTCAGCGGGAGATCCTGGGCGCGGAGATGAGGTCTGACTGCATCCCCCCCCCCCCCGCCCCAGCCCCCACGGGAGTGTGGGGGGAGAGAGTCAGGGGAGTGCGGGGCACTCCACGGGACAGGGAGATGCTGGCCGGGGACCCGAGGGTCTGTCTGCGGGCCCCAGATGCCAGCAGCCCGTGCACCGGCGGCAAGCGTGTCGGCTGTGTGTGTGCCGGAGGCTTGTTCTCACTCTCAAGGGCTCGCACAGTGCGGCGTGAGGGATCCTGCAGGGTGTTAGGGGGGCACAGAGCCGAACAGGGGCCGCCTGGTGCAGAGCGTGAGCTGGAATCTGTGACCACGGTGGGCATGGAGGCCGGGAGCGCCGCCCAGCGGGCAGAGGCGGCGGCGGCAGGCGGGTTTGGGCTGCATGTCTCCCCGCTGGGGCCCTGTGAGCCGCACAGCGATGTCATCTCTTCCGAGCGGCAGTTTTCTCACCTGTGAAGTGGGGCCACCACCGTCACGTGTCCTCAGGCCTCTGTCGGCTCTCAGCGACAGGGTCCCGACTCACACTGACGTCGCTGGGAGGGGTTTCCTGGTTGAAGCTCCGAAAGGTCCACACGCGCCTTGCTCGTGGCTCGTGGTCTCCGTGTGGTCGCTGTGGAACCCTTCGTCAGGGGATGGAGGGTCTTTTTCCTTCATCCCCGGCTCCTTTTTCCTTCCGGTGGCGCCCTCCCTGGGAAGGTTCTCCTCCAGAGGAGGCAAAGGCGAACACCAGCAACTCCAGGCTTGCACCCGTTTGCAGGTGCAGTGGAGAGGGGGAGCCTCTTCCCCGTCTTCCTCAGAGATAGTCTGGGCGGACCTTCATGCTGCAGTTTGGGTCACATGGCCCTCTTCTGAACCAACCGCTGTGGCCAGGGCAGCAGGCCACTCGCATTGGCTGGTCTCAGTGAAGGGCCCGCCCCCTGAATTCAGGTGGGTCCCTCCTGGTCCAGCCAACCGAGAGTAGGGGGGTGGTTCCCCATGGGAAAATTGGGGTACAGTGACCAGCGGAAGGGTAAGGGGTGCTGGTGGGCAGAAGTAGCAGATGCTAAGCACCCAACGCACCTGGTACTGCTCGGAGGCCCCCGGAGCACCGTGGCCCCATGCCCAGGACGCTGACAGCCGTGAGCATGGTTAGCTGCCGTGGTCCTTGTTGTCACACGGCCTGGGATGAGCAGGTGGAAGAGCGAAGTAGCCTTAGAAGCACCAGTGGGACATGAGACCCACAGGACGGGGACAGAGACAACGCTGGCACAATGTGGGTGGCGCGGCGGCTGGGTGCCAGGCCTCTGAGGGGCCGTCATACTCCCCCCACCCCCGTGCGTGTGTAGGAAGGTGTCCGCCACACCAGGCAGGGGATCTGAGACTCCAGTCTGGGTGGTTGCCGCGGCAGTCCCCCGGCACGCTCAGCAGAGTGGGAGCGAGCTCCACGCCTGGCCTGCGCCCTCTCTCCCAGGGTCTCCCCGGTGAACTGGCAGTTCCAGTGCGGGCTCACCTGTGGGCTCCAGGCCGACCTGCTCCCTCTCGGCGCGTCCGTGCAGTTCATTCAGGTTCCTGCGCAGTTGCCCCGGCCGCTGACAAGGTAACCGCGCCCCCCCCCCCCCCCCCCCCCCCCCGCTGACGTCTTAGGGAGTGGAAGTGTATGTACGTTTGAAAATAAGGTTATTGCTTCAACCGGCTTTTAATGCTTCTCGCCAGAAGCGTGCTCTGCTGTAGCTACCGTCATCTCCTTAAATGCTTCTAGGTTCCAGGTCAACTTCACAGAGTACGACTGTAACAGAAACGACCTGTGTTGGCCACAGCTCCTATACCCACTGACCCGGGACTATCAAGGTAGGGGAAGCCGATTCCCAGAATGCGCATCGTGATGTTACGTGTAGAAAAGTGGAAGAAGAAAGAATGGATCGATAACGTTGCCACTTAAAGGTGGTCATTACTAATGTCTTGGTTTCTTTCTGTGTAAACATCTGGTTGTGCAACAAGACTGTCGCTCACTCGTGTTGTTGTCCTGCAGGGGAGCCCTATCCCCAGTGCGTGGCCAAGGGCTTGCTGCTGGTGTTCCTGTCCGTGCTAGCCGTGTTCCTCCGGGTCCCCTGGCCCCGAAGAGACAAAGCGTGACCCCCGGCCACCACCCGCGTCCTTCCAGACCACAGGTTTCTCCTGTAGGGATCTGCTGTCCTCCAATGTGCAGTTTTAATAAACGAGGTGTTTTATTTTTGTAGGAAATTTTGATGGCGTGCTCTGTGGATTTAATACACTACACACCTGTCGCTGTCCAGGTGTGCGAAGCTATACAGAATTGGCATTCTCATTGCTGGGCCCGACCGAGCCTAGTGCATATGAGGGTCAGCTGTGTAAATGAGGGTGATCAGAATCTTCAGTTTATCAGAAATTACCAAAGTCGTAGGAACTTTGGGCCAAATATGTTATTTGTTGAGGGTCAGTCTTTTCTCTAATTTTTTACATATTTCTGCTGCATTGATGGATTCATTTCCCCTATCCCAAAGAAAGGCTTAAAACTCACAAAGCCTTAAAAATGTGTGTAGTACAGGAGCACAAAATAAGTTGTTACGAAACGATATGGGGGTTGGGAGGGAAGATATTAGGGAGGAAAGTAGAACAAAGCCCGGAGGGAATCTAAGCCCCTGAAAGTGCATGCCAGAGACCTTGCATTCAGTGAAGTTAGACCCCGATTTAATCTTCAGCTTACAGAAACCCCAACTCTGATTAAGCACAAGAATCGCAGGGTCCACTGGTTAAAAACAGGCCGGTTTCCACTGAGGGACAGGTTGTCCTACTTGAGTCTTGAGGGATTCCTCCCGAGGGCCCTCACAAGGGGACAGACAGCACGGTGCGGCCAGGGGCACGGGCGTCCCCACCCACTCCCCCGCCCCCCCCCCCCCCCCCCCCCCGGCAGTGGCCACACAGTGACTCACCTCCGAGTTTCCTCTGGGGGCCAGCTGCCTTCGGTTGTTGCCGCAGACGGTCTTGGTGCACCATCAATAAACCTGGTTTTGAAAAGTCATCCCAGAAGTCGAAAATTGTCTTTTGTTAAAGAGAAGGAAATACCCGGTGATTGATTAATTGCAGTGATTCAGAAAGTCTGTGGCAGTTGGTGTAAGTAGCTCTGGGAGATTAATTAAGAATTTCTAAGCGACAGGTCATCTATCCTGATTTTGTGAGCTGTGCCGGCAGGACCTTGGTACTGAAGAAGGGAAAACGCGCTTTGGCAGTAGACTGGGACCCCACGGGCGACCCGCACAGTTCTAACTTTTCCAAGTCCATCCACCCTTGTATGCGTTTGAGAAACAGTTCCCGAGTGAGTGGCCACTACTCACTGGCCCTGGAGGTAGGAAGGCAGTGTCCCTTACCCAATAAAACTTACAAGCCCTGCGGGGAAACTGGCAATAAACACAGGCAAGATAATTTCAGACAGTGGTAGGTGCTACGAAGAAAAAACGAGGATGTGATGGGGTGGCCGGAAGGGCTACTTGCGAGGGGACCTTTGAGCTGAGACCCGAAGGAGGAGCCGGCATTGGGAAGGCCTGGGAGCAGGGAGCTCTAGGCACGGGGAGGGGTCAGCAAGGCCCAGGGCTGGGACCTGGAAAGAAGGCAGGTGCGGCCGGGGCCCGGGGAGCCCAGGGCAGGCGGCGGGGGGTGAGGGCTGGGAGAAGGGCAGAGGCAGGTGCAGTGGGGTCTCCCTGGCCACGGTGCGAAGTTTGGCTTTTCTCGGGAGTGGGGTGGGAGAAGCAGAGGGGTTCAGGTAGGCTGCGTGGGTTCGGCCCTGTGTCAGAGGTCACTGTGGCTGCTGGGTGCAGGAGCCTGCGCAGAAGCCCGGAGCGACAGAGACGCTGCCGTGGCGCCGCGGTCCGAGCCTGCTTTCTGGTCTGCACGGGGCCGGAGTAGCTCCGTGGAGATGAGTGTCCTGAACAGGCAGATCTGTGGGGACCGAGCTGTTCCGCGGTTGCAGGGCGCGCGGCCGCGCAGGGGTCGGGGTGGACCGGCGGGTTCTGACGCCGCCCGTGCGGAGCGCTGCGCAGCTCTGTCACTCGACCCGGGCCCCGGGACTGCGTGCTCTCGCCGGGCGAACTCCATGGCCCGCACGCTCAGTAGGCTGCTCCTCAACGGCTCCAGGCGGCGGGGCCAGCGGCCGCCCTCCTTCCGGGCCTGGCTCAGCGTCCCGGGCCCCGCGGTCTTCCGCCGGGTTGGCGTCGGTTGGCCCCTGGCCCGCCGCGTCCGGGCGCAACTCCGGGCGCCATTGGTCGGCCGCGGGGGGGCGGAACCGGAACCGGCCGTCGCTGGGGGCGGGGCCTCGCGCGGCAGTGGCGGCGGCTGGAGCGGCGGCCGCGGCAGCAGGACTGGGGGCGGCGGCTGCAGCCCGGAGCCCCATGGTGCGGGGCCGCGGCCAGGCCGCAGAAGGAGCCCGAAGCCTGGGCCGCCCCCGCTGACCGCGCGGGCCCGCTCTGCCCGGAGCCGGAGCCGCCGCCGCCGCCGCCCGTCGGGCCCCGCCGGGGCGCGGGCCGGCCCGCCATGGGGTCCCTGTTCCGGAGCGAGAGCATGTGCCTGGCGCAGCTCTTCCTGCAGTCGGGCACGGCCTACGAGTGCCTGAGCGCCCTGGGCGAGAAGGGCCTGGTCCAGTTCCGAGACGTGAGTGTCGCCCGGGGACTCGGGCCCCCTTTCTGCCGGCGCCCGGGCCCGGCCGCGCCGCTGCCCCTACTTCCCAGACGGGGAGGCTGAGGCTCCAGCCCCCGGCCGGAGTTGCCGCAGAGCGGGACCGAGCCCAGCGTCCCGCCTTAGTTGGGAACGCTCCGCGAGGGCTTCGGCAACTTCGGGGTGTGCCATCAGATGCTTCCGCGCCAGGCGCAGGGCTAAGCGGGAGAACAAATATGATAAGGCCTCTCGGAGCTCTTCTGGAACTTACGGGGGTGGTGGGGGACAAAGATTGGACGAAACAAGTCCATAAACAAGAAAACTGCTATGAAGAGAATAAAAGGCCGGTATGAGGGTGGCTTGGCTGGCGGTGGTCAAGGTAGGCTTCTCGGAGGAGGGGACGTTTGGGCCAAGACCTGGTGGGAAGGAGCTCGCCCCGGGAAGGTCTGGGCGAACGCGGTGCCGGGTCAGCCCAGAGCCTGACTTGGCGGTGAGCCTGTGTAAGCTCCTGGAGGGAAGGGATCCTTGTCGGTTTCCTTCACTGATGTGGGCCGCTGGCCTGGTAGGGAGTGGGAGCTGTGTCGCCAACAAGTAACAATAAACACTTGCTTATGTATCTCTTTACTTGTTTATTGTTTGTCTCCAGCAGGGACTGCTAACCCCCAAGGGTAAGGGCCTTGCTGGACTTGTTCACTCCTGAGTCCCGCAGCCCTTGGCACTTGTGGGCCTTAATGGGCATCTGTTGAGTGAAGCCACAGGCTTTTATTGAGGGCTTGCTCCGTTCCAGATGCTGGGTTTGGTGCTGGGGACTGAGTGGCCAGCAAGGAGGACAAGGTCCCTGTGTTCTTGTTGCTCACTGCCTGGGAGGAGACAGATAATCACCCGGATTATGCAGTGTGGTCGGGAAGAACAGGGCGTGGAAGGGAGATTATTAAGCCGGACCTGGTACTGACGGATGGAACTGAAAGTCACCTAGGTGGACCTGTCATTTCCTGGCCACAGCTCTCATCCCCTGGTTGTTTCTGTTCATCTTTTGGGGGGCGGGGCGTACTTCACTTTGAAAGGGAATGCCCTCCCTGAGCTCTGATGTCAGTGATCCTGGGTTGGCACCCTGAGGCAATCACAGTCAAGAGAAAACCCAGGGGGACGGGTGAGGAGGCTGCAGGGCAGGCCCCGATCTGTTCCCGGTTCCTGGAGCCACTCGGGCTCCAGCACCCGGCACCCACGGACCTGGCAGGGGCTGTGTGCGGCCACAAGTAGCGCCTCAGAGGCTTAGGAAACAGTCACCGGGGCAGGTGGAGCTGTTCCGTCCTGTTAGAGCTCCGGCCAGGAGACGCGCCTGCTCGAATCTCAGAGGTTTGAACCAGTGCCCCAGTCACCACCCGGACTCCGGTTTCACTGCTGGCCTGGGCACTGGGATCCTTTGGAACGGAAAGTCAGTGAGGGAGAAGAGTGCAGTGCGTCTTTTCTTAGCAGGAAAAGAAAACTGAAATGTTCAATGGTCTCCGTGGGGCGCTGGGTCCTCAGAGCCGGGTGAGAGGGGGGCGGGGGGGGGGGGTTGCATTGTGTGAGAGCGGCGGCAGCAGCAACACATGCCTGCAGAACGTCCCATCGCACCTGGCGTTTCCCCGCACTTTCCTGGCGTTTTACCGACTTTGCGTTCACCCGATGGGGTCCCTGACGCCAGCCTTTCCTGGCTTGCATGGGCTGAATGATCCTCCGCCTTTAAAAAGATCGTCCTTCTGAGGGAAAGGAGGTGGGCCGTGGGCGTCTGCAGTGACAGCCAGCGAGCAGCCCTGGAGAAGAGGTTATTTAGCGAGCCGTGGGCCCCAGTGAAGGGTGGGAGCCCCTCTCCCGGTGCCAGCCTGCAGCCCGAGGACGAGGATGGCTTTCCCTGCCGTCCCTCAGCTGCCACAGTGGGGACTGGGGTGCAGACCAGTGAAAACTGCACCAGGCACTCCCTCACCCCCCGCCCCCCCCCCTCCCCGGCTTTCCTGAGTTAACTGTTAGGCCTCAAGTGAAGCTGCTTCCTGTCCCTGGCCCCGAATGAGGGTGATGTCGCCTCCCTGAAAAGGAAAGAGACATAAATAAACTTTGTCAAAGAAACCACCTACCGGGAGGAAGCAGTGACTTCACCTAAGGTGGTGGTGGTGGCAGCGGTGGCTGTCCAGCCCACGACGTTGGCACCGTGGCCGCAGACACGGGCCTCTCCGTAAGGGTTCTGTTTGGAGAGCCACAGTGTCCACTCAGACTTACGGTGTTGGGTAGGGAACAGAACATGGGAACGGAGATGTGGCGTCGCTCGTGGCGGGGTTTGGTGCCTGGGCTTCCCCTTCACGTGCCCAGCTCGGTGGGAACAGACGCGCCTGGGGCGTCAGGAACCGGAAAGTGGTCACTTTAGACAAGAGGGAGTTCCAGAAATGAACGTGACTGTGACAGACAGAAGTGAAACTGGGATTTTTTAAAAATCCTTCTTCTGGTTAATTCTTTTAAAAAGACTGAACAAGAACTACACCTTTGGGCCCTGGCTGGTGTGGCTCAGCAGACTGAGCACCAGCCTGCAAACCAAAGGGTCACCAGTTCGATTCCCAGTCAGGGCGCATGCCTGGGTTGCAGGCCAGGTCCCCAGTAGGGGGTGTGCCAGAGGCAACCACACATGGATATTTATTTCTCTTGCTCTCTTTCTCCCTCCCTTCTCCTCTGTCTAAAAATAACAAAATAGAATAGAAAAAAAGAGCGAAACCTTCGGGGTAGATACTCTCATGTTTGGGCAGTTTCACACCTGGCTGCTGCCTCATCTGTTTGTTGAGTGTGCCCACACACAGATGCTGCTTGCGCAAAGAACCCTTGCCCTGACTGCCTTCCACACGAGTGAGTGCTGTCAAGTTTTCTGTTTTACAAGTAATACGTGTGGAAAAGGACATATACTGGGGAAATTTGGTAAATAGAACAATAAGATAATAACTTCTCTGATTCTAATACTTAGAAGTAAACACTTAAACTTTTTGGTTAATATTGGTCAAACATGAATTTTTAAAAATAGTTTATTTATTTTTAGAGAGGGGAGAAGGAAAGGAGAGAGAGAAACATCAGTGTGTAGTTGCCTCTCACGTGGCCCCGCACTGGGGACCTGGCCTGCAACCCAGGCATGTGCCCTGACTGGGAATCGAACCGGTGACCGTTTGATTCACAGGCCCGCCCTCAGTCCACTGAGCCACACTAGCCAGGGCCAAATGTGATTTTTTAAAATACTATTTTTAAATGCACATATGTATATATTTATGTAATTGGAACCACACTGAAAATATCTTTAATCTTTTTTAGACGCAAATCATGGATACCTTCCTGATTTTATTAAGTATTTTTTTACACTGTTACTTACTGTTTTGAGCTTGGTGCGTGCGAGAAGTCAGGCTGAGGGAAGAGTGTGTGGGTGCAGTGACTGCCTGTGTCCCCAAAGTCTGGCCACTCACCCCACCCCCGACCCCCGGGAACATGATGGAGCCAGTCCCAGGTGTGCACTTTCATTTACAGATTATTTCAGACAGTATCTCTCAAAGGTAAGGCCACATAAAAATCATGACCGTAATATCCTTATCACACCTAAAATTTTAAAATAGTTTCTTAATAGAATCAAACCCCTTAGTCACTTAAAACGTCACTTTTGACAAGGGCTTCGTAGCCCGGCTGGTGGTGCGGGTGGCTGGAGCGTGTCTGGAAAGCCAGAATCCCTGGTCGGGCGAGCTCAGGAGGCGGCCGATGGGTGGTGTCTCTCTCTCCCTTCCTCTCTCTAAAACCAGTAAATGCGTCCTCAGTGGAGGATTAACAACAGTTAGAGTTAAAAAAGTACATAAGTTACACGACCGAATCGTACTTGTTATACGGCTTCACTGGTGTCTGTGACAGAACCCACTCATTTCGGCCGCGCAGGTCACTGAGCTTTAGAAAACCAACCGACCTGTGCATCCGGCACCCCAGTGCACCCCCGTGTTCCCGGACAGCGGGCCGTCCCCCCAGCCCCAGGCAGCCGCTCCCGGGCCTGTCCTAGAGATGGAATCACGCCCGGTGCCCTGTGTGCCTTCCTCTGCCGCCCTGTGTGGAGCATCCCGACTGCTCTGCCGCTGAGCATGCCCGTGGGTGCTCCTGAGCGGTGCCGCCTGGTGCTCCACGGGGTGAGGACCGCCTGTCATTCCTCGCATCCGTTTTCTCCTTTGAATCAGCTTCTCCCAGTGCCCGAGGTCAGTGTCTTCCAGACACACCTGTGTCCGTGTCCGTCGTTCTTTCCTTGCGTTACACTTCTCCGCGGAGTAGCTCTGGGCCGGAGGGGACCTCTGGGGTGTCCTGGGAGCCGTTGCCGGGTCGTTGTCCGGGCAGGGGGCGTCGGTTTGTGCCCCCGCTGAACGGTCCCCGAGGGTGCGCTCTTCTCCGGACCCTCGCCAGCAATACTGTGTTTTTTAAAATAAATTCACTTTTTAAGTTTCGGAGCATTCTAAGAAAATTTTTTATTCTTTTCTCAGCTCAATCAGAATGTAAGTTCTTTCCAAAGGAAATTCGTTGGCGAGGTGAAGAGGTGTGAGGAGCTGGAGCGGATACTGGGTGAGTTTATTTTAATAACCTCAATAATTGTTTTTATATGAGCAAACCCTGCTCACGTGAGGAAAACCAGAAGACACAGATGAAACAGGAAGGAAGGAAGAAACCGCCGTGTTCTCGCTCTTCAGAGGTATAAATACTGTTACGTGGGCCAATGCTGCTTTTCCGTGCTTTTCACCACTCACCCGTGCAGGGGAGGGCTTCCGTCCGGGACGGCCAGGTGACTCTGTCGCAGGCGCTGCGGCGTCTTTTCACAGCAGCGCACCCACTGGCCTGTCCGCGTTGCCGGTGGCTGCACGCTGGGCACCGATGAACATGGTGTCGTTCATTCATTCGTCCGACCCCTCGTAGTTGAGTGTAACTTAACATCGTGCACATGTTCACATGTGACTCAACGTCCTGTGTGTGTGCAGAGGAGGCAGGCAGCGGCGGGCCGGCCCGTTGACAGTGACTCCTTGTTCCCGGGTTCCCTCCTGAAGGGGTTAGATCACGGTCTCCTGGCTGTTGGCTCCTGCGTTATGCAGGGCTGCAGGAGGTGGGGTGCGCTTGGCCGGGGCCCTGGTCTTGGCTGACTGGTGGGTGTCAGAGTAGGGCTCCCAAGGGTGTGGTCGGTGGGCTGGGTTTCCTGGGGCTGGAGCCACACTAGCCGGGGCCCGGACGGTGTCTCCAGCGAGACCAAAACACTGCGTGGTCAGCAGTCCTGAGGCCCCGTCCTGAAGGCAGGTCACTGCTGACCGCCGTCTGACGTCCTTGGTGCCTGATGGCGAAGGCGGGGGGGGGGTGGACAGATGGGGGAGACAGGGTCCTGGCGAGGAAGTGGGGCTTCTGCGAGGTCGCAGCGGGGACGGTGGCAGCTCTGTCTCTGGGCTGCTCCGGCCCGGCCAGCTGTGCCCTTCCCCTGCCCTTCCCTCTGCACGTGCGGACACCGCTGCCACCCAGGGTCCTCGAACTCGAGTGCTAGAATGAAGAGAAAGGGGGGATCCCAGGGCGCGTTTCCCGGGTCCTCGTTTCTGGTGCCGCCGCTCGCTGCTCCGTCTGGGCAGCGTCCTCCCCGGAGAGGAGGTCGCAGCGGGCGGCCTGCGGGTCTGGTGGCACCGGCAGGGTTTTTGGTGCCTCCAGACGTGAGTCTTCAGGCGGCCCAGGAGAGGTGGGTGCAGGCCGCGCTGGCCGGCGTGCCCACTGCTCGGTCGTGAGTCTGACGCGTGCGACCCTGTCTCCACAGCGTACCTGGTCCAGGAGATCCACAGAGCCGACATTCCCCTTCCGGAGGGAGAGGCCAGTCCTCCGGCTCCGCCTCTTAAGCAGGTCCTGGAAATGCAGGTAACTTGCTCCCGCCGCTGCCGCCGTCGTTTCCCGTCCCAGCTGCAAAAGTAAAGTCCGGCCCCTCCGAGCCCCACCAGCGCGGGAGGGAGGCCGTCAGACCAGGCTCGGGCTCCAGGAGCCACCGTTGCCACCTCGTTTCAGGAGCAGCTGCAGAAGCTGGAGGTGGAGCTGCGGGAGGTCACGAAGAACAAGGAGAAGCTGAGGAAGAACTTGCTGGAGCTGATCGAGTACACGCACATGCTGAGGGTGACGAAGACCTTCGTGAGACGCAACGTGGAGGTACGGGCGGCCCGCCTGCCTCTCCCGCGGGAGTCTCCCTCCTGTCGGGCCTGGTTGCGCGCTTGGTTCCCGGCGACACGCTGCCGCTGCCCAGAGGGGCTCTGGTCTGGGCTGTGCTCCCAGCCGGACGTGCGACGGGGGAAGAGCTCCGTCTTTCCCCTGTCGGTTGCTGTGAGCAGTTACAGCGCCTCCTCTGGGTAAAATGCTTTAGTTTGCAATGGAGGAAAATCTCTTTATGATCGTGAGAAAAAATTGAACGGAGGAAGTTCAGTTCTAAAGTCGCTTTTATTTCCAAATTGCTAAGAGTGGAGGAGGTAAGAAAACCTGATTTAGGAGGATAAGGAACAGCCTACGTTGTATTCCTGCATTCACCTGAGTATCAGAGAGGAGTGCGTCTCTTCCGAACTTAGTTTCACGTCAGACAATTACCTTGGATTAGGCGATGACAAAAATTATAACTCTTCTCTTTTAAAAAATTTATTTATTTTTAGGCTGAGGGGCAGGGAGGGAGAGAGGGACAGAAGCATCCATGTGTGGTTGCCTCTCACACGCCCCCTCCTGGGGACCTGCCCCATAACACGGGCATGTGCCCGGACTGGGAATTGAACCGGCGACCCTTTGGTTCGCAGGCTGGCGCTCAGTCCACTGAGCCACGCCAGGCAGGGCTACGACTCTCCTTTCATGTAGACGTCTGCAAGCAGCTCGCAGATGAGGGATGCAGAAGTCGGGAAACGTGACACGCACACTCACGCTTCCCGGGACACACTGGGCTTCCGCTCTCCTTGCAGTTTGAACCCACTTACGAGGAGTTCCCCCCCTTGGACAGCGACTCCTTGTTGGACTACAGCTCTATGCAGAGGCTGGGAGCGAAGCTGGGGTAGGTGACGCCTGGGCGTCGGGCGTCGGGCCGCGCTCTGCCGGGTGGGTGCTGGGTGCGAGGGCGCCTTCGGAGGCCGGGGCTCGGGGCTCGAGCGGGAGAAGGCGGGGCTTGTTGAAGAGAGCGCGTGTGTCTGGGCCTGCTGCGGCGAAGGGCCTGCGCGGTGAGCTTTCAGCCGCCGACGGGTGTGTGTGTGGCGGGTGCTGCTGCTGCGGGCACAGTGAGCTGGGGACAAGGGCGCTTGTGCTGGTGTGACCTCAGCAACCCCGAGCCACCGGGTCCCTGCAGCGGCAGGGCCTGCTCTGCGTGGCGGGGACACGGGCTGAACTGAGTCGGTTCACACGTGACCCAGATTCGAAGCGTCTCTCGTTCCTCCAGAGAGAGTGGATTTTTGCACCCGTTAGGTGCCTGAGAGCCCACCGCCCACCGGAGTCATTTCACATCAGTTTCTCCACGAGGCTTCTTTGTTGTTGTTTGTTTGTTTGTTCACTGTGTGTTTGATGAGCATCTAAGCCCCAGGCCTGAGTGAATTCTCAGCTGTGGCTGTAAGTCCTCCACGCAGACTCCCCCACCCAGAGTGGAAGCGAGTGTCCTTGTAGGCTCCTCTGCAAGGAGATGGACTTTTTCCTCATCCCTCCGTGCACCGAAGGCGTAGCCCCCTGGGGGGGGTCCCGCCTCGGAGGGGAGAGGGTGGGGGTCAGTGTCGTCTCCCCTGGGCACACCGTCGCCCGACTCCCGTCACCCACGCCGGGTGGGAGCTCCAGGCCAGTGTGAGGCGTCGGGGTGGCCGAGAGGTGCCGTCGCTTTGATTTCTTAGAACGTCCCTAACCCGAGGCTCAGCTCTGCGGCGGGAAGGAAGTGCCAAAAGCTCTTGATCCCACGGTTTGGATACTGGGTGGTTGGTGGCCATCCATGTCTCTGCCGTGCCGGCCGAAATGGACATCCTCGTCACGTCCCGAGTGTGTTTGATGAGAGTCCCCTGCTCCCCGCTGACCGCCGCCTGCCCGTCCACGTTGTCTCCCAGCTTCGTGTCCGGCCTGATCAGCCAAGGGAAAGTGGAGGCGTTCGAAAGGATGCTGTGGAGGGCCTGCAAGGGGTACACCATCGTGACCTGCGCGGAGCTGGACGAGCCCCTCGAGGACCCCGAGACGGTGAGTGTCGCGGCCCTGAGGACAGTGGCAGGTCCTGCACGGAGCGCGGGTGTTGGCCTGGCGCCTGGGCCTCGGTGTCCCGGGTGTGGCTCCCGATCGGGACTTCCTCCTGGGCGGCCACAGTGCGATGTGGAAGCTGCTGTGGAAACGTGGCCGCCTGCCGAGCCTCGGCCGCAGCTCAGCATCTGCTGGCCGTCCCGGCGCCGTCTTCCACAGTGGAGGAGCTAGGGTGGAGGAGCTAGGGTGGACGCGCCCCGTGGACTCCGTGGCCCCGGCTCCTCGAGCTCCTTCCTTCTGGGGAACTTCTCGGTCTTCCCTTGACTTTCATGACCTTGACATTCCCAACTAGCACCAGCCCGCTGTTTTGGGAGCCTGCCCGTTGCTCAGTTTGGGTTTGTCTGACACGTTCTCACAGTGAGGTTCCGGTTCCGGTTCCGGTCTGTCTTTGGCAGGAAGGTCACAGAGGTGACGCAGCGCCGTCCCCACTGCACCGTCTGATCTGTCCGTGGTCTCCACGCTCCTCTGACCGAGCGGCCGGGCCCCCGAGCCCTTGGTTGGCTTCAGGGGCGGCTCTGTCAGTTGTTTTCTCAGTGTCACCAGGCTTGTGACCACGTCGGCCATGGCCTCCTCACCCGCTGCCACCCGAGTCCTTGCCTTCAGGACCCGTGGCCTGCCTCGCTGCGGCTCCGACCTGCTCACACCCCCTGGGCCCCAGCGCTCCGGCCCCGGACGGCTCCCTCCTCTCTCCGCTCTCGGGGTCCTCTGTCAGTCTGTGGCTTTCAGTGCCGTCCCCCAGGCCTGGCTGGGGCCTCGCCCCCAAGCACCACACTGGTGTTTGCATCTTCCTGTAACTTTCTGGCTCGTGCCTAAAGCTGACCTCTCCTGGTCTTTGCCCCCAGCCTGCCCTGCCAGGCCTGCCCAGCCCGGCAGGTGGCAGCCCTGTCTGCTGGCCGCTCGGGGCCAAAGCCTGGGGGTCACTCTGGGCCCTCCTCTTCCTCACCCCCGGTGCCTAGTCCACAAGCAGGTCTGTAGGCCCATCCTTCAAACAGAAGGAGCTCAAGCCCTCGTCACCCCTCCCCTCCCCTGCTCCAGGACACGAGCCCACGGACCTGAAGTGCTTCCGTTTTGCAGGAGCCTCCACCCACTGAGCTCCCCGCTCCCGGCCCCCGGGATGCCCCGGGCAGCTGCTGTCCAGTCACTGCTGTCCTCCACATGCCGCCTCCCTCCCAGCAGGAGGCTCAGACCCTCGGTCACGTCTCTCCACCTGGTCACACCCCTGCCCTGCCCTGTCATTTCTTCACTGTCTTCTCCCTGGGCTCCCCCTTGCTCCAAGGGTCTTGCCCCTCTGCCCTGTGGGTGCTCCCTGCCACTGCTTTCCTTCAGGTCACGTGTCCCTCATCAGGGAGGCGTCCCTGTCACCCCGTCTGGGGTCGCAGCCTCCCTCCCTATCACCCCACCGGCCTTCTTCCCTTCGTCTCACTTACCCGCACTTGACACTGATGTGTTTTCCGTGCTTCCTCACTCCGACTGGAAGATGAGCCCCACCCCCACCCCCCCGGTTAGGGGGCCCAGTCTGTTCACTTCGGTGCCACGTTCCTGGCACCGGGACAGGGCCTGGCACACAGGCCCCAGTCCCGTTCCGGTTTCTCTGGGGGGTGTCCGTCTGTAAGGGCAGTCAGGCCTGGTCACTCACAGTCGTTCTGATCCGTGAATTCCCCGCAAATGCTGCGCCCCCGCGCCCCAGGGCCACGGCGAGGTGCCTGCCAGCCTCCAGTCCCAGCGTTTTGTCCAGCCGGCAGCACTGGACAAAACTTTGTTTCTGCATTTCTTTGTGAAGATGCCTTAGTGAGTAGATGCTGTCGGTTCGTTGACCTTGATCCCAGCCAACAGCACCTTCCCTCACGCGTGGACGAAGCTTACCTGCCCTCCCTGCGCTCAGGGACACGGGCCGGTGCCTGAGCGCTGCTGGGGGCGGGGGGGGGGCCGCTTCAGCAGCACCGTCACCCACTGAGAGCAGGAGTGTGTGAGGACCTTGCGCCGCGCGCGTCCTGATAAGGACGTTTTTTTACAGTTTGAGGTGAACCAGCAAGTCACCTTGTCCATGTGCATGTTGGGTGACTCACGATTTTTGTCGCCCTGCACGTCTGCAAGTGACCAAAAAAACACCCCACATCATGAGTGTCGGTTTGGGGGTGAGGAGCGGTGTTGGTGGTGATTTGCTGCTGTGGGACCCGCGGTGCTGAGGGCTGGCGGACGGACCGAAGCGGTGACCGAGTTTGTGCTGCCGGCAGAGCCCTCACGGCCGTGGCCGCGGAAGTGACCGTTGTCCTGCTCGCCCCGCAGGGAGAAGTCATGAAGTGGCACGTGTTCCTGATCTCCTTCTGGGGAGAGCAGATCGGCCACAAGGTCAAGAAGATATGTGACTGGTAAGGAGAAGCCGCGCCCCTCGCTTCCGTTTATTCCCTTGTGTCCAGCAGAAGGCGCTGGTGCTCCCCGAGGGAGCCCCTGTCGGAGGAGAGATGAGATGCGGGGGTCCAGGGGCTGCTGGGTCTCGTAGGGGGGCATCACCACTGTCACCCCACGTTTTCAAATACTGAACTTGTCCTCTCTCTTGCCAGGACAGCATTTCAAGGAACTTAAAAGTAGAGATCACGTTAGTAACGTTGTCAGATTGCGGGTTTTTTTTTTTTTTTCTTTTTTGAAATCGAGACTTAAGATCCATTGAAAAAAGAATCAAACTGTCGTATCTCATGCCTCCCTGTTGCTCTCAGCCGGCCGCATGGAGACTTCGTGGGGCTGTGGTTTCTCTCCTCTCCCACATGGGGCGGCTTGCTCCCGCGCACCAGGGGAGGGGGTGGCGGGGGGAGGCACGTGGGCTCCGTCCCACCTGGGCAGCCGCGGGCGGGTCACCACGTCATGGTGTCCTCCGGTGAACACGGGGAAGGGGCGCGGCTCCCCTCGGGGACACGGGAGCCTGCCTGTGACTCGCTCTTGCCAGCGGCTGGGAGAATAGGCACAGCCAAACGGACACGCAGGAGAGGGCGCGTCGCCTTCTCATCCGCGGGGGCCCTGCAGACGGCCGCTTGTCTGCCGGCGTGGCAGAAACACTGCCCCGGCGCAGCGGCCCACGGTGCCACGGGCGTCCCCGCTGGGGGTCAGGCGGAGGGCGGGGCTAATTTTAAGAGCCAGAACTTAAAGGGAAGCATTGAGGCGGGTGGGGTGGCCGCAGTGTGGGCAGTGGGCTCAGCCCTGCATGGCCCCCCCCCCCCCACCGTGTCCTGGCGTCACGCGGCCCCTGAGACTGGTGGCGCTGTGAGGTGGGGGAGGGGCTCACCGCAGCACGCGGCCCCGGGCGGTGCCGGTGAACCAGAGCTTCTGTCTCCCCTCTACTTCTCCTCTTGAAAGGCAACTGCCGTCGTGTGTTATCTTTGTGTTCCCGTCTCAAACTCGTGTCAAGATTCCCACCTGGGGAGGGTGGCGCGTGTCTGGAGGTTGGAACTGGGCGTGATGTCGGGAGTCGTCCCGGCCAGGGAGAACCGGGCCCCGCGGGACGTGCGCCTGCCTGGGTTCTGTCTTCCAGCTACCACTGCCACGTGTACCCCTACCCGAGCACGGCCGCCGAGCGCCAGGAGATCCAGGAGGGGCTGAACACCCGCATCCAGGACCTCTACACCGTGAGTGGGATGCCACCGCCTCGGCCGGGCTGCCACACGTGTGTGCCCACGCGCTTCCTGCTTTCCCGGGCGCGTTTCGGCCGTGACCAGTCAGGCGTTTTAGGAAGACTGGAAGGTCACTCGCCTGCCCCCTCTTCGTGGCGGCTCTATCCCAGCAGCCTGTTCGAAACCTAGAGAGCGACAGGCTTTGAAACGAAAGCTCACCTTTGTGGTGACGGGAGTGGGACTCTCCATCGGAGGGGACAGACGAGCCCGTTTCAAGTGTGGCTCTTGTTTCCCGGGTCTGCTTATGGCGGAGGGGCTCTCGGTGGCAGGAAGCCGGCTGTGACCTGCTTAGGCCAGAGGGGACTCCTGGCAGGATGGGACGGGAGATGGGGGCCCACCGGGTTGGCGGGGAGCCGGGCCGAGGTGGGGAACAGGCGGGGACCTGGGGGCTCTGCTGCTGGCCGGGCCGAGCTGCTGCTGCAGCCACCAGGCCTCCTGGCCTCCCCCGTGGCCCTGGGGCCGTGTCCCTGAGAGGCCGTGTCCCTGAGAGGCCGCTCCAGGATAAGGTCAGACAGGCTGCACTCAGGTATTCCCCCTGCCCCCGGGTGGTGCTGGGCCCCGGGAGGAGAGGCAGGAGCCCCCCCCACCCCCCCGCCCAGCTGTCTCCAGGGCCGGCGGGTGCCTGGCGGACACTGCAGGTCACCCGCTCTGCTGAGCACCCGCTGCTGTCCTCACGCAGGTGCTCCACAAGACCGAGGACTACCTAAGGCAAGTGCTGTGCAAGGCCGCCGAGTCGGTCTACACCCGCGCCATCCAGGTGAAGAAGATGAAGGCCATCTACCACATGCTGAACATGTGCAGCTTCGACGTGACCAACAAGTGCCTCATCGCCGAGGTCTGGTGTCCTGAGGCGGACCTGCAGGGCCTGCGCTGGGCACTCGAGGATGGGTCGGTAAGGCCGTCCCGCCGGGCCCCGCTGTGCTCGCCCACCGGGCGATCAGACCTGCGAGTGTGGAGAGAGAGAGAGACCGAGTTTCTCGGGGCCACGGGGGCGCCCGGGCCTCCTCCTGGGGCCGGGCTGCTGGAGCGCCGCCGTTTGCCGTTCCAGGCGTGTGTGCGGGGTTCTCGCCTTGCTCTTCCGTGCGAGGGGCACAGTCCCCCCATGGGAACGTCAGAAATGCCGCGGCCACGGCGCGGCGGCACCGCCCGTGCCCCGCTCAGAGGCGGCCAGTGTTTTAGCCCAGGGGTGTCTGTGCGGCTCTTCATCCTGGACAAGCAGACACCAATGGGTGGTTTTTCTTTCCTTTTCTCACAAGAGGTCACATGCTGGGTATACTGCTCTTTTCACCTAATGAAACTTTCCTATTTTTAAAAAGATTTTATCCACTTAGTTTTAGAGAGAGGGGAAGGGAGGGAGAAAGAGAGGGAGAGAGAGAGACATCAATGTGTGAGAGAGAAACTCCGGTTGGTTGCCTCTCGTGAGTGCCCCCTCCAGGGGCTGAACCCGCAACCCAGGCCCCTGACCTGGGAATCGAACCAGCGACCTCTCGCTTTGCAGGACAATGCCCAACCAACTGCGCCACACTGCCCGGGGCAAACTCTTCTGTTTTTTAAAATAACTGTTTAATATTCCGCTGGATGAGTGTGTTCCCGCAGGGCCCCGCCGGCCCGCCGTGGCCGGCGTCCGTGCTGGTGGAAAGGGCTCCTGGAGAGTAAGTCTCTCCTCCTTCTCTTCCTGCTCCCGTGGCAGAGAGAGAGCGGCGCCACGATCCCCTCGTTCATGAACAGGATCCCGACGAAGGAGACGCCGCCCACGCTGATCCGCACCAACAAGTTCACCGAGGGCTTCCAGAACATCGTGGACGCCTACGGCGTGGGCAGCTACCGGGAGGTGAACCCAGGTTGGGCGTCCGAATGCACGCGTCTGAGCACGGGCCTGCCGCTCGGGGTGCGCCGGGGTGCTCGCCGTGTGGTGCTCGCCGTGGGGGCCGGGTGGAGGGAGCGCCCCGCCTGGCCCGGGTCAGCAGTCCCTGCCTCCCCGCAGCGCTCTTCACCATCATCACGTTCCCCTTCCTCTTCGCCGTGATGTTCGGGGACTTCGGGCACGGCTTCGTGATGTTCCTGTTCGCCCTCCTGCTGGTGCTCAACGAGGACCACCCGCGGCTGACTCAGTCCCAGGAGGTAACCCGTCCGGCGCCGCGCTCGCCCCGTCCGCCCGGGGGCGCGAGTGCCGATGCTCTTCTGTGGCACCGAGCGAGCGAGCGGGGGCTGGCTCTCCAGTGCTGCTCGACCCAGACGGCAGAGGTGTGGGCGGGTCCTCCCGGTGTGACGGGGGCGTCTGTGGCGTTGCCTCGTTTCCGGAGCCCCGAGGGGGGCGTGGAGAGGAGCGGGGTGGCCGAGGTCTCGGACTGGACGCACCTCCCCTGCCGCGTCCCCGGCCCAGCGCCTGCCTCGCCCCACAGATCACGCGCATGTTTTTCAACGGCCGCTACATCCTCCTGCTGATGGGGCTGTTCTCCGTGTACACCGGCCTCATCTACAACGACTGCTTCTCCAAGTCCGTCAACCTCTTCGGCTCCGGCTGGAACGTGTCCGCCATGTACAGCGCCGGCCACTCGGCCGCCGAGCGCGGCAGGATGGCGCTCTGGAAGTACGGGTCCCCTCGCCGCACGGGGGTGGGGCAGGAGGCACGTTGGGTCGGGTTCCGTCCTCCTCCTCCTCCTCCTCACTTGCTTTCTGTTGCAGCGACAGCGTGGTCAAGCACAACCGGGTCTTGCAGTTGGACCCCAGCGTCCCTGGCGTGTTCCAAGGCCCTTACCCCCTCGGCATCGACCCCGTGAGTGCACGCTTCCCCGCTGTCCCCCCAGGCACGCAGCGGCGCGGCCCCGTGCTGGCTGCCGTGGTGGTTTCTCTCTCACCGTCCGGCAAGGGTCACGGGCTTCATCTCTTCTCTCGGCGTCCTCTTCCAGTCACAGTTTGCAGGCAGTGTTGCTGGGTGCTGGTTTCAGGGGTGCGGCCGGCACGGCGGCGGGACAGTCGTCCACATCCCACAGGGCCCCCCCCAACGTCTCCAGTGCCCACCCGGCACCGCACGGGCTTCAGTTTAACTGTAAAACGGGCACGGCAGCCGCGGGGTCTGCGGGCAGATCCGCAGGGGGGGCTTTCTGCGTGGGAAGGGTCTGGGTCTGGTGAGAAGCCCCCCCACCCTGGCTGATGGGCCCCAGATGTGCCCGGCCGCCCCCCAACCCTGGGCCTGGTGCTGGTCACACGTGTCCCCTTCCCGGGTGTCCGCGAGGACACGCAGACACACACAACAGGCGTTCTCGTTCTCCTCGCTTTCCCCAAGAGCCGGCTCCGTGCCCAACTTTAAATTTCGCTCCACGCTCACGGGGAGTGCCGGCCGCACACTGGGCTCAGCCACGCGGCCGGCCCCCCTCTCGGCCCGTCCCAGCCCGGCCTCGCTCTCCGAAATCCCGGTCCCGCTTCGAAGCGATGAGTCTGCCCGTCTTTCTTTTCCTTTCTGCAGTTAAACTTTACTGTAAAACACGCTTACGGGACAGTGTATCGAACGTGTCCCCGCCCAGGGCCAGAGACCCCGGGACCCACTCGTCCCCCGCCCCACCCCCGCCTCGCCGCCCACAGAGGGGACGCTCCCTTCCCCTGGGCTCCGGGTGCGTGTCCTCCTCCCACCCCCGGTGTCCCTTCCCGGGTGCGTCCCCTAAACTCGGCCCCGCTTCCTCGGCATCCCGGGAGCTCGTGTTGAAGATGGAACCCCTGTGGCCCGGGGCTGAGACAGCGGCGCCTCTCAGAGTGGAGGGTCGAGAGGAGCGGCCGTCTTGACCTCAGCCCGGAGCCCGCCTGCCCCCCAACCCCACCATGGTGCCGTGCACCCCGGGTGTGGGGCGCGGGAAGGGTGTCACAGCTCGCTGGGTCTGTCTGTTTTGTCTGCAGATTTGGAACTTGGCCACGAATCGTCTCACTTTCTTGAATTCGTTCAAGATGAAAATGTCTGTGATTTTAGGGATTATCCACATGACTTTTGGAGTCGTCCTGGGAATATTTAACCACTTGTGAGTACAAGCTCTGTAAAAGCTGTGTTCCTGAGCCTAGCCGGGCGTTCGCGGTTTCGCCCCTGGAGGGCGGCCTGCACAGGCCGGGGGCAGCCGGGGGTGGAGTCGTGCTGCGCGGTTCCGGTTGGCGACACGGGGTGTTGGCTGTCCCGTCGGCTCCTTCGTGCAGCGGGCGTCCCTGCGCACAGAGCACGTGCCCGGCGGCGTGCGTGCCACCGGGGGGCGGGCAGGGAGGGCAGGAGACGAGGCACTTACACGTCCGAGTGACGGGGGCAGGCAGCGTGTATTCCTGCACGTTCAGAGACTTGACTTTTCTCGTTTTACCATTTTTTTTTGTAAGTTAGGAAACTCTGTTTGTCTGTGAGAGCTGGTGTAGTGAGAGAACGGGGTCGTGTCTTTTTCCTCCGACCAGACCTGGCGGCGTCTGCTCTCGAGACGCCCCTGAGTCCCTGGTGTGGGTCTCGAGGCGGATGTCGGGGGGCTGAGGTGGGCTTCCTCGCGGGAAATTGACCGTTTGCCTCGGTCCCGTCTCCTCTGCGGGTTGACGGGTGCCTCTGATTCCAGGCACTTCAGGAAGAAGTTCAACATCTACTTGGTTTCCGTCCCAGAGCTGCTCTTCATGCTCTGCATCTTCGGGTACCTCATCTTCATGATCTTCTACAAGTGGCTGGTCTACTCCGCGGAGACCTCCAGGGCCGCCCCCAGCATCCTGATCGAGTTCATCAACATGTTCCTGTTCCCGGGAAGTGCGACGAGCGGGCTGTACTCGGGCCAGGTGAGGGGTCCCTTCCGCCCCCCGGGCCGACGGGCAGCCCTCCCGCAGCCTTTTCTGTGGCCGGGGGACGAGGGCCGGTGCTCTCCCCGGGCCGCCCGGCGCCCGGGCTCTGCTCCTCCCTGTGGCGTCCCAGGAGGACGCCAGCCTGCTCCGGACGCTGTGCTGGGGGCGCCGGGCGAGCAGCGGAACCCAGACCTGCCACCGCACCGGAGCTGTCAGAACATGTCACTGGGGGATCCCCGAGGGCGGCCCGGTGCCTCCATTTGTCCCGTGTCTTTGAAATCAGTCCCTGACCGAGGCTGGTCACCAGGGCATCGGCCTCTGGGCCGCAGCACGGTGGTCTGCTCCGGGGCTTCTTGTCACTGTGCGTCTGTGTGGTGCCACCCGTGTGCAGTGCGGCGCTGCCGGTGGCCGAGAGCCTGGTTTCCGAGGGCTGCCTGCCTGCCTGCCCGCCCCAGCCCTGCTGTTCCCTCCGAACACAGCCCTCGAGTGCTGTGCCCCGGTCCCCTCGTCTGTGAGATGGCCGTGGAAACCGGACCCGCTCGTCCAGAGCGTGGGGTTGGTGCCTCGGAGCCCTCAGCAGAGTGCCCGGCCCCTCCCACGCGCTCGGGGACGGGTGGCTCAGGGCCCCGGACACACACCTGCTCTGCCTGCCCATGCAGCTCACAACCCGGATGTGGTTCTGCCCACGGCCCCCGTGGCCCCCACTCCCGTTGGCATTTCAGGGCGAGGGCGCTGGTTGTGCAGGACCAGAGCTCACACACGGATGCTGCCGCCTGTGTGGCCAAGGGGGCCTCAGGGCTCTGGGGACCCGTGTTTGTCGGGAGGGCCCCAGACAGGGCTGAGCAGGGGACAGCGCCCCCTCTGGTCACCTGTTTAACACCCGCCTCCCAACCCTCTGACCCACCCCCACCGCGGTGCCTGTGCCAGCTTCGCTCCCGAGTTACTTTCAAATAAGTGTGCAACTTCTTCCGTTCTTAGGAAATGTTTTTAGTTTCCTGAATGCTATTTCTGTATTTTTCATGTGTATGAGTTCACGCTCCTGAAATAGTTACTGTAGTTAAAAAAAAAAAACAGAACCGAGGATATAGAAAAATGTACAGCTTCTTTTGTATTTTCCCACCGACGGTGTTTTCAGAAATAATAGCTGGAAGTAATAGCTAGAGTTTGACTCTTTAGAGTTTTCCCACAGGTTCCTCCCTGGCCCAAACGAAAGCCTGTTTGCGGTTCTCGGCGGGGTCGGCCCCCGGCGCCAGGACCCCGCTGTGGGTTCAGGACGCGGCCCGCCAGCCCCTGCGGTTCGGCTCCCGCCGGCTCACGCTCCTTGTTGATACACGAAGGGGTGTTTCGTGTGTTCTCCGCCGCTGTGGTCATGTGCACACCGCCGTTGACCCCTCCTTCTGCGCCCCCAGGAGCACGTCCAGAGGCTGCTGCTGGCCGTCACCGCGCTGTCCGTGCCGGTCCTCTTCTTGGGGAAGCCCCTGTTCCTGTTCTGGCTGCACAACGGGCGCAGCTGCTTCGGGGTCAGCAGGGTGAGTGCGCGGCCGGGCGTGCGTCTGTGGACGCGGCACGAGGTCTCTCTTGGCTACGGGAGGTTTGGGGAAGAAAGCACCTCTCGGAGGTCCCCGGCCTCTCGTTCCAAAGCCAGAGCTTCCTCGGTGTAGACCTGGGGCTGCCTGTTCTGCAGATGAGACGCGCCCGGAGCCGGAGCCGGAGCCGGAGCCGGAGTGTCCGGGCGCGGAGACAAGCCCCGCCATGGGGGGCGGGGTGGGGGGGCGGACCTGCCGGCGGTTCAGACGGAGTCCTGCCGGTCAAAACGTCTTATTTCTTATTCTTGCCTCTTATTATTTTTTCCTCAAAAGTAATTTCATTAATATAAAAATATATAATTTAATTACAGAAATTGTGGGAAGATGTTGAAAATAATGCCCTTAAGTTTTACTGCTCAATTATGAGTCACCTTAAGTTTCTTTCTAGACATGCATTTAGTTTCTCATTTTATTCCCTTTTAAAAAAATTGTGGTAAAACACACACAACACATTTCTTTCTTGAGTGTGCTCCAGCGTGCACAGTCGGGCACGAGGCACGCTCACACAGTGGTGCAGCCACACCCCGGCCACCCTCCGTCTCCAGGACGACCGTCTCCCAAACAAAACCCCGTCCTCACGAAACACTCACCTCGGTCCCCCTCCCCCCGCCCCAGCAACCGCCCTTCTGCCGCCCAGCTCTGGGGGTGTCTAGTGTGGCCGCTCCTGGCACCCCGCCTGTCCTCTGCTGCGGGGCCCCCCCCCCCCCCCCCCCCCCCCGGGCAGAGTGGCCTCCAGGAGCTTCTGTGCAGCAGCCTGTGCCAGAGGCTCCTTCCCCCCCCCAGGCCGACCGTGCTCCACTGGGCACCGCCCGCCCTTTGTTCACGGTCCGCTCACCAGCGGACACTCGGGGTGTGTGCACCTGTTGGCGGCTGTGAACAACGCTGCTGGGAACACGGGCCTGTGAGCATGTCTTCAGGGCCTGCACCCGGGCGTGGGAGTGCTGGGTCGGGCTCTGGCTCCGGGCTCACCGTCGGGGGAGCCGCCACCCGGGGTCCCCCTGCAGCAGTGCCCAGGGTCCCGTCCCTCCATGCCCTCACTGACACGTGCTCTTTAAAAAGCATGTCGTTTTTGCATTTTTTATCTTTTCTTCGTTGTGCTGTTTTACACAGTAGTTATCCTAATGGGCGCGACGTGCTCACTGTCCTTTAAAGAACGAACGTTTCACCCCCGAAGGGACGGAGGTCGCTCAGACCGGCGAGGGGGCTCTACCTGGGGCCGGTCTCGCTGGGGCTCCGGCCGGCAGCGCCGACCGTGTCTCCGTGTGTTTGCCGGCAGGGCGGCTACACGCTCGTGCGGAAGGACAGCGAGGAGGAGGTGTCCCTGCTGGGAAGCCAGGACGTGGAGGAGGGCAGCGGCCGGCTGGAGGACGGGTGCAGGGCCGTGACCGGCGAGGAGGTAAGGCGTCGCGGGCCCTCGGGGGTGTGGACAGCGCGGAGGCTGCGGGTGGTGTCTGCAGGCGGGGCGCAGGCGTGCCGGCCGGGCCGGGAAGGTGTCTGCGGACCGGAGGACGACGCAGGCGCGGGGTGGACCGAGAGGGACTTCATTCCGGGGGTTTCTTCACGGGAGGCGGGTCGGTGCAGACAGGCAACCCGGCCGCCCGCTCGGACAAGCCCCGCTCCCCGGGCCGTTTGAGAGTGACTCGGGTGCTGACGACACACGACACAGGGACGGAACACAGTGCACACCGCGGGCCGCACCGCCGGTGGCCTCGCGTTGGTGATTGTTGTGACCGGTGCTGCCAGTGGCTGGTCGTGCCGTTCTGGCCGTCAAGGACAAGAGTGGCGTTGGTGGCACAGCACGGTGTGGGACACGGGCAGCCGTCACCTGGGGGCTCTGGGACGCTTCCCCGGGAGGCGAGGTGGGCGCAGCACGATGCGTCAGTGAGGTGGCACGCGGACCCGGAGGTGGGGCCCGCCCTGTCCGGTCGGCCGCTGTCCAGGTGGCGAGCCCGGGGCGGGGTGTGCATGTCGCAGTGTCGCGCCCCGGAAGTTCACCTGAAGTTACCAACCAGCGTTCCCGCGACACACTTAAATGAGCAGATAAAGCAGAAGCGAAACAACCGTCACTCACGGTTTCCAGATGCTCGTCTGGCCTCGTAGTTGTCATCATCATACGTCAGGTTTCGGTTTTACTTCCGTCGTGTCCGCTTCTCGGTGGGATTTGTGGTGGTCACGCTGCAGCGGCGGTTACCTGGTGACCGACCACAGGTGCCACGGACGCTGCTTCCCGAAGACGCCCGTCCGGGCAGACCTGCCCTGTGGCCGTGAGACGGACGCCCGGTGCACGCTGGCTGCCCGGGAGCCCGCCAGCTCCCGTCGGGGCGGAGCCCCGTGGCCCCAGGGTGGTTGGTCCGTGAACCCCGATTCCGGGAGGCCTGGGGCGGTGTGTCTGTGCCAGTCCGCTCCCTGTGCTGCAGCCGGGCGGCTCCGTGGCATGGGAGCCGTGGCCACAGCTGGCTCTGCACTTCTTTTCTTTCTTGAAGTCATGTGACCAGCATTTTTCTTTTCTCTCTCTTTTTAATTAAAGATTTTACTTACTTATTTTTAGATAGAGGGGAAGGGAGGGGGAAAGGGAGGGGGAGAAACATCGATGGGAGAGAGAAACACCTCATGTGCACCCTGACTGGGGATTGAACCCACAACCCAGGCCTGTGTCCTGACCGGGAATCGAACTGGTGACCCTTCGTTTTGTGGGGTGACACCAAGCCCACTGAGCCACACTGGCCAGGGCTGTGCTGGGCTCATTTTCTTCAGTCTTTCAGAGGGAGAAACACCCCTAACTGCTCACGACTGTCAGGAAGACTCACGAGGAAGCTGGGCTTGGCCTGGCTCGGGTCACTGCAACAGCAGGAATTACTGTCTCACAGTTCTGGGGGCTGGGCGTCCAAGATCAGGGTGCGTCGGGGTCGGCTTCTCCCGAGGCCATTCTCCTCAGCTCGCAGGTGGCTGCCTTTCCCACGTCCTCGCTCAGTCTTTCTCTGGGCGCACCTGGGGCCATTCCCTCTTCCCACGGGGCCCCCGGGCTTTCTGATGAGGGCCCGGGCCACCTGACCTCACGTAACCCTCACTCACTCTTCCTAAGCCCTGTTCTCCAAACACGGTCACCTTGGGACTTAGAGTGATTCAGAGATCACTCTCAAGTTTGGGGAGCACGGTTCAGCCCGTCACTGCTGTGGCTGGGGGTACAGGGCTAGACGGAGAGGAAGCAGTTCCCCCCAAAGAAGAGAGGCCCAGAGCCGGGCGGACGGGACCCAGCGCTGTGCCGCTCCGGTGTGCGGAAATTCTCGGAAACTCCTTTGGCTCACCAAGGGAGATGGAACCTAGTTTCTGTCGTTGACGTTCTGTAATCGGTGGTAATTTAGTGTTTCGTTTGGGACGGCGGGTTAATTCCGAGGAACATGACCGTGAGCGTGTCCCCGAGTCCCCGCAAGCACGCGTGTGGTGTGGCACTCGGACGCTGACGGTGCCGTGTTCTCTCTCCCCCAGTTCAGTTTCGGGGAGATCCTGATGACGCAGGCGATCCACTCCATCGAGTACTGCCTGGGCTGCATCTCCAACACGGCGTCCTACCTGCGCCTCTGGGCCCTCAGCCTGGCTCACGCACGTAAGCGTCGCCCCGCACTGCGGCGGCTCCCGGGGGTGCTCTCAGGCTGCGAGGGAAGCCCAGCGCCATCTGTCGGAACCAGTGCGTGTTGTTGGGTCTTAGCTACTGAGCATGCGGAGCCCCGGGGCGGCTGTCGGGCCTCGGGCTGCTGTGGGACCCCAGAGCCAGGAGGGCCTGTGGCACGGGCACTGCCGCGCTCTGTGCCGTCACCACGGTTGTTCGTGCCGTCGCTGGTACTGTACTGTCGGCCCCGCCTTCCCAAGCAGGAGCGCGTTGCTCCCAGGCAGGCCCTAAAGCCGTGCCGGCCAGTGGTTCTGGTGACAGGCGGTCCTCCCTGTGCACGGCCAGGATGACCCTCAGCCACATCACACGCGTGCCCCACGGCAGCTGGTCTCCACAGTGCAGAGTCCCGGCTTCACTGCCGGGTCACCGCACACACATGCGCGCACACACACACACACACACGTGCACTCCGTGACCAGTGCCCAGTCCCTCAGTCCTGGCAGAGCCTGCCGGGACCGGTCGGTTCCTCTGCCTGTGCGTGTTCACACGCAGACAGCAAAGCACGTGGTGGCTCGCCTCCCTGTGCGCCAGCGGCAGGCCCAGGCGGCACTTTCCGGAATGGGGGCCGCGTGAGGGAGCTGGCCGGCAGAGGGCAGAGGGCAGTCAGGGGCAGCCACCTGCCTGCGCCGTGTCGGGGGCAGCTCGCCCGTTCTGCGAGGAGAAGGCACAGCGTTCAAACCACCCTGGATGCGTTTTTTTCTTTTTTGGAAAAAAAAGAGAATTTAATACTCAATGTTTCCTATGTTTTAAAAATAGATCTATTATTTTTCATGTTTTATGCATTTATAAACTGACAATAAAGCGTTTTTAGTGGTTTGACAAAAATTCTCCAAGCCACGGGGATGGGGGTATTGTTTCCGCTGATCACTGAGCCTGCTTTGGGCGGCCCGCCCCACGGTTGCTCTCAGGGCTGTGCTGCTGGGCGGAGCCTGCCCGTGCCGGGGAGAACTCCTGGTGACAGGGAGGGTTTACGTTTATCCTCGTCGCACTGATGTTTTTATGAGCATGGCCGAAAGTCTGGGACTTCGTGGCTGGAAGGGACCTGGCCTGTCGTCTTCATTTTGCAGAGGAGGACACTGAAGCCCAGTGAGGGTGGGTGCTGACGCAGGGACACCCAGTCGGTCACTGGTGCCACAGCCAGGACCGGATGCCCGGCTTCCTCCCCCCTGGCCCAGGGCTGCGTGATCTGGGACAGGGCCCACCCCACCCCGGTTTGGCTCGAGAGCTCTCACTGGGAGGCCGGCCTCCCATGTCCCTGGCCTGCCTGTCCCCCTCCGTGTTGGAGACGGTTCACACGAGCAGCGGGTCACGCGTGTGTTCTGGTGGAGGCGGGCGCGGTCAGTTCGCCCACGGCAGCTGGGACTCGCCGGAGGAAACCCGGTCCCGCGAGCTGACGGCGGCGGCTCGCTGAGCGGGAACGGCAGCTGACTGTGCGCAATGCTTCCTCCGCAGAGCTGTCCGACGTCCTGTGGGCCATGCTGATGCGCGTGGGCCTCCGGGTGGACACCACCTACGGGGTCCTGCTGCTGCTGCCCGTCATCGCGCTCTTCGCGGTTCTGACGGTCTTCATCCTTCTGGTCATGGAAGGGCTGTCTGCGTTCCTGCACGCCATACGCCTGCACTGGTGAGCGGGGAGCGGGGCGCGGGAACCAGCGTTCGCAGCACCCCAGCTCCTCCCCCGACACGTGCACACGAAACCCACACACGCTTCTGTGCTTGATTCAGGCTACTTCTTCCTCACGTTGGGATCGGCGTGTTCGGATCCCCTGCGTTATCCCTGGGCTGTGTTTCTGAATCATTACCACTGGCGAGTAAAAGCAAGCTGACGCTCGCCCAGTGATTATGAATGGTCGTGTTTTCCGTTCACTCTGGGCCTGACAGATCGCTTTATCTTGTAAAATACCTCACACCTATTTCTTAATATTTCACGGTGAATGTCAGGTTGTTTGTCCGCATATCCGGTTATGAAGGTGGGGAGAGAGGACCGTAGTGCAGGGTGTGGGGTGACCTGCGTGTCAGCGTTTCTGGTGCACACTGAGAAAGCCCAGGTGGGGTGGGTGTGCAATTAAGTTTCATCTGAGTGCAAATAATTTCCCCCCAGGGCACGTGTGGAACGGAGCGGTTTCAGTGCAAGAACTTTTTTTTCTTAAGCTTAGTAAAAGTTGCTTTAGGAAATGTTATTTGCAACGTTTCTTTAACACGTGGAATTTTTCTTTTAGGGTAGAATTTCAGAACAAATTCTACGTTGGTGCAGGCACCAAATTCGTCCCTTTCTCATTCAGACGCCTTTCGTGGAAGTTCAGCGACGAGGAGGCGTGACCACGTGGCCGCGCCCGGCCAGCTCTCAGAGTGACAGAGAATTATCATGTTGTAGAAATTCACTTAGGTCAGATTCACGATGGGGAAAATTCTGTCTTCATTGATTGCCTTATGATATAGCCAAATAATTCTGTAAGATATACCTCTTCCTCATGTTAAATATTTTGTAAAGTTGATCGATTTTAGATACGTAAATCTATTTCAGTTTTTATGATGAGCAAATATAAGTTAATGCCAACAGCTACGCTAAAGTTATTTTTTAAAATACAGACTTGGGGGAGAGAAGCCCATGCCAAATGGCTAACTGAAAATGGTCTTAGATACTTAATTCCTTTTCACCTTATTAAAAAAAGAAAAAAAAAACAGAGTTATTCTGTCACCTGAAGTCAGATAATATTTTCCAACAGCTGAGTTGAGTCTAGTTTTTTAAAAATGTTAATGACGGATAATCAAGACATGTATTCTGCTTGACTGAAAGTATGTGAACCTTTTTTATTGTATGCTGTCCAATTACGAGCAGGAGATGGTTTCTACAATTTTGTCTTCTTTTATAATTGGGGAAACGGGGTAACAGAACCTACAACACGTGGTGACCCTACTTGTATGTATTTTTAAAGACCTCTCGCCCTGTTGTCCCTCCATCAAACCAGAGATGATGACTGTGTGTGTGTTCGGAGAGAAACCGTACTCGGAGCCTCGCAGCGCAGTGTGCCTGGCGGAGGCGTGGCACAGGCTGGGTCGGACGCAAGTGACCCGTGCAACTGGACCCGAAGGGGTTTGTGCTGCGTGAGGGAAGGGTAAAAAGCAGTCTTCTGTGTATTTTTATAACAAAACATACGTTAAGATATTTTACCATAAAGAGATTGGAACCTACCCTTGAGCACAATACATTGATAGTTCTTTTACTTTCAGACTAAGTCTAAAGAAAGGTCTGATGAAGGCATTTAGAGTTAATTTGAACTTTAAACTAATTGTTAAACTAAACTTTAAAACTAATTGTTAGCCATTAACTTGGAGTCTTTAGTTTAAGTTCGCCTGCCCCCTTTGACATTTAGTTTTACGTGAATGTCAGTCCCGTCGAACATTCCGATCTGTCGTCTTGTGAATTATGCTCACTTTTCATATTCTGTTGTAACTGATTTTAGATAATTATTTTCAAAAAGAAATCTGCAGTATTTCCGCGTTCTCACATTTTCTGTGACACGCCCAAAGGCCCGTTCGCCGCCGTCCTCCCTCGCCCTGGCTGGCGGGCGAGCGTGGGGTTCTCGTCACAAGCCGACGTGATTGATGCAGGCGCTGAATCCAGGCGTCTCCCTCTGGGCGATCTCAAGGCCCGTGTGCTGAGGGGCGTGTCCCGCACCGTCATGACACAGCTGTGACTCTGACATTAAACTTTTTAAAATGTAGTGCAGATCCTACGCTGCCCCTCCATGAGGTACTACCCAAAGCCATCTGGAATTCCTGGGTCTTGTCCTTGACATTGAAATAGCAAACACAAAAGGGCCCCGATGAAACTCCGGAAAGCGATTCTGCTCTCCGAGTTCCCCCAGAAAGTTGCACAGTTTTGGGGGTGAGTACGAAGTGCAAATAATGCCGTCCAGGTTCAAACTTGTCCCTCGCGGGTGGTCATTTTTTGATTACTTCACTCCAAGGGCCTGTTGTAATAAAACGGTGGCGGACTCACCCCAGGAGAGTCACGATTTCCGGGCACTACTAGCTGACGAGGAAACGCAAGACGTGCGGCACCTGCAGGCACGCGCCCTGGCCCCACCGCTGCTCGTCTCAGGGCCACTTTTACATTCTAGTGCACACCCGTTCCCAGGGGGTGGAACGGAGAGTGAAGGGTCATTTTTTCCATCGAAACTGTAGAATGTAATTATAGTAAACATTAATAGTCCTCACAGAACTCTCTAGGAATACAGTTTAATGGTGTCTTTTAGGCACCAGGGGGAGTTTTACTTCTTGGTAACAGCTCTTGGTTCCAGGGACCTGTTTGCAGAGCGGTCGCTTTGTTCTGCCTGTAAGCCTCCAGTAGGGCCGTCGCGTTACAGTCCTCAGCCCAGACTCGATTCCCTCGACAGCAGCTCTCAAGAGGAGCGCCGGTCATTGTGAGATGATGCCAAACACGCTTGCTTCCCTAAAGAGAAGTGTCACGGCGACCATGCCTCCAGCCCTCATTCTCTGAGTGAACGGAGCCCTAAAAACCCAGGGGACTCCTTCAGGGAAGTAGGCTCTGGCTTCATCCCGCAAGGTGACTCAATCACGCCTGTTAAGAAGTGCAAAGGTGTCTGATCAGGTGCCTGAGCCCTGCGGCCTTTCCGGTCATTGTGGGTACGGCTTGGAAAAGACACCTTTCACCGAGTGCCCCTCTGCCCTCGCTGCTGGAATGGGCATTTTGGAGCAACATTCTAGTCTCAGTTTTCAACCTGTAACAGTTGAAGAAGTCACAGCAGATAGCATAGGTAGCTCTTAGGGACATTTTAGAATCTTGTTCATTTTGGAAAACCACACACACACAAAATAACTTCAACAACTGTTCTTCAGTCTGCATTTGAACACAATAACATTTCTGGGTTAAAATTTTAAAACCAGGTTTGCTTGCATGTCATCTGGTATATTTCCAGCAAGATTATGGAGAAATCTTACTTCAAGATAATGAAAATAAGGCAGTTCCGAGCGATAGTTTCCTGATAGCCAGGCCATGGATGCTGAGCTTTGATTTATCATGTTAAGGAATACTTAGAACTTGCCGCGTGTTTCCTACAGGGAAAACGGACAACTAGGGGCTCAACTCTCTGCAGGGGAAACAACAACTCCAAGCTCCCCAAATGCATGAAAGGACAAATTTGCATCTTCCTATCAGTATTGAACTTCTTTTTACTGATGAACAATAAATATGTCTATTTTTTAAAACGTGAGTGTTTTTTGCTTTATTACACCCCGGTTTGGCAAGGAAGCCAAAACACCTGGCTCCTTCCGCGACCCAAAACCCTGTAAAGGGACTAGTCTCTTCTTGGACCTCTTTCCAAGGTATCTGCCCTTCCAACGTCCTTCAAGCCATAGCAGTGTGGGGCTCAGACAAATCCTTCCTGGTCTTCAGCTTTGCCTCTGCCACTCAGGGATACTTGTGACCTTGTGTGGTCACCTCTCTCCACAATTTCTTTAGAGCAGCACGGGCAGGACGCTGGCACAGGACGACGCTCCTGGCGCACTGCGAGTTTTGCAGTCGGCTGCCCTTGGTCACAGCGGTCTGAGAGCAGCTCCCGGCTTCTGAGGAGCATGCGTGCTGCCCAGTAGCTGGGCGCGGAGAAGGGCGGACCCACGTCGGGATAGGGGGAGGGTCCCCTTGCTCCACTGCGCGCAGGCTTGTGAGGTCCTGGCCCTTCCCCAGGGTTCGCCGTCACCCTCCCTCCGGCGTTTGGGTTCGCGCCCCTGGGAGCGCAGGGGCGGGGTGCAGGTTTGTCCCGTGACCGCGGCCGTTGTCCGGGCGCCCGTTGCTAGGGGGGCCGTTGCCAAGGACGCCCGTCCGCTGCTGCTGGGCTCCCCCGGCGAGACCCTTCTCGGCGCCATGGACGACTTGCGGGTGCTGTGGATGCGCGACCGCGTATACACGGCTTTCGGCCTCACAGACCCCCAGCTCTTTGAGGACCTGATGACCCGCAACGACGGTGAGGCCGAGGACCTCATACTGCACTTCCTCAACCAGGCCAGCGAAGAGGAGGCCGCCGCCACGCTCTTCTTCTACCGCAAGATAGTGCCCGAGGAGGTGGAGGTGGAGGTGGAGATCGGTGAGCCCACGGCCGCCCCTCCTGCCGCTTTCTCCACGCTGGGGACCTGTGCCGGCTGACCTTGGCCTCCGGTGCAGGTTGCAGACGGTTATGGTCCCCAGTCCCGGCTCCCACAGTCCGCTTGGAAAGGCAGCCTGGAATGAACAGTCACAGCAAACGCTTATGGAGTGCCTAGTCTGTCCCGGGTGCAGTCCCTAATGGCTATATTAGCTCATTAGTGCTATGAAGTGGGAGTATTGTTACCCCTTTTCACACAGCAGCAAGCTGCTGCCCAGAGGGGCTTGAACAACTCACCCACCTAGGTCACACAGGCCGTGAGGATTCGAGAGTAGGACCCACTGCCCAGTGACGGGCCATAGACGTGAGAGAGACGGCCCTGGGAAAGAGGCTTCGCCCTCCCTCTCCTTGACAGGGGCAGGGGCTGTGGAGGGTCGGAAGAGCAGTCCTTTCTATCTCCTGAGGCCCCTGACGTGCAATGGTCAAGTAATGCCTGAATGAGATTCCCAAAACTACAGTGGGTGGAGGTGCCCTGCAGTCGGCTCCCTGCAGTCGGGGCACGGGCAGAAATCACCAGTGAATGCAGGAATCCTGTGGGTGCCCGCTGTCCGTTTGGTGTGTATCCTGCCACACCTTTTCCAAATGATAAATTATTACACCCATATTATTACCCTACCAACTAGACCCAAACAGGCCTTCCTTCTGCCAGACCCTGTATGTATATACATATACACACACATATACACATATATCCATATGTATACTTTCTGTGGGGTTGCTGCTCTACTGGGCATGCGCATTTGCAGTGTGGGTAGGTCCTGCCAATCTGCTCTGCGGAAGGGCTCCGCTAACCCACGCTCAGAGCCGAGAGGTGCCTGTGTGCTGGGAGCCTCGCCCCCACCGGATGTGGTCGATCTTTATATTCTTTCCTATAGATGAATGGCGGATGTGCTTCCTTATGCTAATTGACATTCCAGTCCTTAGTGGAGCTGAGCGTCTTTTTAAATGCGTTCTGGTTATTCATGTTTCCTCTGGGCTGGTTGTCTCTATGTGATAATTCTTGAGTCCTTCGTCTCCGGGAGAATTTGTGCAAGTCTTCTTCCCTGAGCTGATGAAGGCTGGGTCTCGGGCATTTCCGTGTGACCGCGTTGGTTTACAGACCGGCCCCCGGACGTGGGGAGCAAGGAGAGATGGAGAAGGGCAGGCAGATGGAGCGGTGAGAGGTTTAATAAGCAAGGGGGCTGCCCCTGCGGCTCGTTTTGGGCGCCCGCACAACGAGGCCGTCTCAGCCCGCCGTGATCGTAGCTTATAGAGAGGCCCCCGCTCGGCTCAGTCACGGTCACCATCCTGAAGGTCTCAGCCCCAAATAGCTCTCAGGCTGCGTCCTTGAAAACGCCTCCCGCCGCAGGACCGTGGGCGGAACCTACGGCGGAACCTACGTTGCACCCGAGTGCAGGGAGGCCGACTTCCGGGTCAGCCGGGGTCACTTCCGCTCTAGCGGACTTCGTAGCGCGGCTCTCCCTCCTCAGCGGGTCCCTCGGCTCCCTGGGCTTTCGCGTAGTGAGACAGTCATGGTTTTTTTCTTTCTTTCCATGTACGTGGCTGTGAAGACAGCGACGTCCCTGCCACGCCTGAGGAGGAAAATGAGGAAGAAGAGGCCGAGCCCCAGCAAGTCGGGGTCATTGATAAAACGTCAGGTGTGGTCTCGGGACGCGCCGGGCGGGCGGCGCTGCGGGGGGGCCTGGCTGGGACCGGGACCGGGACCGGGATCGTTTCCGCTTCTCCCGGAGACGGAGCCGGGACTCAGTGGGACGCACGGAGCGAGGGTGCAGCGTGTCCGTAGGCACGTCGTTGGTGTCCCGGGGCTGCCGCAACGGGTGGTCGCGGATGGGCGGCGGCTCCCGGCCCCGGTGGTCACAGGGCCGAAGTCCAGCTGCCACCTGCCGCGCGGCCCTCGAAGGCTCCCGGGGAGGCTGCCTGCTCGCTCCCCGCCCCCCGAGGTGGCGGTTGTCAGTCCTGGGCTAGTTCCGCCTCGGGTCGCGTGGCTGTCCTCCTGCCGCCGGTCCGCCCGGGTCCCCCGGTGGTGGTGGGTGGGAGAGTCGTCCGTGAGTGTGTCTGAGCCAACCCGACGACGTCTGCCCGGGAGCAGGATCTCAGGTGCTCCTGAGACCCACACCTTGCGGTTTCTCTCCTGCCTTTGAGGGCCCAGAAGGCAGAGGTGGCGGGAGGCGGCGGAAAGGCGGGGATCGGGCTGACAGGTAGAGGGCGCTTCGCTTCAGAAGGAGGACATTCAGCGGCGCGTTAACCGAGATGCGCGGACACGGCGGCAGGGCTCGGAGCAGACAGCCCTTTGCTCCAGGCGTTAATGCCTGGGGCGGGACTCCCCCTATCCCTGCCCAGTTAGGGACTTAGGGGGGGAGCACCCTGTCAGGTGACTCGTCCTAGAAGCCCTCGTTTCATCCACGCTTTTAAAAAAATTTTTAAATTTTGTTTTAGAGAGGGGAAGGAAGTGAGAGAGGGAGAGAAACATCGATGTGTGGTTGTCTCTGGAGCGCCCCCTCCTGGGCACCTGGCCGGCAGCCCAGGCATGTGCTCTGACTGGGAATTGAACCTGCGACCCTTTGGTTCGCAGGCAGGAGCTCGATCCACTGAGCCACACCAGCCGGGGCATTATCCACACTCTTAGGAAGGCTCCAGTCTCTGGATTTAGGGCCCACCCTGCTCCAGTGTGACCTCGTCTTAACTGCTCACATCTGCAAAGACTCTCGGTCCCAAAATGCTCACCGTCTGAGGTGCAGGGTGGACGTGCCTTTCGAGGGGGATGGGCACTATTCCCGCCCGTCGCCTGGAGCTCGGAACACCCATTCTGGCCCGGGCAGCGTCTCAGGCAGCTCAGCCCGGAGCCCATGGCACATGCGCAGTGCAGGCGGCGTCCCGCCGTGTGAGCTGCACTTGCCCTTTCTTTTGGCAAATCTGAGACGCACATCGGGGGTTTCACTGCTCACCAGTGGAAAGGGCTAAACCAGAGAAGTTTCTGGAGGCACGCTTGGGTGTGTCGTGACGCCGCAGGTCCTGGCAGGCTTCGAGCCGTCTCTCCTGCAGTGGTGTCTGTGTCGACCCAGGTCTGCAGGGGCCATTCTCATCCAGGAGAGACTTTGGCCTCCAGGGGACATTTGGTTGTCACAGCTGGAGGGGGGTGCTGCTGGCATCTGGTGGGTGGCGAACGGGGACACTGCCAAAAATCCTGCAAAGCACAGGACAGCCCCCAGCCAGTTGTGGCCCAGCCCCAAATGTCGGCAGTGGAACTCGGAGAAGCCTCAGTGCCCCCCAACGGCGCCCGCAGAGCGGCCCGTCCCTTTCCTGCGATCCCGTGACTCGCCTTCCCTTGTGAACAGCAGAAGGTGTAGGTCAGACACACCAGGGCAGCACGCTTCCTGAGTGTTTGAAAGTCAGAGGGGAGAAGGGGTTTTAGCCATGCTCAATGTCTCTCCTAGTCATCTTTATTTTTCAAATGAATTTATTTTAGCCAAAATATAATACCCTCCATGGTAAAGACTGGGGACTACAAATTTAGAAAGAAAGGCTATGCGTCACGAGTAAGGCTTGGCTTTTGATAAGACAGACTGGTTCTGAGGGCCGCAGCCGAGTAACAGAGGGTCCCCCCTAATGCGCCCTGTGAACTTGCGAGCAGGGAAGCGTGGGTGGGAGGCAGCTGCTTGCAGAGAAAGGTCAGGAGAGTCCTCTGCAGCAAAGTGAAATAGCGTTACTCCAAGTCACTACTTAAGTGTGTTTTTTTATCGTGATAATATAATACATCACGTAAAACTTGCCATTTTAACCCGTTCCATGTGTGCAGCTCAGTGACACAGAGTGTACGTTGAAGTGTATTTTGACTGCGGGCTGTTGCCCATGTTCTGACAGTGTCAGCACTGCTGGCTGCAAAGCCTCCTTCTGCCAGCCGGCGTGCCAGGCACTGCACCACACTGCCCCTGGTCCTCCCGAGTCTGGCCAGTGGGTGCTGCTGTCCGATTTCATGGATGAGAAAACCAATAAAATAGGAGGGCGGATTCAGACCCACATGTTGATCTGATTCCGAAGCCACCCTGACTGCTCACAGAGCCGTCTGAAACGGGGGCTGAACTGTGCAGGGAGGATCTCTCTTCTCTGTAACTACTGGACTCGTCCGGCACTCTCAGAGCTGTGCTCGGGGCCCCCGGGGTTCTGGGTCTGTCCCAGTGACAGTGGACTTGAGAGATACGGGATTGTTTTTATTTTTTTTCACCCCTCCACAAATGTCAAGTTTCATAGTGGAAAAGGAGTAAATGTTATTGTGTTAGCTGTGTTTCTCATTGTGATGATAAATCTTTTTAAGTGAAACTCTGGGAAGTCCGTCACTCAGTGGACACTGTAGTAGAAGACACACACACACACACACACACACACACACACTAAGTCTCTGATTGAGGGCCTGTCAAAACCACAACACAGATCTCCTAGTTACATTGTAAGTCTGGGCTACGATAGACCCATTTGTAAATGCAAGTGCAGCTTTTTGGAACCACACCTGGTGAATGAAATACGCTGTACAAAGTGGGCATCTGGTCTGATGGAAGAGAACCCAGCTTTCTGATTGGTGCATCTTGCTTGCTGAATAATGTTTTGCAGTTAAGAATTTGCTGTTGAAAAGCAGTTCCACGTTTCCGTCTTTAATCAGCATAGAGGGTGCAGAAGTGGATAAAGAGAATTTGGAAAACTTGCCTGCCAAGGTATGCGTGCTTTCTTCCCCTCGGGGCGGGGCGGGGGGTGATGGGCCTGCCCTGCTTCCCATGCGTCTGAGTAACTGACCCAGTTCGGACAAGGGACGCACCGTGTGGGAGGGGAGATGACAGACGTCTGTGCGGGGGTCCCAGAGGCCGCCCTGGGGCGCAACGTGGCACCACAGTGGCCCCCAGAACCCAGGCGGGCTCCTGGACCTGTGGCCGCAGCTGATCTCAGCGTGGGAGCGCGGACCAGAGCCCGCAGGGACAGGCAGACAGGGCGGAGTCCAGGGGAACACAGTGAGCGCTCCCCGTGGGGCAGGACGTGGGCACAGCCCATCTCCCGGCAGCTCTGTGCGACAGCTTGTGTGAAGTGCTGCCCATCAGGGGAGCCCACCTGAGCCTTGACCTTCAGGGTTTTCGCTGGGGTCAGTCACAGAGGCACGAGGTGCCCGCGTGTCTGACCTTGGTTCCTCAGTCTCCAGCACCCCAGAGGTTGGACTGCAGTGTGAGTCGGGGCCCAGGGCAGACAGAGCAGCATCAGCGGAAGTCACAGCAGAAGACACGTTGGTGTCTGCTGTCCAGTGGGAGGACTCGAGTCCCCAGGACAGAAAGGCTGTCAATTCAGGCGGGGTGTTCCACAGTCTCGGAGGTTGTCACCCAGGGGCCGGTCAAGGGCCAGGTTGAAAGCCTCGGCAGGTGCAGGGTCTGGGCGGCCCAGACCAGCTGAGCTGGCCCTTTCCTGTGCAGATCTGGGGCGGGGGGTGGGGGGGTAAAGCTGAGATGCAAGCATTCGGCCTGACCCCTGCTGAATGAGGCCACACCGACCCGCCCTAGGTGTGTGGCCCGCCCCCAAAGCTGGGCCGGCCTGGGCGGTTGCAGTTTGTGGCCTGGGGAACCGGCCAGGGCAGCTGGTTGAAGTGCGACTACGTCGGAAGTCAGCGGAAGTGTCTGGGTGTGTTCCAGCCCACGTGTTACCGCTAGTGCCTGCCATGTAACAGCTGTGTCTGCGGGGTGGGCAAGTGACTTCAGAACGTGGCGCTGAGGGGACAGCTCCGGGGGATGTCAGGCTGTTGGGGGGAGGATAATCTCGGGGTGACGGGTTTCTTCCTCCTGTTTCAGAGAATTATCACACAAGTTGTGGAAAAGATGTATCTCCACGTCCTGTGTGCTCCTGTTCCCGAGGAGTTTCTGGACCAGAATGTGGTGTTTTTTCTGAGAAATACGAAAGGTGTGTTTCCAGTGTGTGCCTACGATTGGGGGGGCCTGCACACGCCTGTGTGTGTGCGTGAGTCTAACTCTCTGCACTCTCCCGAGAGTGTGACTTCTTATTGGAATAGTCCTCATTTTCCTTGGATTTCATGCTGCAAATTTACCTACTAACTCGAGTTTCTTCGTAATGCCTGAATCAAGATCGGCAATGCTTTCGAGGTCGTTCAAGGACGCGTGCCGAGGGGGAGACAGCAGTCACCCCACACGCGCGTCCCCCGCTGACGTGGCTGAAACGAGGCGACACTCTGCCTTCCTACTGCGGCTTCCCCGTGAACAGTGCCCTTACGGTGACCTGTGTGGGGCCACGGTTTCCACACTGCTGTGCTCTCTCTGCTGATTCCACTGCGACGGTGGCGCCTGGCCTAGTGCTCGAGGCCGTCCAGCGCCCCCGAGTCAGGGAAGCCGGAGTGCGCCCAGGGAGGAAGCCCACGGTGCTGGATAAGCTCCTCCAATTGGGACTGGGAGGGGGTGCTGTGGGGCGCGAGGAGGTCCTCGGCAGTGACTCAGTGACGCCCCTTGACTAACGGGTCTTCAGCTGGACTGTGCCCTGGCGGGGTCAAGACCAGGGGCTCACGGGGGCCCGGCCCTGCCTCTCTCCTGGGAAGGGTGGCCCAGTGGCCGTCCACGCGGCGTTCCTGGCGCTGTGTAGGACGGGGCTGCTGTGCCTGATGGGGACTGACTGTATTAGTCTGGTCTAGTCTTAGTTGTATTTATAACTTGTCAGTGGGAGATTCAAAATGACACGACCCTGAGTGTAAAATGAGCTTTGGTGGGTGCTCTCTGTGTGGCTTCTCAGAGGCCCAGGTCGCCCTGCAGGGCAGGTCTGGGTGGTTTTCAGTGATGCCCCCCGGGGGGCTGCTGCTCTCTGGTCCCCTCCGACCCCCACCCTTTTCCTTGCTGTATCCGTTCAGGCCTACTTCCACTCTCCCCGCCTAGCTACGTTTCAGGACACACCCTGAATTGTAGGACAACTCTTACGCTTCCTTTCCTTGTTCTGGACTTCGGTGGCGCTTTGGGAGAGGACCTCACAGCTGAGCGCTGCGCTCCTGTAACTCGTTCTCCCCGGGGGGCGGGGGCGGGCGCAGGCTCTGCACTGAGCAGCCTCGAGCTGCCTCCGGAGCTACCGCCCCGCTACGGTGCCGTGCCATGACAGGGGACTCACAGCACACAGGCTCCCCTTGGGCAGGGCTCCTGGGCGTCGCCCCAGCCTCGCTGCTGCGCACCCTCGCCCTCGCCCTCACCTTACTCGCCTCCTCAGGGCTCTCTCGCTGAGGTCAGGCTCTCTTTCTCTCGCGCTGGGTGCTGACAGTTCCCCTTTAAAACAAGTTTAAACGAAGAAGTGTTCGATACAAAGAAGTGTGTTAGGGGAAGAACACTGCCCAGCCTCGGTGGGCGCGTTTGTCGTGTTTCCCTCCCCCCATGGGACGGGGGGTGCCGCGTCCGGGTGGCGCCCGAACGTCTGCGTGCTGATTGGTTTTCGGCCAGTGCAGCCAGCTCACTCCCCAGACCTCGTCAGAAGCGTGGCCTGTTGCTGAGAGTGTCTTTGTACAGACCCCATGAGTCAAAGGCACGTTGCCAGGGAACTGGGGAGGCGTTGAGGGGGAGGCGGAGACCGGCCCAGCAGGGAGCCCGGCCAGTGTTTTTAGGAGCCCCCAGTTGCTGCTGTTCCCGCCTGGCTTTAGCCACCCCGCCAGGGCGGCTCATCCGGGCGGGTCTTGGGCGCCGCTTGTGCCAGCCAGGGGCCACCGGCGTCCGTGTCCATTTTGGTTTCTCAGTGGCCAGGGCGTCCATCTGACTGGAAAGTGGCGTGTGTTCTGCGTCTGTGGCCGGAGCATCCCAGTGTGCGGGGGAGCGGTGACTGCCCCTCCCCGCTCCTCTCACCCCCGACCCGTCCCCTCTCAGAGGCGATCTTGGAAGCCGTGGACATGAAGGAGGCCATGGAGACCATGCCCGAGGCCATGGAGTACGGGGTCATCAACGCGAACGTGCTGCCTCTCCTGAGAGACGTCATATGCCAGGTGAGGGCGGGTGGGGGCGGGGGCTCGGCGTTGCTGAGGTCAGGGCCGTCTGACTTGTGTGCGCCCAGGGGGGCTGTTGACCGCGCCGACCCCGCAGGCACTGCCTCGGGCTGTCCTTGCAGTCGTGCCTCTGGCGGCAGACGCTCGCAGCCGGGGGCAGCATGCCAGCACGAGTCAGTGAACACGGCGTCGCGGGACGATCCGTGTAACCGGCGTGGCGTTTCAGGTGTTCTTGCCAGCGTTGTCCTTCAACCAGCACAAGGAGGCAGCCACGGGATCCGCTCCCGGAGACGTTGCCGACCGCCTGGAGCGTGAAATGGACCTGCCCAGTGTGCCGGGGGAGGCGGTGGAGTACCACAGCATTCAATTAATACGGGACGAGTTTCTAATGAACATCCAGAAATTCGCAAACAGCATACAGAGAACGATGCAGCAACTCGAAGGTGAGCTTCCGTTTTCCTCCCCTTCGGCCAGGCATGCGGGGTTCACATTCACAAGGCAACGTGAGAGTCCGGGAGCCTTCTTGTTTTTTAATTTATGATCATTCTTGTTCAGATTTTCCCTGCACTGCCTCGGTGCCCCCTGAGGTTGTCGTTTCTGGTTTACCTTGGACTGTGTTTCGTGATGAGCGTTTTCTCAAATACCTGTGAAGTGCTGGTTGGTTCAGATTTTAAACAGGAGTTACTAGGTTGTAACTTCAGGAACATCTTAAACAACTAAACCGTTCTGATTGAGGTTAACACTGGGACAATGACCGCCCTCCAAACTGTTCCATTTTCATTCCTGAGAAAGAGATGGGAATACAGACAGGCTGGGCAGGGGACGTGTCCCGCCTTCTCGTGCTGGCCTGTGGGGAGAAGAGCCAGCAGGCTAAACTGAACATTATCGTCGTAATAATTCCCCCCCAAGCTGATGGGGGGTGGGCACTCTTACTCTCCTAGGTGAGATCAAGCTGGAAATGCCCAGCGTCAGCGTGGAGGGGCCGGTGTCCGCCCTGGCGGCTGACCTGGAAACCGTGGAGGTCTTGGAGCAGACCGTGATCAGCTGGCTGAACCAGATCTCTGCGGCCGTGGAGGGCCAGCTGAAGAAGACGCCCCAGGTACCCTGGGCCGTGCTTCCGCGCGTCCCCGGTGCGGTGCGCGCTCGCCTCCCCGAGAAGGAGCCGGCAGTCTGCACCCTGTGTGGTCGAGCCTGTTTTCATGCTGCTTCGTGACCTCCTTAGGAGGTCGACGTAAACACACCCAAGATGCCGTTCTGGGGCTCTCTGATGTTCGTGTGCGGCCAGGTTACTTCCTGCGTTGATTGATAAGGTAGTGCCGTGGTCAGTCTCGATGCTCGGGCTGCCAAGGAGAGGAAACCCAGCTCGGCCGGCTCAGATAAGGGAAAGGGTTTGTTGGCTCACATAACTGGAAGGTCCACAGGCAGGCTGGTTTTAGGTATAGTCTGATCAAGGCTCTGGCTGTGCTTCCCTGTGACTCTCCGCTCCACCCTCCTCTCCCTGGGCGCTTCTCCCTCAGGCTGGCTTCCTCCCTCGTCCAGAGGAAGACAGAGTGTCTTTGTCTGGTGCTCCCAGCCGAAGTCCTGGGACTCACTCTGGTCCGACTGTCCTGGGTCTAGTGTCGGTCCTTGGAGTCCTTGTCCCACTCGGCCCCTCTATGGGGACAGAGGGATGTCCCCTTGGGAACAGAGGGACGGGTGCTGGAGACACAGCCGCGGGTGTCACACTAACGATGGCAGTCATTTGTGCATTCCTGTCGCCTCTCAGGGTAATGGTCCTCTGGCCGAAATTGAGTTCTGGAGGGAGAGGAACGCCACTCTCAGCGCGCTCCACGAGCAGACGAAGCTGCCCATGGTCAGGAAAGTCTTGGACGTGATCCGGGAGGCAGACTCCATGATCGTGGCCAACCTGCAGCCGGTCTTCACGGAGCTGTTCAAGCTGCACACGGAGGCCTCGGACAACGTGCGGTTCCTCTCCACCGTGGAGCGCCATTTCAAGGTGCCACACTCGGGGTCCCGCCTCTGCAGATCAGGCCTTGCCTGGGGTCAACGTCCTTTTACCGCCCATCCCCCGGCAGCCTCCCCCCTCGCTCCTGTCCCTTGGGTTCCCCTGTCGTGGGGCCCCACGGAGGTGGGGTCTGGTTCAGTGTCCGGTTTCCTGGACGCAGCGCCACGGGGCTGCCTGGGTCGGAGGTGCCTTCCCTTCTAAGGCCCACAGTGTTCCCTTGTGTGACTGGGCCTTGTTTTGATGCCCGCCACCCGGTGATGGCTCAGCGCCGCGGCCCCCCCCCCGCTGGCCGCCGTGAACACGCCGCGGTGATGGAGGAGCACGGGCGGCCTGTCTGAACCCCTGCGTCCGGTTCTTTCGGCTGTGCTCCTGGGGGTGGAACTGTGGGTCCTGTGGTGACTCCGGTAAACGGTTCTGTGCACCGTCGTGCGTCCCCCTCAACGCTGCATGGGTGTCACTGCATCTGGGGGGTCCTTTTCTCTCTGAATTTATTACGCATAGGCACGGCGTTCCGAGTCCCGGAGTCATTACTCTTGTCCCAAGAATGAGGGTGGTCAGAGCCCCGTGTGTGTGCCCGAGGGCACGGTGCGTGTGTGCGGAGCGCTGGGCCGGGTGCAGGCTCAGCCCCGATGCCCAGGTCTGTGTGCGCAACTTCCCAGCTGCTTTCCTTTCCTGGAAAACGGGGACGAGGAGAACACTCAGCTCACGTGGTTGCTGGGCGTCTCGCATGAGCGTGTGCGTCCACAGCACTTGACGCCAGGAGCGTCGGGGAAGCAACCGACCCAAGCCCCACTGTCCATGCCGGACAAGCATAAATGCATGTTCACGTGTGCGTGTGTGCGTGCACACGGCTACACACATGCACACACACATACAAGGGTGGCATGGACGTGGTGCGACCTCTGGTAGAGCCCGAGGGTTTGCGGTCCGAGCGGGGCCTGCCCCTGAGCTGACGTGGTGACGGCAGCCTCTCCTCTTCTGCAGGCAGGAGTGGCGTGTGCAGCTCGGGGGCGCCGGGCTCCCGTCCCTCCCGGGCCGCTGCCCCGGTCTGTGCCCTCCCCTCCCCTCCTTTACGTCGACTTCAGATTTACTCGTGGTATTTGTGCGTGCACGTGTGTGCGAGTGTGCAGCTTGGCCTCGTGGTAGACGATGGTGCCTGTGCCGTTGTTTCATGGACCAGCCGCACACGTTTCCCTGACATGCGTTAGAGTAAGCGAGGCTGTGTAAGGTCTGGGTGCCGCGCCGCCAGGGCTGCTGCACTTCTCGCCAGGGGGACGCACGCCTCGGAGAACCGGCTGCAGTCCCTGCAGGGGGCGGCTCTGGTGCGTGTGTGCTGGCACTCTTGTTTACGTGTGCAGGTGCTGTGTGTGTGCGCACACACACTTCGTAGCACTTCTGCACGTTGCTTTATCCGCTTTGATTGTTAATCTCCACGGCAGTCCGTACAAGCCTGTTTCACACTTGCTTGTTCACCACTTCCGTCCGTAGTAAGTGGGTTTGGGGGGACCGAGAAGAGCGGAGCCCCCGCTCTCTGGCTGCACTGATCTCGGCCCCGAGGCTGAGGCCGCCGGCTCTGCCTTCTCTCCCGCATTGTCTCCGGCGCAGAACCTCACGCATGGGTCCAGCTTCCCTGTCATCCTGGACACCATCCCGTCCATGATGAGCGCGCTGCGGATGGTGTGGACCATCTCCCGGCACTACAACAAGGACGAGAGGATGATCCCACTCATGGAGCGCATCGCCTGGGAGATCGCTGAGCGGGTCTGCCGAGTGGTCAACCTGCGGACCCTGTTCAAGTGAGGGGGCCGCGCGCTCGTTCCCTCGGGACTGTTTTCTGTCCGCGTCCCCGCTCAGTGTGGGTCCCCAAGGGTCGCCCACGCCGCTGCAGGCGTCAGCACTCTGTCCCCTCGATGGCCAAGGCGTTGCCCACTGTGTGCGTGCTTGGTAATCGTGTTTTACTCAGATCTTCAGGGAGACCGGGGCAGGGGGTCAGAAAGTCCTCAGCTCCGACCCCAGACCCCTTGGGTGGGACAGCCTCGGAGGGACAAATGTTGAAGGAGACACAGATCTTTTTTCACTTTCTTAAAATAAAGTCTAACCCGTGGCAGGGGGCACGGGGCCCCCGGTTGGCGGTGGCTCTGTCTCAGCCAGGGCAGAGCAGACTGCAGTCCCGTCTGTCCTGGCCCAGCGCCTGGGCTGCAGGTCGGAGCCGGGCAGTAAAAACAACCTGCGTAGGTGACACAGGCGCCAAACCCTCAGTCTCGGCATGCTGCTGCGGTGTGGCAGCCCCTGCCTTCGGTGTCGAGTCTGGGACCCAAGGCCCCCTGCCCCGCTTCCAGCTCAGTCCGAAAGCTCCCCGGGAGAGCCTCAGCTTGGGTGGGCAGTCGGTGTCAAGGTCGGCCTGGGCTGCGGCTCGGACTTGCCGTCACACCCGTGCGTACTGTGGTGTGTTGTGACAGAGCAGCCGCCTGCCCGCCCGGGGAGCTTTCCGTGAAGAGGCTGTGAACTGGGGCTCTGCCCCTCAGGGCGACTCCGCTCCTGGAACCCTGCTGCCCTGGGGGCTTTGGCCCAGAGCCCCCGCATGTCTGTGTCCCCATCACCGGCTCTCTGGTCACAGGGAAAACCGAGCGAGCGCACAGCACAAAGTCGCGGAGGCCAAGAAGACCCTCGTCATGTGGAAGAAGGCCTATTTTGAGACCAGGGCTAAGATCGAGGCTTCCGGGAGAGAGGCCCGGTGGGAGTTCGACCGGAAGCGGCTGTTTGAGCGGACGGACTACATGGCCAGCATCTGCCAGGACCTCTCCAACATTCTGCAGGTGGGCAGGCCAGGGCGCGTCTGCTTCAGCGCGTGTGCAGGGGGTCAGGGGAAAAGCAGGTGGCTTAAAAAAAAACCACATTTATGCATTTATACCCATTTATGTGGGAAATCGCTTCGCCTGTAAACTCACCACTGACAAGGCACATTGTTGCAAGATCGTAGGGGCAGAGGGAGAGACAGGCCTGCGGACCATACTCTGTCTGAAAACCAGCACCTGGGAATTCAGTCTTCCCGAGGATTCCCGGAGAGCTTGTGGCCTAGATGGAAGCCTTGGCCAGATTCCCGGCCACACACCCAGCCAGTCAGGCCCGAGGGCAGCGGTTCTGGCAGAAACGCTGAGGCCTCGGGTCGGAACAGGGTCCCAGAGCTGGTCGGCGCAGGTGCCGAGGTCTTTGTGCGGTGGGAACATTCAGGGCGGAACCGAGGGGTGACCTCCGTGTGTTTTGTGTGATGGGACAGGTGATGGAGGAGTTTTACAACATATTTGGGCCGGAGCTCAAGGCGGTGACGGGGGACCCCAAGCGCATCGACGACGTCCTGTGCAGGGTGGACAGCCTGGTCACGCCCATGGAAGTCCTGACCTTTGACCCCTTCAGCATCAAGTCCTCGCAGTACTGGAAGTACGTGATGGACGACTTCAAGGTGGAAGTCCTGGCAAGTACCCGGCTGCGCTGTCGGTCCGATCTTGGGCATGGACGCCATGGTTTCTCTCATTAAATTGGCCGGGTTATTTAGTTAGGCTCAGAGTTCTTTTTCTTTTAAACCACAACGATTAATACTTGTTTTTTTTGTAAAAAAACAACAAAACATGGAAACAATGCAGAAGAGCACAGGACAAAAGTGAGCGTTCACTCCCCAGTCTTCTCCTCCCGGTTTCCCCTCCTCCTCCCCGAGACGAGTGAGTTTGAGTCACAGTAGACACAGCGGCATTTCTGCCGAGGCGAGTGGGCTGTGTAATTGGAGGGGGCACGGGAGGGCCTGGCTGAGAGTGGGGCTGATTCCGTGCACGGTAGGAGCCTTGAGGGCTGATGGCCAAGGGAGCGGTGTAATAGGAACTAGACTTGAGTGAGGTTTTTCTGGCCACAGCACCGGTGGGTTGGGCTGGAGGGGGGATGCCGCTGGAGGTTCTGGCCTGCAGTGTGGGCGGGGCAGAGCTGCCGGGGCGGGGCTGGAGGTGACCGTGTGACCTCGCTGCACCGGGCGTGGCAGGGGCTCCCTCTCGCCCAGTGGGGAAGCACCGCCCCCATGCTGCGCCTTGAGTAATTGTTCTCTAATCCCAGAATACCTCTTTATGTGGACAAGCCCAGGCAGTCCTCCTTGGTTATATGAACGTTTTCCTTTCAACTGCATTGAATTATTCTCAGTTTCTATTTCATCGGTTCGTTCTTAAACTGAATGTTTCACCAAAGCTGCTGCAATACGAAAGGCTCGTGATGAGAACCAGCAGCCCCAAGCCGAGCCCTCTCCATCCCCGCTCTTGCTGTGTCCACAACCCGTGCTTCCCGAAGGAGAGGGCGGGCCAGTGCGGCTGTCTCCTTCTCAGACCCGACAGTCCCGTTCCTGCTGCCCCCGGTCAGAGTTTGCTTGCCGTGCCCGTGCGGATGCTGCCCACTGCCAACGCAGGGAGCCCCCGGCCACACTGCCTTTCCGTCCAGGCCTCACTTTCCTGGAGCTAGCCGCTGCTTTCCTTTTGCATTCCCCTGCTCGTTTGCCTCTGCATTATTTATTTTCTCCAGCTGCTCTAACATCGCAGCCACACACCTGCCACCAGTGGGCCTGCTCTGCTGGAGCACAGCAGTGCCGTCACTTTCCGGGGTGGGGGGTGCTCTGCCCCGCCCTGCGCCGGCTGCTCTCAGAGCAGGGGCCCTGCGCTTTCCACCTTCTCTCGCCTCTGCTGGGTCCTGTGTTCTAGGCTTCACGCCTCTCCGTCCTCGTCCGCTTCTCTGCTCTGTGGGAGCACGTTGCTCAGTGGCTCCCCGAGAGGTCAGCGGGCAGCCACTGGGAGTGTCTCCCGGGACCCACACTTTCTGAGTCTTGTGTTTGTGGGCTCCGCAACAACAGGCACAGAAGCCGAGGTTGAGAGTAACTTCTCTTCCGAAAGTTCAAGGCGTTCATCGCTGACGTCTCTCTCCCAGTGCTACGGGAAGTCTGATGTCATTCTGATTTAATTCTTCTAGCGTCAGCCTTTCCCTTTTTAAAGAGTGGGGTGGGGCTGGGGGCGGGGCACCGGGGCCTGGCTGTGTTGGGTGGGGAAGGACCCCTTGTTCCCCCTCCTCTTCTTGGCGCCTCTGGAGCTCAGCCCCCCAGGGGTTTCCTGGGGAGCAGAGAGGACCCCTATTGCTGGCGTGAGGGGTGATTCCCTGCCTTCTGTAAAGTTAGTCCCTCTCCTCGCAAACACTCCTGAGCTGCCTCCTCCACTGTGGTGCCCTCTCCCGTTTCCCTGTCTCCGAAAGTTTACGCTTTAAAGCCTTCCCCTTCTATCATCTGAACTGGCAGAGGGGAGCGGGACGAAGCAGCCGTCCCCTGCTGTGCACTGGACACCCCACCCCCACCCTGCCACTGTAGTCCTGGGGACCCCCTGGGGCACCAGTTGGCTTTTTGCTCTTTTTTTTACCATTTTGCTTTTGTGGGATAATGACATTGGAATGTTTTCTTGACTTTGTTTTGTTTTGGCAGGTTATTGAGAAAGAAGCAAAAAATTTTATCGATGAATCTTTTAAGACACTTCGATCAGCTGAGGCAGCATTTGACATGCTTTTAAAGTTTAAGCACATTCGTTCCCGGGAGGCTATTAATCGACAGATGATGATGAAGTTCAATGACATTCTTGCCCAGTACTGCAAAGAGGTAAGTGGGAAGTCCGTAGCTGCTGTCACAGGAAAAGTGGACTTGGCGAGATGTGAGCCGCCGAGTCATTCCATTATCTGCCCTTCCCATCTGAATTCAGAGGGACGGCGGGGTTCCCAGGTACGCCACCTAGTGCAGGGACCAGAGCAGAGTGGGCTCGTCTCTTCGGTGGAGAGGCTCGGTGAGAGTGTATCAGGTGTAACAGGACACGCCTCCATTGTGACTGCAACGGGCCCTGGGGGAGTGAGGGGCGGCGGCCGTCACCGTAATGATGGCGGTGATCGGAGCTCACCGCATGCAGAGGCCACGCGTGTGTTTACATGTTCGCTCAGAAAGTGCGTCCGGTGCTTGCGGGTTCCAAGTGCAGTGGCAGGCACAGAGAGACAGGAGCGTGGAGCTCCAATTCGGCCTTTAGAGGAGTCAGAATTCCTAATCAGGCAGTCAAGTGGACAAGCACAGTCTGTAATGATTAGGCAATCTGGAACGTTCCGCGTATCAAGCAGTAGAAAAATGATGGGGAAAACACAAGAGAAGCATGAAACAGGAAGTAGTGAGGACACTCCCGGACTGTCCCTTGACACCCCAGCGCCCAACCTCCCGGCCGAGTGTTTCTCAGCCGAACGGCGGCGCGTACCACTCACGGCGCGCGTCGGGTTGCTTTCCAGATCGACACCGTCAATAAAATCTTCACGGAGAACCTCGACAACCCGCCGCTGTACAAGAACCACCCCCCCGTCGCCGGGGCGATCTACTGGGAGCGGTCCCTGTTCTTCCGCATCAAGCACACCATCCTGCGGTTTCAGGAGGTGGCGGAGATCCTGGACAGCGACCGGGGGCGAGAGGTGCGCCGCGCTGCCAGAGCCGCCCTGCCGCGCGTCCCGGGCTCCCGGGAGATGCCGCGCGCAGCAGCTCACGCTCAGACCCCCGCCTGACGCTTCGGAGGTCCCCTCTGCGGTCCCTGACTCAGCGCTCAGATTTAAAGTGCCCCTTTCACCCTTTGTCTTTGGCATCTCGGTACCTATGACACCTTCCAGGGGGGAGGCGAGTGGGCTTTTCCCTGGACTTGAACTCCAGCCTCTAGAGGGTGACCACCGTCTTTCCAATAATGCCGCCTGTCCCTCCCCGCCCGTGGGCTTTGTAAGTTATGTCACAGGTGTTGACAACCCTTTTCTTTAAAAGTCCAGAGAGGAAATATTTTAGGGGTTTGTGGGTCGTGCAGTCCGGGTGCGGCTCCGTGGCCCTGCGCTTGCAGCGGACGGCATCCACGGGGACCATGAAAACAGACGGGCGTGGCGTGTTCCCACGAGACTTTGTTGGTGGGCGCGGGAACTTGAGTTTCGTGTAGTTTTCGCGTGCCACAAGGCATTGTCCTCTGTGACGTCCTTCTGATCATGGGAAAGCTGTGGTCAGCCCAGGGGCTGCCGCGGACGCAGCCACCGGCTGGGTGGGCTGGTCTCTGCCTGTCGGCCTGGGTCTCCAGCCACACCATCTCAAGCAGACCCTCCAAAGGTTGTGAAATTCTGTCTGCTTCCTTTTGCAGAATGTGCTAGATAATTTTTTTTTTGAGAGACATATTATCTTCAAGGACCAAACGATAATTGTGTGAACCCTTTGATAGGTAAAACAGAAGTATCTGGAGGTGGGCAGGATGATGAAGAGCTACGAGGACCGAAAGTACGAGCAGTGGAGAGACGCCACCGAGCAGCTGCTGCCGGCCCTCATGAAGAAGAGCCTGCTCACGAAGGTGTGTCCGCCCCGCCCCGCCCCGCCCCGCCCTGCCCCCACGACACAGCGGCCTCGTCCCTGTGGAGGCTGGGCCTCCTCCTGATGCTCCCGTCCCTGTGGGGGTACGGCCTTTTCCTGATGCTCCCGTCCCTGTGGGGGCACGGCCTTTTCCTGACGCTCGTAAAGCCGATGGGTGTTTGCAAACTCAGACTGGCAGGAAATCCGCCAGAATTGGGCGTTTCCAATTCCGACTCCTTGGCAGGCGGCTGCGCCCTGAGCCTGAGCTGGGTTCAGTGACGTAAATGCACAAAGTGTTGGTTGAACCGCATAGGGAAGAGCTGGCCGCTGACCATTTCTCACCGGCAGGAGATGCCATTGCACATGATTCTTCCTCGTCTTTTGTCCCGGGCCTGGCACACAGCAGGTGCCCGGTGAGGACATTGTAGGACCGGCCGGGGCCCGCGGCTTTCGGTCTTTGGTCCCTGAAACCCTGAAGGAGGGACCAGGAGGAGGGACAGGGCTGGGGGGCCTGTGAGGAGCTGACTGCTCTGGCCCTTTCAAAGGGGCCGTCGCTCCCCCACGCCAGCCCCTCTTGTCACACGCCATCAGCTTTGTGCGCCAGAATTGTGCGCTTCTGTGTGCCACGGCCTGGCTGCCAGAGGGGGCGGCTGAGTGGAATCCTTCAGGAACTTCACTGATACGTGTTCTCGCTGGGCCCAGGCAGCTCCAGAGTCTGTTGGGGCCGGGGGACCTGCACTGACCCCTCTCAAACCCACGAGTGACCCGGGTGGTGACCGACTGCCCCACGGACCACCCTTCCACAGGTCTCTGATGATGTCGTGAGCTCCGACAAGAGCGCGGCTTTCGCAATCAATTTCCCCACCGCTCTCAGGGAGATTATTAACGAAACAAAGTACTTGGAACAGCTGGGATTTCCTGTCCCCGAATTAGCAAGGAACGTCGCCCTCCAGGAGGACAAGTTTCTTAGGTAAAAGCTTCTTCCCTTAAATCGGCAGTAAACTTTTCGGTCCTGGGACACCCTCACTCTCTGAAAAACTTGAGAACTGCTCCCCCTCTGCAAAGCTTTCATTTTGGTGGACTTTATAACTACCAGCATTCACCACTATAGATTAAAACTAAGAGACATTTAATACGTGTATTTATTCACTTTCCTAAAAGTAACAATAACGAGCCATTCCACGTTAACGTAAGGAACATCTCTAACGGGAAGCAACCAGACAGGGAGGTGGGTGGGGGGAGCGGCATCCCTGTGTGTTTCTGCAGAGCTCTCGGTCTGCGGGCCAGGCCGGCTGCAGGCCTCTGGTCGGCCGGCCCCGAGGGGGCTGCGCTCAGCCGCCGTCTCCCCTGGAACGCGCAGGTACACGGAGGGGATACAGCGCATGCTGGACCACTACCACGAGCTCGTGGGCACGCTGACCGAGGCCGAGGCCGTCCTCCTCGACGAGCACTCCCAGGAGCTGGTGCGCGTCTTCAGGTCGGGCTACAAGCGCCTGAACTGGAACTCGCTAGGTGACGCGCCGGTCGCGCCGTAATCTCTCCGTGTGTGTGTGTGTGGGGGGGGGGGTGGCCAGTTACGTGGGAGCGTTAGCAGTCCAGTCGCTGGGCGGACCTCACCACAGGGCTTCGGGGGGCCGTGGAGGTGGGGGGTGTGCCCTTTCGACACTGCCGACCCCGCACGTTCTTCTCCAGAAGTCCAGTGGCCTTCGTCTATTTCTCTGAAATTAAAATGTTAACTTTGAAGTGATTATGGGCTCACACGCAGTTGTAAGGATGGACATGGGGAGACCTGTGCACCCTTCACCTGGCCCCCCAGCTGTCCTCTCACGGGCCACGGTCTAGGCGTTGGCTTCGACGTGGCCGAGACAGAACACCTCCACTCTCTTGGGGTCACGCCCACTGCCCTGCCGCCCCGCCCTCTTCTCAGCCCCCGGCAACCTCCAGGCTGCTCTCCACTTCTATGTTTTGTCGTTTCACGAGTGTTACCTACCCTTCCGGGGTAGCCTTGTCACTCAGCACAACTCTCCGGAGATGTCGCCAAGTGCTCGGTGCTGGACTGGGGGGTGCAGGCCCATCAGCCTCCAGGGCCTTCTCTGCCGACACCACTGCAGGCGCGAGGGGATGGGGTTGGGGCACCTCATCCCAGTGTCACGGCGGGGCGGTCCGGGCGCCCCGCTGGCCCTCAGTGGGGTGACTCAGGGTGGGGTCCCAGTTCTGTCTGTGGTGTCTGGCTGGAGGAGGGCCGTGAGTGGTGCCCTGTCGTGCAAGGCGTCCGTTTCCTGGTCCTGTGGCTGGAGAGAGCAAGTTTGTCTCGGGGCCTATGTTCGTGACATGTGTCCCCGCCCACTGGCGTTTGTGGGCCACCAGCTGCTTCAGCTCCGGGTCCGGGAGATCGGAGGAGAAAGAACGGCTGTCGTTCCTTGGGCCCCGAGGTCACGGCCGGCCCACCTTCTCTCCCTCTTCCAGCCCCGGGCTTGTTCGGCGACGGCAGGCAGGGCTCATTTAGCAGGAGCGGTAACGCAGGGCCCGCCTGACTCCCGTTCCTGAAGGCGGCGTCCCCTTCCGTTTGAAACGAGGCACTTGGCTTGTCCTCGTTTCCTTCCTCCTGTCCCCCTTCTCTCGACCCCAGTCTCCCTTGCTCACTCTTTCTCTCCCCTGCTCTTTGCTGTGGAGAAACGTGTGTTTGGCCTGCGGGCTTCAGACCCAAACCCCTGGCTGAAAGTCCGGCTCTGCCCAGAGCACTGACCCTCTCGGAGGCTGGGCGTCCTCAGCTGCAGACGGGCGTGAGCTCAGTGCCCAGTTCTCAGGGCTGTCGGGGGGAGCCGATGATCCAACACCATAACATGCTCGGGCCGTCGCCGGCCCGTCGTGCGTGCTTACCCCGGGTTCGCTGGTCACGGTTTGCTGTTTACTGTTCTAAGTAGGACAGAGCGCAGTGTTCAAGGAGACAAGAAGGTTGGTTGGGCCTTCTCTTTATCCCCACAGTGCTTTGTGTGTGGTTATGCTCAAGTCTGAACAGAGGAAATATGTCATTTTGTTGATTCTGAGCACAGTGGCCCTTCCTCCCCAGGGTGCCTGTGGCTCTCTGCCACCTTGCTGACCCAGGGGTGGGACAGGCTGGGTCCTTCCCGCGAGAGGGATGCTGCACGGCGTTACCCTTGCATACGGTAGAGGGGCCGCAGAGAGAAAGGCCCGAAGGCCAATGCCTGTCTCTCCGTTTCCCTCTTCCCCGAAGGCATCGCTGACTACATAGCCCGGTGCAGACAGGCCATCGGGAAGTTCGAGTCCCTTGTCCACCAGATTCAGAAGAACGCGGATGACATTTCTTCCAGGCTGACGTTGATAGAGTCCATCAATCTCTTCAAGTATCCAGTCCCGAAAAGTGGGGAAGAGCTCCCAGGTATGCCCTACTCCTTGGTCCTTCGATCGTGGAAGGGAAGGAGGCAGCCTCTTGGTGGTGACTGCGAACCCACAGGTGCGTGTGCGCACACACGCGCACACACACATTCATTGCACGCACGGGGTAGCACTACTCCAAGTGGTCTCACTCATCGACCTGCCGGAGTCACCAGTGATTCTCCTGGGCTCACGCTCATGGGCTCACGCTCGCTTGTTCAGACCAGGTGTCGTGAGTGGCCTCAGACTCGTCGACCTGGAGTTCGGGCGCACTCAGCCCGCAGTTGGACAGGGAACGTGGGTCGGCCCGGAGACGCACCCGCTGCCCGCGGGGCGTGGTGCGTGCGCACGCTTCGGCCCAGGGGTGCTCGGCGCTGTCCTCTCCTGCCGAGGGCCCATCTGGGCTTCTGGTGTCGCCTTGTTGTCGGCTTCGGGTCAGGCTTGGAGGCTGCTTTCGCGCTCCCGAGACAGACAGCTAACGCTGGGGATGCGTTCCCAAGGGTGGTCCCTCCCTGCGCGGAGCCCCGACGGGTGACTTCCTCTGCAGGCGTGAAGGAGTTCTTCGAGCACATTGACCGAGAAAGGGCCAAGGATGTGGACTACATGGTCAGGTGGTACCTCGCCATCGGGCCTCTGCTGACCAAAGTCGAGGGCCTGGTCGTCCAGACCAACACGGGCAAGGCCCCCAAGCTGGCCTCCTACTACGAGCACTGGGAGAAGAGACTGTACGAGGCCTTGACCCGGCTCATCCTGAAGTGAGTGCGTCTCGGTGCTTGTCTGAGGACCGTGTGCGCAGAGCAAGGCAGTTCAAGCGGGCGGTGGTCACCGGGGTGCTGCAGGGGCAGGGTGAGGGCCGGGTGGGGGGTGACGCTGCTTCCCGGCGGCAGGCTGCTCGCCGTACGGGGGGACGACTTTCTGTTTGGCTCCTGCCAGGCCCTCAGGAAGGGAGCTCTCCCTCCACCCCTCGGCCGTCGGAAAGATGCGAGCATGTGTGTCCCTGGGCAGCAGAGAATTATTGTGGTCTCTTGGCGGTCACGAGAACCCTGGGTGGCTCTCGCGCCTGTGCTGAGAGGGGCTGCCGTAAAGCCAGGGGACCCTTTCCCGTGTCCCGGTGGCCTTGAGGGCAGCCCTGGCTAGGAGAGTGTCAGCTACGGTGGGGTGGACGCCTGCGGCCTGGCCCAGCCTCACAGTGGGGAGAGGCACGGCACGGGTGACAGACATAGCTGCGGCGGCGGCTGTGAGAGAGGGAGAGGAGGGGGTGTCCTGGGGAGCGGGGAGAGTGCAGCTGCGATGGGGGGGAGGTGCAGAGGCCGCGTCCGAGCCGAGGCCTGCAGACCGGAGGGCGCTGAAGGGGACGGCGCCTCCGGGGCTGGACGCGAGCCTGTGCGCGGCCAGTCTTCCTGAGCCAGAGTCAGGCGGCTTCTGGAGGTCATCGTCATTGTCTGAGTGGCGCCCAACCGGTAGTTAGTTATCTCCCCAAAATTGGAACCAGCTATTTGTAAAATTTAGGCCAAAAAAAGAGGACCTGTAGCATAGCTCACCCCAAACTGCCCGTGACCGCCCTGGGATGGGCCTGAGTCTTCCCCATCGACCCTGCTCAGGAACTTGCAATCTTTTAACTCCTTAATCCTGGGAAACGTCCCCGTGTTCCAAACGGAAACCATCCTGACCGCGCCGGAGATCATCCTCCACCCCAGTTCAAACGAGATCAACAAGATGTGTGTCCACTGCGTCCGGAATTGCGTGGAGGTCACCAAGGTGAGGCGGGGCGTCTGCGCGGCTGCACCAGCAGCTTCGCATCTCAGGGCCGGCCCGCCCGCGGCCGACGGCAGTCTCCCAAGCAGATTGAGACCGGGTCGCTCTGTGGTCTGCCCAGATCGCTGTCCTCTCCCCGGCGCCCTGGCCTCTGCCGCGCTCCAGGCTCCGGACTGTCCCAAGGCTCGACCCTGGTGCCCCCGTCTCCTCTCCTTTCCCTGCCCTGCACAGCCGTGATCGGCCCCTGGAGCCGACTGCCCAGACCTCCCGCCCTTTGCTGGCCTGTTGCCCCCTTGACGTCCCCCTCGGGTCTCAGACTTGGCTCGGCCAGGGTGCAGGTCGAGCAGCCTGGGCCCACCCCGGCTTCCCCGTCTCAGGAAACGGCACCGACTCAGCCCTTTCTCTCGCCCACCCACGCCCAGTCCGCTGGCGGCACGTCTTGCTGCCCGAACGCATCTTCTACTGTCTTCCTCCCCGTTCCTGAGTGACGGGTCTCTCCCGAGTGCTGCCACTGTCCCTGGACGCAGAGGGGCGATCGGTCCCCCACCACAGCAGGTGGTCAGGACAGTCCTGTCAGAACGTGAGCCGTCTCCTGTCCTCCCCTGTCTGGAGGCCCCGGTGACGTCACGTTGCAATCAGACTGCAATCCGAGCTCCTTGTTCCGGTCACAGCCAGTACCCGCCTGCCTCCCCGGTCCCCTCCCCACGTCTGTCCGCCCCCCTGCGCCCCAGCCTCGTGCACCTGCTGCTCGTCACCCCTCGCCCCCGACCCCCGGCTGGCTGCTCTCATGGGGCCTTCTCCCCAGACCTGTTCTCACTGGCTCCCTGTCCTCCCTGTCCCAGCAGCGCCAGGCCGCCTCCTTCCCGGCAGTTCCCCCGTCTGAGCTTCTCTTGTTTGTCTGCATGTTTATTCACCCGTTGGGAGTGGACGCTGTGCAGCGCCCCGAGTCCTGGGCTCGGCACTCGCAGAAACCACTTCTGGCCTTCCTGGTGGTCTCGTCGCCAGCCAGCCCGGGGCAGGGGACTGCTGGGAGGGACAGAGGGTTGTGGTCTTGCTTGCACCTGAGCACAACTTATTAATAATCGAGTGATTTTCATTACTAGCAAGAATTATTACTGAATACTTGCGCATATACAGGAAGCAACATTGATACTCAAGCGCTGTCTCTCCCCCGGTTCTCCCTTTGCCAGAATTTTGTTCGGTGGATGCATGGCAGCTGCATAGAATGCCCCCCTCAGAAGGGCGAGGAGGAGGAGGTTGTGATCATCAGCTTCTACAACGACATCTCCCTGAACCCTCAGATCATCGAACAAGCTGTTATGATCCCCCAAAACGTCCACAGGATTCTGATCAACCTCATGAAGTACCTGCAGAAATGGAAGAAGTATCGCCCCCTTTGGAAACTGGACAAAGCCATTGTGATGGAGAAATTTGCCGCCAAGAAGCCCCCTTGCACGGCGTACGACGAGAAGCTGCAGTTCTACTCCAAGATCTCCTACGAGGTCGCGCGCAACTCGCTGACGAAGGACGAGCACTGCGTCCGGCTGCAGCTGGGGCCCCTGGCCGGCACGGTGCAGGAGAGCGCCCGGTCCTGGGTGGTCTCGCTGGGCAAGCTGCTCGGCGAGTCGGCCAAGGAGGAGCTGTACAGCCTGCACGAGGAGATGGAGGTAGCGGGCCCCCGGGCTTAGTCGCAGCCGCTTTTCACGCGAGCGCCGTCTCGGCTTGGCACCTTCCCCCCGCGTTTATTCTGTGTCCTTTGCACTTTCTCCATAGAGCCTGAGTAAAAACTTGAAGAAGAGCCCCAGCACCCTCGAAGACCTCAAGTTTGTCCTGGCGACAATTGCAGAGATCAGGAGCAAATCCTTGCTCATGGAGCTCAGATACAGGGACGTCCAGGAGCGGTACCGCACCTTGGCGGTGTACAACCTCCACGTGAGTGGGCGCCCGCTCTCCCCGGCGCTTCTCCGCTGGTCTCAGGCACGGGGCTCCGTCTGCAGATGCTCCTCGGACGCACTGCCACGGATTTGTTTGAGGCTTCCGGTGATGAGATTGAAGTGGAAAGCACACCCCACTGTTACCTAGGACTGCGAAGATTTAGGATCTAGTTCTTGATCTTGCATAGCCCAAATGATGCGTTTTGTAGACTGGTCTTTACCTGCACACCTTTTCGATCTCTCTCTGTTTTGCTGTAATTTCTCTTGATAAGTAAAAGCCTTTGCAAAAATGGTAAGGGAAGAGGGAGAGAGAGAAAAGATGATAGCAAACTGGTAGAAGATAATAATTTAATTGTCTTTCTTTGTTTAGGGTTGTTAAGTGTGGGTTTCAAGGACTTTTAGAAATCCGTGGTTGAGCCCCTGAAACTGTATGCAGAGATTTTGCATTCTCTCTCTTTCTCTCTCTCTCTCTCACACACATACACACACAAATGCACAGAGAACCAAATGGAAAAACAAACTAGTTGGGAGAGAGAAATAGCTGTTTTAAGTCTAGTTGCATAAAATTTATATTTCAGCATTGATGTTACTTGACTGCTTTGAGTACCTTCCCCTGAGCAGTAACCCTGGGCTGATAGAGATCCTCTCATCAGAAAAATGCACAGTATGCAGAATTTTTATTTATTTCTTTTTTTAAAGATTTTATTCATTTTTTTTTTTTTTTAAAGAGGGAAGGGAGGGAGAGAAAGAGAGAAACACCAATGTGCAGTTGCTGGGGGCCATGGCCTGCAACCCAGGCATGTACCCTGACTGGGAATCGAACCTGCGACACTTTGGTTTGCAGCCCACGCTCAGTCCACTGAGCTACGCCAGCCAGGACAGAATTTTTATTTCTGTAATTAAAAATTGTTTTGTCTTTTGTTTCTTTTACTCTATTAAGTAAAGTGATTTTAAACTCTGTATCCTAAAACTTGGTTATGGTCTGCTTATATTGTTCATGTTTCTTTTGGTTTCTTGGTTTCATTCAAGTCGGTTTGTATCTTATATGCCTGTTATTTTGTTTTTTGTCCTTATTGGAAGACATGCTTATTGACTTTAGAGAGAGGGGAAGGAGGGGAGAGAGAGGGGGAGAGAGACACTGATGTGCGAGAAATACTGATTGGTTGCCTTTCACACGCGCCCCCAACCCCCAACCAGGGGACCTGGCCCACAACCCCGGTATGTGCCCTGACCGGGAATCAAACCAGCAACCTCTCCTCTTGCGGGTGGATGCCCATCCCACTGAGTCATGCCAGTCAGGGCTATACAGATATAATTTTTATTTTTCAACCAGCTCTTTTGTTGTTTCAAATCGCTCGGCCTGCTGTGACCGTAAGCAGAAGTTTCTTGGCAGTGTCTTTGAGCAGAAATTTCCCTTCCAAGTTGTTGATCATTTACTGTTTGTCTTGCCCTTTCTTTATGTTCGACTAGCCCTCCGATGCAGAGAAAGCACTGGTGGACAACATTGAGACTATGTGGCTAAATCTGTTCAGCGATTCGGTGAACGTGGAGCACGCGCTTGGTGGCATAAAGAAAACTTTCACAGAGGTGCCTTTTACATTTTTACTTTCTGAGTGAAGACATTGAGAAACACCCATTGGTGTTAATTTGACCCCCATTGGGTCAAATCAATGCCTCCTTGCTTTTCCCAGATTACTCGGGGAGAAATATCAGGCTACAGGCAGCAGATAGAGGATTTTGCAAAACGTTTTTATCGCGAAGGCCCTGGTTCTGTTGGGGAAGATCTTGACAGTGGTGAGAAGAGTCTCGTTGGTCTTTTGGGGTGTTGAGTGTGTTTTACTGGAAGACAGGATGGGGTGGTGCTTCTTACCCCTGCCTGTATGCGGGGTTCACCTGGGGGACCTCCAAGCACCACTGGGGCCGAGGCCCGGGGCCACGTTGTCTGAGTCCCTTGTCCTCGAGGGTGGTCAGGCCCTGGGGATGTTTAGGAGCTCCCGTGGGGTCCTGGGGTCCGTCCCAGGCTGAGACACCGAGAGGAGGGGGGATGCTACGGGGATAGGCTGTACCAGCTTGCAGATGTAACTGGCCCTTCCGTTTTCGTCAGAGCCATGGTGAGATCAAGTCTCGTACTTCCAAGTCCGTCTTCCCCGATGGCTTCTGTGGGGGAAATGAGAGTTCACGTACATTGCGGTTTCTTCTGTGACTTCGGCGCCTTACAGTTTCCTGCATTTACCTATGCATTACTTGTTTACTAGGAGTAGAGCTTTTAGCCGTTTTTGAAAGAGAGCTGGTACAGCATGAAAAGAAACGCCAGGAGCTGGCTAACGCTGAGAAACTTTTTGATCTTCCGATTACAATGTACCCCGAGCTGCTCAAGGTGCAGAAGGAGATGAGCGGGCTAAAGGTGGTGTACGAGCTCTACCGGGGGCTGAAGGTGAGCGTGCCCCGCAGACCCGGTCTCCCCGCCGGGGGCAGGACGCGCCCAGGCCCAGCGGACGCGGAGGCCCCCGCCATGGAGAGCCCGGGCAGGTTTCCCAGAGCTCTCCTCACTGGGGCTCTCAGGGAGACTGCTGGCAGGTCCGGGGTTTCCGCCTGGGCGGGGGAGAAGGTCCTGGAACAGGAGAGTGGTGATGGTCACATAACATGGTGAACGCTCTTGATGCCACTGACCGGCTAACGTGGCAAGTGTCACGTGTGTTTTACCCCCGTGATGATAAAACTCCTGGAGGCCAGGGCTTGGTGAAGGCGTGGCGTGCGCTGCTGGAAGGGAGGGGACGTGAGCAGTGGCAAGTGTCGTGTCACTTGGGGTTTTCTGTCGTGCGTGTTTCCCGTGCAGTTCCATGTCGTTGGCTGGTTGGTCAGTTGGTCCATCCATGCCTCCATCTGTTATTCACTTGCTTCTTTACGGCCCAGTGCTGTGCTGGCTGGGGAGCAGGAACACTCTTGCCGTCCCTGCCCTTCTTGAGCCCCCACGAGAGAGTTAATGTGTGAGTCTGGGTTCTTCCGGAAAACAGGACCAGTGAGAACTAGAGAGATGGATCGCGAGCAATCGGCTCGCGTGGCCACAGAGGCCGAGCGGTCCTACGGCCCGCAGTCGGCACGCTGGGGGCCCCCAGAGCCCACGGTGTTGCTCTCACCAAGTGTGGGCTCGGGGTCCGTCCCAGCGCGCCGGTTCTCTCCTCCTGGGCCCCGTCGTTGGGCCAGGCCTCCAGGGCCCCGGAGCAGGCTCACCCGCAGCAGGGGAGCGGTCTGCCCCACCTAGTCGGCTGGCTCAGACGCGACTCTCATCCGGAGTCCTCCGCACAGACGCACCCAGGGTGGCGTTAAACCAGTGTCCGGGCCCGGGGCCTGGTCAGGCTGACGCGTGGCGGGAACCCTCCCCCGACAGGGGGACGAACCCCTGTGCTGCTGTGCAGTGTCCAGAAGTGAGGGTCAGGGGACGCTGTGGAGCCCGGGGGTGGGGGAAGGTGAGGCTGAGGTTGAGCATGGCTCCGAATCCGCAGCGGGCCTGGCCTGGGGCGGCCGGCGGTGCAGGGCCCACCCTCCTCCAGCGGGACGCCGCTCACTCCTGGAACCGAAACAACCGCCGTGTGCGGAGTGGCCCAGGGAGCTCCGCCTGTGGTCAGGCCGACGGTCTCCCCACCTGACGAGCCTCGGTGCTGCAGGGGCACGTGGGAACTGTCGGAGGCGGCAGGTTTACGCCCGACAGTGCTTGTCACGTAAGTCTCGGGAAGACGGAGCACGGAGAGCCGTGTCCTCGCCCTGGTGATCGAGCACGGTCACCTGAGTTGTGCTCCGTGAACTGAGCTTCTCTTATCAGGAAGGGGGAGCCCGTCAGGGCAGCGTCTGGACAAAGCACACAAGGACCCACGTGACTCCTCCTTCTCAAACGCCTGTTTCTGACCCCACGCTTGCCCTTTCTCCTAGGGCCCGGAAGACACCTCTCTTGGCGACGGTCAGAAGAAGTTGGAGTTGTCTGGGTTGTGTTCTAGAGCCCCATAGTCAGTCCTCCCCTGTGAACGAGGGGTTGCTGGGGTTGATGGGCGACGGTCCAGAAAAGCAGCGAGCGTGTCCCGGGGCCGAGGGCTTGCTCTCTCGGCCCGGCTGCCCTCGCGATGCTGAGGGGTCGTGCTGACGGGCCTTTCTCGCCCACCCCCAGCTTGCCAAAGAAGAGTGGGCGCAGACGCTGTGGGTCAACCTGAACGTCCAGTTTCTCCAGGAGGGGATCGAAGGTTTTCTCAGGTCCCTCAGGAAGCTGCCCCGGCAGGTCCGGAACTTGTCGGTGGCCTACTATTTGGAAGCAAAAATGAAGGCCTTCAAAGACTCAATTCCTCTCCTTCTCGACCTGAAGCACGAGGCACTCAGGGACAGGTGCGTTCCGTCCTTTGTCAGCCACCGTGAGAGCGGCAGTGGGGGCGGGGGGGCTTCCAGTGTCAGAGTTGTCTTTGCTTAGTTTGGTCCGGTGGCCAAGAGCAAGGCCGCGGCTGTGACGCGGGGCTGGGGGCCTGCACGCCCTGCTTCCGTCCTGTTGTTTGATGTGCGCTCCCTACGAAACTGCCACCCCCAAGGATTCTCTCGTTTAAAGCAGAAGGAACCCTGTCAGGTGCAAAGTGTCATCTGCAGTTGCTTCAGCCAGAAGTTGTTTTTTAAAACCGGGGAGGGGTCTACATCAGCGTCCTCTGGGGGAAGCGTGCGACACCCTTAAGAAACTTAGAGTTTTCTGGCAGCTGCAGAGAAAACAGGTGAAATGAACTTTAATAGCACACTTAATTAACCCAACACAGGCAAAATATTGCCACTTCAACATGTAATCCAGGTACAGCACTGTTCACAAGATAGTTTACGTTCTTAAAAAGTACATCGCAGTCCAGTGTGCGTTTTTCGCTTACTGGAGGTTTCAGCTGGGACTCGTCACAGCCAGATGCTCAGGAGCCACAGGTGGCCTGTGGTTGTCAATCAGAGCAGGTCTCCCTCGCTTTTTAACGGACTAGCCAGGTGGGGGGGGGTGCGGCGTGGAGGAGGGCCCCTCTCATTTGTCTGTGGCCATTCACATGCGGCCCCCCACAGACGGGTCCGCAGGAAGGTGTGAGTGCATTCTTCCTGACAGGCGCTCTGTCCGTCCCCCTCACACTTCCCAGGTGGGCAGAGGGCCATGTGGTGTGACAGGGCTCACCCGACCCCGAGAGAAGGCAACCCTGAGGAGGTCCCTCCCAGCCCCTCTGACCCTTCAGCAGGAGGTCGTGCTTGGTGTTTCCTGCCTTTAACTGGGGCGGCAGCGGGGCCCTCCCGCTGCAGGACTCCACGGCGTTTGTGGCGGGCCGTCCTCCGCCTTCAGCGGGGCGAACCGGCCCGCAGCTCAGCCCAGTCTGGTGAACAGTCCCCTGTCGGCGCGTTCCCAGGCACTGGAACGAGCTCATGGAGAAGACCGGCGTGTTCTTCGAGATGACGGAGACGTTCACCTTGGAAAACATGTTTGCCATGGAGCTTCACCGGCACACCGACGTCCTCAACGACATCGTCACGGCCGCCGTCAAGGAGATCGCCATCGAGAAGGTGGGGCCGCCGCGCTCTGGGCGGAGGGGTGCTGGCCTCACCCGGGGGCGGCCTGGGGACCTGTGGTGTGCGGGGAACAAGAGCCATGTGTCCTAGACGTGGGACTCAGCCTCGGTTGAGGTTTTTATCTTCTTTAACTAGAGTCTCATTGTTTATTTCTTTATTAAAGAAATGATGAAGGTTCACCGCAGAAAATTGAGGAAATGAACAAGTCACTCAGAACTGCACCACCTGAAGATTATTAACACTTTAGGTCTATCCTTTAACTCTTAAAGATGCACACACACATGCGTACACACACATGCACGCACATACTAACATGTATTTGCACATAAACGTGTAAATGCACATGTGCACAAGCACATGCATGACAGCATGTGCACACACATGATATACCTGTGTTTTTATAACATAAATGTTGATGGCGTGTTCCTGTAAGTCATCATACGTAGGTGTGTTATTTTATCATTTGGGTTTCTTGCTTAACAGAGAGCGCAGGCAGGGCTTGGTGCGCGCGCAGCCAGGGGCTGACTGGGGGCTTGCACCCCGGCCCCAGCACTCAGCTGAGTGCATGGAGCAGAGGCTGTTTCAGCTCTGAGCCCCTGTCCCCGCCTCGGTACACGGGTGGTGACCGGGGTGCCAAGGGGTTCACTTGGCAGGCAGCGAGTCCTTGGCGAACGGTGGCCAGCACCTCTCCGTCAGGACCTCTGCTTGTTCCGGAAGTGGACCCGGGCCCTGGGTGCAGGGGCTGGCCCCGGGCAGGCTGTGGGAGGGGTGGGGCCATCTGTTAAACTCGCGTGCCTGAACCGTCCCTCGCGCGCGCCCTCGCAGGCCGTGAAGGAGATCCTGGACACGTGGGAGAGCCTGAAGTTCTCCGTGGTCAAGTACTGCAAGGGCACCCAGGAGCGGGGCTACATCCTGGGCTCCGTCGACGAGATCATCCAGTGCCTCGACGACAACACCTTCAACCTGCAGAGCATCTCGGGGAGCCGGTTCGTGGGGCCTTTTCTGCAGACCGTGCACAAGTGGGAGAAGACGCTCTCCCTCATCGGCGAAGTCATCGAGGTGAGAGAAAAGGCCCCGGGGAGACAGCCGAGAGCCGGCTTTCAGGGGCCGAGAGCCTTCACAGCCGGTAGGTCGGATGCAGTGTGGCTGTTTGTCGCCTGAAGGTGTTTCAGTGGCTGTGAAATTGACACGACATAAAGTAACCATTTGAAAGTCACACTTCAGTGTGTGCCGCCACCTCCTCTGTCTAGTCCCAGAACGTTTTCAGTCTCAGAGTTAAATTCCGACCCACTGGAAGTGACCACTCCCTGCTGCACCTCCCTCTGGCCCCGGCGTCCTCCAGTCTGCTGTCTGTCTCTGGGCGCTGGCCTCTTCCAGACGTTTCCCGGGAGCGGGATCACGCACTGCGTGGCCCTCTGTGTCCCGCAGCTCTCCCGTAGCACCACATTCTCACGGTTCGCCCAGGTTGTCGCTGGTGTCAGCTCCAGCTCCATCACTTTTCAGGGCTGAGTCACGGTCCGCTGTGTGGATGGGCCACTTCTGTTTCCCTGTCGCTTGTCGATGGCCCCCTTTTGGCTGTTGCGAGTAGTGCTGCCGTGAACACCTGTGCACAACTGCTTTTGAGCCCTGTTCTCAGTTCCTGTGGGTCTGCGCCTGGGGGTGCATGGCAGACCACACAGGCCTAGGCTCCTGGGTCGCAGGGCCCCTCCAACCCCTGCGCTTGGCTGGAAGCACCCTCCCTGTCCGGGGCGGAGCTCTCTGGTGCTTCTGAGTGTGGCCACGGATTCTCAAACATCCGGCTGTGCGTCCTCCGTCATCCTGTCTCCCCGGGAAGGAGCCGCCCTGCCTGGTGTGAGCCTGCCCCGTGCTGGCGGGGAGTGCCGCCACGCACCCGGGGCGCACCCGGGGCTGACGGCAGCGCGTGCGCCCCCAGATCTGGATGCTGGTGCAGAGGAAGTGGATGTACCTGGAGAGCATTTTCATCGGGGGGGACATCCGGTCGCAGCTCCCAGAGGAGGCGAAGAAGTTCGACAACATCGACCGGATTTTTAAAAGGGCAAGTGACCGGCTTCTCTTTCAGTCCCGAGAGAAGTGGCGTATTTCCACCTGTTTTCATGTAGTGTTCTGTCTGTCTGTGTGTCTGTCCGTCTGTGGCTCCTGAAGTTTCTCTGTCGCCGTAGGTGACCTTAGTCTGTCCAGTGAAAGTTCGTTTGATCTGTAGCTGCTGGCACGGTGCTTTCTTGTATTTACTTATTTTTATGATAGAAGTAATAGTTGCTTTTTTCTTAATCCTCACCTGAGGACATGTTTTTATTGATTTTAGAGAGAGAGCAGGGGTGGGGGGGAGAGAGCGACGCAAGAGAGAAACATCGACGGGTTGCCTCTTGCACACCCTGACCAAGGATCAAAAGTGCGATCTCTTGGTGTGCGGGCAACGCTCCAAACAACTAGCCGCCAGGCAGGGCAGGGGTAACACTTACTGGCTGTATGAGAAAAATTTGGAAAATTTAGAAAAACAGAAAGGATGTATTTTTCATGGTTCTGTCACCTGCAGATGGCCACTTTAATGCCATATGTTAAAAATGCTTTCCTGTGTACATAGGTTTAAAAAATAATTACAGTGATGTTTTGTATAATTTTATATCTTACGATTTTTCCTTAGCATTAGGAGAAATGTATCTCGTGTTAGAAACTGTCTGAGAAAGTCTTTTAATGCCTTTAAATGTGTGTGTGACTCGATGTGAGTTTAGTTGATGTTTGCCTGGTAACTGGACACCCTGTTTAAGCCAGAGCTCTTTGCTGTCGTGGCTGATTTGCAGGTGTGCACCTGGCGCTGTCCGTGTTTAGGATGAGTGTTTTCCAGGAGGTTGTCAGAGGGCGGATTGCCGTGAGAGGGTGTGCCTGTTTTGGAGCCCTCTCCAGACAGGGCATGCCCGTCACCGCTGCTGGTGGTGGCTGGTGGGGCGAGGGGTGGAACCCAGCCCACCTGCCCTCAAGTCCGGAGCTTTGCTGCTTATCGACGCCACCCTGTCTCCTGCCACCAGCGGCCGGTCTGCCCCGGGCCTCCTTTGTCCAGGAGAGGTGGTCATTGTCCTTGTCCATTTGCGTAAGCTCTTAAAAAATATCTAAAAAACGTTATATCATAAATATCCATTAAAGGAGAAATTAAAAACCACAAAAAAGCAAAATTAAAAAAAGAAAAAAGGCTGGCAATCCCATGCCCCAAATAACCATTTGAACAGTTTAGCATATGTTGTTCCCAAATTTGCATATTCCTATGTAAACATACCAGTAAACAGATAAATACGTTTTCTACAAAACAGTCACTAAAATACCAGTGATTGTTATTTATAATTGAACGTCTTTGATGTGCGTGCCAGTAAACAGACATCTACTTGTCTGTTGAAATCAGTAGCGTAGCCACGGACTGACCTGCCGTCCAGCGGTTAGGCTCTTTCCTTCCCCCGTCCCCCCTTCTTTGCCGTTGTAGAGGGCGCCGTACTCAGTTCTCCGGTCCGTACGGGGGTTGCTTGAAGTGGGGTTGCTGGCTCTGCTCATCGGCAGATACTGACCGAGGGCCTGCTGTACGCGGGCCCCGTTGTAGGTGTGAGGGGCAGTCAGTGAGGACAAGAGAGAGAAAGCTGTGCCCCAGCAGCTGACCTGGAGCTGAGTAAATTCTGTGAGGGGGTGGTCAGGAGGTGCCACGGGTGTGCTCGTTCTAACGCCTAACAGCTTCGGCCTCTCCAAAGACTGTGTTTCCTCGGGGGGCGGGGGGTGTCGGTTCGTCTCTGTCTGCCCAGCTGGCCCCAGCAAGTGCCAGTGGGGACAAGTGCGGGGCCCCTGTTGCCCTGGCCTGACCCCTGTCCTCCTGCCTTGTCCAGATCATGGGCGAGACCTTGAAAGACCCTGTGATCAAGAGGTGCTGCGAGGCCCCAAACCGCCTGAAGGACCTGCATCTCATCAGCGACGGCCTGGAGAAGTGCCAGAAGAGCCTGAACGACTACCTGGACTCCAAGAGGAACGCCTTCCCCCGCTTCTTCTTCATCTCCGACGACGAGCTGCTCAGCATCCTGGGGAGCAGCGACCCACTCTGCGTCCAGGAGCACATGATCAAGGTCGGCCTGGGCTTCCGGCGGGGCGGGGCGGGGCGGGGGGGTGCACACAGGGGCTCCGCGCCTGTGGTTCATCTTCCCCGGGTCCTCTTCCCAGTGTGGGTCAGCTCGGAGGTCATAGACTGAAAAGCTGCGGGACTTGTTGAAATTAATTAATTAATTAATTTTAGAGGGGAAGGGAGGGAGGGAGGAAGAGAGGGAGAGAAACATCAGTGTGTGGCTGCCTCTCGCACACCCCCTACTGGGGGCCTGGCCTGGCCCTGACTGGGAATCGCACCTGTGAGCCAACCGGGCCGGCGCTCAATCCGCTGAGCCACACCAGTCAGGGCAGAAAAAGCTGCTGGAATTTTACTGAAAGCACAAATCTGATGAAATCCCGTGTCGTCTGAAATGACACCAGGACTCAGCTGCTGTATGTGGCTCTTTTTTCCAGTCCAAAACCCACACTTTTTGAGAAACTCAGGAAATATGGAAATACACAAAGACGAAGAAAGCGAGCAGAACGGCCGTGCAGGGTGGGGCTTTGGCGCCAGGACTCTGGGGCCCCCCTGCCTGGGCTCGGGGCTGGCTCCGCATGGGTTTGCTGTGCGACGCGGGCAAGTTACTCAGCCTCTCTGGGCGCTAGTTTCTTCATCTGTCAGTGGGGGTGGCCCCAGCAGTCACCCTCTTCAGTGGGGTTGTTACGAAGATTAGATGAGTTCAGAACTTAGATCAGGGCCTGCCTTACAGTGCTGGCCAAAGAGCCTCATCCACCACTCAGGAGGGCACTGCTACCATCCGGTCATGTTTTCTTGGTATCTTTTTTGAAATTAAGGTGGGACAGACAGAGTCGGCCTACTCTTTGTCCCCCTCCCCACTCACAGTTCCTCCTCCACCTTTAAGAGGCAGCCACTCTCACGAGCTAGCTGTGTGTCCCCCGAGCCGCGTTTCCACGCTATCACACACACGTGTGTCGTGAGCAGTGTTTCGAGGCAGAAAGCACACCAGAGAGGATGGCTCCCGTGGCCGGGAGCCAGGGCACGGCCGGAGCGGTCTCTGGCCAGCGAGGCGAAGCTCTGCGTTCAAGGCCAGCCTAGGGCAGGGTTCCTCAACCTTGGCCCTGTCTGTGTTTTGGGCCAGGTGATCCTTCGCCCTGTGTGTGTGTGTGTGTGTGTGTGCACGCCCGTGCATGTGCGCAGAGCGTGGGGGCAGGGGTCGGGGCTGGGCTGGGCTGGGCACAGGAGGATGTCCCGCTGCGTCCCTGGCCTCTACGCGCCCGGCTCCAGGAGCACCCCCTTCAGTCAGGGTGGCCCAACATGTCTCCAGACACTGCCATTGTCCCCTGGGGCGAGGCCATGCGTGGTTCTGAACCAGCGTGGGAGAGTCCCTTCCCTTCCCTTTCCTTCCCTTCCCTTCCTTCCCTTTCCTTTCCTTTTCGTCATTGTTCAAGTACAGTTTTCTGCCTTTTATTCTCATTCCAGCCCACCCACCCATCCCTCCCCACCTGCCTCCCATTTCTACCCCCCCCCCCCCCCCCCCAGTTTTTGTCCCTGTGTCCTTTATATTTGTGCCTGTGAAGGGTCATTTCTTTGTCTCAGACACACAGGGCGGTGAGGGCCAGGGCCTTGACTCCCTAATTCATGCTGACTTCCTTCCCAAAGCAGGTTCAGGGTTCGAGTGCGTGTTTTTGTTTTTTTCCAAAGGGGAGGCTTCTATTCTCTGCCTGCTTTTATAAAAAACATTTCACTGCTGTAGAAAACCGTGTTGTTAGAAGTACTGCATTTGCTGACAGTCCCTTTTGTACACCTCTGATAGTATCCCCTGGAGCCTGTTGCCTTTTCCTCCTCTCGCGTTTGCAGGCTGCCTCGATGTTTACGTGGGGCCCCGACAGATCCATTTCCCTGATTATTACTCTGATCAATAGCAGCGACGGCAGCCGACCACGTGCTGGCATTTCACACGTCGCTAGTCTGCTCCTTCCAACCTCGTCTCGTGAGGGGTGCGCTTACGTGCATCCCAGGCCGAGCGAGAGGAAGCAGCACGCCCAGGTTGCCCAGCCAGACCGTGGGGAAGCCGGCGTCCAACCGCGGGTCTCTGACTCTTCACCCCAGGGCGCCGAGTCGCCCTGCCCCCGAGGAGAGAGGCTGTCCCCTCTCCCGCGCTCGGCTGGTCCGTGCGTCTGGCACCTCTGCGCTCCAGCACGCACTCCAGCATCTCGAGGGAGGGGAGGGGGTCCGTCTTCCCGTTCCTTCTTTCTTTCTAGTCCACCCCAGGCCTCTGTGCCGCGCAGGACAGACGGAAGCTCACGCTGCGCGTGCACCTGTCCGCGAAGACGCACTCGGGCGAGCAGGAGGCCCTTCAGCGTGCCTCCCGGCGGCTCCCGTGTGCGACGGGCACCCCGGGCCGCGCTGGGGCCCCAGAGCCCCGCGGCCGTGTCACGGGCGCGTCCTCCCGCTGTGTTGCAGATGTACGACAACATCGCGTCGCTGCGGTTCAGCGATGGGGAGGGCGGAGAAAAGCTGGTGTCCGCCATGGTTTCGGCCGAAGGGGAGGTCATGGAGTTCCGCAAGATCGTGCGGGCCGAGGGGCGCGTGGAGGACTGGATGACGGCAGTTCTGAAGGAGATGCGCAGGTCGAACCGGCTCATCACCAAGGAGGCCATCTTTAGGTACTGCGAAGACAGGAGCAGGTGAGCGCGCCACCACCTCGGGTGTGTTCCTGTGTCACGGCGGCGGTGGCGGCGGACACTGCTGGGCGGTTCTCAGGACGTGCGCTGCACTGACTGGTGTTTCGAAGGGGGTTTCTGTTCTGGCGGCGTCCGTCCGTCTTTAAAGGGTCCCCTGACGCAGCACTTCCCGCAGCGTGGGCCCTGGACTGGCAGCCGCAGGGCTGCTGGGAGCCTGCGGGAAGCGCAAGTTCCTGGGCGCCCGCACCCGCCCCATCGGAAACTGGGTGGGGGGTGGGGCAGGGACGTGCAGTGTTCAGACAAGGAAGACTGAGCACAGGCGAGTGTGAGAGCTGGTAACCGAGTGTCTCACCAGAAACCCGGTGTTAGCATGGCTGGTTCTGGGTGTAAGGCAGTGAGTCAAGTCGTTTCCAGAATATTTAATGGATTTCAGCCACTCCTTGGTTCTTGTGCCCTGAGAAGCTTGTGGGTGCTGAGTTGGGCCTGACACCGGTTGCCAAGTGGGCTGGCTTCAGTGTGAAGTTGAACTCCAGTGCATAAAGAACCTTCGGATAACTCGATTAGACTTAGGTGGACTCGCAGGAAAGTTGTAGTGTGTGAGGTCTGTCCAGAAGGCATCCAGCCATGTAATATGAAAAACAGAGGTATTTACGGAGGAAGATACGAGAAACGTTGTACACAGGACAATGACACCTCGGTCCCCTTCAGAGTAGGCACCTTGGGACCTCACACAGTTCTCCCAATCGCCATCAGCTGCTCTGTTGTTTTTATCCTGAATCTTGTCAATGGTCTGGAATCCCTTCCCTTTCAAAGGGGATTGTAGTTTTAGGGAAAGCCAGAAGTCGCAGGGCACCACATCTCAGCTGTAGGATGCTCAGTGAGGCACCTGGGCAATTCAATGTTCCATCCAAAGACTGCACGAGATGTGATACATGAGCAGGCACGTTGTCATGATGAAGCTGCTGGTCACCAGTTGCCTGTGGCTGCAGCCTCTGAATCATCCAAATGGTTTCCAAGGAGGAGTGTTTAAGTTTAACGCAACGTTTGGTGCGGATTCGTTGGATGCTCTTGTGTGTGTGCAGGGCTTGTAACTGAAAATGCCAGTGAGGTTTCAGATGCGCCATGCAAGTTTAAAGCAAGATGGCAAAGCCTGATACTTCTTTTTATTGTTTGAAATATTCGTTTAAATTTATTTCACCATTAATGGTTCAGCACTGACATAAGGACCAATGATTCCCAGACACTCTTCCCAGACTGGAACTTAAAGCTCTAGGTCCATATTTTTTAAGTATGGTTTAGGAAAAAATTATTTTTCTCTAAATGTACTTCAAGGCACTTAAGAGCTCGGGAAATTAGTATCTCAGTGGAGAAACCCAAGTGGCTGATAAACGTGTGAAGAGAGGAGAGGCTCCACTAGTCGCCAGGGATCTGCAGGCAAAGGCAGGATGAGACACAGTTTCTCACCTTTCAAGTAGGTTAAAAGAAAACCAATCGTGTGCAGTGAAAAACAGAAAGGGAGCCGAGCCTGGTAACACCCGGTACTGGAGGGGGCTGGTGAGAAGGGCGCGCTGGGCGGTGCTGGGCGGGGCACCGGGGTTGCTGCGCCCTTTTAAAGCCACATGACCGTCGTCGTTACTAAAGGGAACCCCGAGAGAGTGCGCTGTTCATGGGCCCAGACACCCTGCTTCGGGACTCCATTCGGGGCACTAGAGGCTGCTCTGACTCCTCAGGGTGTGTGCAGAGCCAGGCTCTCAGCCTCCGCACTGTTCCGGGGGTGGGGGGCGGGGGTGGGGGGCTCTTCACCGTGGGAGACTGACCTGTGCTGCCGAGGGATGTTGGGCAGGGCCCCCTGCCCCGGTGCGGCAACCCAGAGTGTCTGCAGACACGGCCAGTGCAGTGGAGGGATGTCTTGTGCAGTGTTTGTGTTGGCACAAAGGCCAGAAGCACCCCGAGCAGACCCCAGTGAGGCGGCGTCCAAGGGCGCTGTGGGCCTGCCATGCCCGGAAGACCCTGTGGTGTTTTCAGAGGCGGGGCTAGACCGGCACCCACTGGCCTGGGCAGCCCACTCGAATCACTGAATCACCGAGCGAGAGAAGCGCGGTGCCGTCGGTGGCGCGACGTCCACACCAGCCCGCCTCCCCACACGTGCGCGTCACTGGGCACAGGCTGCAGGAGAGTGGGGAGGAGGGCGAGTGACTCCCAGGAGCTGCCTATACCCAGGACCCCTGGGCAGTGTGCTCAGAGGTTATTAGGTATTTGTTGTTGCAGTTTAAAAAAATTAAAAACTTTTGAGTGATTTTTGGAACCATAGGAGGCACTTCTAAAGCTCCCTGGTGCACCAGCCCCTCGTGGGCCTGTGTGCGTGGGGGTCTGCGTCTCGCCGTCCTGCTGGAGGACTGTGACTGCCTCGGGCTTCCCGGGGCTTTTGCTTTGCCTGCCCTCTCTCAGACCAAAGAGATGGCGGCTCCTCGGGGCCGTTGGCGGTGCCTGGCGGGACGCGTAAAGGTGCGCTTGTCCTTCAGAGTCGACTGGATGCTCCTCTACCAGGGGATGGTGGTGCTGGCCGCCAGCCAGGTGTGGTGGACCTGGGAGGTGGAGGACGTCTTCCGCAAGGTGAAGGAGGGCGAGAAGCAGGCCATGAAGAGCTACGGCAGGAAGATGCACCGGCAGATCGACGAGCTGGTCTCGCGGATCATCAAGCCCTTGAGCAAAAACGACCGGAAGAAGTACAACACTGTCCTCATCATCGACGTGCACGCCAGGGACATAGTGGACTCGTTCATCAGGGGCAGGTGAGGGCCTTGCGGGTGCTGGCGGCTCCGGGGGCGTCCTTCATCGTCCTTGGCCTCTCTCGCCGCCTCTCCGGCCTCCCTCGCATCCACCTTCTCTTCCGCCGCACCTGTCTCCTCCTTCACCCTCCTCCATGTCTTGCGTCTCGCCCCCAGCATCCTCGAGGCCCGGGAGTTCGAGTGGGAGAGCCAGCTGCGCTTCTACTGGGACCGGGAGCCCGACGACCTGCACGTCCGCCAGTGCACCGGCACCTTCAGCTACGGCTACGAGTACATGGGGCTGAACGGGCGGCTGGTCATCACGCCCCTCACCGACCGCATCTACCTGACTCTCACGCAGGTGACGGGCGCGCGGGCTCTCGTGGTTGTCGTTCAGCGGTGGCCGTGTGCGTGTCCCGAGCGTGACTGTGCCAGTGACCGTGCCAGTGGCCGGGCCGAGCAGGGCCTTCCCCAAAACTGCGCCCTCTCAAAACCGCAGAACACGGCCTCACTTAGACCCAGGGTCTTTGCAGACCTGACTGGTTAAGGACCAGGATGAGAACGTCCTGCGTCAGGGCCCTACAACCAGTGACTGGCGTCCCTGTAAGGAGGGGGGAGGGCACAGAGCTGCCGGAAGGTGAGGTGAAGGCAGAGGCAGGGACCGGAGCACAGGAGCCAGCAGAAGCAAAGAAAGACCCCTCCTGGAGTCTCTGGAGGGAGCATGGCCCGGCCAGCAGCTTGGCCTCAGACCTCCGGCCTCCAGGACTGTGGACAAGTGCATTCTTGTGTTTTCGCCCGCCCGGTGGTGGTGGCCGGTATGGCAGCCCAGGAAACGAGCGAGAGGGCAAAGGGGATCACTGCCTCAAGCTCTTCCAAGGGGGTTCTGCTTGGGGCATTACCTAGTTGTCCCTGCCTGAGACTGGGCTGCTGAAGGCGAGGCGGCCCCTGAAGCCGCCCTCAGGGTCAGGAATCTGCTGCGAGGGCTCACAGCTCTCCACAAAGCCCCTGGGGTCAAGTCACAGTTCACTGTAGCAATGGGACATGGGTCAGAATCCGCACCAGGAGGAGGCGTGGGGCAGGGCCTGGAGAGGCAGCGCCGACTCCAGCAGCGGCAGGGGCAGCTGTGGGAGCTCTTGCCGCTGGGAGGCTCGCCCAAGCCTGGGGGCCAGGGCTGGAGCTGGGCCTGCTCATGCGGACGTGACTGACCGCCCGAAGGCTGGCCAGCATCCCCGGAAGTCAGGCCGATGCCACGCGACCCGGAGGCCCACCGGCGGTCACATTGTTAGACTGTCGTGCGTGGCCCGTGGTCCCCAGATAAACAAGGCCACGCTTCTCGGGCAGGCTGTCCCGAGGGCTCAGACGCCAGTGCTGGGGCCTGGAGAGAAAGGCTCGGACCTCCCCTTGGCAGAGACGACTGCGTCACGCACAGATGTGCGTGTGCCCGTGAGCCGCGGCCCCGGCCCAGGCACCGCCCCCAGCACACCGCCCGGTCCGGGGCAGCCTGGCCCTTCACGACGGGCAGAGGGGTCAGTCGAGGTTCAAGGAGAGACAGGGACGTTACACGTGGTGAGTGTCGGGAAGGCGAGCGTGACCTTGTCCGCCGCCACGCACGTGTGCCTCACGTCTGTTGTCCCCCCAGTGTGAGACCGGCACGTGACATCTGTGCCCCGCTGTGAGTCAGACAGCCTCACTTTGGGCTTGGCTTCTGACAGGCGCTGTCCATGTACCTGGGCGGGGCCCCTGCGGGCCCAGCAGGCACCGGCAAGACCGAGACCACCAAGGATCTGGCCAAAGCCTTGGGCTTGCTCTGTGTCGTGACCAACTGCGGCGAAGGCATGGATTACAAAGTGAGGCCTTAGTGTCGCTGCCGGCACCATCTCAGTGGGCAGAGGGCACAAGCGGGGCGCTGTGGGACCCACGGCACGTGCCCCCGGTGGGGACGTGGGGGAGCCGGGGAAGCGTGGAGAAAACCCCTCACCATGCCAGTCTTGGGGTTCACGTGTGTCTGCCGTGTGGGCAGCAGGTGGAGCGGGGGCCTGAACGTAGCTGGCAGAGCCAGGGGGTGGCCGGCAGAGACCACGGAGCAGCGCTCGGGCTCAGGGCCCCCGTTCCGCTTCGGTGACTCGTCGGCTACTGCCAGGGAGGCCTTTCGAGGGCGACGGTGGGCAGGCTGTCCCCCCGGGCCGGCTGAGGGTTGGCTGCTTTCGCTGGGGACGCGTCTCCATCGGGGTGCCGCCTGCAGCTCTCACAGACACTGGCCCTTGTCCGGACGCTTCCTCTGTCTAGGCCGTCGGGAAGATTTTCTCCGGCCTCGCGCAGTGCGGGGCCTGGGGCTGCTTCGATGAGTTTAACCGGATCGACGCCTCGGTGCTCTCGGTCATCTCGTCCCAGATCCAGACCATCCGCAACGCCCTGATCCACCAGCTCGCCACGTTCCAGGTGAGGCCTGCCCTGCGAGTGTCTGCCCCGTCCTCCCTGTCCCCGCAGGGACACTTGCCGGGCTCTGCCGTCGAAGCCTGGGAGGGGGCTGGTCCCGGCCAGGCTTCCCGCGGGGGAGGATCTGGTGGACTTTGTTTTGGGTGGGAATGGCTGGGTTTCCCGAGGTTGTCAGCAGCCTCGATGACTGAGGATCTCAGTATTCTAAGAGCTTCAGACTAGCTCCAGACAGGTAACTAGTCGTTATAGACAAGTGGGCAGTGTTTTCAGAGAAGTGATGCTCTTTAAAGGAAAAAAATGTTCTGAGTGACTTCCCGTATTTGGGGGAAATGACGTAAAAGATGAACATTCCAGCCAGTCAAAGTGTCTTCAACAGAAATTGTAACAGGGCACAAGAGGTTCTGCCTTCATGCCTGGTGCACTTCGGGCCTGACAGCGAGCCCGATTTCGAAGGTGGTCGAGGTGAAGAGGCCAGTTTAGAGAAGGTGGAGAGAGCCCCCTAGTCTCCCCGGGTCCCAGAAGACACGCACAGACCTGGCTCTGAGGAGCCCGCATGGGGCCACGCCAGACCGACCGGCCCGCAGCCCGGAGAAGCGAGGTTTCCGTGGCGTGGGTGGCCCAGGGGCGGGTTCTCTGGCAGCGGGGCCCAGAGGGGCCGGGACGCTTCCACACGCTGGGGTCCTCTGTGGCCCCAGCGTGCACTGCTACCGCTGCTGCCGTTGCCCTCGACCCCGTGCGCCCTACACTTTGGCCACCGTATACCACTCGCTTCACAGACACGCCATGTGCTGTGACACCATTGCCATCCCTGTCTGCCCTCTCTTGCCCTTTCTTCTTCTTCGCCTGAGCGCGCCTACACGCCCTTGGAGGCCCCGCAGAGCCTCCTGGGTGGTGGGTGGGGTGGGGGCGGGGGTGGTTCAGGACCCGAGGTCGACTCGGGCTGGTGACGGCTCCGTGGTGGGCGCCCCTGCGGCCTGGCGGCCCTGCTTTCTGTCCGGACCTCAGTGGGCTCGCTGTCATTGTCCAGGGGTCACGTCGGCTGGACACTGTTAGACATTCAGGGCCCCAGTAGAGGTTCTGGGCGCATTTTCTTTCAGGGAGTTTTTCCGGAGTATTCCGGGGCTGAGCTTGCTGCTCCTGCGGGGGTGGAGACCTCACCGCCTCGCGTTTAGGTTTCGAGGAGCCGTGCACTCAAGGGCAGGCCTGCCTGTCATCTCGGCGTGGTCTGGCCTTGGTGGGCTGCTCAGGGGTGGGGGCGTCAGCACAGTCAGCTCTGTTGTGGGGGTGGGGCATCAGCTAACCGCCGGGCTGCCCCCTTGTCGCTGAGGCAGCCTGCCCTCACGAGAGTGAGTGCGCTGTTCTGTCTTTTGTCTCGGGCGGGCCGCTGACGGAAACGAAGAGGCGGACTCTCGGCACTGAGGACAGTCGAGGTGGCTGAGACTCAGCCGTGGGCTCGAGGCTGACAGTGGGAGGGGGCTGCAGCTCACGCATGCCTGGGTGCCGGGGGAGGAAGGGCGGTGCCCTGAGGACGGGCAGGGTCTGTGGGGAGCACGGGCCATGCTGCGTCTAGGCCCCCAGGCCAGGGAGGAGGGACGGGGGCAGTGTGAAGCTCACGGGTGCACGGCTCCCTGGCCTGCCCCGTCTCACCGGGCCTCCACGACCTTCAGGAAAGGACACTGGCACTCGGGGAGGTTCGGTGACCTGCCAGGGGTCACACAGCTCCTCGAATCGCCCCACCATCAGCAGCTTCTCAAGGGGCACGACCTGGGATGGCAGGTCGGGTTGGGGGTCGGCGAGGCTCGTTCCCCGGACACCCAGGCCGTCGGCACAAGGACTGCCTGGTGCCCGCGGGAGCTCAGGGCCTCAGGGCTGCGCGGCCTCCTCTGCCTGTGCCTGCGCCTGCGCCGGGCCAGCCGGCGGCCTGACCCCCCTTCCTGCTGCCCTTCAGTTTGAAGGGCAGGAGATCTCGCTGGACTCGCGCATGGGCATCTTCATCACCATGAACCCCGGCTACGCGGGCCGCACGGAGCTGCCCGAGTCGGTGAAGGCGCTCTTCCGGCCGGTGGTGGTGATCGTGCCGGACATGAGGCAGATCTGCGAGATCATGCTCTTCTCCGAGGGCTTCCTGCAGGCCAAGGTGAGCGCGCCCTCCCCCGCCCCCCGTGCCCCCGGTGCCACCCCCCACACTGGGCCCCGGGTGTCTCATTCCGGGCGGCCTCACTGCTCTCCTCCCTCTCCCTCTTTTTAAAATTATAACTTTTATTCTGTGATGACTTGACTTGACAAGAAGGGGCGAGAACAGAACAGAGCCCCACGCACCCCTCCCCCAGCCTCCCCCGGAGATGACACCTCTGGTCTCACACGCTGAAGCGTGTTGTCAGAGTCGGGGACTGCGGCGGGCACACGCTTTCCCCGCACAGGGACTTGGTTGGGGCACCCCCAGGGCTTACCTTGTCCGGGGGGGGGGTGCAGTTCCGTGCCATGTTATCATGCCTGTAGAGTGACCGGAGCCACAGGCAGGGTGCGGGACTGTCCCCGCATTTCCCTCCTTGTGAGCAGCGGGCGTTAGCAGCCCTAGCCCCTGGCAGTGACCGGTCATTCTGTGTCTGTAGTTGTCACTGTGAGGTTGTCGGTGCACAAACCACACTGTGTGTCACTCTCAGAGGCGGCTTCCTTCACTCAGCCTCCTTCCCTCAAGGATACGTGGCTGTAAGTGTGTGTGTGTGTGTGTGTGTGTGTGTGTCTTTTGTCACCGTTTAAAGTATGTATAAAATACACACAGACTTTTTTTGCAGGAGGTTCTGGTAAAGGCACAAAATAGCAGATACCTTGAACATAAAGGATTGTGAGGTTGCATTCCCACATCTTTTAAAGGCTCTCGCTGCCTGTTACATTACGCAGGTTCTGAGCACAGGGGTGACATTTGTGGGTCTTGCTTCCCGTGAGCCAGGTCCCCGTGCATCCTGGGGACCGGCAGCTTTGAGTCCTTGGTGTGGCCAAGGTGGCTGAGTTGTCCTCAGAGACGGGTACAGGAGGAGCTTTCGTGATACGTTCAGGCAGAGATAAACAGCACGCACATTTCTGGAGCGTGACGGCCGTGGTTGAAAGCTCCGGCTGGGCCCTGGCGTTGGCAGGAAGGCGGGGCAGACCCTCCCCTGCGCTCAGGGACAGCCGTCGGACGCGGCCGGGCTGGCGCTCCTCTCCATTCTCTCCTCGCCCGCCGCAGGCAGGGAAGCCAGGGGCCCCTCCTGGTGCTGCCGTCGGCGGCGGCGTCTGCTTGTTTGTAGAGCAGCTTTGCCTGGACACCTTTGGTCATTTCCCTCCTTTGTGTTCCACGACCTTTCATCCCGCAGGTTCTGGCCAAGAAGATGACGGTTCTGTACAAGCTGGCGCGGGAGCAGCTCTCCAAGCAGCACCACTACGACTTCGGGCTCCGGGCCCTGAAGTCGGTGCTGGTCATGGCGGGGGAGCTGAAGAGGGGCTCCTTGGAGCTCAAAGAGGTGAGGGCCGCACGCACACGTGCCGTTGGGGCCGCGCGGAGGCGACGGGGTCAGGGCGGTGCTCGCTCAGGGAGCGTTTCAGTCTCGCCTGCCGTTTCACTCGCTGCTCCGGCCTGCATTCGGCCCGTTTTCTTCTAACGTGACTTTCCGCTGTCAGTCAAGTTCCGTGTCTTCGTGGAGCGGGTTGGCGCTGCTTCGGCGGCGGCCGTCAGCCCGTCGCTGCAGGACGGGGGCAGGGCTGCGCTCCCTGCCACTCGGGCAGACGCATGCACACGACCCCCTCCCCTTGGCGAGAGAAGCGAGAGGCGCGGTCGTGCTGCTTGTGCAGGCGAGTGCCGCGGGAGCTCAGTCACGCGCGGCCGGGCCGCGCCCGCGTCGCTCTAGAGCTGCACACGAGGGTGTCGCGCTCTGGGTCTGACTCTGGGTGTGTCACTGGGTCTGACAGGACGCCCGCTCCCTGCTCGCGAGAGGGCGTCCAGGCCAGCCCCCAGCCTGTGTCTCCTCCCGCCCAGGACGTGGTGCTGATGCGGGCGCTCCGGGACATGAACCTGCCCAAGTTCGTCTTCGAAGACGTGCCTCTTTTCCTGGGTTTGATCTCCGACCTGTTTCCCGGGCTCGACTGCCCGCGGGTCCGGTACCCCAATTTCAACGATGCCGTCGAGCAGGTGCTCGAGGAGAACGGCTTCATCATCCTGCCTGTCCAGGTACAAGCGCTGGGACGGGGAGTTCACTGACTGCCGTGTCCTTTCCGTCTCTGCCAGTGACTGTTAAAGACATTGTGACGAAGTACAGGTGACACAAAACGCACCGTCTCGACCACTTTTCAGGGTGCTGTTCGGTAGCGTGAAGCCCCTGACCTTGCTGTGCGACCGCCACCACCGTCCGTCCCCAGAGCTGTCTCGTCTTCCCAGACCGAGACTCGGTCCCACTGAACGCTGGCTCCCCGAGGGTCCCCCACCAGCGCAGGGAGCCCCCGTCCCGCTCCGCATCTCCCTGAGTCTGCTCGCGGTGCTTCACGCGTGAGCAGGCGTGCCGCCCGTGTCCCTCTGCGTCCGGCACGTCTCACGCGGCGTAGGTTTGCGGGCGTGTTCGCGTCACAGCCGGGTGCACAGCTCCCCCTGACAGAGGCCGGACAGCCCTCCGTCGTGGCGTTGGCCCGCCCTCCAGCTGTGCTCTGGTTGTTTGGCGTGATGTGGTCAGACAACACCAGCGTTGTGTTTGGGGGCCCGACCAGCTGCTGTTCCCGCCCCAGCCCACCATTCCCCTCCCCCGGAGTCACACTCACCGAGGAGCTAGCTGAGACGTGGCTGGTGGGGTGCTGACCATCTGAAGCTGGGAAGGCGTCTGTGCCGTCGTGAAGCCGAACACTGTTGCCGGAGTGTTCCGCCGAGAGCGCAGCTGCCCGAGCGGCAGGCGCCGGGCTGCTCGGAGGCCTCGGGCCTGGGCAGCGGCCCTGGACACGGGTTGGGGAGCTCCCTGCACCGCCCCCGCTGGGACGATTTCCTCCGGAGGCGGTGGTTCAGAAAGGCGTGTGTTCTGGCGAGGGCACCCGGCGGTGCAGCCGGTGTGGGACACAGTCTGGCGGCTTCTTGTGGAGGTTGCCTTGGGGCCGCCCCGTGCACCAGTGGTCCCACCCCTGGGAGGGTCTCCCCTAGGGAGTGAGGAGTTATGTCCACACCCGTGTGGACGGCAGCATCAGTTACGAGAGTCGGTCAGAAAGGGGAAACGGTGCAGACACCCACGGGGGGTGGATGGGTAAACGAAACTCGGCCCGGCCACCCAGTGGACTCTGGCTCGGCTGTGAGCAGTGGAGGGCTGGCGCCTGCTGCCGGGTGGATGCAGGCCACGCCTCTCTTGTGTGCGTCCGCTGACGTCATTCCCGCACAGGCAGAGACCGAGGGTGGACGAGCGGGAGCCCGGCCCGAGGAGGGGGCTGGGAGAGAACGGGGTAGTGAGTACAGGGCCTTTCATGGGGAGCGGGGTGATGGCAGGCAGTGACACGGAGCACACCCTTCGGGTGCACTAGAAGTCATCGATTTGTCCACTTTCCTAAGGTGAATTGTATGGGAGGTGAGTTAAAGCTCCGTGAAGCTGTCTAAGAAAGAGTGGTTTGAACCCAGCCCTGCGTTCTGTCCTACAGGTGGATAAAGTCGTTCAGATGTACGAGACCATGCTCACCCGCCACACGACCATGGTGGTGGGGCCCACGGGCGGGGGCAAGTCCGTGGTCATTAACGCTCTGTGCCAGGCCCAGACCAAGTGAGTGGGACCCCGTGGGGCGGTGGCTGGGTGGCCTTACGGTACCGTGGGTGGCAGCGTTCCCTGCCCCTCGTTGCTCTCTGACTGCCTGGGAGGTTCGTTTTGTCCCAACACCCTTTCACCCTTGTCGCATTGTTACTTGTTACTTGTGGCTGGTGTATTGCACGTGTTTTAAAGTCAGGTTGGTGACTTGTGCGTCAGACTGAACGGAACGAGTGCCCCCAGACAGTCTCACGAGGGTGTTTGAAAAGTTAACTTACCTCCTGCTTCCTGGTGTTCAGATTGCTCTTTTAGAGTAAGTGAGGACCCCCATCCTGGCACAGCACTCCCGGCAGCAGCGTGACCGGAGACAGCGCCCCCTCCCTCTGCGCCTCACCCCCGCCAGCCCTGCCGGGGCCGTGCGGCTCCTCGTGCAGGGACCCCGCACGCCAAGTCCCAGAGACCCGTAGGGACCTGCCCTGCCCTCCGAGGGAGCACGGGCTTCCCGGCTCCTCGCTCTTCTCCTGAGCGATAACCAGACTCTAGAAAGGCTGTGTGTGGCACCAGCGTCCCAGCAAAGCTCAGGTCGGGCCTGGGGAGCCTGGGACTCTAACACGTGCAGACAGCCTGTAACACCCAGTGAGGGACGGTCACCTCCGACTGCTGGTGTTCCTCACGAGAGGGCCAGTGGGCGGCGGCTTCCGGGTCGAAAGCGGGTTGTGCCGGGGCCGTCCCGTGCTCTGTTCTTTAGTCCGTTTCTCGTTAGCTGACTCTCAGGGCGATTATGAATGTGTGTGTGTGTGTGTGTGCGCCACTGTTACTTTTATTGTTGTGTTTCATTAGTTACGAACTGTGGTTTTTGGGAACTTTAGTTTTCTGTAGACGAGCTAATCCCACGGCACTGTGGGACTCACAGGTGTTTTTGTGGGGAGCACCCTGACCACGTGATTTAGGAAGTCAGTGTGGAGCAGCGGTCACCCTGTAAACACGAAGGATTAAACGTCAGGGTGCTGTCCCGATGGCTGACTTCTCTCCCTCGCCCCAGTCATGGAACATTGGTGTAGCCGGTCACGTGCACGAATGTGGGATAGGCGTGAACTGCAGTATACAGGAAAGTCAGCTTCTCCGTGTCCTCCAGAGGCAGAGCCCAGCCCTGGTTCAGACCTCACTCGTGCGGGGGCCGTGGTCTCGGTGAAGGGCGGTTCCCTGCAGCGAGGGGGGAGCCCAGGGGAGAGTCTGTGTGGACTGCGTCTCAGATGTCACATGAGATCCAAACGTGTGACCCGTGCGCGGTGGCCCCGAGTGGCCCTCTGGGTGCATGCAGCCCCCCTGAATCCTCTCTTGTGACCTAGGCTTGGGCTGACCACAAAGCTCTACATCCTGAACCCCAAAGCCGTGAGCGTCATCGAGCTCTACGGCATCCTGGACCCCACCACGCGGGACTGGACGGACGGGGTGCTGTCCAACATCTTCAGGGAGATCAACAAGCCGACGGATAAGAAGGAGCGGAAGTGAGTGTCCGCGGGCCGGGGAAGGGTGCCCGCGCTGGTGCGGGCCGGTCGGCTAGGCTCCCCGCGCGGGCAGATGGCGGGACCGGGCCCTCGGCTCGAGACGCGCCCGGTGCCGTCTCGGGTCTCCATGTGTGGTCCCGCTCAGTCCCTCACCTGCGAGCATCCCCGCTCGCCACAGGGGACACCGAGACCTAGGGGAGGTGAGGGCCTGCCCCGAGGGCAGGGGTCAGAACTTGGGCTGTCGGACCCTCGGCCCTTAAACACAGCCAGCAGGCCAGGCTGCCCGGGCCGCACGGAAGTCAAGGGAGGGCAGCGAAGTGTCACAGAAAGGGCTAGAACACCCTCGCAAGCTGCACTTTCTCATGAGTAGAGGCGGTTGGTGACGCTCGCGGTGCTCACGTCACGGCACGGCACGCTGTGCCGGTGTGGGTGGCTCGAAGCCGAGAGCAGGAGTGCTGTTGGCACGTCGGGTCAGAGCCGCCCCTGGTGTCGGCTATTCCTGTGACACCTCTCAGGTGAGCCCAGGGGCGGGCCTGGTTCTGCGCTCTCCGACCCGTTAACGAAACCACCGGAAAGAAGCGCCTGGCTCTCAGCGAGTGGCTTGTGGAACCGCCTCTTTTCGGTGATTCTCCCGTTCCGAGTCGGCCCGGGGTCTGGGCCCACTGGACTCGGTGTCCTGTCTCTCCGGTGTCCTCTAACTTCCCGAAGTGCGTCGGGTTGCCTTCGACTTCTTCCATGGCCTTGATGTTCTGGAAGACTGCATGCCAGCTGCTGTACAGACGGCTCCGGGCCGGGGGGCCGGGGCTCGTGGGGCGCACCCTCCTTGTGGGAGCAGACCGCGCGTCCGTGCAGGAGTCGCGCGGCACTGGCGTGGTGTCCCCGTGTCTCCTCGGAACCTCCCTCGGTGGTGGGCTTCGCTCTGGACGGTGGGGTCAGGTGGGGCCGAGGTAGGGAACCCCGCCTGACCCAAGGTCACGTTCACAGGTTCCAGATGGGTGTACCTTCTGAGGGGCCGCGGTGGAACCCAGTACACGGGGGTATATTAAATACTCCCCTTTTCTCTTCATTTTACCGTAGGAAAACGAGGTGTCACAATCAGTGACAGAGAACAGTTGACGCGCAGTGTCAGATTTAAAAGAATGAGGTGTTACGGAACCGTCACGGGGCTTAAAACACAGCGCAGGGAACGTAGTCAGTAATACACAACTGTCTGGGCCAGGTGGGTGCGGACTCACCGTGGGGGCCGCTGTGTGAGCTACGTAAGTGTAGCTGCTGGCTGTAGGCCGGAAACTCATGCAAGCAATACTCAGCTTCAGCTGTAATCGAGGAAAAGACAAGAATGAGGTCGACTGTGACGCTTTCTGTCCCCAAGGGGCACCGGCATGTTGTCCCCAGGCAGGCATGCAGGTCTGTGTCGTCAGACCTTCCAGTTGCCTGATTCTCAAAAGTTGGTGATTAACTCAGTTTTTATGTATTTTCCTCCTTTCCGTCTTACGGGTCAAACCTTGGGACCGAGCAGAGGGCTGTGTCGCGGGGCCTGGCCGGGCAGCCCTGGGGGCGCCGTGCAGCAGGGACGGGGCGCTGCCCGGAGTCCCCCCGCGGGGAGCCGGGCCCACAGCCGTGGCTCTGTCCCCGGGCGCTGCAGGTACATCCTGTTCGACGGCGACGTGGACGCTCTGTGGGTGGAGAACATGAACTCCGTGATGGATGACAACAAGCTGCTGACCCTGGCCAACGGCGAGCGCATCCGGCTGCAGGCGCACTGTGCTCTGCTCTTTGAGGCAAGTCGTAGAAAAGGAACCTTGAACCGATGTCTTTCTTTCAGTTGAAACTTTAAATGTTCGTTAAAGTGGGAGTCAGCACAGGTGATCACGGAAAACTCAAACCATGGAGAAGAGGTCACGACGAGTCCGGCCCTCGATTCCCCCTCCCCCTCCCCCCTCCTCGCTGCGCCCCAGAGCTCGCTGCTCCTCCCCTGCCACCCCGGCCTCTGTGCTCACCTGCTCAGCGACCTGCCCCGCCCCTTCCCCCCACCCAGTCTGGGTGCCGTCTGGTGACTGATGCTGCCGGCCTGCCTCCCCCCTGGAAGTGCGACGCCGCTCAGGCCGTGGAGCCCGGACCCAGCACGCACGCTGTTTTGAACACGGACGTCTCTGCCGGGGAGCCGGCTAGTGCGCCGTGATTCTGTTCACGTCCTTCCAGAGCCTTTCGTTTTGGCCTGGAGTTGTCACCGCCTTGCTTTTGCTCTCACACCATTCGCTTCCCTCCTCTCTTCACTTTTTTGGACTTTCTGCCGCACCCTCTGCGCCCGTCCTGCAGCTGTGGGCCCGAGACTCGCTGTCCTGCTAGCTCAGCAAGGGCCCAGAGCGTGTCTGCGCCGGCGCGGCTGTGCCTGTCGCCGTCCCACTGGGAAAGGGACAGGTGTGTTCGGGTCGCTGCCTTGGGTGCACACACACTGAGTTTTACACTGCCCAACCCCCGCTGTGCTAAAAAGACACGACGGAAGAGGGGTTCACAGGTACGCACTCCGTGGCAGTGCTCGCTTCCTGGTGGTGCGATTTTGGATAGCTCGTTTTCCCCTCTGTACGTTTCGGTTTCCGTCGGGTGCTCTGCAGCCTGTTAGCTTTCACGTTCATTTTATAGCAATAGGAAACTTTAAAAGGCTCTGCGTCCGAGATGTATGGTCTCCCCCGACACGCCCGAGCGTTCGGTTGGAAGCCTCACGAGAGCCGTGCCAACCTGCGTGTGACTTGGGTTCTCTGCAGTTGTGACAACTGGCACGAGCAGAGACTTCTGAATGTGCAGTCCCGGTGTTCACGGCTGCAGACGGGAGTGGTTTTCTGTTTTCCTCCAGGTCGGAGACTTACAGTACGCCTCCCCCGCCACCGTGTCTCGGTGCGGAATGGTTTACGTGGACCCTAAGAACCTGAAGTATCAGCCGTACTGGAAGAAGTGGGTTAACCAAATACAAAACAAGGTGAGCTTACCTCTAAAACGAGTTTACAGCTGGTAGCAGTGGTGGGCAGTTGGGTAAACATAGCCCAGACAGATGTTTGTAGTTGAAGCCCATGACCTTGGCCTTGACCCGTCATGATCTTGAGCACTTAATGTTATCAGTAAACTGGACGAAAGCAAGGAGGGCAGGTTTACTGGGTTTCTAGACGACCGGCAGCCAGCGAGAGAGCTGCTGGTTCCGGTCAGCGTCTGCACGAGGGACGGACGCGGTTTCTCCGCACGGGGTGCAGAGAGGGACTCCAGACTCGGTGGGTCCTGTGGTTTCTCCTGTGACTGCTCAGCTCTGCCGCTGGGGTGTGAACGGGCACAGCCGTGCACCGGGGAAACTTCACATACAAACACCGGTGGCGGGCCCGGCTGGCCTCATCGTTTGGAGGGGCTGCCCTGGTTCGGCCCACCTGGCTCTGCGGAGACTTGTCTCCAGGAGATGCCCGGCCCCTCCCTTCTGCTCACCTGGGTGACAGCAGCATGCGGAGCGCCTGGCCTGTTAGGCACGGAAATGCGATGACTTCATTTCACTTTGAACCTTGTGACGGGTCACGAGGCTGCTCCGCAGCATGTCTTGTCTTAGCAGTGGGCTTCATGGAAAGGCACAGAGGTGGATGGGACAATTATGGGAAGGCTGTGGCCTGACCACACCCAGGACACCACGACGACATGTCCGAGGGACGTGGGTGTGTCCGTAGAAGGACCGCGAGACCGGGAAGCGCGAGGGGACCCCTGGAGGCGGTCCCATGGGAATGAGGTGCTGGGGGCCCGCCGGCCCCAGGGCCATCGCTGCCTCCGCCGGGAGAGGGGCCCCGCGCCGGCTGCGGCGCAGACGGAGGGCCCTGAGGACGCCTCGGCACTCGGCCCTCGGCAGGCGGACCAGAGCTGCTTGCAGACTCTCTTTGAGAAGTACGTGCCCGTTCTCGTCGACATGATCGTGGAGGGCCTGGTGGACGGGAGGCAGGGAGAGAAGCTGAAGATGATAGTTCCTCAGACAGACCTGAACATGGTGAGAGACGCGCCCCGCTGGCCGAGAGGATGTTCCCCTGGGGGGGTGGGGGAGTGGGGGAACAGAGATGCCCAGTGGGTAGGCGGCACGTCGCGGGTTGTGATGGGGACGACACAGCACCGCCCTGTGGGACCCTGCGCGGGGTGCGCTCCGTCCGTCTGGGCCAGCAGGGCGGGCCGGGGGTTCCAAGTGGCGGGCTCCGGGACTGGGGCCCTGGGACTTAGAACCAGAGCTGACCCCGGGCGGGCGTGTGGCGGGGAGGTGTGAGGGCCTCCAGGGGCCGACCTGGGTATTTCCCCGTGAACCAGGTGACCCAGCTGACCCGGGTGCTGGACGCCCTCCTGGAAGGAGAGACCGAGGACCCCGACCTCCTGGAGTGCTACTTCCTGGAGGCCCTGTGCTGCTCCCTGGGCGCGGCCCTGCTGGACGACGGCCGGGCCAGGTTCGACGACTGTGTCAAACGTCTCGCCTCTCTGCCCTCCGCTGAGGCGGACGGGGTTTGGGCCAAACCCGGGGAACTGCCAGGTGGGAACCGAGGGTTTCCTGTTCCCCTGCTCAGAATACTTTAGGTTGGTTTTTAGAGGAAGCGACCTTGACTTTGCTTTTCCATTGTAAGCGTGTGGGCTTTCCAGCATGTTTGCTTCCGTGGAGGAGCGGGCAGTGGTCAGAGCACCCGGTGGTACCCTCAGGGGAAGTTCTGTGCGTGACCTGCTGCAGCGGAAGCCCAGCCCCTTCGGGTGGCCTTTCTCGAGGAGCCCTGCCAGCCCTGCCAGCCCCAGCACGTGTGGCGCGGCAGCCCACATGGGGGGGGTGCATGAGGACCTTCTCCCGAAGCTGGGTTTGCACAGCACCCTTGTCCTCCATCAGCAGGACAGCACGGAGCGTGTGGGTGCAGGGGTGGGCCGAGGCTCCCCACGCCCCCTGCCGCACCCAGTGCCCCTCAGTCTCCCCCCGCCCACCTGGCGAGACGCCTCACGGGGCGCCTGCCACCCACCTCAAGAGCTCAGCACTCGGTGCTGAGACCGCCTGTGTGCTTGTCTCTGCCTCCTGCCGCACAGCGCGCCGGCCGCTCAGAGTCGGGGCCAGAGCCGCCTGCCCGCTGCTGCTGCGTGCCCAGGGAAGGGCTCGGCGAGCCTCTCCCCGGCGGGCGGGCCGCGGTGGTTCACACCGCTCGGTGCGGCTCTGCCAGGGAGGGAGCGGAGTCGGTCCAGAGCGGGGAGGGTGGGAGTGGGAAGCCCCCAGTGCGGCTGCCGTCCTGGGGACGTGGAGCGTGAGCTCGAGTCAGATACGTGTGCAGGCAGGGCGACGGCGTGTTTCCGCCGCGGTCTGTGACCCATGTGGAGCGGACCGCTGTGTTCTGCAGGCCAGCTCCCGACCTTGTACGACTTCCACTTTGACCCCGACCAGAGGAGATGGATCCCGTGGAATGCTTTAGTGCCCGAGTATGCTCACTCCCGCGAGAAGAAGTTCATTGACATCCTGGGTGAGTGGGGCCCGAGCCCCTGTCCTTGGTGGGAGAGTGTGCGGCTCTCACTCAGTCCGTGAGGGGGAGGTGGGGACCCGTGGTCTCTCGGGCACTCGGGGCCCCACCCTGACGGCAACGGGGAGAGACAGGAGAGCGAGACCTGGGCCTTGCCCGGAGGGTGGCGCTTTGGACTTGTCCTGGGGCCGCTGACTCCGGGCTGCTTCCCGCGTCTGCGACTCTCACTCTTCCTGGGGCAGGCCCGTCCCGACCGGTGGGCGGGCGGGTGGGGTGGGAGGGTGAGGTTGGGCTGGGTGCGGCTCCATTCCCCTCCCGTTGCTGTCTGGGCTGGGAGGGAGGGAGGAAAAGAGGAGAGGACGAGGCCACGCGGGGTGCTGTGACCGCCGCTGCCCTGTGAGCGATGTTCGGCAGCTGCGTGTTTCCCCGGGAGCCACGTTGAGGCGCCCCCCCCCCCCCAGGTGCTCAGATCACAGAGAGGCTGGCGGGCTCCCACAACCGGGGTCTGGTGCTGGCTCATGGAGAGTGAGGTTCTCAGGAAGCAATCAGAATTAGAAACTGCCAGTGCCGAGCGAGCCAGGCCCAAGTTCAGGGTTTCATTTTCTCCTCAGAGGAGGTAGTGGGGCAGGAGAGCGGGGCCTGTAGGTTCGTCAGTGGCGTGAGCAGCAGGGAGGCCCTGCTGGGGAGCAGGGGGTGGGCCTGACTGGTCTGCGCCTGGACTGCAGCGTTGGGTCCACGGCCTGAGGGATGAGCAGCCTTGGGAAGTCGCCCCCTCAAAGTGGGGGGGTTTTGCAGTGCACACGTCGTACTCCACAGAGCGGTTTTAAAGACAGCGGTTGGGGAAGCGAGCTTCTGAGAAGATTGTACCTGGGCCACAGGTCAGGTTTCCGCTGACACTTTTTATGGGGTCTGTGAGTTTCTGCCAAGCTCCGTGTCACCGATGCTCACTCGCCGGCGTCCCTGTCACGCCCCCGAGTCCCTGTGACGCCCCGTCCGTGCTGTGCTCCGCAGTTCACACGGTGGACACCACCCGCCTCACCTGGGTGCTGCAGCAGATGGTGAAGATCAAGCAGCCCGTGCTGCTGGTCGGGGAGTCCGGCACCTCGAAGACGGCCACCACGCAGAACTTCCTCAAAAACCTCAACGAGGAGACCAATGTGAGTCCCCGTGGTGCTGACCGGGCCGGAGACGGCGGGGGTGTCCACCCACGGGCTTCACAGGGGCCTCTCCCGGGGTGGACGGGCTGGGCTTGCCCATGGGGGCGTGCTCACCCACATCCCGGCACGTGCAGACGTGGCTTGCCGAGCTCTCGGCTGTCACTGTGGGAGGGCATGGGGGAGGGGGGTGTGCACTGCCGGAGAGAGCTGCGGGCCTGGGGAGCCCGGCAGCGGGGGGGCGGCGCTCCGGAGCGCCCTCCACAGGGCCTGTCATCTGGGCAGGGATTCGGCGCCAGTGCTTCCGGGCCCAGCAAGGCACGGCCCACGCGGTCACCGTCGGGAGATCATGCTCGGCTCCCACACGTGCAGCTCCTGTGCACCTGTACTTGGGCCCTCAGCTGGAGGGGCTGTCTGGGGCGCGGGTTCTCCGGGCGACCGGCAGCATCCCCTGAGCACTTGCGGATCTGCCCCAGATCCACCGAACGGGCCACTCTGAGAACAGGGCCCATGGCGCTGAGTGCACAAGGCGATTCCGACGCCTGAGGTGTGGGGCCCCGGGTCCGGGGACTTGGCTCTGAGAAGCACGGGGAGAGGCCTGGGGCCCCTGCTCGTGAGGACGTGCTCCCTCACGGGGACCCGGTGCTCCCTCCCCTTCCTCTCAGCAGTCGGTTCGGAGAGGGGACCGAGGGCGGTCGCGCTCCCATGACCCATCTGTCAGGCACGGCGGGCGTGCTAGGGCTTATGTTTGACTGTTGCTTCGTCGAGTTGCAACTGCCCTTGTGTTCCTCATCGCATCATGCGGTCCCCTGGGAGGCGGCCCCGGCAGCCTCATTAAAACCATCCCCAGATGGGAAAGACGAGGCTCGGAGAGGCTGCACGACTTTTTGAAGTTGCCTGGCTAGGACTGCGTGGAGCCAAGACCCCCCAGTCCCCCAAGTCGTGTCCCCAAGGCTCACATGGCAGCTCGTTCTCGCCTCCGCGGCCCTGCCAGAGGGAAAGGGGGTTCCTGTTCCCAGCGCCTAAAACTGACGGTGCGCAGGCACCGAGGCCTGGCCCTTACCGAGCTAGCCCCGGCCCCCGGAGTCCGTGAAAGAGGTGGGGGCTCGCGCTCGAGCTTTCCACCGCCCGCGCCGGGAGGAGAGGACTGACCTCTGGAGCGTCCCTCCCTGCTGCAGATCGTGTTAATGGTCAGCTTCTCCTCCCGCACCACGTCCCTGGACATCCAGAGGAACTTGGAGACAAATGTGGAGAAACGAACCAAAGACACTACGGGCCCCCCATGGGAAAACGCATGCTGGTGTTCATGGACGACATGAACATGCCCAAGGTAGGGGGTGCTTCCGGGTGTGGGGGGGGGGGAGGGGCCGGGTGCTGCGTGTGTGGGCAGTGCCGTGCGTGTGGACCCCCGCCTGCACGCTGCGGAAGGTCTGCAGGGCGCGGGCTGCGGGGAGCCAGCCTGGGAGACCGAGTTCCGGGGATGCTCTTCCTGCACGGGGAGCCTTTTCCTCTGTGGTTGTGCTCCTCTGTTTCTGAAAAGAGTGAGGCAGGGGGCCTCTGGACCGTGCCCAGCGCGCGTTTGAGCGAGTGGTTTCCAAGGGAGCGGTCCGTCTGACGAGAGGGCTGTTCTCAGCCCCCCACACACGGGCAGCACGTGGGCGGACACTCCCCGAGGATTCCTCTGCACTTACCGGGGCGGGGGGGGGGGGACTAAGCACCTGTGATGGGTGTGTTTCTGGGGCCAGAGCCTGAGAGTTGCAAAGTTTTCTTAGTACTGGCGTTTAAATTTATATCGTTTCTACTGAACCGTTTCCCCCCAAAAACCTGTCTTTTAGAAGGACTGTATGCAAAGCCAGGATCTATCCATCCATGCATACATCCGTCCATCATCCACCCGTCCATCATCCACCCATCCATCATCCATCCAAGCACCTGTCCATCCATCCATCCGTCCACCCTCCATCCATCCATCCGTCCACCCTGCATCCATCCATCCGTCCACCCTCCATCCACGCATCATCCATCCACACACCGGCTTGTCCACCCCTCCAATGAGCCTGTGTTTACTGAGCGGCCCCTAGCACCGGTGTTGTGCAGCGATGAGTGACCTGTGCGTAGTGCCAGCCCCCGTGGAGCTTGCAGGCTGCAGAGGGAGCGAAGTACAGATGAACATACGATTGCGGACTTTTGAGAAGCGGGGTGCAGAGGCGTCGCTGGCTCTGCTCTCTGACCATGGCCTCCTTCTCCGTGGAAACACCCAGGTGGACGAGTACGGCACGCAGCAGCCCATCGCCTTGCTGAAGCTGCTGTTGGAGAAAGGCTACTTGTACGACCGCGGGAAGGAGCTGAACTGTAAAAGCATTCGAGACCTTGGCTTTCTGGCTGCGATGGGGAAAGCCGGGGGCGGCCGCAACGAGGTGGACCTGAGGTTTATTTCGCTGTTCAGTGTCTTCTCCCACGTTCCGTTTCCTTCGGAGGAGTCTCTGCATTTGATTTTACTTCTCCATCCTGAAAGGCCACACCTCGTAATGCACTTTGATTAGCAGTCTGACTGACCGGGCCCCGTGTTGGGGGTGGGGGTGCCCGGGGCCGACCTGCCCTGCTCATGCCGGTGCAGCGTGCACAGCACCCATGAACTTGTAGGGCCTGTGAAACAGCGTTTCCGGTGAGACCCAGCCCGGGGCCGGGTTCCCAACCGGCTGACCCGTCCAATGTGGGAATCCAGGGGCAGAGGCAGGCCAGATGGTGAGTTTCTCCTTCAGTATGTTTTGTCTCCTCTGTAAAAATGGCGGCAAAACCCACATGAGATCAGTTACCGTAACCGTTCTCAGGCGTGTGATTAAGTGGCGTGTGGTCCGTTCACAGCAGTTTATGGCCCTGCCCCTGCTGTGTAGTTCCGGGATGCGTTCACTGCCCTAAAAGCAGCCGCACCCCCAGCCCCTGGATTTCCCCGCCTGGGCGTCTCCTGTAAACGGGGTCACGCAGCATGCGGTCTCTGTGTCTGGTGTCCCTCGCTCGGCGTCGTGCTCTCGGGGCCCGTCCGTGTCTCGGCCGGTGCCCAGTCCCCTTCCTGGAGGACCCGCCGTCTGCCGAGCGGACTGGCCGCGGCTTGCTTCTCTCCCCCGCCCCGGGGCGGCCTCTGAGGGCGGGGTGGCCTCCTTCCCCAGGTGTTCCACGAGAGCATCGCGGCCGTGAGCGACCAGCTGACACACTGCACCTTGGCACTGTACACGAGCATCGTGCAGGACCTGCCCCCCACCCCGTCCAAGTTCCACTACATCTTCAACCTGCGCGACCTCTCGCGGGTCTTCCACGGGCTGGTCCTCACCAACCCCGAGCGGTGAGTTGGCGCCGTGCCCTGAAGGGGTCGCGTGCTGCGGGGCAACGGCCTTTCTTACTCTCTCAAGGGAAGTCAGACAGGGACTCACGGACGAAGTCCGTCAGTCAGTGTGTCGGTGGGTCGCTCCGTGTCCTCTGGTCACGTGGAAAGAAGAGAAGAGCTACATGCTTGACATGGGGCCCGCTGCCTTGTAAGCCCTCGAGCTGAAGGCAGGTGGGCCAGGAGAGGCAGCGGGGTGGCCATGTGGACAGGCGTGTCCCCCGCTGAGACCGCTCGCTGGCTTCTTGCCGTGGTCCTGAAGTCTGGATTTGCCCGTATGGTGCCTTTTGCTCGTGTGACTGGACTGTTTCCAGTTCAGATCGGCTCTGTGGTGTGTCTGGGGGAAGAAGGCCCAGAGGACAGAAGGGCCTTCCGCCTGGGTGTACAGATTTTCTCTTTAAAACCAGACGCACGCCCTCCCAGTGAGGCATGCTTCAGTCTGTGTGCATTGCAAGGATGGAGTCCCGTCAGGAATCCGCATCATATTGCTGGAGTAAGGCCTTTCCACCCACCCACACCGGCTCTCGGGCGCTCGTGAGGGCTGCAATGGCGGCTCAGGCTCCCCGCCTTTAGAGTGGAGTGGGGGCTCCTTGCCGGAAACCAGAGAAAGCTCCAGATCTGGCACGGATGGAGCCGGTTCTTAGGTGGAGCCGCCAGTGCCCCGTGCTGCCTTTAAATTCACGAGTTCCCACCAAGCCGGAGCGGGAGCCATGGTCACTTGGTGCCGAGAGTGTCGAGTGTCGTTTGCAGATGATGCCCCTTTGTCCCCTGCCTCAGGGTCAGTCGACACCACGCGGTGGTCTGCACCCTGAATTTGTCCGCTCGTGACGTGAGCCCAGCGGGGGCGGGCCCGGCGGAACGCTGTCCTTCCGCACCCTGGGAGCCCCTCTGCAGACCGGAGGCTTACCCCGCCTCCTCCAGTGGCCGCCCTGGCTGACCGCGCCCCGCCCACGCAGGTTCCAGACGGTGACGCAGATGGTGAGGGTCTGGAGGAACGAGTGTCTGCGGGTCTTCCATGACCGACTGATCAACGAAGCGGACAAGCAGCTGGTCAGTGCATCAGAACCGACACAGCAGTCACAAAACTAACGTCAGAATTCCCCTCTGAGTGGAAAACAGCACTAGAAACCCGACGTGTTGCACATGTAGTAAACAGACACCAGAAATGAGAGTCAGCCTGTAAAGGAGGGGGGCCGGAGGGGGGGCGTTAAGTACCTGGTAGCGACCGGGAAGGAGAAGTAAACGCACGCCCCATGACCCTGGCACAGGCGCTTCCCGGTAAGTGCCGCCCACCGCCCTCTGCTGCTGTCAGGTGCAAGAGCTCATCCGCGACCTGGTCACGGAGCACTTCCAGGACGACGTGGAGGTGGTGATGAGGGACCCGATCCTGTTCGGGGACTTCCGCATGGCGCTGCACGACGAGGAGACGCGCATCTACGAAGACATCCAGGACTACGAGGCGGCCAAGGCTTTGTTCCAGGTGCAGGCGGGGCTCGCCTCCTCGGAGGAGCCGCGCGCTGCAGGGACGCCCGGGGGTGGGGGGGGGCAGAGCTGGGAGGAGCCCCTGGGCCTCCCTCTGTCCGGGCTCAGGACACAGGCTCATGTCTAACCCAGGGGTCCCCAGGGCCCGTGGCGCTCGGCAGTGACCTGAGGAATTTGTGAAGCACACACAGACCCCAGGGCTCACAGGCCCTGCCTTCACCAGGCCAGGGAGGGGCCTGGGTCCTGGTGCACGGCCGAGTTTGGGGGCCACTCACCCGGCTCCATCGCTCATTCTCATCTTGACTCTCGAGGGGAGCCTTGCAGCCAGCCAGCCAGCAAAGGGGAGCCTGGGCCCCGAATGCTGCGCTCGGTCCCGTAGACCCTGGTGGTTCAGTTACTTGGACCGCTGCCCGCACTGAGCGGAAGTGCTCCCCCATTCTTAATCCCCCCCAGACAAAGGGCAGAGGCTGCCTCTGCAAACCCAGGGGCCCTGGGATTCTTTTCATTTTTAGTTACTTATGTGTTTCAATATCGTACTTGTTTTTTACTGTATTTTCCCCATTACCTGGCACTTTTTAAACTCAGGAAATCCTCGAGGAGTACAACGAGAGCAACACCAGGATGAACCTGGTCCTGTTCGACGACGCCCTGGAGCACCTGACGCGCGTGCACCGCATCATTCGCATGGACCGCGGCCACGCCCTGCTGGTGGGCGTCGGGGGCTCCGGGAAGCAGTCTCTGGCCCGGCTGGCTGCTTTCACGGCTGGCTATGAGGTGAGGTGTCCCCCACCCCCCACCCCAGAAACAGGTCCGATGCGCCCGTCCTTGCCGTTGGCTGCCCGTGCAGTGCTGGGGCAGTCCGGGGACGGTCACGACGTGGCGTTCTCGTGGAGCACGAAGCGGGTGCTTGTCGGGGCTCAGTGCTGACCCGGCCGCGCAGCTGCAGCGCCGAGTCCTCGTCCTGGCTCTGGAGTGGAGGCTGTGTCGAGGCCGGGAGTCCGGTGTGAGCCCCCAGGTGGAGGGGCTCGGGCCCGGCCCGGGGGCCCGCGCTCGGGTCGGCGGCCGGCTGCCTGCTGTGGCTGCACAGCCCGTGCTGGGTGGTGCTCCGGGTCGGTCTTTGAAGACAGCGTCACGGAGAGAGCATTCGCAGGCCGCACTCCTTGCCGATGTGAAGTGTACAGTTCCGCGCTTCTCGGTAGATTCGCAGACCGTGCAGCCGTCACCTCCGTCTGTTTTAGGGCAGTTTTCTCACCCCACACCCACAAAGAAACCTCGTACCCTTTGGTGCTGTCCCCCCCTTCCCACACCGCCCCCCCCACAACGCCACTAGCTGCTGTCTGACCGATGGACGCCCCGTTCTGCACATCCCCCACGGACGGGAGTGCGTGCCCCGGTCTGTGGTGCGGCCTCGCTCACACGGCCCGGCGCTTCCAGGTGTCCCCCGCGTCTCCGCGCGCCACCACGTGCGCGCACACACCGCCCTTTGTCTGCCTGCCAGTGTCTGGCGGGCACTCGGGCTGTCCCCGCCCCTCGGCTACCGTGAGTGACGCCGCCGTGGACGCTCACGCACACACACACACGCTGGCGCCCGAGTTCTCGCTGGGGCACACCCCTCAGCACGGGCTCTCGGGGCCCCGGCAGCTCTGTGTTTGCTCGTCCCTCCGAGAGACCGCCGGCTCATTTCCCGGAGCGTCTGTGCAGGTCCACGCCCCCGCCAGCACCAGGCGGGGGTCCTCAGGGCCTCGCAGTGGCGCTCGCTGTGCCCACGGGCCCCTCACGTGCGCAGCCTCTGCAGGTGGAGAGCGGGCCCGGCGGCGAGGCCCCTGTTCTGCATTTCTCACTCAATGGTCTTTTGTCAACACGGCCCGCGTCCTCTGGCTGTGCTCTCACACGTCCTTCTCCGCCGGCTGCACAGCCTGATGGCCCCCGCGAACACGCACCTCCGCTCCACGGGCAGTCCTCACCCCCGAGGGGTCCTCACCCCTGGCCCGGCGGCTCACGCAACCGCCCGCTGTGCTCCGGCCGGCAGGTGTTTGAGATCCTCCTGAGCCGAGGCTACTCCGAGAACAACTTCCGGGAGGACCTGAAGAGCCTCTACCTGAAGCTCGGCATCGAGAACAAAATGATGATCTTCCTGTTCACGGACGCCCACGTGGCTGAGGAGGGCTTCTTGGAGCTCATCAACAACATGCTGACCTCAGGTACCGCGGGGCCGGGCGCCAGGCGGGGCCGGCTTTCCGGGCTCGGCCTTCCGCGGGCTCCCACGGGGGAGTGCTGCGCCTGTCCATCACCTGTCCGTCCCCACAGAAGAGGCCATGTTCAGGCCGTCGCCGCCAGGTGGGCTGGCCAGGGGCCGGTGCCCACCAGCGCATGACAGGCCATTAGCGATCCCCCGACACCCAAGTTGTGATGACCAAAGACGTCTTCAGACACTGCCGAGTGTCTCTTGGGGGGGCAGAATTGCCCCCATTGGGAGCCCTGCTTTGATGCTCACAATAACCTCCCAGGCAGGCGGGCGGCTTCTGCACCCCCAACTCCCGGACAAGGAGACGGGGCTCAGAGCGGGCGAGCCCTGGGCGCCAGAGGTGGGAGCCCAGCCCTGCTCTCTGGGATCTTCCCGTGCCACTGCCTCTGTCGTCCAGTGCCTGCCGAGACGGGGGCCCGAGACTCAGGGGACCCGGCCCGCTGTGCTCTCCAGGAATGGTGCCCGCGCTGTTCACGGAGGAGGAGAAGGAGTCCATCCTCGGTCAGGTGGGACAGGAGGCTCTGAAGCAGGGTCTGGGCCTGGCCAAGGAGTCCGTATGGCAGTACTTCGTGAACAAGAGCGCCAACAACCTGCACATCGTCCTGGGCATGTCGCCCGTGGGAGACACCCTGAGGACCTGGTGCAGGAATTTCCCAGGTACCCTGGGGCTCGTACACCGTGTGAGTCCCCTCGCGGTGGGGTGTGCGCGGCCTGGGGTTCCACCAGCGAAGTCAGACACCACGGGTCACTGGGAGGAGATTCGGGCCCCTCAGCCTGAATCTGCCTGGGGACACTTCCGGCGGTCAGCATGGGGTGGCTAGCAGTCTGCTGATGTCCAGCCGACAGAGGCCCAGGGTGCCGCCGAGCCCCCTGCCATGCCCAGGCAGCCCCAAACACAGGGTCCTTCGGCGCGGCTGTCAGTGGTGCTGAGGCTATGAAACCGGCTTCTGATGAACCATGCTCGGACACGGCTGGCCCACTCAGCGGTCTGTGGGGCGGCGCAGAAGGACCCCCGTGCGGCGTCTCGGGTTGCAGAGTGACCCCTGTTCCCACGTTCTCTGTTTCCCAGGTCTGGTGAATAACACCGGCATCGACTGGTTCATGCCCTGGCCCCCCCAGGCCCTGCATGCTGTCGCCAAGTCATTTTTAGGTGAGTGACAGCTAGTGTGGGGACCACATTGGTGGCATAACAGAGCAGTTGGTTTTCATCCTCCTGGGTTTGAACTGTGGTCCAGTAGATCCCTTCACTGCCAACCCCCACGGCCACGAAGGGGTCTTAGCGTGTTAGTGTGTTTTGGTATGTACTGTGTTGTAGTTCAAACAGATTTCAGGGAACTTACCAGGACACTTTTGGGTAACAATTGATTAGGCATCATCCAAAGCAGAGTTGGCAAACCACGGCCTGTGGGCCGAATGCGGTCCACTGCTTATTTTGGTTAATGAAGTTGACCTGGAACACGGCTCACTTGCTGACAGATGTACTGTCTGTGGCTGCTTTTGTGCTCCAGACACAAAGCTGAGTTGTGGTAACGGAGCCCGTGGGACCCACAAAGCCTGAATGTTTGTGTGCTGACCCCTGGCCCAAGAGAAACCTAAAGGACCTTTCGATAAACTGATTATCAGTGAGCACTGAATTTGCTTTAAAGGGTCAAATACCTTAAGCTTTGGTTATTAACTTTAATCTTTGAAATAAGAAAGCAAGTTAATTTATCTTCAGGAAAATACTTCTTTAGGGACCCAATTTGGGCAGATTTATGACCCCAGGTGACCTTATTAATAGTGTCACCCTTGTAAATACATATTCAATAAATAATTACTCCCCCTGTACATGAAGAATGCAGTTTTGGGGGGCAGGGGCTAAGCAAGGAGGAGAATTTTCTGTGTTCTCAGAGGAAATTTCAGAGCATGGAGCAGTGCTGCGGTCCAGAGACACACCAACAGTGACTGTTGCTCTTTTGTTTCCAAAACATTTCTGTGTCTTTTAAAGGATAAAACATGTAACACAAAAATTGCCACTTTGATGGTTTTTAAGTAAGCGATTCAGTGGCATTAAGTGCATTCACATTGTTGTGCGGCCGCCACCATCGTCCACGTCCAGGGCTTCTCCCCTCCTGTAGCCCAGACTCCGTGCCTGTCCACCTCCCCCCGTCCCCGTGCCCGCCGGTGAGTCGCGTCATGCGGCGCGTGTCCTCTCGTGTCCGGCTGCTTTCGCTCAGCGTGTGTTCGAGTGCTGGAGGTCGATCTCAGTGTGGCCTGTGGCCGGTGCTCCTTCCTCCATGAGGCGGAGTGGCATTCTGCCATGGGTGCGGGCCACACCGAGCTTGTCCGTCATCTGCCGCGGGGCACTGGGCCACCTGTGCGTGGGCTCCTGTGACCGGTGCTGCTGTGCGCGTCGGCAGACAGGACTCTGCTTGTGTCCGTTTTCCACTCTTTCGGGCACGCTCCCAGGAGTGGGGTCGCTGGGTCCCGTGGGGACTCCGTGTGTGACTTCTCCAGGCCCTGCTCCTCTCCTCTCTTTAAGGGGCATGTTTCCCGGTCCTTTCTCTGCAGGGAACAATCTGATGATCCCGGCGGAAAATCTAGAGGACCTGGTGGACCACGTGGTTTTGGTCCACGAATCTGTGGGCGAGTTCAGCAAACAGTTCCTGCAGAAGCTGAGGCGCAGCAACTACGTGACTCCCAAGAACTACCTCGACTTTATCAACACGTACTCGAAGTTGCTGGACGAGAAAACGCAGTACAACATAGGTAAGCCGGGAATGGGTGGTTAGCAGACATTGTTGTTAGCTATGATGGTCCAGACTCCGACCGTTTCTTCAAGCAGGTGTTCCTTCGTGAGCTCAGGAGCACTCGGGGCTGAGGCAAAGCAGGACACAGCTGGGATTTTGGGTTTCGGAAGGGTTCTCCTGTGTGGGCAGGGCCCTGGCATGCCCTCATTTTTATTTTTCTGTGTCGGGCTGTGAACTTTCTTAGCTCCAAGTTTTCGCTGCCGTAGAGATAGTTTGATGGCAGCCCAGTGCGCTGTTGGAAAACGCTTTTATTAACGTTTATTTATTGAAAAAAATATGAGCCTTCTAAAAAATTCCAAAAGTAATGTACAAGTTATAGAAAGATGAAACACATAATCAGAAATACTGAAGGAAATTTTAAAATTGCTTCTAAAATTTTGGCATAGACATAGATAATCTCTAAATTCTGGTTTAAATTCTTTCATAGCTTTTTGTTGGAAAATGCTTTTTAAAAATGCTCTGGCCCTTGGCCACATTAAGGGGTGTTTTCAGAAAGAGAGTCATTTCGGCCCTGGCCGGTGTGGCTCAGTGGACTGAGCACCGGCCTGCGAAGCAAAGGGTGGCCGGTTCGATTCCCAGTCGGCTCATGCCTGGGTCGCGGGCCAGGTCCCCAGTGGGGGGCGCACAAGGGGCAACCACACATGGATGTTTTCCTCTCTTTCTCCTTCCCTTCCCCTCTTTAAAAACAGATAAACAAAGTCTTTAAAACAGGTTAGAAAAGAAAGATGCGTGTTGGCTAGCGCCATCCCACGTGGCAGTAGAGGTGCCGAGAGGGACTGTTCCCCGTGAGCCCGGCGGGAGGAACGGCGGCGCGGCTGCTGGGTGTGCCGGGCCCAGCGCCCACCGTGGTGGTGGGTGCCGGCGTTCTGTTCCCTCAGCTCAGTGCAAGCGTCTGGAGGGGGGGCTGGACAAGCTGAAGGAGGCCACCATCCAGCTGGACGAGCTGAACCAGAAGCTGGCGGAGCAGAAGATCGTGCTGGCCGAGAAGTCTGCCGCCTGCGAGGCCCTGCTGGACGAGATCGCCTCCAACACGGCCACAGGCGAGCGGCGGGGCGGGGCTCTGCTGGGGGTGGCGGGGGCGACACTTGTGACCCTTTGGCTGCCATGTTTTCCTAAGTTAGTGTCAGGCCCCCGTAGTGACCATGGACACCCACCACACGTGGGACCCAGGGCCGGTGGCTGACGGGCTTGACGGGAGTGGGAAGGCCGCCCTCGGGCTGCTGTGGACGCCCGTCAGCGCCGGCTGCTGGCTGCGGAAACTGACCCCGAGAGAGCGCCGTGTCGGGCGGTGGGGCCCCCGTGCGTCTGTGGCATACCGCCGGAGGTGTCTCCTGAGGCGGCCGAGACGAAGCACTGAAAACGGGGTGACATAGAAGGTTATTCCCTCACGGCTGTGGTGGCCAGACGTGTGGAAGGGCCGTGTCGGCAGGGCCGGGATTCCGCCCCCGGCTCCAGGGGGGCTCGGCCGAGCCTCCAGCCTCTGCTGCGGGCGGCAGTCCTGGGCGCTCTTGGGCTCGCGGATGCGTCGCTCCAGCCGCCCCCTCCCTCGTCACGTGACCTTCCTTCTTCCCACCGCGTCTCTGTGTCCTCACGTGGCCGTCTCAGGAGGACACAGTTGCTAGATTAAGGGCCCACCCTGACCCCGCACGGCCTTCTGCTGACTACACTGCGAAGACGCTTCCAGACAAGGCAACACCCTGAGGTTATGGGCAGACTTGAATCCTGGGGGACCGCTATTCAACACAGTGCATCTCCTGTTGGCCACGCCCTGTTCTGAACGTTGGAGTTACAGCCCCTGGAGGTGCTTGTGTTCCAGTGGGTGGGGCCCGCGAGCCCATGAGGTGGCGAGGCTTCGGATCAGGATCAGCGTTGCGAAGCGTGTACACAGGGTGATGAGACTGAGAGTAGCAGAGGGGCAGGCCGCTCGGGGGGCAGCGTGGCGTTTTGAGCTGGGCCTGAATGCACATAGGAGAAGGTGACGGAAAGGCAGAGAGAGCTCAGTGAGCCAGAAGCACGGAGGGCGGCCTGGCGTCCTCGTCGAGCATTGGCCCAGCAGGCCTGGGGGATGTCACGTGGGATGGAGTGGGTGCGACGTGGGTGAGAGGGTCAGAGTCGGGGGCAGCTGTCCCGGTTGGAGCCCCGGGGTATGGAAAGGACTCCCCTGCCAGTGGAGGCCTGAGGCACTGGGCTGGCCAGGGCTCATTAGAGCCCCCGTGGCCCGGTGAGGACCGAGGGCTGTGCACAGCTTGCCCCCACAGCGGTGGCCTGTCCTGCCCACTCCCAGCAGCCTCGCTGACTGCCCCCTCCCCGCACAGCGGAGGACAAGAAGAAGCTGGCAGAGGAGAAGGCCATAGACATCGAGGAGCAGAACAAGATCATCGCTGTGGAGAAGGCCGAGGCCGAGACGGCCCTTGCCGAGGTCATGCCCATCCTGGAGGCCGCCAAGCTGGAGCTGCAGAAGCTGGACAAGTCGGATGTGACTGAGATCAGGTATCGATGGCAGTCCCCGGCTGGGCTGGTCCCCAGCTGGGCTGGTCCCCAGCTGGGCTCGTCCCCAGCACCCCTCCTGAAAGCAGTTATGGTAACTGTGGCACCACTGTGCTGGGCCTGTTCCGTGGTGGGGACTGTCATTACCTTCATTTGCAGGTGAGGGAGGTGGGGCCTGGGGAGGCGGGGTGGCTTGCCCTCAGCCCCCAGCTGGTAGGGTGCGGGGCCTGCTGACCTTGCACCCAGGCTGACTCACAGAACGGGCTGTATGGGAGAGGTGGAGCTTCCTAAATCGGTCCTCTTGATGGGAAGACACTCCAGGCTGGGCCGGCACCCTGCTGGACACAGTGTGGCAGAGCTGTCCCCACCTAGGAACTGAGGGACCGTGGGAGACGCTCTAATCCCTTACCAGCCGGAGGGGCCTGCCCACGGCAGGGAGAGCGGGTCTTCACTGTGGCCCAGACGTTTTGCAAGTCAGTCTGGGAGACATCTCCGCCTGCTGTCAGGGAGAGGGGCGGGTGCAGGGCGGGTGTGCCGTTAACGGGGTCCTGCTGGTAAAGTCAGCACGGTGCATAAAGCCAGGAATAAACATCGCCTTGCCCGCCTGTCCCCTGTCCTTGGGCTGCCTGGCCCCACACTCGTCACCCTGGTTTAGGGACCTCAGCTCTCTCCTTCCCTCATTTTCCGAAGGGTTCTGTCCTCTGGCTGCACAGCTGGGTCTCCTGGGAGAGACTCCCATGTCCGGGCTGGAGGCTTACTCTCCACGGTGTTTGTCCCGGTGGAGTGTTCAGGGACTGAACGTTCTCTCGTCTGCGGGGACGTGGGTGGGGGCTCACCCAGTGCAGAAAGCCTCCACACTGCAGCGCAGTGGGGCTCTCTCTCCCCCACTTCCACCCCCTTCCTCCTCTCCCTCGCCCCCCGACAGCTGGCCCCAGTGACGACGGCCGTGACCCTACCGGCTCCTGCTCTCCTTCGCCTTTCCTTTGCCCTTTCTTCGTCATTTTCCTTTGGCTTCCGCCTCTTCATGGCTTTGGTGTCTTCACAGCTTGTGGCGTGCTCCGCCTCACCCAGAAGCAGCCCCTCTGGGCCTTGGCATCACGCCACCGCACCCTCCTGTCCTTTGGGCCTCCAGTCCCCAGCGGGTCGAGAGCACTGTGCACAGAGTGGCAGGGCACAGGGACAGTCTGGTCCCATCAAGACAAAGGAAACAGGGAAGGGGCCACCGGGCCTGCAAGGAGACTAGGATGTGGGCACCCCTGGCCCCGTTTGCCTCTGGGAAACGGAGAAGAGGCCAGTGGAGGTGGTCGTGGTGATGGTCGTGGTGATGGTCATGGTCATGGTGATGGTCATGGTGGCAGTGATGGTGGTAATGACATTGGCTCCCACTGAGTCTCAGGAGCCACCCCAGTGTGTAATTAGAAATGCAGATTCTGCCCCAACTGGTGTGACTTAGTTGGTGGAGCATCATCCCGAAAAGCTGAAAGGTCGCTGGTTCAATTCCCACTCAGGGCACATGCCTGGGTTGTGGGCCAGGCCTCTGGTTGGGGGTATGTGAGAGGCAATTGATTGATGTTTCTTTCCCTCTCTTTCTCCTCCCCTTACCCTCTCTCTAAGAATAAATAAAGTCTTTTTAAAAAAACGCAGATCCTCTGGCTGCACCCTGACCTACTGATTGGGACACCCTCGGTGGTGACCTGGGCTTGCATCCTCCTGACCCCCCTGCTCCGATTCTGATGCCCAGGCAGCTTCCAGGAGCCTGGGCTGGCACCCAGTGGGCGAGACCCCCGATCCGTCCTTGGAGAAGCTTGCCTCCAGGAGCCCAAGTGTCAGCTGGGACGTGGTTCCCTTTGCTGCCGCGCTCCGGGCCGAGGCGTGTTGGCTGGGGCCTGCGCTCGGGCCTAGCCCTGGCCACACCCAGTGCCCCCGTGTCTCGCCAGGTCCTTCGCCAAGCCCCCGAAGCAGGTGCAGACGGTGTGCGAGTGCATCCTCATCATGAAGGGCTACAAGGAGCTCAACTGGAAGACCGCCAAGGGCATGATGTCCGACCCGAACTTCCTGCGGTCGCTGATGGAGATTGACTTCGACTCGATCACCCAGGGCCAGGTTAAAAATATCAGAAGTGAGTGCAGAGGAACGTGGGGGGGGCCAGGGTGGTTCTTGCCTGGGCACGTCCGTCCCCGGGGTGGGGGCAGCAGGCCCTCCCGGCAGTCGCATGGTGGCCCTGTGGCCGGAGGGGGTGGGATGTTGGTCCCCGGAGGAAGACGGGGGCAGTGTCCCGTGAGCCAGGAGGGTGGGCCCTGGCTGGCCCATGTGGTCAGCTCCGCAGTTGCTCTGGTTCTCCTTGGGAGGATGCCGGGCCGTCCCGTGGAGCTCGAACCAGCCCCGTCTTCTGAGCGTCTTGTCTGACAGGCACCGAGGTGCTCAGAGTTGCTCTCACCCTCGGCCCCTCCTCCTGGCTTCTCGCCAGTGCAAAGTCTTCTGCAGGTTCCCTGGGGAGGATGTGGGGGAGGGGACAGCACCACCCCGGCCAGCCCCTCCGCCTCCAGTCACGGGATGCCCACACCCCCTTTCCGCCTGGAGCCTGTCCTGCCCGGGCGCTGAGCCAGCTGAGCCAGGAGGACCCCGAGGGTCTTTGTGATAGCCGGCTCGGGTTTGTGGCGTCACAGCCCACCCCGACGTTTGCTCGGAGCCGTGCCGTCCAGTGTTCGTCTGCATCCCCTTGAAAACACAACCGAGGGAAACACAAAGGGTTGAAGCCGCCACCAAAGCCCAAGGAACCGTCTCCACCCGAGCACTGGTTCAGTGTGAAGTTGCTCCGGGCCTGAGGGTGCGGGTGGAGGTGGTGGGACCTGTAGTGGCCTACGGGTCCCAGCCAGCTCCCTGCTCTGAGCCACCTTGCTGCCTGCCTGGGTGGGGGGCCCTCACTGACCCCCCAGGTGCCCCAGGACTGCTGGTTGTCCTGCGGAAGCACCTGGGTCACAGGATGCCCTGGGCGGCAGTGGCCTGTGCCCTCGCCTGCATCTGGAGTGTCCTCTTACACAGGACTCTCCCGGGGCCGGGCCCGCCCCGGTGTCCACGGGGCGGCTGTCCACCCCTGCTCCCGGGGGCTGAGGACCGAGGGACCGGCTGCCCTCACCTCGTCCCCGGGCAGCTCACTCCCCGCTCTGCTCTCCTAGATGGGGCTCACCACCCACCCGGTCACCCGTCTTCGACCTGCAGGTCTCCTGAAGAACCTCAACACCACGACTGAGGAGATGGAAGCCGTGAGCAAGGCGGGCCTGGGCATGCTGAAGTTCGTCGAGGCCGTGATGGGCTACTGTGACGTGTTCAAGGAGATCAAGCCCAAGAGAGAGAAGGTACTGCCTGCCTGTGGGACGCGGGCCTCGCTGCTCAGTGCGGGGCCGCCTTGGGCTGCGCGCTCACGGGTCCTCGCTTTGCTGGAAGGACTCCGGCAGGGTTGCGGTTTGAAGCCCACGGACGGTTCTGTCCTGGTAGACGACATCCCTGTGGTCACAGCCCTCATTTGGACGTCGCAGGGACTGGGGCCACAGGCATCCCGGTTCTGTGGGCGGGAGCAGGGCGAGAGGCGCTCATCAGGGCCGTCGCTGGGAGCCGAGCAGGGGTCTCGGCCGGCGGGGCTGGGCAGCGTGGTCAAGGGTGCTGTCCTCCGCCCCACGGCTCAGCATCCGGGCCTTTGCCCTCCAGTGCCGCTGTCCCTGCCCCCAAGCTCCAGCAACTGACACCGTCTCCAGACATCGTCACGTATCCCCTGGGGGCAGGTGGCCCTGAGCAGAGAACTGCTGGGTCGGAGTGGCACGTGGAACCCACGGCTCAGAGAGCGCTCGCAGGCCGGGGCTGGGGCTGCCGCTGCGAGCCACAGTCTGATGTCACATCGTCACGCAGAGCTCCACTGCTCAGAGCACTCGATGGACTTGCCCCCGACCGCCTGCCAATCCTCCTCACCCAGGTGGCCAGGCTGGAGCGGACCTTCTACCTCACGAAGCGTGAGCTGGACAAGATCCAGAACGAGCTGGCGGCCATCCAGAGGGAGCTGGAAGCGCTGGGGGCCAAGTACGAGGCGGCCACCCTGGAGAAGCAGAAGCTTCAGGAAGAGGCCGAGATCATGGAGCGGCGGCTGATCGCGGCCGACAAGCTCATCTCTGGCCTGGGCTCCGAGAACGTCAGGTCAGCGGGGCCCCGGGCCGGCCGGGCTCTGGGCCGAGTCTGCGCTGCGTCTCCCTCTGCAAACGCGTGAGGAAGTTCGACTCCGCGGCTGCCGCTGTGGTGGAGAAGGGGCAGCGGCCGCCTGCAGGTGGCCGTCCTGCTCGCTGTGGGGTGCTGTTTGTCCAGTGACCCCTGGGGGTTACAGAGGTGGACCCGCTGTGCAGACAGGGAGAAGCCAGCGCCCCTGTGAGGTGCCCCCCGTCCCGGGGGTGGCTACTTCTCGGGGCCGTTGACCTCGAGTCCTCTCTGGGCGGGTCTGGAGCAGGAGGCCGTTCCGTGCCCTTGTGCCCTGTCCGCCCGGAGCTGCGCCCCGGAGTGGGCGGGGCTGTCTGATGCTTAGGGGCAAGGCTGTGTGGTCGCAGCCGGCCCACTGCGGGGGACAGCAGTTTCTAACGCAGCGCCTGCAAATGCGGCACGGAAACACTGGGGGTGCCGCTGCTCATGGGAAGTGCACACGGTCCCTGTTTGCAAAACCCAGAGGACCTGGGCCGTGTCCCAGAAGAGGCCAAAGAGACAGTGTTCCCACTGCAGGCGGTTCTGCGCCGCCTGGCCGGGCCGGAGCACACGTGCCCCACCGGCCGCGCCCGCGAGCCTGGATGGAGGGTGCGGAAGCCATGCGGTCACTGCTTCCCAGGGCGCTCGGAGACGAAGTGCGTCCCACGGACATCCATCAGGGCCCCTGTTCGGGGCTGGGTTCTGCTGGGCCTTGGGATCGAGCAAAGCCTTTTAAAACGTTAAGTGTGAAGGAAGGGGAGTGGCAAAGTGAGTTGGCATTCTGTAACAGAAAAGAAAATCTTCGTTTTTTTCTGGCTCGCCCCATTAGCCGTGGGTCAGGCCGGTTCTTCTAGAAGGTTCCTTCAGATGGTGCCGGAAGGTGACTGCTTACTGCAGCCCCCGTCCTGCGCCAGGTGGCTGAAGGACCTGGGCGAGCTGATGCACCGGCGGGTGAAGCTGCTGGGGGACTGCCTGCTCTGTGCGGCGTTCCTGAGCTACGAGGGTGCCTTCACCTGGGACTTCCGCAACGAGATGGTCCGGGAGGTCTGGCAGAAGGACATCCTGGAGCGGGGGATCCCCCTGAGCCTGCCTTTCCGGCTGGAGAGCCTGCTCACGGACGACGTGGAGGTCAGCAGGTGTGTGCGGTCCCGAGCCGGGGGGCGGGTAGCAGCGGGTGTGCTGCGAATCCGGCTCCCGGACTCGGAGGGTGGTGGAGCAGTTTCCAGGATCGGTGGGTTGTTGGGGAAGGCTGACCCTGCCCCCCTCGACCCTTGGTTCACAACTGGGCAAGACAAGTGGGTTTTCCTGCCACTGTCCCTTCCAGGTGGGGCTCCCAGGGACTGCCCCCCGATGAGCTCTCCATTCAGAACGGCATCCTCACCACCCGGGCCAGCCGCTTCCCGCTGTGCATCGACCCGCAGCAGCAGGCCCTCAGCTGGATCAAGAGGAAGGAGGAGAGAAACAACCTGCGGGTGTGCCGGCCCCCTGGCCCCCGCTGCCCTCCCGGCCCTGCTCGGGCCACGGCCCGGCTCCCCGCCTCCTCTCCCTCCAGGCACCCCCCACCCCAACCCCACCTCTGGCCACGCCCAGCTCAGATGCCACTGCTCTGAGCCCCAGGCGGAGCCCCCCCAGCCCCTTGGTCAAGTCTGGAGGGCAGGACGGTCCCCTGGCTTCGCTCTGCCCAGCCCTCAGGCTGCAAGCAACTCGGGGGCGGAGGCCTCGCTTTGCTCACCTTCGTGTCCCCTGCAGTGCGGGGCTCGGAGGCCTCGGGTGCTCAGTGGCTTTGTTCTGGGGGGGAGCGGGGGAGGGCTTGGCTGAGATACAGCTCACGCACCGTAGAATCCAGCCACGCAGCACACAGTCAGTGGTGTTGGGGCGTACTCACAGAGTGACCCGGGTCAGGTCTGTCGCCCCCGAGGGGATGCGGTGTCCCTCGGCCACCGCCACCCTTCCCGCAGCTCTTCCCTCCCCCAGCCGCTGGCGCTCGCCGACCGACGGGCCTTCTGACCGTGCGCATCTGCCTGCCTGTTCCCGGCGTTGGCGCGGTGGGGTCACGCCCCGTGCGGCCTTCCGTGTCCGGCGTCGCCCACTCGGTGCCATGTGTTCACGTTCATGCGCATCGCAGCAGGAGTCGGCGCCGCGTTCCTGCTCACAGCTGACCCGCGCTCCCTTGTGTGGACGGGCCACGTCTGTCCGTCCACCCGTTGACGGACGCGTGGTGTGTTTCCACTTCTCGGCTGCTGTGAAGAGTGCTGGCGAGAACGCTGGTGCCCACGCCGTCTTGTGGGCACGTTTTCATGTTTCCTTGGGCGAGGTTGCTGGAGTCCGACCTCTGGGCTGAAGTGATCAGCAAATCCACGATCTCGAGCTTTACCTCTGCCCCTTTTTTTCTGGTCCCTGCTCTCCGGGATGTGCCTGCGGCCGGGGCCAGCCTGCTTGTGTGCGTGGTCAGGGGAGCGCCGGCCGCGTAGCTTGGGGGAGCCACAGACCGGGATGCGCGTCCTCCCGTGTGCAGCTGCGCTGCTCAGCGGCCCTCCTCCCCCAGCCTGCCAGGGCCCCGAGGTGGCCGCCCGCTGCCGGCCCCTGTCCCACTGCTGCTGCTGCTGCCGCTGCCCTGTTCTGCCTCAAGGAGGGCGGGTTCGGGTCCCGCGGGGAGAGGCTAGGCCAGTGCAGTAGGAGGGGGCGCAGCCGAGGAGGGGTGCGCGCCAGCGGGCCAGCATCGGGGGGAGGAGGCGTCTCCACGTGCTCTGAGGATGGGCACCGAGGCAGACCTGAGGGTTCAGAGAGGGGAACGAAAGAGGAGAGAGAATTAAAACGCAGGTCTCCGGGGGCTCTGTGCTTGGGTCCCGTTGCCGTCCCGCGGGAGGTGTAACAAAGCTCTCCCTCCGGAGGGAGGTGATCGCTCTTCCCTGCCGGACTCTGCGTGTGGAGTGAGAGGCTGAGCCTGAGCCTGGGGGCCTTCTGGGTTCCCGCGGGCGACGTGCCCGGCTTCTCCTCCCCTCTGGCCGTCTTCCAGGCTCTGTGTCCGCCCCCACCCCTCGCCTCGCACTGGGCGCGGGGCTGACCCCGCGCCTCTGCCCCCACCCCGCCCCCCAGGTCGCTTCCTTCAACGACCCCGACTTCCTCAAGCAGCTGGAGATGTCCATCAAGTACGGGACGCCCTTCCTGTTCCACGACGTGGACGAGTACATCGACCCGGTGATCGACAACGTGCTGGAGAAGAACATCAAGGTCTCGCAGGGGCGGCAGTTCATCGTCCTGGGCGACAAGGAGGTGGACTACGACTCCAGCTTCCGGCTCTACCTGACCACCAAGCTGGCCAACCCCCGGTACACGCCGTCCGTGTTCGGGAAGGCCATGGTCATCAACTACACCGGTGAGGGCCTCCGCGCCGCGGTGCGCGGCCGGGGGGTTGCCGTGGGGGCCTCGGTGTGCGGCCGGGGCTCTCCCAGGTCGCCGTTTCATCCAGTGGCCCTTCGCCGCCTCCTCTCTGTCACATCTGAGCTGGTCAGTTCTTGACGACCCGGTGACACCTGGGACGGTGACGCGTTCCGAGCCTTGAGGTGGCCGGGTTGGGACCGAGGCTCAGATGTCCACGCCGGGAAGAGGCGAGACCCCACAGGCAGGGCAGGGCCGTGTGCGTGCACACGCTGCGTGGCTGAGCTCCGTGAGGGGCCGCACACCACGTCTTGAATTTCCCAGGGTCGTCACGCAGGGTCTCAGACAGGTTGGTTAGGTGTGGCAGTGCTTCCCACTGGGGTTTGTGGGGCGTGTCTGCACTCTGCCCGCCCCCTGTAGGGCGGCGTCTCCATTTCCTTCTGTCATTCGGTCGCCTTGTGGCTTCAGAGTGATTATGTCCGGAGCGTGAGTCTCCGTATTGCTGAGATGCTGGCTTGCGCCTGCCCTCAGCCTGCCCCCAGCACAGCTGCGCCGGCGAGAAGACTCGGGGGCAGGCTCACAGGGGAACAGTGCAGTGAGGGCCGCCCTGCTCCCCTGCAGTCACGCTGAAGGGCCTGGAGGACCAGCTGCTGAGCGTGCTGGTGGCCTTCGAGCGGCACGAGCTGGAGGAGCAGCGGGAGCACCTCATCCAGGAGACGAGCGAGAACAAGAACCTGCTGAAGGACCTGGAGGACTCGCTCCTTCGCGAGCTGGCCACCTCCACGGGGAACATGCTGGACAATGTGGAGCTGGTGCAGACCCTGGAGGAGACCAAGTCCAAGGCCACAGAGGTACCGGCCGCTTGGGAGATGCATTCAGTCTGAGGGGAGAGCTGGACTCCCTGACCTCGGGGCCCTATTCTCGGTCCCAGGTCCAGAATCGGAGGCTGTAGGGGTGGGAGGACATCACCCCGCACCCTCGTTGGGCCCAGGCTTCAGGCCACCGAGGGTCTGCCCGATGAGAACTGGCCCTTCCACTGGGGCGCGCTCTGGGGAGGGTCATCCTGAAGGGGACCAGGGGCCCTTGTGCAGTAGGTCAGCCTCTTTCAGTTGAGAGTTATGGGAAGTCCAGCCCTGCTTGGCTTAAGTCAAAAGGGAATTTATCAGCCTAGTAAACAGAAAGGTTATGAAGGCTTCAGGTAGGGCTGCATCCAGGACTCCGGATCCAAGACTTCGGGCATGTCATCAAGACTGGGTTTCTCTCCACTCCTGGGCTGGGCCTTCTGTTGGCTTTGTCCTTTGCCTCCCCGTGGAGCTAAACTCCCCTTGTGGTCTCAAGATGGGTCTGGCCTCATGTCCTTTCAGGTTCAAGTCCCAAGGGAAGAGTGAGAGTCTTTACCTGTCCCTATCACGAAGGTTCTGAGAGGCGTTTAAGTCACATGCTTGCCCCAAACCAGGCTCGTGGCCTGGGGCTGGCCTGGGGAAGGACTGTGTGGACTGGCCAGGCCTCAGGCACATGCTCCTCTCCCGAGGCTGGGGTGGGGTCCCACAGATGGGACGAGACGGGAAAGCTGTGACTCTCCAAGTAAAATCCAGATTCTGTTACTAGAAAAGGGGGCAGGGAAACCAAGCCACTAACGTCCATCACGTCTCGGGAGGGGGTGGGTGCCTGGTCGCCCCTGGGGCACCGCTGGGGTTTTCTGGCCGACCCCAACCCCCTCCCCTGCCTCTTACTCCCTCACCCACTCCGCATTCCCCGTGGTTACCGGTGTGAGGCTCCCCGCCCCCTCGGCAACTTGCACGCCCCCTCAGGTGTCGGAGAAGCTCAAGCTGGCGGAGAAGACCGCCCTGGACATCGACAGGCTGCGGGACGGCTACCGGCCGGCCGCGCGGCGGGGCGCCGTCCTGTTCTTCGTGCTGTCGGAGATGGCCCTGGTGAACGCCATGTACCAGTACTCCCTGAGCGCCTTCCTGGAGGTGTTCGGGCTGTCGCTGAAGAAGTCGCTGCCGGACTCCATCCTCATTAAGCGGCTGAAGAACATAATGGACACGCTGACCTTCAACATCTATAACTACGGCTGCACGGGTGAGCGACTGGGACGGGCGGGCCCTGTGGGCACCCCTGGTGTCCGCGCCCCAACGCCAGGTGGGGCTGGGCTCCGCCCACGGCCTCCTTTCGGCTTCCCCGCCTCCTCAGAGGCTCTGTCTCCAGCCGCAGCCACGTCCCGGGCTCAGGGGCCCCCCCCACAGGGGCTGGGAGGTGGGCAGCACCTGGCCGCACCCAGCCCGCACCATGCGGGCAGGAAACTGGTTAAGGACTGTTGTCCCTGTAGGGCGCCCTCAGGTGGCCGGCCCTCCTCACACAGGCGAAGGGGGTTCAGGCCGCTGACTTGGGCTCAGACAGCCGGCTGTCCCGGGAACGTGCTCCTCCCGTCAGAAAAGGACCCAAGCATGCATGTCCTCCCGTGGGTGGGGTGCACGGCCTCTGCGCCAGAGATCCGCAGCCACGGCCCATGGGCCGCCCCGGCCTCTGCCGCCTTCACAACCCGAGTGTCACTGGAACGCAGCCAGCGTTGGGGGCAGGGCCCCTGAACCGAGCCCAGGGAGGGTGAGGTGTGGCTGCACCACCTGAGCGTTTTGTTACGTTCCTCTCTTTTCTGTTCTTGCTGCTGTTCTGGCACAGCTGTCTCCGCGTCCCCCACCCCGCACCCCTCCCCGCCTACCCCCTCCCTCCGCAGCCCCGTCCCTCACAGTTCTCTCCTGTGCGTGAGCACGTCACGTCGTGCATAAGAAACGCAGTGATGAAAGCACATTTTCTAAATCAATATCACCCGCCGTTTTTCCCCAGGGTTGTTTGAGAGACACAAGTTACTCTTTTCTTTCAATATGACGATCAAGATAGAGCAAGGAGAAGGGCGAGTCCCCCAGGAGGAATTAGATTTCTTCTTAAAAGGTAAGGAAAGCGGTTCCGGCGCCTCCACTCCGCCCCCTCCGGGTCTCCTGTGTGTGCGGTGGACGGCGTTGTCCCAGACGCAGCAGCTGGTGCAAAGGAGGCATCGCTGACTCTGCCACCTGCTAGCTGGCGCGGCCTCTGATCTGGTGCTGCCCCCGCGTGGGCCCCTTCCCTCCTGCTGCTGAGCCCTGGGACCTCCTTCTGACAGCAGCTCTCCTGTGGTCTGTAGTTCTCGGGGGGTGGAGGGTTTGCAGGCCAGGAATTCTAAAGACACCTTTCCTTTGCCCTGCCTGCACCCAGTCCATCTCAGGCTGTTCCAAGTGGTGTGGGCTGAGTGGTCCCTCGGTGGAAATGCACTTCTGGTCTTCGTTTGGGGCCCCTCCCATCTGCCCTGGCGGGAGTCCTGGGATGTGTGGTTGGGGCTGAGAGTGTATCTACCCAGCGTGTTCTAAGTGTCTTTGGCTCAGTACAGAAAAAGTCAAAACCTGATTGTGCCCTAAGTAAGGAGTTTGTGGCGTGGCTGGTAGCCTAGGAGGGTAGAGAGGAGCTACTTTTGATGGCATTTCAGGTACTTTTTGGCCTGAAAATCCCATGGCTCTTCTTAATTTCCTTTTAGAGGGGAGAGAAACATCTGTGTGAGAGATACACCCATCACTTGCCTCTCGCATGCCCCCAGCTGGGGACGTGGCTCCACAGCCCAGGCCTGTGCCCTGACCGGGAGTCAAACCCGAGATCTTTCGGTGCACAGCCCGCACTTAGTCCACTGAGCCACACCAGCCAGGGCCCATAGCAAAACAGAGGTGCTGGATCCCCCAGAAAAAAAAAGGAAAGCACCTCCGTTCACACGGGTACACATTGCTTTCGTGAAAACGACCACGGCAAAGACTCTCCTCAGAATCGGCTTCCACTCGCGCTGGTCACTAAAGGTCTCAGTGGGCAGTCCCAGCCTCACAGACAGCTCTGGTGTGGCCTGACGCTGCCGCCGCTCTCCACCTGAAGGTGCCCCCAGAGCTGGCAGCCGGCCAGGGGGCTGGCAGGGGTCACCCGTGGTGACAGGGAGGCCACGCCCCCTTCCCCGCCCCCTTTCTGCGGTGGGTCTGCCCCGGGAGGGAGGTCCTGGCACAGAGCTGCCTTCCCCCGACCACCCCCGCCACCACCGTGCGGAGTCAGCGCTGGCCGCTGAGTCTGCTCCCGCCCTTGCGACCAGGAAACATCTCCCTGGAGCGGAGCCGGCGGAAGAAGCCCTGCGCCTGGCTGTCCGACCAGGGGTGGGAGGACATCATGCTCCTGTCGGAGGCGTTCGCAGACCGCTTTGGGCGCCTGCCCGAGGACATCGAGAAGCACCCCACTGTCTGGCAGGAGGTGAGCCCCTGCTCGGCCCCTCCCCCGCCGCCCTGTGCGTCGCCTCCCGGACTGAGCCTGCGGCCGGCTCCTCGTGCGTGCCTGCAGGGCGTCCCTCCGAGTGGGCCGCTCCCAGCGGAGCCAGGGCCCTCTGACTCCCTGGGCAGAGATCTTCTTCATGTGCTGGGTCAGCTGACTTCGGGGGAGAACCGCTGTCCTCCCGTCCGTCCACCATCCATCCTTCTGTCCATCCATCCGTCTGTCCATCCGTCCATCCATCCCCTCACCCATCCTTCCATCCGTGCATCCGTCCCTCCATCCACTCATCCCTCCTGCGTCCAAGAAACACTCACTGAGCGTCCACCAAGGACACGTCCCTGACGGGCCCTGGGGGTCTCGGGGGTGAACACGGCTCAGCCCCCCCTTTCTTGGGGTGCGCGGTTTGGGGGAGGAGATGCTGGCGCTGGGGAGAAGCGGCCTTGGTGGTCACGCTCCCGTAGACGTCCCCCCTTGACCGTGGCCTTGGGACCGGCGCACGAGGACGGGGCCTGTGCGGCCTGTCCACGCCGCCGACGCCCCCGGCCGTGCCTCGCTCTCCCCAGTGGTACGACCTGGACTCGCTGGAGCAGTTCCCCTTCCCCCTGGGCTACGACCGCGACATCACGGCCTTCCAGAAGCTGCTCATCCTGCGCTGTTTCCGCGTGGACCGGGTCTACCGGGCGGTGACCGACTACGTGACCGTGACGATGGGCGAGAAGTGAGCGCGGTGGCCGCGCTGCCCAGCCCTGTCTGTGGGGCCGTCCCTGCCGCAAGCTCCGACGGCGGGTGGGGGGGAGGGGGGCCCAGCTCCAGGGGAGCCGCCTTTGAGAGCTGTCCGGTGGCCGCCCCAGAGCAGCGCCGGTCTGGGGAGACCCAGCGTGGAAGCTCACGTATTAACGTCCTGTCTCAGCACGGGGTCCGTGAGATACTGTGCGCATCTTTGGTGTGGGGGACTTAAAACCCTGCGTGGACTCACACCTGGGCTTGTCTCGGTGTGGACGGCCACGCTTCAGGTGCCAGCGGCCACGGCGCCTCGTGCCTGCCACGCCAGGTGCTGCAGCTCAGATGTGGCCTGGCGGCGGACAGGTGGTGGAGATGAGTGTGTGGGGCTGGGCGGGGACTGTGCCAACTGGGGGGGGTCAGGTCCCGGTCGGCGGCCCCTCAACTCCTGCCGACTGATACCAGGGGGCAGTGCGGGCCCAGGTCCTCTGACTCTTCAACAGAAGCTAGAAATTTAGGTTTCTCCCCGTCCTTATGTGCCGGAAGCTAATTTTCTGAAATCTCAAAACGGGAGCCACTGAGAACCGGCCTGCGCTATGGTCACTGTGGAACCCCGGGGTCTGGCGCCAAGGGGACGTCCCCTGGGAGGCTGGCCGAGGGGGGCTCTGCCAGGAGGCCCCGGCCCCGCGCAGACCCACACGGCTGTGCCGGCGGGAGGCAGGGAGGCCCCGGCGCACCGCATCCGGCGTGCTCGGCACGTGGACCCTCCGGCCGGGTGGGCTTCGAGGGAGCCCCGGCAGGGGGGCGGGCCCAGGGGGGCGGATGTGGGAGAGTGCCCCGGCCCTCTTGCCCTCCCGCCAGGTACGTGCAGCCCCCGATGATCAGCTTCGAGGCCATCTTCGAGCAGAGCACCCCCAACTCACCCATCGTGTTCATCCTGAGCCCCGGCTCCGACCCCGCCAGCGACCTCATGAAGCTCGCCGAGCGCAGTGGGTTTGGGGGAAACCGCCTCAAGTTCCTCGCCATGGGCCAAGGCCAGGATAAGGTGACTTGTTGCTGGAAGCAGCGGCTCTCAGTCGGGCAGCGTCCCTGGCCTCTGAGGAAAGAGCTGACGCCCGTGTTGGGCGAGTTGGGCCACGCCCCACGAGAGCCGGCGTGGTCGCCGGGTGCCAGGACGACAGCCCTGTAGGGAGAGTGTGGTTCCAGACCCGGTGGCTGCCCCGCGCACGTGGGCAATGGGTGCTGTTCTTCCCAAAGCCCTCTCACGCACAGCCAGCTCCTTCCACCCCTGCAGCCCCTCCCCCACTGTGGATCGGGGTGGTCAGCGCCCCGGGGGCTGGGCCGAGGAAGTGGTCGGGGAGCAGGTGTGACTGTGGGCGGGGGGGAGCTTTCAGGGCTGAGGGAGGCCACGGGGGAGGCCACAGGGCTCCCTCACCGCCCAGGCTGCAACCAGCCCTGCACACGCAGGCGACCCTGAGGGAGGGAGGTCGGACACTGTGCCTTCCAGGACTCCCTCCGCAGCTCCAGCTGGAGCGGGCCTTTGCCGGTCAGGAGCTGGGGTGGGTCTCTGGGAGGACACGGGGCGGGGGGTGGGCCGGGGCTCCGGGACACTGGCTCCTCTTTCCCATCGCTGCAGCTGGCTCTGCAGCTGCTGGAGACAGCAGTGGGTCGCGGGCAGTGGCTGATGCTGCAGAACTGCCACCTCCTGGTCAAGTGGCTGAAGGATCTGGAGAAGTCCCTAGAGAGGATCACCAAGCCCCACCCAGACTTCCGCCTGTGGCTGACCACGGACCCCACCAAGGGCTTCCCCATCGGGATTCTGCAGAAGTCCTTGAAGGTCCGGCTTCAGGACAGACCCTGATGCACCCACAGCCCCGTCCTCAGCTCACTGCCATTCCTCTGTGTACGCCTGTGCACACGTGTGTGTGGGGGGGGGGGGGGCGGGCGTGCATGTGTGACTGTGCGCTTGCATGTATGCATGCATGCGTGCTCAGAAATAACCCCAGGATGTGGCTCGAGCCTCCCGGATACCCCGTCCAGTTCCGCCCTCCCCCTCTCTTCAGAGGTCACCCCGTCCCGGACTGGGCGGCAGCCGCGCCTCCCAGGGAAAGCCTCGGCTGGTCTGCACGGACTTCGTGTCTCTAACCAGAGGCCCGCCCTGGCCTGCTGTCCGCTAGCAGTTCATGCAGAAGTTTCCCGTGGCTTACACGCCCTGTTTAACTCACCGCCCAGAGAATTTTTGGAGTGGTTCTGTCATCTGTCCCGGGCTGGTAGAGGGCAGATGTAACCGCGTTCATTTCACACTGGAGGACCCCCGGTTCAGGGAGAGGTGGGGGAACCTCCCCCGGGTCACTTGCCGAGCGAGGGGCACCGCTCCTGAGGACGTCCGTCCAGCTCCTTAGGGTCTGCTGGCCCTTCACCAGAGGGAACTGCTTTCCGGGGAAAGGACAGGCGGCCACAGAGAGATGCGGCAACAGCCGGGGAGACCGAGCTTCCTCCGTCACCCTCTGTCCCCTCCTCTGACAGGTTGTCACGGAGGCACCCAACGGGCTGAAGCTCAACATGAGGGCGACCTACTTTAAGATCTCCCAGGAGACCCTGGATGAGTGCCCGCACCCCGCGTTCAAGCCCCTGGTCTACGTGCTGGCGTTCTTCCACGCTGTGGTGCAGGAGAGACGGAAGTTCGGGAAGATCGGCTGGAACGTGTACTACGACTTCAACGAGTCCGACTTCCAGGTGAGTGCGCGGCCGGGGCCATGGCCTCGCCCCAGGACTGTCCTCCCCGCCCGTTCTCCCCCGGGGGCGACGGTGGCGGCGGCCCTGCCCAGTCTTCCCAAGGGGCAGGGTGCGAGGGACCGTGGGTCTGGTTGCCACTGAGCCCGTCCCTCCGCCTCGAAGGTCTGCATGGAGATTCTGAACACGTACCTGACGAAAGCCTTCCAGCAGCGTGACCCCCGGATCCCCTGGGGCAGCCTCAAGTACCTCATCGGAGAGGTAGGAGCGTCTCGGGGCCTCCGCGCACTGCCTCCGGGCCCCGAGCTGCCTGGTGCCCCGGGTCTCCGTGCACGACACCCAGCCCGTCACCCCGTCGTGCTCGTTCTCAGGGACCCCCACCCGCACGCAGGCTCTGGGCTCATCACCCCGGAGGTGCGTGTCCTCGAAGCGTGGCAGGGCCCACCTCGCTGCGCCCTGGGCGTGTCGCAGAGCCTGGCTCCCGTTCCGTGCCTTCGTGCAGGGCAGGTGGGACTGCTGCGCTCCCCGGTGGCGGCCCACGGCCCGAACAGTGACGTCCCAGTTCTCAAGACAGACGCGGCCGCCGGCCCGTTCGGTTGTGGTGGTCTGGTTGCTTCTCCAGTCCCACGCTGAGGGCTCTCGCCCCCTGTCACCCCAGGTCATGTACGGGGGGCGGGCCATCGACAGCTTCGACCGGCGCATCCTGACCATCTACATGGACGAGTACCTGGGGGACTTCCTCTTCGACACTTTCCAGCCGTTCCACTTCTTCCGGAACAGGGAAGTGGACTACAAGATCCCCGCTGGCGACATGAAGGAGAGATTCGTCGGTGAGGCTCCTCAGCTCTGGAAGAGTGTTTTAAAAGTCTTCTCTACGGGGCCCATGCATTGCAGCTGTTCTGTTCTCTGGTCGGCTTGGTGGCCCTTGTGTCCCCTCGCCCGAGGGACCCCTTGGCCTGGAGGTGCGGCCCGTCACACCCCTGAGCGGCCCGCTGGGCTCGTCCCAGCCCCTGAGCTGATGGCGCCAGCTCAGACTCCCCGTCCTGGGGTGACGGCGAGTCTGTCGGATTCCGTCCAGAAGGACAGGGGGCCCCCGAGGCTCACCGAGCTGTTTTCATAGCAGATGAACGTAGAGCTGGATGGATCAGGCTGGCGTCAAATTCTGATCAAAGACAAGTCACCGAGCAGGGCATCAGCCTGTGTGTCGGGGGTGCGGGGGTGGCGGGCCCTCCGCGACCAAGGGTGGCGCGCCGCGGACCACGTGTGTCTGTCGTTGCAGAGGCCATTGAGGCCCTGCCGCTGGCCAACACGCCGGAGGTGTTCGGGCTCCACTCCAACGCAGAGATCGGCTACTACACTCAGGCCGCTCGCGCCATGTGGGCACACCTGCTGGAGCTGCAGCCGCAGACAGGTACCGGCCTGGGAGCACGGGCCGGGGGGCCAGGGGCCGGGGGCTGGGGGCCGCTGGCGCTGCTGCTGGTGCCCAGAGCGTCTGTGCTGCTGACGCCTGTCCCTGAGCCGCCAGGCTCGGGGGCCCGGGCCACACCCCGCCGCCACGCTCTCCCTGACGCCTGCCTGGGTTTCAGGGGAATCGAGCAGTGGCGTCAGCCGAGAAGAGTACATCGGCCTCGTGGCCAAGGACATAGAGAACAAGATGCCCAAGGTCTTCAACCTGGACCAGGTCAGGAAGCACCTGGGCACGGGGATCTCCCCCACGTCGGTGGTGCTCCTGCAGGAGCTGGAGCGCTTCAACAAGCTCGTCGTGCGCATGTCCCGGTCCCTGGCCGAGCTGCAGAGGGTGAGCGGGTCCCCGGCGGGCAGGGCTGCGCCTCGACCTGGAGCCTGGTGAGCTGACCCCCGCCCGCCCGCCCGCCCACTCTCCGTCCGTCCGCAGGCCCTGGCCGGAGAGGTGGGGATGAGCAGCGAGCTGGACGACGTCGCCAGGTCCCTGTTCATCGGGCAGATCCCCAACATCTGGAGAAAGCTCGCCCCAGACACCCTGAAGTCCCTCGGCAACTGGATCCTCTACTTCCTGCAGCGGTTCAGCCAGTACACGTCATGGGTGAGGGGAAGTGGCTGGCTGGCAGAGCAGCCCGGACCGCCTGCGACCCCTCCCAGCCTCCCCCACCCCCACTGTCCCTGCGACTTGTGTTAGCAGTTGCCCGAGCGCCCTGGAGACGGTCTCCGCCTCTCCAGGCGCATCTGCGTCTCTTTGCCTCCTCCTCTTCTGGTGCGAGGGCGTGGGAGTGGGCCCCTTGCAGCTCAGTGCACTCCTCGGCGAGCCTGCCTCGAAAACCGTTCCACCCAGGTCCCTCTAGGCCCGCCCCGTTCTTTCCGGGGTTCTCCGCTTCGCAGGCGCCCGGGCCCTTTGCACCGGTGGGCGCTGAGGCGCTCACCGTGGGGTTTTCCTCTCCTTCCCCTCTGCCAGCGGCGGCGGCCCAGGGCTCGCCCCTCGGGTGTGCACGCGAGTGCGTCCCCGCGGTCATCTCCGCAGCGGACGCCGTGGGTCAGGGTGCGCGGGTTTCAGGTCCGGCGGCTCTCGTCGGACGGCTTCTGGAGAAGCCGAGACCCGAGTGCGAGCTCGCCCGCCCCCTCAGCGCCACGGTGCCCAGTGTGCTGAGTCTCTCCTCCCGGCCGGCAGCAGTGCTGCCTGGTTGTCGGGACGTGCATTTCTCCTTGTCAAAGTCATTGTCACTCCTGGCTTACCGTACGTCATTGCAGGTGACGTACGACATTGTATCAGGTGTCCGCCCCAGCGACCAGACACCGTGGAGCTTAGCTCTTAGCTCTTACTAAGAGCTCATCCCGGTGGATCTCACGCCCACGTGCCGCCGGGCCTGGTTGTCGGGGTGCCGCTGCCTCTGCTCCCCGTGCGGGGCTTGGCGTCCCGTGACCGCGCTGTCTCAGCAAGTCTGTGCTCTCCAACCCTCCCCCTCCTCACCAGCCCCCGACTGCCCGCTCCCCTCCCACCTGGCAGCCGCCAAAGTGTTCTGTGTCTGTGAGTCTCTCTCTCTCGTGCTTGTTTGTTTATCTTGTTCTTTAGGTTCGGTTGTCAGTAGATGTGTATTCATTGCCATTCTATTACTCAAAACTTGTATCTTTTTTTTCTTTTTCTTAAAGCAGACCTTTAACATTTGTGATACTGGCTTGGTGGTGATGAACTCCTTTAGCTTTTTCTCACCTGGGAAGCTCTTTATCTGCCCTGTGGTTCTAAATGACAGCTTTGCTGGGTAGGGCAGGCTCGGCTGCAGGCCCCTGCTCTTAGTCACTCTGAATATTTCCTGCCGGTCCCTTCTGGTCTGCCAAGTTTCTTCTGAGAGGTCAGCTGACAGTCTGTGGGAGCTGTCTCACAGGTGACTCACTTTCATCTTGCTGCTTTTAAGATTCTCTCTGTCTTTAACTTTGCATTTTAATTAGGCTGTGTCTTGGAGTGGTCCCCTTTAGTGAGCATTAGGTGCTCCCTGAGGCCAAATGCCGCTTGCTGGAGAGGTTTTAGGAAGGCCTGAACTTCCATCCAGGGCAGGCCATTCTCAAGGAAAGGCCCCTGGAAACCCCTCTGGCGGCCGCAGGGTGGGCGGGGCAGGGTCTCAGGCTGGGCAGATGGGCAGACGGAGCGAGCCACACTAACTGACGGAGACCAGAGGTGGCACCCGCCTGCCGGCTCTGCGCGGGGAGGGCTCAGGGAAGGAACAGTGGCCTCTGCCAGCCGGCACCTTTTCCTGCAGAAAGCTGCCCCTGACCAGCTCTCGCCCTGACGCTGGGCAGTTCGGCTCCCCCCCAAGTGTCCCTGGGGCCTTCTGGGCTGCTGCCCAGTGCGGGAGCCCAGGGCCAGGGGGTCCGAGTGCGCCTGCGTGCGGGCCTTTGAAAAGGGACTGCTGGGGACTGTCTCACTCAGCTACATCCCTGCTGGGTTTCACAGCCGGAAGTTACGGGGACTCCCCTTCCTGGCTCTGGAACCCTGGACTGGGGGGTCTGGTGTGGGGCCGGGACCCCTCGCTCCTCAGCGGGGGCTCTGCAGCCAGGACACCAGTCGGGGTGTTTGTCCACCCGTGGATGGGGACCGGCCTGCTCTGCGTCTCTGCTTCTCCTGCCAGTCTCGGCGTGGCGGCTCTGTCCCTTTAGCTGCGGGGCTTCCACCAGCCAGGTGCCCAGCGGTTCCACGCAGTGGCGGTCCCGTCCTTCGGCCGTGACTCTGCCGTGGCCGCGGGAGGGCGCGAGCTGCGTTTACCTCCGCTGCCATCTCAGCCGGCAGCCTGGACGTGCTTCTTCGGCGCTGGTGGGGCCGAGCGCGTGGCACATTTCGTGCTGCTGCTTCTGGGAATTGTGTTTTGGCTTACCGGTTTCGTTCTCACTGAGTTCTCCATCTCTTAAAGTCGATTTGTGAGAGGTCTTGCATGTCAAGGAAATTAGTCAAACGTATCTGTCCTTCCTGTTGCAGCTTCTGGGTTTAACGGTCTGCACTCCCAGGTCGTCACTGTGAGTACACCCATGGGACATTTGATCCAGTGCCTCCGGTTTTACTTTTTTACATCCGGATCTTCGCTCCGTCTGGAATTGGGCGTGGTTGCTTTTCCCAGATGGGCCACCAGTGGTCCCGACCCCGTCTTCTTGCCACTTGCGCGACCTGCGTCTTTAATCATGAACCCACGGTCTGGTCAGCCCTGACGCTCCCTCCTCTCCAGGTCACCGAGGGTGAGCCCGGCGTGATGTGGCTCTCGGGGCTGCACATCCCCGAGTCCTACCTCACGGCCCTGGTGCAGGCCACCTGCCGGAGGAACGGCTGGCCCCTGGACCACTCCACCTTGTTCACGCAAGTGACCAAGTTCCAAGATGCGGATGAAGTGAACGAGCGGGCAGGACAAGGTACGGTCGGCCCCATGTGGACCCGCAGTCTCTCGTGCAGGGCCCCTCTGAGCCGCCCCAGTTCGGGGGTGAAGGTCGTGTGAGCTGGATGGGCCGGGCCAGGTCTGTGGGTCCCTCTGCTGCCGCGTGGCTGCAGCTATGCACCGTCCATGTCTCGACATCTCCCGGGGGAGCACACACTCTCTCCACGGCTGTGTCCTTGGAGACCCGGGCCAGCGCCAGGGGAGGCCTGGACCGAGCTCGCCCGCTGGCGTGCAGAAATGGGCTCCTAGGTCAGAGGCAGATCTGTCCTGCATCTGGACGGCTGGGCGGCTTCCCTGGAGACCTAAGGGGCCCCGGCGTGGGCGCCAGAGACAGGGGGCTGGAGTGGGGGGGCCCTCAGCGCGGCTGCAGCCTCGCGAGCCTTTGACGGGGTTGCTGGCTGTGCCGGCCCTGTCTGGGCACGGCCGCTTCCCGGGGCCCCGGGGTCGTCATCCGGGGACACGCAGCTGCAGTCCAGCGTGCGCCCCTGTGAGCGCGCGGGGGGGTTAACAGTGAGGACGCGGGGCCGCGCAGAGGGCGTGCGGCGTGGACACCGCCCAGAGCTGCTGTTACGCAGCCGAGTGGCAGGTGCCCCTGCGTAAAGCCCGGACGCCTCCGGCTCCTCAGGCTGCTTCGTGTCGGGACTGTACCTGGAGGGCGCCGACTGGGACACAGAGAGAGGCTGTCTCGTCAAGAGCAAGCCCAAGGTGCTGGTTGTCAACCTGCCGATCCTGAAGGTCATCCCCATCGAAGCGCACCGCCTCAAGCTGCAGGTGGAAGGCCCGCCCGCTCCCCGCTCCTCTCCCCTCCCTCCCCCTTCCCCACCCTGCTGTAGGTGCACCCTGGGGGGGGGAGCCCGTGAGGTATGACCCCAGCGTGGAGTCAGGTCCCGGGCAAGCACACGCGTGCGCACGTGTGTGCCCAGAGACTTCTGCGGGGGCAGATTCAAGTTCAGGGGCTGTGGTCCAGGCCGACCTCGGGAGAGACTCGGGAGAGATGGCCGGTTTCTCGTCGAGTTCGGCGGGCAGGGCCGGGTCGCGGCTCCAGCTGGTGCGGACGGTGTGCCTCCCGCTCGGCCTGGCTCGGGTCCCCCCGCCTCGCGGGCCCCTGACGTCAGCAGGGCCGCCCTGCGGAGCCCCGCCCCGCGTTCTCAGACACAGCCAGGCAGAGGAGCCCCGCCCCCACGGGCACCCCTCACCCGCCTGTCCTTCACAGAACACCTTCCGGACGCCCGTCTACACCACCTCCACCCGAAGGAACGCCATGGGGGTCGGCCTGGTCTTCGAGGCCGACCTCTTCACCACGAAGCACATCTCTCACTGGGTGCTGCAGGGGGTGTGCCTCACCCTCAACTCGGACTGACCCTCGGCGGGGGGGGGGGTGCCCGCCTGCGGCCGTGTCCTGGGGCCTATCGAGAGGCAGCGGGGGCTGGACAACTATTCTCCTTTCGTTTTAAATCAGCCGTTCTAATTTCTTTCCATATAAATTAACCTGCATGGCTTGTTTTTGAAGCTATTTTTTTAAGGATTCAAAAAAAGTAAATTCCGAAGGACAGCACTTTAAGATGTTGAGTGTTTTATTTCCATTCTCAGAGGAAACACTTGATTAAGCTTAAGGCAAAGTGAGAATTCCGATGTAAATTTCCAGAGGCGCGAGTGTGTGTGTGTGTGTGTGTGTGTGATCGTCATCGTCTCTGTCCGTGGTCTGTCTGTGGTCCGTGTGGGTAGATGCCTCTCTGGGGCGAGAGCTGCCTGCGGAGGGTGGGCCGTGGGCCCCGGCTGCTGGACTGCGGCAGGCAGAGCTCCTTCCGGGGGCTGACCGGGCCGAGTCATCCCAGCCGCGCCGCCCCTTCCAGACCCTCCGGCTGCTGCTCCTCAGCCTCTAGACGGCCCAGGGCGGGTGAGGCTGTCGAGGGTGGTGTTTGGTTCCTGCACGAGCCCCTGCCCCCCCCACCCAGTCCGGGTCTGTGTGGGGCTGGGCGCAGACCCACAACCTCTGGGACTGGAGGCTACGGTGGTCCCTTCCTCCTGGGCACCGCAGGGCCAGCCTGGAGCCGGGCGCCCCAGAGGGTGGGGACAGTCACGGGCAGAAGTAGTTGTTGCCACCACTTCCGGAGACCAGAACGTTCTAAAGGGCAGCTCTGGGCTGTGAGGAAGGAGACGCCTCTTCCCGGAAGTGGCGAGCCCACCGTCCGGGCGAGAACTCGGCGTGTCTGCCCTTCCCGTCATCCCCTCCCTCCGCTGGTTTAATAAAAGACACGAAACAGAAAGGAGGCAGGTTTAGAAAATAAAGTTTGTTGGGATCTTGAACATTTTGGAGAAAACTAACAAAGAATATGAACACACTTCAGGTGGTGGTGATAGAAGGAGAAACGTCATCTTATTTAGTGCCTGTGACATACACACACAGCCGCTCGGTCACGGCGCCGCCCTGGGGAAGGTCCGAGGGGGTTACAGGGGCTCGGGAGCAGGGCCGCCCGCACAGGCGGTCCGGGAAACGCGCGTGGCTCCGCTGGAGTGGGCGTGCGGCCCTCTGAGCGCGCGAGCGCTCAGCAGCGTGCAGCCGTGGCCCGCGCTCCGGCCGAGCGCGCTGAGAGGCGCGAGCGGGGCTGAGAAGCAAGCCATTCGGCACGCAGGTGTCTGGCCACGGCGGTTAGTAGACAGTGTCTGCAGCAGCAGCAGCAGCAGGGACACGATCGCATTTTGGTGTGAGAGCAAGTGGAGTGGTGGGGATAATCTGTTGACAGGTCTGAGAACAATCTGGCATGCATGGAAATTAAAAAAAAAAAAGGTGTGTGGATGGGTGAGTTTTCCTAGCGGTGGTCACAGTGCGTGGACGGCCAAGGGTGAAGGGCGCCCGGCAGGCCTCACACAGTTCTGTCCGTCCCTGAGTTCTTCCTGACGACCTTGCCTCCGTTCACCTGGTCGACCGCCAGCGTCTCCACCTCGGGCGGGGCCTGCGGCGAGGCCCCATGGGGGATGCGGTGGGCCACACCCACGTGGACCTTGTGCTGCTTCTCGCGGGCCGGGCCGGGCTGCTCGCCGGAGCTGCGGTCCGAGGCGATGGGGGGGATGACCAGGGGCCTCTCCTTGACCAGGTGCATCTCGGCCGACTCCCTGGCCAGCAGGAACGGGGTGGGGTCGGGCATGGCGTCCACCGGTTCCCGCAGCAGGAGCTTCCGGCCCTCGGCCCCCAGCCTGTAGACCTCGTCGAACTCCGGGTGCAGCGGGGCCGAGAGGCTCTTCTTCATGCGGCGGCGGGGGGTCTCGGGCAGCTTGTCCCTGGGCGGGGCCGGCTTGTAGCTGGCCACGGGGCTCCCCGACGGGCTGCCGTCCGAGGTCCCGCTGGAGCTGAGCAGCTTCCTCTTGGTGGCGTGCAGCTGGGAGGTCAGGTAGGCGATGGTGCCGGCGCGCTGCTCCAGCTCGCTGGACAGCATGTTCAGCTTGTGGCTCTTCACCTTGAGCTCCTCCAGGTACCGCTTCTCCCGCTCCTTGATGGTGTTCTCCAGCACCGCGATCATGGCGTTCTTCTGCTCCAGCTCCCGCAGCAGCTCCGCGTTCTCCTCCTCCTGCGCCTTCAGCTGGGCCTCCAGCTCCTCACAGCGTCTTTGCAGCTCGCCGCTCCTGGCAGGGGCGTCTCCTGGAAGCACAAGCACAGGCACCAGGTTGAGGGCCCGACACGGGCTGGCCGGCCAGCCGGCCGGGGTCAGCGGCTGGCTCCTGCAGGGCCGGGGGCCTCCAGAGCCCGGGCAGCTCTCCGCTCTCAGTTTACTGTACAAGAGAAGGTCCCCAAGTGTGAGAACGGCTGAAGCTAAAGTGCGCAGTTCCAGAGTTTTCGGCACTGCACCCGACACTCAAGATGGAACCGCAGCAGATCCACCTCCGTGCCTGGATGAGGCGGCTCAGCGCCTGCTCCATGCGCGTCTCCGTTCTCAAGGCCTCTGTACAAGTTCTCCACGCCTGACGCACAAACGCTCTGAAGCTGCACGGGGACAGATGTCCGGCAGCCACCTCTCCTCTGACGCGGTCCCTCTCGCACCATCTCTCAGGGTGTGGCGTCCCTGCAGCTGTGTTTGGTCCTGGGCCCCCCCCCCCAGCCCCTTCGGCCCCACCCCCAGGGTGCAGGCCCATCCGTGTGGCCGAGCGGGGTCCGCTGACTTAAATCGCAGCTAATTCCTCGGTTCCAGGAGGAACACGTGTTCGCTGCAGAAAAGCCGAGCGTCCAGCAGTGAGTGCGAGGCACTGCCCGTGTGGGCGTCCGCCAGGAGGAGACAGAAGCCCTCGTTCCGGCCGCCCCCCTGCCCCTCGGGGCCTCCCTCCCACTGCCCCCTAGGCCCCGGCCCCACACGCAGCTCTGTGCGGTGAGTGGGCTTCTCCCCAGCGAGGACCCGCCGCCCACGCGGACCACAGCCGTTAACGTGGGCGGGGGAGGGTGCTCTTACCTGTCTGTTCCGAACTTTTGAGTGTTAGCTCGTACGTCAGATCTGAAAGGGAACCACAGGCGTTAGTTCTGGGAGGTCGCGGTGCACTTCAGAAGCCTCGCCAGCTCTGCAAACACAGACCTGACCAGCCGGTGGGTCCTGCCTGGGTCAGCGTGGGAGGCGAGTGAGAGAGCAGCGGACACCAGCAGCAGCCCCGTCCTGACCGGGGCTCAGAGGGGGCCCTCCTCTCCCCACAGCGCAGCCCAGTATCCACACCAGCGCGCGGCCTGCTCTGCCGCAGCGGGACACCGCGGCCAGTGGCTCCAAAACCCGCTGCCAGTCCCAACCACTGCGTCTCCAGCTCCCAAGTTTGCACAGTTCCCAGGAGGGGCCTCACGGCTTCCTTCACGCGCGCCCGTCAAGCGGAGGGCAAGGCATGCCATGCACGCGGTCTCTGTGACGGCAGGCCCCCGCACCGGAGAGCAGAGAGCACCCCCACCCCCGCCACTGGCCTGGCAGGCCAGCCCCGCAGGCCGGCGGCCCCGCCCCGGCGGGCACCTGTGCAGTGCTGCTGCAGCCGCCGGATCTCGGCGTGCAGGCCCTTGAGCGTGCTGGCGTGCTCCCGCTGCAGGAACAGCAGGTTCTTCTGCGCGCTGTGCAGCTGGTTCTCCAGGTTCGCGGTGGCCATGCTGGCATCCGGGGGGCCTGCGGGGACACGGGACATGGTCGCTGTCCCCAGCCACAAGGTCACAGGGAGGAAGGGACGCTGCCCGCCCACCGCCCTCGTCGGCTCTGCGGGGCCCTGGGCTGCGGCTCTGGGCGCAGAGGGACACAGCGGACCCAGGGCTCCCTGACCCCAAGCCCTGGCCCCTCTGCTGGCCTCCAGCCCCGGCAGGCCATGACCAGAACAGCTCCCGAAGGACCTCCCTGACTGGGGAAGGCTGGGTGCCTGGGGCACCGGCCGACGTGCGCTCAACTGGTGTGCGGAGCTGGCCGGAGGCGGGAGCCGGAGGAAGAAGGGGGTGGGGCCCAGGGGGAAGCCCAGGACCCCCAGGGCAGAGCCCCCACCCCTTGGGGACTGCCCGGGGGGCACCTCGCAGGGCCACGGGCACTGGGAGTCTAGAGGCTGTCCCCGACCCCACCCCTCCGTGCAGCTGCGGGCACCCGCCGGCAGCGTGCTCTCAGCCGGAGACGCGGCCTTCCCGGAAACTTGAGGAACATGGGGAAGCCCGTCCGTCCTGAGGGAGGGCTACCAGAGTAATCCAAGACGCCTTGCTAGCACCAAGAAATGCAAGGGCCGAAAAGCAGATCTTCTTACAAATGATTCTTGTACACGCAGGGCCGTGGAGAGCATCTTCCCACTCTGCCGTGACAGAGCCCCCGAGAGAGGAGACACCCCTTCCTTCCCCGAGGGCTTCCCGGGCACCGCACCGTGGGGGACAGCCCTGGACACTCCCATGCACCCAGGCCCTCGCCACGCCGGCGCCCCACCCCCGCTCTTGGCTACAGGAAAATCGAGGACATGTTTCAACTCCAGCTCCGGAGCTAAGAATAGTTCGTAACTGCAACCTCCATGCACCCGGTCCCGGCCTGTCCCCCACTGCGTCCCACCCTGGCCCTGCGCGGCGCTGGGCACCTGGGAGGCCCTCGGCCGGCACGTGCCGGACCAGGCGCCGAGGGGCCGACCCGCCGAGTGTGGGTGTGGCACCGAGGAAGCCGTTCCCACGGCTCCCTGCCCCTTCCCGGGCCGCCTCGCCGGGAGCAGGCGAGAGGCACCACCGAGGCCCCGGGGACCCCGTCCGGCACTAGCAGTGCAATGCGCCCGCCCTGCTTCTCGCCCGCCGGGCGGGCAGGGAGGAGGAGACGTCCAGCGCCGCGGCGGCCGCCCAGTCCAGCAGGGTGGGCGCGCGGCGCTCAACCCCTCCGGCCCCACCTGAACTCGGCCGAGAGCGTGTTCGCACTGCGACTGCCCCGGCGAGTCAGCGACGGTGACCCGGACTCGGCCTGCAGTTCACTCGCCCACTGCCGTCACCACGGAAACGGAAACAGGCCCGACACGGGCCCCGGCACCCCCACCGTCATGGGCAGCCGTCGCAGGCGCAGCGGCCTGGGAACAGGAACTGGCCGGTTACTTGTCGTGCACAGCAGGGGGCGCACCGGCGGCTCCGTGGGGCGGCTGCCCCCGAGGGCTGCGCCGCTCCGCCCTCAGTGCTGCCTCGACCGGCTCGGGGCCGAGCGCCAACGGTGGGGGCGTGCCCCAGCTGCCAGACACACGCGGACACGACAGGCCCTCTCGGGTGCCAGGACACAGGCCGCGCCTCCAAACGGCACCTGCGTCACCACCTGGCCTTCCCACTGGCTCCCGAGCGCAGCCGCGCCCCGGCTTCCCGGGGACAGGGAGCCGCTGCCGCTGCTGGAAAGGCGGCGTTCCCGGTTCTCATCCTTGGTGGCTGGTGACGCGACCGTCCTAACGACCCGGTCCCTCCGAAGAGGGGACGCAGATGCAGCCACAGGGGTGCCCCTGTGTCGAGGAGACGCAGCAGAGACGAGCGGGTCGCCCGGAGGGAGCAGTGGCGCGGGTCCACGGAGGGGTGTGCAGAGGCTGCATCAGCGCTTCGAAGGCACGGGAGAGTCGGGGCCATGAGGATGAGGACGGAGCGTCCCGCCCTTCCCCGGGGGGCGGGGGGGGGGGGTCGGTGCCAAGGAGGGCCTCCGCTCCACGTGAATGACGAACGCGTCCTGCTCGGGCAAAGGCATCCACCCCACCGCACCACGTGCCGCCACCCCCACGGGGCTGCACTGCCTGTGTCACGAGGGCGCGCCCCGGCCGGTCGGCTGGCTGCGGGCTCTGCGGGCTGCGGCCCGGTCGGGAGGCTCTGCAGTGCGTCCCTCAGCGCTGCCGGGGGCCGGCAGCAGTTTTCCAGGTGCTCGAGCGGCCAAAGCAGCACGGCCCGGTCCCGGCCTCCTGTCCCCTTGGACACACTGCCCACGGCTGCAGGTCCGGGGCCGAGGCAGCAGCGAGGCCGTCCTGGGCCCCCAGAAGCGGCTATGGGGTCCCAGTGGGGAGGGACCCCATCCAGACTCACCGCTTCCCGTCTTAGACAGAAACCTCTTCCTTTAACCACACGCCTTCCCTAACCACGCGCACAAGTCTGGGCCGCGTTTCCATTTCCCAACACGGCTCTGGTCACGCCCCAGCCCTCAGATGCTCTCGGGGCCAGACCCCACACGCCTGGCAGCCATGCCTGGGCCCAGTCCGGCCCCCAAAGGCCCGGGCGCCCCGTCAGCGTTGCCGTCCCCTCACCCCGGCATCCACCACGCCCCTTCCAACAAGGCTCGGGCACACCTGGCTCCCTCGGTCCGGAGTGTTCCTGGCAAACCACCCCCTGCCCCTGCCCGGTTAACCGCCGCTCCCCCTGCACACCTGGACTCCCGCATCACGTCCAGGCTTCGGACGATTCTCCGCTGCCCCTCCTGCCGCTGCGTGGAGGTCACAGCGGGGACGCACGCTGCTCGGAAGGCCCGGCCGCAGCTCTGAGTGCAGCTGGACTGCGCCGCACCGCGTGTCCTGGTGTGCCAGTGAGCCGCTGGGCCGCGCCTCTTGGGCCCAGGGACCCGGAAGGACTTTGAGGAGGACGGCTCTCGAGCTCGCAGCGGGAACGGCCTCGGTCCCCGTGCCGTCAGAGGCAGGCTCATCGGCTGCTGCACGCAAAGCCGTGGAAGCAGGGTGATAATTTTAGTGTCTGAAAAAATAGCGCCTGGCGCCCACGTGGCAGCGGTGAATTAGTTATGAGGAGCTATTCCGGGCCGCAGTCATGAATAAGTTACGACCCGCCACGTGACGCCCGCTCGTGCCGGGAAGGAGCAGCACGACTGGAGCCTGCGGCCGCCCTCCAAGCCACCCCGTGGCCCCGCGGCCCCGCGGCCGAGGGGCCGCCCGGCCCTCCGGACGGCAGCAGCTCAGCCCCTCGGGCACAGGGACCTCAGAGGCTTTCTCGTGGGCACTCCCCGTGCCGCTCTGGCGCCCTGCGGCGGAGGGGAGGCAGTGCCGTCGAGAGAGCGAGGTTGGCCCGGGGACGAGGGCAGCGGGCGTGGCAGTGAACGCCTCTCCGCGTGAGGACGAGAACGGAGGCCCGGGCCCTGCCGGGCACAACGGGGGGTGGGGGTGGGGTAAAGGACAGCAGAGCGGCAGGGCCTGGGGCCGGACTGTGTCCAGGGTCAAATGCCACCTCGTCACCTAAGTCAGGGTCTCTAACTCGCGGGGCTGTTTCCAGCGCCGAACGCGGTCACTGACAAGGCCCGGCGCAGAGCAGCGCCCAGTAATCGCCCGCTGTGTCACTTTACGGGACGACCGGCCACCAGGCACACGAACACGCCCCCAGGGTGTGTCCTGAGCCACCCACCCGGGCGTTTCCTGGACGTCCTCTGAGTGTGGGGTGAACTGTGTTCCAGTCGCGTCTGAAAGGGGGGCAAAGCCAAACACACACTTTCTGCTGGCCCCCGGCCTCCCCTTCCACCCGGGAGGGGCCCCTCGGGGGCGCGGAGAGAGTCGGGCTGAGTGAAGCGCCCTGGAGGACAGCGAAACCTACTTCTTGCTCCGGAACAATCTAGAACACTTGACAAGAAGCTAAAAAAGGTCTAGGGCTAATTAGGCCATCAATTCTGAACCTACGATTGCGGCTTCAGAAGAAAGGGACCCGCCATCCCTGAGAAGGCTGCTGCGAACCCACGGCGGCCCTGGTTGGAGAAGCCGCTGCAGGGCCCCGCCGGCGGTCTTTGCGCACGCAGTCAGGAGTTCGGCCAGTGGCTTACTGGAGAATCCCCGGGAATTGCGGCACCAGGAAAAAGGGTTCATTTCAAGAAACCATAAGTGTTCAACGGTCACTACAGAAGCTTTTTGGTAAAAATAGCGAAGACCATTTCGAAGTGGAATACCACGTTTTTGTATGTGTATGTAGGTTTAAAGATCTAGAAGAATCTACAGCAAAGCATCAAAAGCATTCAGATAGATCTTGATGGTGAACTGTGGGTGATCTTTACTTTCTAAAAATTCTATTTTGGTTCAACCTAAATCTTCTGTAGTGTTGAACACGTATTACTTTATGGTCAGAGAAAAAATTACAAAGCAATCTCTCTCAAAAAAGATAATCGCTCTTCACTGGCAAAGAGGCCCCTGTGTTTAGCCGCACTGTGCCCAGGGTGGTCCCGGGTGGCCAGAACTGTCGATAGTTCAGCAGAACCGAGAAGAGTGAGCACAAAGGCAGCTGTTACAGAAGCAACGATCCGGTGTCCCCAGGACGCGCAGAAGAGAAGACGGTCGTGCCGCGCACCGGAGGGGCCCCGACCCACCGCGCCGTGCAGCCCTGCGGCTCTCTGGCCCCGTCTCCATCTCAGACGCCGATGGCCATTCCCTCCTGGAGGGGCGCGTGGCCTCGTGTCAGGGCGCTAATGGCCGTGGCCAGCGAGATGGCAGCGAGACGGCAGCGGGACGTGGAAATGCGATCTGGGCCGCGCCTGGGGCCTGCTCGATGGGTTTACAGCCGCGCTTCCCTGAGGCCCGACTGTCGCAGAGCTGGCGTTTCTGTGGCGTCTGTGCAAACGCCGCGTGAAGTGTGTGTACGCGGCCGCGGCGGGAGGAGGCTCAGCCCCTCCGGGGGAAAGGTCCGGGGAGAAAGCAGGTCTGTGTTTTGGGTTGTCTGGAAGCGCCTCACGGTGGGCAAGTGCCGGAGCTCCCCTGGTCTGGAATCGCGGGGCCCCTCGGGGAGCGCCCGGGCCTCAGGGAAAACGGGGTGACTTACCAGCCACCATGCCCACACCCTGGGCGGCCCCCGCCCCCGAAGGCCAGGGTCTCCGGACAGGGAGGGGCTGCTGCCCCACCCGAGGCGCTCCCGGGCGGCTCGGGACCTTCTGTCCCACAGGGAGAGGCTGGGGAGCTCCGGCCTGGAAGGAGGCAGCGCCGGAGGGGCAGCGGCGGCCCTTCCCTGGCGGCCCTGGGGTGACCGCCGCCAGGGACACCCCCGCAGCTCCTTCCTTCCTTCCCTCCCTGAGCTGGAGCCGAAAACATTTACAGCGAGAGAGAGGCAGGCGCCGTGGTGAACTGCTAGCGAGCTCGTCACTCTCCGGGCTGACCCTGAGCCAACGGTTCCGGGACACAAAGCCTGCACGCAGCTCACCACCCCGCGAACAGTCCTGCTGAGACATTCTCCTTTAAACAGGAGCGAGAGCGAGCGGCTCCCTGGGGTTTCCATCCCTCCGTCCGACTGTGACCCCTGTGGGTGTCACTGTGTCTGGTCGGTGGGCGAACCGGCCCTGCAGGCGGACCAGACAGGGCCCCCTCAGTCTCCGCGCTGGGCGAGCGCCGCCCGAACCCTTTCCCGGGCTGGGAGCGTGCGTCCACCTGCTTGAGAAACACCCGCCCCACGGCTCCCCAAGCGGACGACCCGCTTCATCTGAACCCCACCCCCCCGCCCACCAGCAGGGCCTCGTCCCCCGTGCTCGAGGGCCTCCTCGCGGCACGGGCTCCAGGGGGAGGCACGCGGTGCGGACGGAGGCGCCATCCCCGCTGCTCTCGCCGCGCTCTCCCGTTTCACCAGCGCCGGCGCGACACCCGGAGAAACCCTTCCTGGGCGTCCGAGCTGCCCCTCCCCGGCCGAGGGGAGACGCGACCCTCCTGAAAGGTCCTGACGGGCCGCCCAGCCCCAGCCCCAGCCTGTCGGCCTGGACGGCGCTGCAGCTCGCCGAGGCGAGCGAGCGGGAAAGGCCGCCTCCTCTCACGCGCCCGGCTACATGCTGGGCCGGCACCGGTCACGTCGGAGGAGCCAAGACAGGGAGGACACTGGAGACCGTGGGAACTGCTGGAACAGTCCGGCAGCAGCCCACCCGGCAACCGGAGTCCCCGTGGCCGGGCGTGTCATCCAATGCTTGCGTGTGCGTGGGGCACTGATACTGCTTCTCATTGGACGTTCCCGTGGGGGATGGCCTGTGTGCCGATACCTTTCAGGGCGACTACCTCTCCCTGCGGAGGAGAGGCATCCACCCAGGCCTCGCGGCCTTCACTGCCCAGAACCGTGTTTCCCCAGCACATCCACCCAAGGCGGCCTGGCCCTGGGATCGCCCATCTAGGGGTCCCACGGCCCGACGCAGACCACCGCCCATGTCACCGCCCTCCCCACGAACCTGCCGTGCCGCCGCGTGACTCAGGCTCCTCCCACGGGCGGCATCCCAGGCCGACTCGGCGGGCCCCTCTGCTCACAGTGCCCCTTTGTGACGCCAGGGGGCCTGGAACCCCGAGCCCTGCATTCCGCTCCGTGGGGGAGGGGGGGCGGGGGGGACTCCGCACCAAGTCCCCTTAGGGAGGCCTGCGGTTCTTCACAGCGGACCCCGCGCACCCACACACCGAGACCCGGACCGAGGTGGGGCGGGAGGGCACCGCAAGGCACGCGGGTGCCCTGCACGTTGTTTCAGAGCTCGCCACGGCGACCAGACTTGGACCGGGTCGGACGAACGAGCCCCTGGTACGCCCCCCCAACAAGCAGAAGGGAAACAAACAAAGGAGAGGGGTGGGTGGACGCACGAACTTCGCGCAGCACCTGGCGGCGGCAGGAGGAGAGCGGGAGGGCCGGCCGAGCGGACGGTGCCCGGCCACCCGCCCCGCGGTCCGTCACAGCGCGGCTCTGGGAGAAGGGCCGGCCGTGGTGGTTCACAGGGATCCGGGACGCCCCATCCCGGTGTGGCCTCGTGGACGGGGCGGCAATGCTGCTGCTGCTGCTGCTGCTCACAGGGACGACGGCGGCAGCTGCTTTCCGAGCACGCCGCCTGCTAGGTGCCGGGCCGGCCACCCTCCACGCCTCCCGTGGGCAAGTCCTCACGACAGCTCGGTGGGGCAGGTGCGCGCCGGGAAACCGCGGCACAGAGAGCCGGTCACCGGCCTCGCGGAGACCGCGCGGACCCGGTCTGTCCCTGGAGCTCTGCGGCTCCTGCCCCCTTTTCTCTTCGAGGAGGGAGACGGTGCTGACACAGGCCTACGTTCTGAATCAGGAAGCAAATCCAACCGCTGGCTCAGAACTTCAGCCGGATCTGGAGGCATCCGATGCCCAGGTTTTAGCAAGGTGTGACCTCCTCCACGGTCACCGTCCAGATGGTAGCAGACTTTCGAGATGACGGCCACTCATGTGCGAGCTACCGCGACGCAGCGGGCCGGGAGGACCCCAGGCTCTGGGTGCAGCCCTGCCACTTTGACGGACAGCGCGGGGCAGGTCTCGCCCGTCGCCCTGCGCCGCCCCTTCCTCACTGCAGTGGGGGCAGGGCTGAACTAGTGCGACGATGGGATATTCTGTGTGTCCAACAGAGTAGCCACTGGCCCCATGAGCTGGCCGCGCTGAGCACTTGAAATGCAGCAGGTGTCTCTGAGAAACAGTTTTTCATTTTATTGTAATTGGAGTGAAAGCTTACGTGGCCCCAGGAGGCGGGCGGCTGCTGTCGGGGCAGTGCATGCAGAGTGGTGGGGACCAAGCCTGGAGCTGTGCTGCCCATACGGCGACTCTGACGCCCAGGGCGCCCCGAACACGTCTCCTCGGCCCCCCGACACCCAGGACGGGGCCTGCTGTGGCCGGGCCTGCTCTGCAAGAGCAGCTCAGCACTGTTCTGCCATTCTCGTCACACTGTCCCCCCGCGCACCTTCACAGCAGGTATTGCCACCTGACAGTGAGTCGCTTGTTCATCTCTCTCACGTTCCAGGAGAGCGGACTCCATGAGCACAGGGCTCTCCTGCCTGTCCCCTGCCCCTGCGAGCGGGACCGCCTCCCTCTAGCACAGGGGTCCCCGACCCCCTCCTCTCAGTGCACAGGCACCGCCTGCATTACCGCTGAGCTCTGCCCCGTCCCTGGGAAACCTGTCTCCCACTAACCCTGCCCCTGGTGCTGGAAAGGCAGGGGACGCTGCCCGGCAGTGGGAGCAGCCCCTCGAGAGCGGGCTCTCTCTGGATGGAGACCAGCGGGGCTCTCGCCCACGCTCTGCTCTGGCAGTGCCCCCGCCCGCCCCCGTCGGAGGGTGCGTGTTGTGCTGGTGAGCGTGGGGTGCCCTGAGAAGGGGGGAGGAGGGGCGACGGCTGGAATGAAATCGGGCTTCGTTTCCATGGGACGGAGAATGGCCTTGCTTGGGACGTTCTGGGTTTTGTGACACGGGTCCTCCCTGCTGGGTGCAGCTTACGCCTGGAAAGGCTACTTGTGTCATGAGCAGACTTGCAGTGCCAAGCTGTGGCACAGCACGCCACCCCGGGCGTGGCCGTGCCTCGGGGAAACCGAGGGCTCGGTTCCCACTGCAGGGCCTTCGTGGCGAGGTCAGAAACGAGGAGTTCAGGACACACTCTGACGGGTGTGGGTGATGCTCTTCTTGGTCCGCAGTGAAGAGGGAAAAGGACGATGCAGCGCGTTTCCTGCAGAGCTGGCTTTCGTTCCACCTGAAGGAGAATTCCTTGTTTCCGTTGTAGAACTTCCCAGGTAAAGGACGCGGTGTTCCATGAGTTCTAGAACCCTCAGAACCACTTGCGTTGCCAAGAGGCTACACCGATGGCCATGAGCTTAACATCATCATCGATTTTTTAAAATCTGTTGATGTTTACAAGACCCATTACAACAGGCCAGGCAGCGAACCCTTTCAAATACGCCGCAGGGGGCGGAGGCTTGGCGGGCGAACGCTCCGGAGCGCACACTGTGTCCTCGGGCGGCCTCTCTGCGCCGACCGACCGCGCTCGGGGCGGCGACACTCGGCTCTGAGGCACAGAGACAGCGGCGAGCGAGGCCACCCTCGGGAGGTCCGCGCAGCGCGGGGCGGGGAAGAGGGCCCGCACTCGCTGCTGCACCCGAAGCCGCTCCTTCCTCACCTGCCTGTCCCCCGTGAAGGCGTGCGCACCCCTGGCAGGCAGGGGCCACGCTGGGACCCTTTCGGCACAGGGTGGCGTGTGCGACTGCCTGCCCCCCCCACCCCCCGGTGGCAGAACAGGACCGTGCTGGCCGAAGCTGTGTCCTGTCACTGGGGGCAATGACAGGGTGTCGGTGCACTGCACCCTCGGGTGCCGGACGCCTGGGCCGCTAGGCTCACGTTTGGGGCCTCCGGTGCCCAGCAGCCCCACCCCCGCCCTGCTGTGGGGACTCGACAGTTTTGTGGGCTGTTGACGCCAGTGTGCCCAGGACTCCCGCAGCGAGACGCCAGCCTCACCCACTGGCTTCCCTCCGAGGCCCAGGAGTGGGTGCTTGGCTTTCCACCCGAGGGTCGGGCTCAGGGTGATGGCCTGCAGAGGATGGTCCTGGCAGCCCCGGAGCCGCCTTAGAAGGGCCCTCTCCTTGAACCTCGGGGGTGGGGGGGGGTCCACCGCGGCCTTCCGGGATTAGTGATCGTCCAGCACCACTCAGGGTGCCGCCCCACAACTGTGGGCGAGACTCGCAGCACCTCTAAGCAGCACTCCTCGCAGCTGCCTCCGAGAAGGCCCCGCCCCCGGCCGTCCGCACGCGGACGTACACTTCCCGCCCCCGGCCGTCCGCACGCGGACGCGTACTTCCCCCTCGTCTCCCCTGAAAACACCAGCCGAGCGCACCTGCGGTGTCCTTCAACAACGAAGTCTGGCTCTGCCCGTCGTCTCTGAGCCGGTGCGAGCTCCACGCCTTAGAGACTGACCACCCCTGCAGCCGGACACACCCCGCCTGCTCTCCCGACAGAACCACGTCCTCACTTACAAACTGCCGCGCCGCGCAGGGCCGAGGCCGGCAGACCCGCCCCCTGTCACTCGGCCTGGCTCCCCCTCCCCAGACGCGGGGCCTGCAGGCACTCTCCGGTCTGGTCACCACGACCGAACCAAGAGGCAGAGATGACCCAGGATGGAGGACAGAGGCCCGCCGCTCCTTCAAACGGACGGCCGGTCCTTAGAACCCTGCTGCGTTCCGTCCGTGGGCACATCGGCGTGAAAAACAACAGGCCTTTCCTCGTTTGCTCAGCACCACAGTCCACAAAGACGGCCCTTTCAGGCCGAGGCGGCATCATTCGCAGGTGAAGCAACTTTCAGGAGAGCAGCGTCGCCACAACACCGGGGATCACAATCTACGTGCGCCAGCAGTGCGCGAGCAGCACCCCCGGGAAGGGGACCTGGAGGTGCGTCAGAAGCCTCCCCTGCTGGAGAGGGGGGTCAGCAGGCCACGGGGGCCCTCAGAACTGGGCTGGGGAGGAAACCCCAAGAGTTAAAGGTCACGTGCCTTCCGCAGTCTAAATTTAACATCTCCAGTGCTGCCAAGGAGGCGATGAAGAGAAAAACTGCAGCTGCAGGGTATTATTTACCTGCCTCAAGTGCCCTTTACCGAAAGTGTTCTGCCTTTTTGGCCTCCCTGAGCGTAAGCCTCAGGCGCCTTGGGCTTGCTGGCTGGCGCCGACCGATGGACATGCACCGCGCAGCCCCGAGCGTCTGGCTCATGGCCCGAGCCGTGGGAAGGAGGAAGAGGACACTCGCTCCCCCTCCCCGGCGGGTCCGGAAGGGCAGACGCAGCACGAGGTCCCTTCGGACGAGTGGGAACTGGGGGTGGTCCCCGAGGCACCGCCCTCGGCCCGCCCTCCACTGTGGGGACCCACACGAAACAGAGACGCCTGCTGCCAGTGGACAGATGTCCCCAGAGACCCCCATGCGGTGCCCCCGGACACTGCGGCGGCGGCTGTGAGGTGGAACCTTCGACCTCTCAAAAGGCTGCTACTGACTGGCCAGCCACCTCACCCGAGAATCGGCATGCGGGTCGCAGCGGTCAGGGCAGCATCTCCGACTCTCTGAAGGAGTAAGTAAGCGCCTGTAAGGTTTTCCTTTCTTTCTTGGCTGGCCAGAAGAAGCTGGTATTCTTATCCTCCCCTTCACTCGTGAAGTATGAATAACAGTGCGTCTCTAGTTCAAGCCGGGTCAGAGTCCCTGTTTCCCTGAGGCCGTCACACCCAAACTCACCGGGCGGACAGCAGGTGCCCACGCACGTGACAAGCCACCTGCCGGAGGGCAGGGGGCAGACCCCAGGCCGGAGGGCGCGTCCGGCCCCCGCCTCGTTTGATGGGCCGGCACCTGGTTTCCACCCGGCGGCGGCGGCCGAGCTCCCACTTAGCTGTTACGGAGCGGTCACACTTGCACAGCCCTGCAGCTACGTTTGGCCCTTTGAGGGTGACCACGAGGCGGCTGTGGCCCCTGGCAAAAATCAGTTTGACACCCCTGGCTTAAAGAATAAAAGTGGGTGACTCTTCTTAAAGGGGTTTTTAAAAAGGTAAGTACATTAATTTAGATTTTTTTCCTAACTTCTTCCCAAATCAGACAGGCCAGAGGCTGCCCCACTTAAATCCTGTGCTGGTCGCAGGAGCTCTGGTCTTCCCAGGGAGTGGCTGGCTCCGGCGGCAGATGGCGTCCTAGCCGCCCCGCCCCCACTCCACAACGGATGGGGGACGGTCGCCGATCATCACTCCTATTGATGATACTTGACCAGTCCCCGCATTGGCTCGGCGCAAGCCGGGCACGCCTTTTCCTTCTTCAGACGCAAAGCCCCACCCCACTCATGTCTCCAGCTCCGCTTTCAGACAGCGGACACATCCTGCAGCCTACTGCGGGTGGAGGTGCAGGGCTCCGGCTGCGAGATTTGAGTCATGTTTGAGGGATGAAATACACAGAGACCGAACTGGTGGGTGAGCACAAGAGTCAGCCCTTCCTCCGTGTCTTTAAAAGGTAATTGCAGCTAAGGAAGCAATATAGTCGCCTTCACAACCTTCTGGCTCTCAAAGGAAAGGCTGACCTTCCGTTTTTAAAAAGCTTTAAGGAAAACTCTTCTGTTTGTCTTCACAGCAAAGGGCCACTTGATTCAGTGTTTATTACAGAAAACAAAAGCCACAGGAGGAAATACAAACCGAGTGCGATTACAAAGTCTTCTTAAGCAAAACGTTGAATGTGAGAGCACTTTACCACCTGAGAACCCCATTCAAATGCAAAGCCGGGTTAGGACCCTCTCTGACCCCGGGCCGGCCTCTCCCCAGCAAAAGCCTTCCCGGGACTCTGGCAGGCGTGTGAGGATGCCGTTATGCTCACACCCCTGGGAGGGGGCATTAAGACAGGACAGATCCCGAATGCGCCCCAGTCCGGTTCCGGCAGGACCCCCAGGCGCCCCCTGGCAAGGCCCCTCCCACAGCAGGGCGCTGCCCTAGGAGCCACTCCTGCCTGCGCGGGGCCCGGCTCTCCCGGCAACCCTGCAGGGAGAGCACAGCCCGTTCCTCCCCGGCTGGAGGTTCCCGTCAGACGCAGCCTCCGCCTGTACGTGAACGTGAAGTCTTCCTCCCTGTGCGCGCTAACCCACGTCTCTGCTCGGAAGTTACTGCAAATACGCCAAGTCCCTCTGCTGCAGGGCGGACCGTAGCTGCTGGAAGACAACAGGACACGTCCACTTCCCTGCTCAAACCGTCCGCGGGCCTTGACACCGAAGCCGCAGATGTGAAAGCTGGTGTCGTTACCGGCACCCGCTAACCAGTCTGCACCGCCAACCTGGGCCAGACGCTCCCCGGGCTGTGTGAGGGCACACAGGCAGGTGCACGGCGGCCGCCTTAAAGCGCTTCAGTTCGGTGGGCATCAGTCACGTCTTAGCTAATACACACGTGTCCGCTCTGCGTTAGGAACTGTCAACAGCTAACGTCGTTCCAGAGAAGAGAACACGCTTTAGGAAGTAAACACAGTCCTTACAAACATCTTGTTGCAGAGGCGCTCCACCAAGGAATGATGAAGATAGAATAATGTTAGCCAACAAACAGAGTTAAAAACCCAAGTGATTTTCTATTGTAAGCAAAAGAATTCCCTTGTTTTTTAAAAAGAATTAACAATAAAAATGCCTAACTTCCAAGAAACTTGTTTGTTGGATTGATGTATTTACACGTGCTGCAGTAAAAACCTGATACAGATAACTGTTCTGTACTTTAGGTTCCAAACATAACTGAACTAAATTTACTGAGTAATTACGATGCAGAGGAATCCCAGAAACTTAAGGCTGTCCAGTAGTGTATGCGTATAAACCCACAGAGAAACATATGTATATGCCCATCACAAGCCTTAAAACCTATCAAAAATGTTTCATGTAAAATGAACATTAGCCAAAATAAACACATAAATTAAAAAAATATCTTGGCAGGTGAATATTAGCATTTTTTCCCCTTACAATTCAATGGCAAGAAAATGCAGGCCAATTCCTGGCTGTGCAAAAAAAAAAAAATCACTTAATAAAATAATAGCAATGCTCTTTAAATAAAATTTGTACTTAAAAGTCTTAAAACCCGGCAAATCTAGCATTAACACTCTTACAGGTAGGTTTTCCGGAAATGCGTAATGCAGTTCAAGTATTACAGCCCGGCCGCTTGTGTGTCGTTACGAGACCGATGACTACAGCCTAAATTCCGGAGCACCCCATCTTCATCATCGCAGCAGATCACAGCTGCTCGGGGCCAAAGCGTGAAAGGGAACCGTAGGGTCGGCACGGAAACGTAACTCCGGTAAACCAGGGCGGCAGCGCACTGCAGCCCCCGGCCTGGAGCTCCACCGCCTGTTCGCATTGTGCTCAGTTCCACGAATCACAAACGAGGCGTTTTTTAGGGTAAATTAAGGCCCCCACAAGAGCTGCAGGGAAGGGCCGTAAGGTAGAGTACTTACGTACAGGGCTACCGGGTCGGGAGACAATGCAACTTCCCAGGGAAGGTCTCTAAGGTCCCCGGGGTGCAAACGCACCTGAAAGGGCGGTGTGGATTCAGACGGCCTCCTCCCCACGGCGCGCCAGACAAAGCAGGGCCGGGCCCTCGGCGCTCCCGGGGCCCCTGCAATGCGGATCCCTCGCCCTACCATCCCACCCCGGCCTGGCAGGGCAGCTCTGCTGGCCTCCCCTGCCCCGTCCGATTGGCTCGGGCGCGCGGTGCGCACGGTCCGCACGGTCCGCAGCCTGGACCGGAGCCCTGGCAAGGGCATCCCCCGCCGCGTAACCGGCTGCAAGACCCTGCAGGCAGCCGGCGCGGGGGTCGCGGCGCCTCACTTTTCTTTTGCTCTCCTTCCCAGCACTTCGTTGGCGCCCCGAGTTGTTTCCGCTAGGGGACACCCCCCCCACCCTCGGGCCCCGGGGCTAGGATGGGGGACCCCCACCCGCTGTCGCGGGGGCTTAACAATCTCCTTGAATGTTTGTCCTGACAGGTGCCCTCGCCGCCCACAGAGCCTCCCCGCAGGTACTGCCAGGTGAGCGGGACTGGACTGGTCACACCTCGGGCCCCGCCTCACCTGCGGGCGCGGCCGTCGCGGTCCTTCAGGCGACTCCCCCCTCGGCGCTGTCCTCCGGGCGGGCGGCAGCGAAGGCCGGCGGCCCATGGGCGGGGCGGCGGGCGGGGCTGGCTCCCGGCTCGGGCCCTGCCCCGGCCCGGCCGCCGAGCGAGGTCAGTGGGCGCCGCCCGCCGAGCGCATCTCGCCGGCTCCCACCCGAGCGCTCGCCGCTGTGCACGCTGGGAGCGGGGGCCGGGGCGGCGAGGCCTGGCCGCGCTGACGGGGCGGGCGGCGGAGGCGCCGGCGCGGCGGCGGGTCTGTGTCTGCGGGGTGGGGCGGGGGAGGCCGATCGATACTCACTTGACGCGGAGGGGGCGACGCCCCCCTCCCGCGGCGGCGGCGGGGCAGGGGACCGCACAGAGGGGAGGGAGGGTCTGGCGGGTGGGGCGCAGGCGCACAGCTCAGGTGCGGCCGCACTGCGGTTGCCCTAGGTAACGCGGGCCCGGGCGGGGCGGGGGAGGGAGGAGCCAGGCGGGCGAGCGGGAGCGCGCGCGCGGGTCGCCGGGTGGGGGTGTGAGGGGTGGGTACTCGGGACCGGCCTGGTATTGGGGGGAGGGCGCGCGCGGGCGGTCGAGGGGCGGAGCAGAGGCCGGGCGGGGGGGCGGGGGCCGGGGCGCGGGCCGGGCCGTGCGCATGCGTGCGGCCCCTGCTCCCTCGGGGCGGCCGGCCTCGTGCGTGCGCACGCGCGCTGTCCCCCGGAGGCGTCTGGGTGTGCGGAGCGCGCGCGCGCGCGGCTCGGAGGCGCACCTGTGAGGTGTCCCTAGAGGAGAGGGAGGGTGGGTGCGCGGAGCCCGCGGCCTGGGGCGCTCCAACCCCTCACTTCTAGTGAGTTCTCGGGCGGCCGGGCTGCAGTCTCTTTATTTCTTTCCTGGACCCGGGCGGGGGCGCCGGGAGGGGGGCTAGGGGAGCGGGCTCGGGTGAGGCGGCGAATGAGTGGATTAAAGAAAAGAAAAACAGCCCATCACTTAGGATGGGCCTCGGGCCGGGGCCGGCCCCGGGCGTCGGTGGGGAAGGTCAGAGCCGCTCCGCGCGGCCTGGCGGCCCCCGGGCAGGCCCCACGGAGGGCAGCCGGAGCTCGGGCCTCCGCGAGCCGGCGTGGGCCCGCAGTGCCGGCCGCGGGGAGCGGGGTTCGCAGATGGCGGCCGGGTGCGCGGCGCGGGCAGGGCAGCGGCAGGGGCGAGGCCGGGCGAGGCCCCGCGGGAGCCGGACTCCCGAGCCCGGCTCCATTGTTGTTGCGGCCGAGGGAAGGGGGAGCGAAACAGCTTCAGGAGCCCGAGCAGCCGCGCCTTGGAGCCTTTCCAGGCGGGTCCCCGGAGAGGCGGTAATGGCCGCGCCGTGGGAGCAGGCAGCCGGGCGGTGCGGCGGCGAAGCCTCGCTGCATGGTGGGCTGGTGTGTCTTTTCAGGGCGCCCGGCGTCCCGGCGGAGCCCGACGAGCATCCTGCGCAGGTGATGAGGGGCCCCTGGCGCCCCCGGCGCGGAACGCAGCCGCCGCTGGACGCCTCCATTGTTTGACCGCCGCCCGGGCCGAGTCTCAGCCAGGTAACCCGGAGGGGCAGCGCGGGCGAGCCTCCTTGCGACTCCCACACCCGAAGGAGCCCTCCCCTCTTTCGGGACCCAACTTCGGTTCTCTTCCCGCCCCCTGCTTTTCCGGGACTCACCGTGGCCCCGCTCAGACGTTTCCCCCACCCGGGTCAGTCTCTCCGCGAAGTCACCTCGCGCGTCCCTGAAACTCGGCTCTTTTTGTGAACCCTCCCGTGCCGGACTCTCGAGCCGCTGGGTCTCGCCCAGAAGCCTGCTTGTCCCGAACACTTGCAGTTGCTAGTTAGTTCGTTGGGTGTCTTGTCGCAACAAAGGAGACTAGCTACTACAAAGGGGAAAAAAATGTAAGCTTTTTTTTTTTTAAAGAAACGTTTTGTGACTTTTTTAGAGTTGATTGTTTTAACAGGATCGAACTGTTTTTGTTGCTGTATTTTTTTCTCTTTTAGATGGGGCCCCCACTTCCTTTGCAGACGTGTAGCTTGTTAGAACAGAAAAATGACCTTGTCCCACCCACGGGTTAATTTACATTTTTCACATGAACTTTAAATGAGCAAAACAGCACATTTTCTTTGTAAGCGTTGAGACGTCATCAAGGTGGCCCAAGTTGTTGGCTGCCAGCCCCAATCGCCAGAGATAACACTGTTTTGTATGTGCCGTGTGTCCTTCTAGGTCTTTTAAAATCTTTCTGCGGGCGTGTGCGTCCTTGCTCACCTTTGTTCTGACAACTGCTGGAGTGTCGTTTCAAGTTTAGCGTGTGACGAATGGGTTAACTCGTTTGGAAAAACTGCTGCCTCATGTCCCGTAGTTGGGGTAGACCGTGTTTATTTAGCCGGTTCCTAGACTGGGGGCAACTTCAGTTTTAACTTTACATTTGGGACAGCTTTCTTGGTGGTGGTTCTCCAGTGAAGCGCAGTTTGGTGAAGGGAGCACTGAACTCCCCTCGTTACGGAGGCCAGCCGTCTGCCCGGCGAGCGCTCTCTGGTTGAGGGATCCCAGGCTGCAGCCCCCCGCCGCCCTTCTGCCGTTGGCATTGTGACTCGACTGCTCTCACGTCCTGTGACCTTGGGTGGGACACCTAATGACTCCGAAGTCTAAACCTCAGTTCTCGCGTCTGTAAATGGTGACGACACCTGCTCTGCTCCTCAGGGTTCCGTGACGTGAAGTGTGTGAAAGTGTGCGGTGGAGTGTGACGTGGTAGAGCGCTGGTTTCGATAGCCTTTGGATGACCCAGAGGGATTTTCTGTTTGCAATATAATTTACAATTTCTTTTTTGACCAGACGTGTGTATTACAGAACAACAGAGGTGGCCAACTTTGGGTACTTTTTGATTTGTGATTGCATTGCAATTAATTTTTATCAAGTACTGTCACTATATTATAGGCTTCTTAAAGAATATTCTACACAGCACATTTTCCCTAGTCCTTCACATGCCATGAAAAAATGAGGCATATGGCCCCTGGCTGGTGTGGCTCAGTGGACTGAGCGCTGGGCTGGGAACCAAAGGGTCGCCAGTTTGATTCCCAGTCAGGGCACATGCCTGGGTTGCGGGCCAGGTCCCCATTAGGGGGCATGGGAAAGGCAACTACACATTGATGTTTCTCTCCCTCTCTTCCTCCCTTCGCCTCTCTCTGAAAATAAATAAAGTCTTAAAAATAAGGCATATAAATCAGCTGACTATGAATAAAGTATCAGCAGATTGAACACAGCATAACACAGAGCTCTCATTCTAATATTTAAACCCCTTATCACTGGTGATACCAGCCTGTGTGTGAGCTTCCTGTGGCGGCGGCAGGGTCAGGTCAGCGCTCCTGTCTTCTGGTGAAATGGGTTCTCTCTGACTCTGTAGACGGCATCGGAGAGAGAGCAGCGGTTTAAATATTGAGTGAACAGTGGGATGGATATAATTTTAATATGTGAGAGATGCAGTTAGGGGCTTTGTAGGTATTTTTCTTTCATTCAAATGTACCTGAGTGCTTGTAGCGTGGCCAGCAAAATCAACTTGTCCCTGTGTTCTGGAGTTTACAGTCTGCCGGGTGGAGGGGATCAGAAGTGAAGTGCAGCCACCCATATGGTGGTGGGGACTGGCTGGGAATGGCGAAGGTTGAGCAGCGTAGGCCGCAAGAGCAACAAAGAGGCCCACATGTGAGACTGTGGAGAGAGGACCCAGGAAAGACTCCTTTCTTTCTTTCTTTCTTTCCTTTTTTTTTTTTCAAAAATAAGATTTCAGCTGAGATCAGAAGGGTGAGTAGGCGCTAGTGTGGAGTGAAGTGGGGGATCATTTTCCAGGCAGGGGAATGGCATGTGGGAGGGCCCTGGGGGGAACTCGGCCCCGTCCGTCTGGGACCTGGAGGCGTGACCGCGGCCAGGCTGCGGTGGGGACAGGCTGCGGTGGGCGAGGCGTAAAGTAGAGGCCGCGCCGGCGCGCTCGGGCGGGCGGGGTCTGGTAGGGAAGGTGGAGGCTGTCTCCTCCCGAGTGAAATGGGAAGCCATCACCAGGCCTGGCTTTTAAGCGGAGGAGTGACCTAATCCGGTCTGCATTTTTAAACAGCCACTCCAGCTGCTGCGCGCAGGAGGTGGGGGTGTGGGTGGGAGGGTGGGGTTGGGGAGACTCGGCAGTCCCCTTCGGAGTCTCCCTAGAGGTCTGGGGGTGTTTAGACAACGGGTGGGCCTCCCCTTGGAGTTCCCATTGGGTTCAAACTATTGACTGAGCTAAGGCCAAAGGAGACCCCTTACTATTTTTTAAATAGTTCTCAGTTTTATTACTAAAGAGAGGAAGGAAAGGGCACTTTTTAATGCAAAAAATACACATAAATGTTAAACTCGTCCACACTATACCTAACAAAAAAGGAAAAGTCAGATTTAAAATGGAGCTGTTGTTTAACATGGTTTTTATAAGCTTCTTCAAACACTACTGCATGAAGTAAGAGCGGGGTGAGGACCCGAAACGAAGACCAGAGAAAACCGTGGACGTTGTTGGCTAAAAACACGAGTAACTGAAAATCAGACCAAAAAATGGAGGAAGTGAGCAGGTGTACCATGCATGTATAAAATCCATAGCTTTCTGAATACCAAGAATAGCCTGGCAGGAACTAGAATGGAAAATAAAAACAGCTCAGATTATAGTGCGACAAAAACCTAACACGTGTGTTAAGTCCGGCCTCGTGGAGACAGTGGGGTTCCCGTGAGGGGGACCGGGGAGGACCCCGACAGAGCGGAAGGACTGTCGTAGACGGAAAGACGGACCGCGTCCTGGCCGTGACGCTTCAGCGCGGGACTGACCGGCGGTCAGGGGAGTGGGGTGGGGGTGGGGGCGAGAGCCCGGGCTGACCCGCAAACACTGTGAGCGCACTCACGCACAGTGACGCCGCGCCAGCTCCGGGGGGCCTGCACACTCGGCGTGTCCACGGGTCCCTGGAACCGACTCGGCACTGCGGAGCTGACCCGCGTGCGCGAGAGGAGTGAATGGCAAATCAGCACGAGGGTCTCCGCGCCGCAAGGAGGAGAGTGTAAGTGACTGGTGCACACCTGGCCAAACGGGTTCTCTCCCCTGAGGCTTAGCTGAGCCGGAGTCCTTCGCTCAAGGGACGTAATACCTGCCGTTTAAAATGGGGGTGGGGGAGCGATGGAGTAGGTCCTGGCACCTACGGGTGCTCCTCCATTACTAGTTAAATCGTCGTATTGGGCTGCGTGAAAGGGTCAAACTTCTCCAAGAAGAAAGGGAAGCGGTGCCCCCAGGTTAAAAGCCTAGCGACAAAGCAGGACAATGTTTGTGACAAAAATAAGTGAAGAGTTAATGTCTTCAACATGTAAGGAACATGCATAAGTCAGTGAGGAAAATGATGAAAATCCACACCAGTGATGACAGGACGTGGACAATTTACTGGATAAAAATATGACGTATCAAACATTTGGCAAGATGTGCAGTCTCACTGATGTCCAAATAATTTGTAATCACTCCTACAGAGAAGTAAGTCTGTTCTCAGTAGTGGTAAGACTAAAGACATTTAAGAATGAAACATAAATGTACAAAAGCTTTACAAAGAAAAGCAAGAAACCATTACATAAAGAACGTAAAACTGAAGAACTTAGGTAGACTTGAAGAACTCACCTGGAGCGGACCTAGGTAAACGTGCGGGCCCCGCGTGTGTCTGCCGGCGAGGCGGCACTGTGACGGGGGCAGTTCCCCAGCAGTGAGACCGGTGCCGCTGCACGGAGTCCGCTGCACGCTGGCTTTGGACGCCCGGCGAGCTGCTTCTGAAAGTCGTCGGAGGACCGAAGGTGCCAGAACGGCCACGAGATGTTTCAGGTGGAAGAACAGCGATGGGGTGTTCGCTGTCCCCGACACCACGACGTACAGCGGCGCTGCGGGAACAGGAGTGGTGAGCGCAGGAGCAGCAGTCCGGGCCCCCGCTGGGCACTCGCGCGGTGGGTTCGAGTGCCGTCCCAGCCCTCCAGAGCGGCGGGGTCGCCCCAGCCAGGGCGCATGCGAGAACCAGCCGGTGAGTGCGCCAGTAAGTGGACCGTCAGATTGGTGCTTTTCTCTCTCTCCCCTTTCCTCTCTGTCCAAAGTCAGTAAATAAATTTTTTTTTAAAAGAACAGGCAAGTTCCACTACGTGGAACAAAGTAGAACCCAGTCCCAGACCCATCTATGTGTGGGGCTCTGACCGGTAGTGAAGCTAGTGCTTTGAGGCAGTTGGGAAATGATTGTTCAGTATATTGAACAGGGATAGATAAATATTTGGAAAGAAAGATCCCACTTCTCCATATGCAAACTGAGTTTTATTTGGATTAAAGAACTAATTCACAAACAAAATGTCTGTAAAGTATTAGAAGAAACTGGAAGAATTTTTGTATGTTGGAGTATAAATTATATTGGAAAATACATTTTTAGTGTAGGCCACTGAGGTAAGACCAAGACCCAAAACGACAAGGACTGGTAAATTTGACTGAACATTGTCAGAGCGGATGTTCCTGTGTGACCAAAGACAGGGCAAGGTGCCCGGCGGGGACAGAAGGTGTTCTGTGACGAGGGCCGACAGGTGAAGGACAGCGGGGTGGACACAGCGGAGAAATGAGGGGCGTGTGTGACGAGGCCTCAGAAGGAAGTGGAAATGTTGGGGTGGTGAGGGGGATTCGGTCTCGGGATTAGGGAAACGGAAATTGGAACAACTAGACTTTTTTTTTCGGCGTGGGGGCTTTGGGCAGACATTGAAAAGATACTCAAGGATGTGGAGGAAGAGGCACTTAATGGGTTATTGGGAACATGGAGTAGGTTCCGCTGTTCCCGACGACAGTGCGGCAGACCTGACACGCACACGCACGCAGAAGAAGCTCCGATCCAGCCGGCACACGTCGCGGGGTCCGAGATGCGCTCGTGCGGGAGCACGAGTGCGTGCTCGCGAGCCCACCGCAGCATCGCTGTCAGCGAGGAGAGCTGAGGACGGGCGCAGCCAAGTCTCGGCGCCGCTCGGCCAGCCGTGGGCTGCGGCGCAGCTTTGAAGGGAGAGGCGGCCTGTGTGTGCGGGCACGGCCTGGACGGAGGCCCAGCATGTGTTGCTGAGCCCAGAAAGCCAGTTTGTTTTGTCCAAAGGAAATTGTGTGTGTGTGTGTGTGTGTGTGTGTGTGTGTCCAGGTGCAAGCAGAAGCAGCTCGAGGAGGACACGTGGGAAAGCCCCCGAGGAGGCGGGTGGTTTTATTTCTCGTGCTTTTTCGTTGTTTTTTTGTTTTCACAACCAACATTTACTTTTGTAACAGAGATGCCCCAGCTTCTCACTTACCAATTTACTAAAGGCCTAAATGTAGACGAAAAAATGACAGTCCCTTACGAGGATGTGGTAAAAATACCACGCACTTACGTTACATTGGATGTATGTATCGAGAGCCTTAAAAGATTCTTACTCTTTGATGTGGAAGTAATCCGGGGCCATCAGAGGGACGTTTTCCAGTAGAGAAGCTTTATGCACAAAAGATGACACGGTGGGGTTCTCTTTAAGGGTGCGTTTGTGGAACGATTACGCTGTGGTTCGCCCCCTGGGTACTATACGGCCATTAAAGTGTTTATGACAGTGTTAAGTGGAGTAAAACCAGGATATGAAATTGCATGCATGATATGTTCAAAACTCTTAAAAATTTTAACAACTGTCCACAAGAAACTTACGATGGGAAATTGTCTAGAAGAAATTAGATGAAGGTCGTAAAAATTGTGTACATTGATAGGTATGATGTTGGGTGATTTTTAAAAATTTGCTTTTTGTGTGATTTTTAAAAATTTGCTTTTTGTGTGTCTTCCAAGATTATACATATTACATTTATAATGGAACACTTAGTTTTAAAAAGTACATTATATCTAGGACATACGTGAGCTGGAGATTTAAAAATAGATCTGCCGTATCATTGAAGCATACTGTAAAATGTACTCTAAAAACTAATATCGAAACATTGAGTGGAGCAGTTGGAATACATTTGAATGAGCTTTTATTGCTTCCAATATATTTGGAGGAAAATTGCGTCTTAGCAATATGCAGAATAAGAATCACTCTCATTTCTAATTTTACACCTGTAGAATAAATGCAGGAACTTAAACGTGGGATTAAGTTCCATGGGATTTCCTAGTGTGGTGCTTGTTAACTCCCGGTGTTCCTGACACACAGAGAGCAGGTCAGACTCAACCGAGCCTTTGGGGGGGTGGGGGGGAGGCGGGGGGGGGGGCCCCGCTGGGCCCGGGGCAGAAGCACAGAGCGCACGTGGCGACGCAGGGCCTGCGCGGGGTTCTGCAGAGGGGCGCTCAGGGGTCCCTCGGGCGTGCAGTGTAGGTGAGGCCAGGGAGGTCACGAAGGCGTGTGGGTCCGCTCACTCCACAGGTTACCGCGGGCCTGCAGTAGGTGGCACGGTGAGTGGGTGGCAAGGCCGAGTGTGTGCCATGGAGGGGACGTGTCAGTGGGCGTGTCACGTAAAATGACGTCGGGCATGATCCCAGTGTGAGGGTAAGGGTGGAGGTCGGGGAAGCTGTCCCAGAGTGGGTGGTGTCTGAGGTGGGACCCGAAGGCGACAGGGACAGAAGTGGGAAGGCCCGGAGGTCCAGGGAGCGTGGGGGGAGGAGGAGACCAGGAGCCGGAAAAGTCTGGAGTGAGCAGTGGCGGGGGATGGGCCAGCAGAGGGGCGGGAGCAGACGGGGCCCAGAGTTAAAGGCCAGGCCAGTGGGTCTGGGAGCTGCGCTGCCGCCGGCACCGGGCCACCCAGCAGCTTTGCGCCGGGTGATGGCTACCTGCTTTGCATTCCAGAAGATGACCTTGGAGCAGGGCATGGGCTGGGGGGTGGGCGAGACCCGAGGCTTCGGCAGCGCTTCGGGGGAGGGCACTGACAGCCTGAGCTGGAGCTGAGATGGAGGGGTGGGATGGGTGGGCCTGGGGGGCAGGCGGCCCCTGCTGTGGTGGGAAGCAGGTGGGGGGGAGGGGGCTGCGGTGAGCTGGCAGGTCAGTGGACGCACGGAGCCACGGAGCGTGAGGAGCGCGTGGGCGTGGGGAGGGCTGCAGAGCCAGGCTCCTGCCGGGCTGCGTGGGGGACCGGGTGCCGTGCGCGGACCCGTCACTGACCCAGACGTTCTCTGAGTTTTCTCAGAGTGTTTAACTGTACATCTGTGAGCCGTTTCAGTTGGAGACTCTGTCCAGCCGAGTCAGCGCCTCTCACGTGGGGTTGTTAAGACTGTGCATCTCTGGCTTTGGGTGACCTCACGATGGTCTGTGGCATTTTCTGGGTCCCTTTTCTGAGGGCGCTGGTCCCATCATGAGGGATCCGCCCTCACGACCTGCCTGCCCCCGAGGCCCGACCTCCTGTAACGCGCCTGTCTCGCTGGGGAGCAGGTTTCAGCGTGTGAGCGGCGGGGACGGAGACGGTCCATCTGCCGCAGGCCTGTGGGGACTGGGAGTCCATCCTTCACGGTGCCCTCGCCCACGGCTGCACGCCCTGGGGAGTGGGAGGGGCGGCACACCCACGGGAGAGCTCACCAGGGGCGCGGGGGGGCGGGCAGGAAGGTGCCTCCAGCGCAGGGCGCCTGGCTGGTGGAACTCGCTCCGAACTGTCTAGTGATAGGGCCGTGAGGAGGCCGCCAGGAGGCCCAAACTGGTTACTTGCCCCCAGGCCACAGTGGGCGATGGGGCCGGAGTCGGGCAGCTGGGCTCGCCTCCATCTCTCCTGGGTCTCCGTCTCTCCTGGGTCTGGGCCCGCAGCTGCCTCAGCCCCGTGTTTCCCCTCCCAGTTTAAGCCCCTGGGGAAGAGGCCCCACCCCACCCCCACACTCACCGCCCTCCAGGGCGCTGCTGGAGGCCTTGGGGCAACCCGGCGGGCTGGCCCGGCTGCGTGTGGACAGGGGTGCTCGTGGGGGGTGCCCTGGCTCCTGAGCAGGGAGCTCCCACAGTGGGCAGGACTGCGGTACAGGGAACGTGCGGGGTTCGGCAGCTCGGAGTCCTCCAGCCTGGTTTCAAGGGTTGGCGTGGCTGGGCCACGTGGGGGGGAGGTCACAGGATGGACAGCTGGTGGCTGTGGAAGACATGCTTCTGGACCCGGAAGACGGGTTTTTTTAAAAATGAGATTTGACTGTGGCGTCGTGTCAGAAGCATTCAACATTAATCGTGAAAAACAGTAATTTATACTGCTTCCTAACAAAAGCATTTCTGCGCCTTACTCTAACTGGAATGTGCCCTGTCTCTGTGTCACCTGATACAAGAAATTCAGTAAAGCTGTTCTGGCGCTCATTTATTTTTCATACCCCTGCAAGTTCAAGTTCATAAAATAATCATGGCCTGTTTCCACGGTCTTGTGACCGGTCTTGCGAAGAAGCCCTGGTAGCCAGAGCAGACCTCCGCCCCGAAGGCTGCAGAGCCTGCCTCTCAGGTAAAGGGTGAACCGGTTCATGGAAACGATCTGAACCCCTTTTCCTCTGCGCAGTAAGCCCTGCGACGCTCTCTGCGTCCCGAATTATTTTGAGTCACACAGTTCCGATGTGTGCAGGATTAAGCCTCCCAGTGTTCAAGAATATTTCCCTGACCTAGAACCCTCGGCGTCAGCCGGCAAACACCGAGTCAGGTTTCTCCGTTAACCAAGATGCGTCTCGTCGCTGCTCCTCCACGCTGGGGCGGGGACAGGGCCGGGGCCAGGGCCTGTGGGGCCCCGGACTCACAGCTGGAATCGGGGAACCCGCAGAGAGCAGCCTGTACAGATCAGACCTTCATGACTCAAATCCACTGGTCGGAGTGGTGCTCCCCTGTAATGCCCTGTGGTTTCCGAGCAGGCGTTCGAGGGCCCTTGGGGGCCGCGGGAGCGGTGGAAGCAGACCCCAAGGGGGTTCTCTTTCGCGTCAGAGGCAAGAACCAGTGGGCCTGCCGCTGGGCTGCTGTGGGGGTCCTCTGGGAGCTGAGGGGGGCCCCGCTGGCACCACGGGCCGCTGCCCGGTCTCTCGGGCAGCAGGGGCTCCGCAGGCGGCCTGGGAGGGGGCTCTCCGCCCCCCCGCCCCCCACTGAGACAAAGGGTGCAGACGCAGGCCCCTGGGTTTGGCCGGGAGGGGGCTCAGTGGGGTGGGGGGGATGGAGGACCGAATGGGAAGTGAACTGGTAGAAGTCTGGAAGGCAGAGAGGCCTGTGCGGGGAGGACGGGGGAGAAGGGCGAGCGGCAGCCGGGGGCGTGGGACCGGCTGTGGCTGGGAGGAGGAGAGGAGCAGCTGAGAGGTGTGCAGGCGGGGAGGAGGGGACAGCCAACTGTGAATGCCGGTCCCAGCTCGGATGGGGATGGCGGTGGAGGGGGCGGTGCCTTTCACGTGAACTTGGACCTGGGATGTGGTGAAGGGGTGTTCTGGCGTTCCTCTGGGATGATGGGGGGGTGTTCCACAGGCGGTGGGAGGGGCAGCAGGAGGACCAGCACGAGGACGGGCCTGGTTGTGCGAGAGCGTGGAGCCACTGTCGTGGAAGCGGCCCTCGTCCGTGCCGGCTCTCAGGGTCAGGACACAGCCTGAGTCGGGAGGTGGGGGAGGGGCCCCTGGAGCGGGGGCCGAGGAGACCGTGTGGCTGGGAGTCGGAGAGCTGACCGGGACAGACGGCGCCTCAGGCACGGTGCCGTGGAAGGGAAGCCGGGCGGCATCTGGGGCCGGGAGGGGGTGGGCATGGGGCTGGAAGGACGCTGGTGTTGGTGGGGAGGGCCGCAGGGAGAGGGAGGGCAGGGGCCGGTCCAAGCCGGGCAGCTCGGCGGCATGCCGGGGGACGGAGGCGAGCTGGCCTGTGGGAGTCGGAGCAGGGCCTGAACGACAGCGGCCGCGGGGAGAGAGAGGGTCGTGCTCGCTCTCCCCTCCTTTAAAGGTTGTCGTCACGGGTGTGAGATTTAAACTCCGTGTGGCCCCGGAGCCACCTCCTGCTTCCCTCAGGGAGAATCGGAGCGAACAGAAGACAGGGCTTCGGTCTGGTCACGGCACCCTGGGCCCTGGCACGCGGAGGGGGCGAGACGTGGCTGGTCCGGAGGCGTTGCCCGGACAGGGGTCGGAGCGCAGTCCTCTCGGTGCCCGCGGGACGCTCTGCGGTCACCCATGACACTCCTCTTCTTCTCGGTGAAACGAACAGGGTGGCTAATAGTTGTTGGGCTTCGTTAATTTAAAACATTTCATTAAGAAAAGAAAGCAGAGCTTAGTGAATTGCTGAATTTTGTCTTATGTTTTTTCTCACAATTTTAAAAGTGCATGTTAAAAAGCCAGAATCTCAAGTTCCTAAGGTGTTGGCCTGCCCACTGCCTCGGCCCAGCCTCCCCAACGTCGCCGAGGCGGCCTTGCCGGCACCCGCTGTCGGTCTCTGCCACGGCCTCCCAGGCCCACTCTGCCTGCCCCACCCCCCATCAGTCAGCCGGCCGGGCGGGGATGGCTTCCACGTCCCAGGGGCTGCCGCCCTCCCCTCGGGGCCCGACCTGGACTTTGTCCTCCGGGGCCCACGGCTCCCGGCAGCGGCAGGAGGAAGCACGTTAACAGGTGCGTCGCCCTCATCTGAGAGGAGGGGCCCTGGAGCCCGTCTCCCTGGGCCTCCCGCGTGGGCGCCCACACGCCACCCCACCCAGTAGCTGTGCGCCCCGGAGCAGGGGGCTCCGCCAGCGGGTGAAGGCTGGCCCCTTGAGGAGGACAGGTCCGGGCGCGTCGGGCCAGGGCCAGGACGGCAGGAGGTAGGCTCTGCCGGACCGCGGAGCGTCGGGCTCTCTGGGCGCCCTGACCCACAGGGTCCCCGTGCCCCCCGACCCAGAGGGTCCCCATGCCCCCCTGACCCAGAGGGTCCCCGTGCCCCCCGACCCAGAGGGTCCCCGTGCCCCCAACCCAGAGGGTCCCCATGCCCCCCGACCCAGAGGGTCCCCGTGCCCCCAACCCAGAGGGTCCCCGTGCCCCGCAGGGGTTCTCTGTTTTTTTCAGTCCCCTACCCACGTTCCTCTTCGCTGGGGACAGAGTGGGTGCTGAGGCCTTTGCCCGTCCCCCCGCGCCCCGAGTTTCGGGGGTGAGAGCGAGCGTGACCGACAGCAGGCCCCCATCACGTCTCATGGAGGGGTAAGCCGAGGTCGGCGGTCGAGCAGCCAGGGAGCGTCAGATCCGGTGCTGGGGCTCGGGACTCGGGCCGCCAGCGAGGCGCTCTGCCCACCACGTTGTGGCCCCTGAGGCACACGCGGGCTGCCCGCGCACCGGCGGGCGCGGTGGCCTCGTGCCCAGATGTGGCGTGCACAGGACGCGCAAGTCACGCTCTGCCCCGACTTGCACGTCTCTGCACGCGTGTCCGAGAGCAGGGAAGGGAGCCGTGGAGTGCAGGCCGAGGACACACCTGGGCAGCCAGGCGTGCTCTCAGACAGCCCTGCGCACACGGAGGGGGAGCCTGCGGGGCAGGAGCAGGGGGCGCGGGAGCCAGGCCCGTGGGCGTGGGCGCCTCCCTCTGCCCCAGGAGGGGCCCTCGGCCCAGGGAGACGGGTCATCAGGTCCCGGGAGCCTCCGCCTGGGAAATGACGGCGCTGGCGACTGCGCGGGTGTGTCGCACTAATTAGAACGTGGGAACTGAGGAAACTCCTGTTTGTTTAGCTCCAGCTGTGCCGTGGGCCCTCCGACAGGCACTTTCGCACCCATCATCTGCTTTGATCACGGCAGCGACGCGTCGTGGACGTGATTATCTGTGTTTGTCCAGGTCAGCTCGAGATGAGTCACCGTCACACAGCCGGGGCAGAGCCAGGGCCTACCCCGCGTGTCACCCCGCAGGTCATCTTGTGGGCGGACTTGGCCGAAGGAGGGCGGAGGACTGCTCCCCCACGCCTCGCTTCATCGCCTTGATAACACCCGCAGCGGCCCTTCTCGGGCGCGGGAGGGACTGTGGCCTCGCTCCCTCCGGCCTGGCCCTGGCCCTCCTCTAGGCCCGGTTTCGTCGTCTCTCTGGTGACTCGTGGTTGGGGAGAGATCAGACCCGGCCTCTTGTGTCTCTTCTCTTTTCTCTGCCCGGGGTCGCCAGGCCAGGCCAGGCCAGGCCACACGAAGAACAGAGGTCCCCGGGACAAACGAGAGCAGCTCCCCCCGCCCCTGTGGTTCACGGGAGCCCGGAGCCCCAGCTGGGACCGCTGTGTGTGTGTGTGTGTGTGTGTGTGTCTTCGCATGTGTGTGCGTGTAGAGGAGGGGCCCGAGGGCCTGAGGCACGGTTGGGGCGTGTCACTGAGACGCTGCTCCAGTGGCAGCACGGCCGGGCTGATGGCTCGCCGGGACAGGTGTATGGTGCGAACACCTGAACAGGCCTCGGGTGGGGCGGAGCCTGGGGTCCACTCTGCAGCTGGGCGTGCTGGTGGGTGGGGGCAGACCCAGGGCCTCGGGCGTATGCTAGGGCCGCGGCACATGAGACCCCTCCAGGCCTTGGCCAGCACCACCTCCCCGGGACTTGAGGGAGCCTGTGCCCACGTGCCACAGGGGCACACCTCCCACCCGTCTCCCCGCACGGGGGCCTCCGGGCACTGCCAGCCGGGCCGGCCACGGAGCCTGAGGAGCAGGCTTGCAGGAGGCCCCAGTGGCCCTGTGAGTGCCTGGGAAGGCCAGGTGGGCCTCCCTCGGGGACACTCCGAGAGCCGGCCACCAGTGTGCGAGGCTGGGCCATCCGGGGAAGGGGGCGGCGCCTCACAGTGACCTGTGACTGTTGAGGGGGGCCGTAGTGAGGAAACCGGCTCTGTGCCTGGAAGGGTGGGGCGTAGAACAAGCGTGGGGACTGTGAGGGGCCTGTGTGGGGCAGGAGCCTGCCCCTAGGAGGGTGTCTTCTGTCCTGGGGCCGACAGCGTCCCACGGTCCCGAGCAGCGCGTCACCAGTCGCTGCTCCAGGTCGTGCGGGACCCCTGGCCGAGCCGGCGGAAGCTCAGGGGCCGCACAGCCCGAGCAGCTGAGTCTTCCCACCCTGGTCACGTGCGTTCTCCCCTGGACTCTTCCGACGGAGCCGCGGAGGTGAGCGAGGGGGTGGGCACTGCCTCTGTGCACCCAGGTGCCCCCGGCGGGCGGGGGGTGGCCCAGAACAGGACAACACCCTCTCAGCCCGGGTCCTTGGCAGCACGCAGGCCCCAGGGACCTAAGTGGCCTTCCTGTGACCGTGCGCGCCGAGGCCTGAGAGCAAGGCCGGGCAGAGGCCTCACTTCCCTCGGAGCTGGACGGCCGCCCGGCTACTGTCTGAGGGCGCTGGCCACTGGGACTTCCTGACGACGTGGGAGGGGCAGCCCCTGGCCGGGCTGGGGACGACGCAGGACAGCCGCGTGGGCAGGGCGCGTTTCCTTCAGGTGCTCGACCTCTAGTCTGCTCGGGTGCGGGGGTCGACTCTGGAATTGTTTTGGAGAAATTTAGGGGCATTTTCTTACATAATGGCTGAGGATAGAAGTAACTCATTTTAAGCAAGTTCACCTGACAATTTGTTCACATCCTTTAAGCTTTAAAAGAAAAGTTGGGTTTAACCCTTGTCAGATGGCTCAGTTGGTTGGAGCGTCGTCCCGTGCACCAAAGGTTGCTGGTTCAATTCCCGGTCAGGGCACACGTCTGGGTTCCAGGTTCCGTCCCTGGCCGGGGCAGGTCAGGGAAGCCACAGTGTTTGTCTCTCTGTCTCTCCCTTCCCCCCTCTCTAAAATAAACATGAGTATCCTAGTGTGAGGATTTTTTTTAAAAAAAGATGTAAAACAGAGCCTCTAGCCCTTCTGGGCCCGGACCCTCGCACACCGTGGAAGCGGTGTTGAGGACCCCGCGGGGCTCTCCGTGCGCAGCGTGGCCGCAGCCCGACCGCGCCCGGACGGGAGCGGGACTGGAGCTCCACAGAAGCGTCCGCTGGCGGGTTTGTTCAGAAGGATGAGATCGGTAGACGTTGACACAAACGACGTTTTCATGGAAAACCGCCGTTTCTGAAACAAGGACTGAGCGGGAGGAGCGGCAGCGCTCGCACCTGAGCAAATGCCTTCAACGGGCGGAGGCCGAAGACGCCGCTCCCGCTCGCGGCCTCTCGCAGCCACTCGCGGCCTCTCGCAGCCACTCGCGGCCTCTCGCAGCCACTCGCGGCCCGTGGTCCGGCGGAGGCCTCGCCCAGAACGCGCACGTGGACGGGGTTCGGCGGCCGTTCCGACGCTGGCGCACTGAGGGGCGGTGGTCCCGGGCCGGGGCGAGAGCTCTCCGCACGCCTCCTGTTGAAGCCCTCTGCCCCCACCGGCACCCACAGCGACGGGGCGCCTCGCCCGAGGGCCTGCGGAGAAGACCGGCTCAGGGCCCCGCAGGCCCTGCAGGCGTTCGCACGGCTCCCACGTGACCCCCCGACCACGCCTGTCGGCAGCGCCCTCGGCCTCGTCAGGGCGTCTCCGGGCACAGCGCGCAGGGCTGCTGGTGGCCCACGGTCGCCCGCCCCGGTCCCGCCGGACAGCTCCAGCACGGCAGCCGGCGGATGCACCGAGACGCCCGTCTACACCCGAGGCTGCGTGACCGCGCTGTCGGCCACGCTGTCCAGTAAAGTGGGTTCTGTCAAAAAACCCGACGCGCTGGGGGGATCGGCTCACACACCGGAGCGTCTCCGGCAGGCGGGTGGGCCCCGCACCTAGCACGGTCCCGGAGCGTCACGCTGTGGTCAGTCCCGCTGCAGTCAGTCCCGCGACACCTCGGGGGTTCGCACAGTCGGAGGGGCAGCCCTCCTCAGAAACAGGGAAGGGGGTCCTGGTCGCTGGGTTTTTGTGATGGAGCGATGGTGTCCTTTCTAGTGACTCGAGATTTTCTGGGCCGGCGGTCCAAATTTCGGGTAATACCTTAAGTTTAAACAAGAAAAACGCATTGGAGACCAGCTCAGCAGGGTGGGCTGCGCTGATGTGAAGCCGGACCAGGGACACGTCCCCGCTGTGTGGGGAGGGCTGGGGTGGAGGGGCAGGCCCGCGGCAGCCTGGGGACCGCCGGCCCTGGTGGGTTACGAGTTTCTCTGTCCACGCAGGAAGGCCAGGACCGGGATTGGACTGGGGGTGCGGTTTCTTCGGGTGGGAGGCCCCTCGGCCTTCCGATCGCTCCCGTGCGGCCGGAGCTCTGTTGTCTGCGCTCCCCACCCAGCGGCTGGAGGGACAGCCCTGAGGGACAGCCCTGGCCCCCTGGCGCTCTGTTGCCGCGGTCCGCTCTCCTGCCCTCCTCACCAGAGGGCTCGCTTCCGGTGCTGCCCGGGACAGTCGGCCGCCACCAGTGTCCCAGCCACCACGCACGCCATATATTTCTGTTGTGTACACCACCCAGGCTGTGGCATTTTATGGCAGCTTTGATAGACTCATATACCAGGGAACTCGTGGCCATGTTCTTCAAGTCCCAAGGTCCCCAGTCATCTGTCTTATTGCCTTTCAGAGTTTTCCTAGGCTTGTTGAGTTAGGTTCGGGGCTTTCAGCTATAACACTGAAGACCTAGAAGAAAAGGGGCTTTTCCATTTTTGGCTGGAACTGAAAGTCTCCTGCTCTGTCCCACGAATGTAAACAATTAAAGGTCACCAGTCAGAAGTATAGAATGACTATGTTATGTAACACTGTTTCAATTCATAAGGATCAAATGAAATAGGCTTATATCAGATGTATGTCAGGATTAGACAGAGTTTTTGTGACCCTCCTCTTTAGGTCACTGCCGAGTCCCTCCTCTCGCAGCGGGGCTGACGCTCTTCCTTTTCTCCCCCGTGGGTCGTCTCTCCCTCTCCGGGGAGGTATCTTCCTGTTTCCTGGACGTCTCCGGGACATGTGGCCGTCACCCGTCACAGGTGCCACTCAGCGGGTGCTCCCGGCTGTGCAGCGTGCACACCTGGGCAAACCAGCGCCCAGCCGACGGGCCGCGTGCCGGGGACCCCAAAACACGCTCATGTCCCTGCAGCCACAGCGCCTGGTGGTGCGCACAGACGTCGGTGCACACCCTGCGGGGGTGTCGCCACCCTGACACGGGGACTGCGCTGTGCGCCCCTCTGCTCTGGCCCCGGCCCCGTCAGCATCCTCTGTTGTCCCCGTGAAAGTGGCTGGCTTGCCCCAGCGCTGCCTCTGCTGGCTGGGTCCTCACCTCTTTCACCCAGACCCCCCTCCCCACGCCGCTTGCACGCTGCACAAGCAGGCTCCTCTGGGCGGGCTCGCATTTTGCTGTGGTTCTGCTTGCTCCCTGGTAACCCCTCCGTCCTCCTGGCTCCTTCCATCGGGGGTGAACTCCGGAAGCCCGGTTCGATTCCGGCAGTCTTCCGGCAGAGGCGTCTGTCTCCAGGGGACACCGTGTGCTGCCAGCTGCACCCAGCGGCAGGCAGCAGGGCCAGGCTGTGGCTCATCGAGGTGCCCTCAGGTGGGCCTGGGGGCTCAGGTGGCGGCAGCCCCTCTGCTCCATGTAAAGCCTGGTCGGCGTTTCACCGGTTCCCACCCTTGCTTCCCTGGCTTGGGAGCTGCGTGAGGGTTTCCTTCACCAGCTGGGGGCTGTGATGTCTTGAGAGACAGGATGGGTGTTCAGTTCTTTCCTTTTAAGTTCTTTCCTTTTCCTATTCTTTCTTTCTTTTCTTTCCTGCTGGTTTTCAACAGAGGTGGAAAGTTGGTGTCCTGGTTACCTCTGCTTGCCCAGTGCCTTGAGTCCCTCTACCCTGCCTGCCCCCCTCCCTGCTTCTGCTCACCCCCAGCCCTGGTGACGGCGAGCAGTGGGGGCTGCAGGTCTGATGTGTTCCAGCCGACTGCAGTCACCGTGGCTTTGGGGCTCCGTTGTCTCGGCTTTGGCCAGCGGGAGCCTCTTCATAACTGGGCCCCAGTGTTCCTCCGGCAGGGCTCCCACACACCGGCGCAGCCAGGGGTCCCCACTCTCTCCCTGCAGTGCTGCTCCCCCGGAAGCCAGCTGTCTGCAGGGGTCCCCTGCACGCGGTGGGGAGGGGCCACTGCCAGCTGTCGTCACTGAGTCCGGGCCTGGTCGGTGGACAGACCTAGAGCAAAGACGCAGGTTCAGACCGGTGCACGTCCAAATTCGGTGTTACGGTGCACTCCGGTTTTCTCATGCTGAACCTCGGTTCCTGACCCAGCTGGGTGCGGGCGCCTGTCGGCCTCCCCCGCGGCACGGAGAGACCCCGCTGCTACGGCCGGCGGGTGGGCTGCCCCGGGAGCTTGGTTTCTTTGCGGCTTCGTTCATCAACACAGCCTGTCCTCTGAGGAGGTACATTTTGCTCCAGAATTTTAGTGGTGGTTTTTCTTTTTAGTTTAATTTTACTTTTGAATATTTAAACATTCATATGTTTCCGGAGTCAAAACTGCCTAACGGTGCACTCAGAGAAGTTTTATTCTCGCTCCGTCCTTTTTTCTCCCTCTTCCTCTGCCATAAAGAACCAGTTAAATGAGGTTTGTACTAGCCTTCTCCGTGCTTGTTTTTCATACACCGTGTAAACAATGTGTGCACGTGTAAGTGCATTCGTGTTTCCTCCTCTTTTTGCACAGAAGGTAGCGCAGTTTACATACTGTCCTGGGCCTTGCTTTTTCCTAAGCAGCGTGAAGGACCTGGGTTCACCCCACCTCAGTGCGCAATGCGCCCCACCCCCGCCGTGAAGGGGCTGGGCGTGTCCCCCGGCAGGAAGTGCCGTGGCTGGTGAGCCAGCCCCCCGGGGGCCTGGGCTGCCTGCAGCTTGGCTGTGACAGATGCTGCCCCCCGGTGAGCTGGGACCTCGGCTGCCCCCTGGGTTTGCCGGTGTGTCTCGGGTCAGTCTGCAGGAGAGCAGCGGCCGGTCGAAGGAGCCGTGTGTGTGCTTCCCCAGACACCAGCTGCGTTTTTGCTGGCGTTGTGGTTGTGCTGCTGGGTTTTATTATCCCGACGCTTCTACCTGGAAGGGGTTTGCTTGATTCTGCCGTTTGAGTGTTGAAGAAACCTCAGTGACCAATGTACCCATCTTCGCATGGGGCGTGTTATCTTGTGTTGTGTTAAGATCTGTTCACTTGCACTGATGAATCGAAATACCGCTTGCTGAGCTAGAACACAGGAGGTGGACAGACTGCCAAGACATGTTCCTGAACCTCAGAACGTGCAGGCAGAATGTTTGGGGCGTATCTTTTCCTCTCTGCCCCTCACTCCCTTGGCGGGCACTGTGTCCGGTGTTGGCTGTCAGGAGACCGGCAGTGAGGCCGGGGCGGTGTGTGCGTCCCCCGTCCCAGGACCCCCAGGACCCCCAGGCCCTGTCTGGGGGCGGGGCGGGCGGCAGGGGGACTGCGGGGGGGGGGGGGGGGGACTGCGGGGACGCGTTCGGCTGGGAGCAGTGCAGCTCCTCGCGTCACCGGGTCCCTCCCGGGCGGCGTTTCCGTCCTGGCACGGGAGACCGACCAACGCCCGCGGGCAGGAAGATAACTACCAGTTCTGTGTGCTTCGCAGGAACCGAGTAAGAGGGAGCCTAGAGCCTTGGCCAGGAGCCTGCCTCCCCCAGGCGGGGGGGCGGGCAGGTGGGGAAGAGCCTGTGGGAGGCCCCGTGGCAGGTGCCAGTGTGGGTGCTGGGGCCGAGCCGGGAGGCCACGTGAGCTGGGGGTGGGGGGGGCAAGGTCGGGGCAGGACTTTGAGGCTTAGATGAAGGGTTTCGATTTATGTTGAGAGCATCAGGAAACCACTGAGGACGGCAGGCCAGGGAGTGCCCTTTGACCCCAGCGGGCCGCGGGCCCACCCTCCTGCAGCCAGCAAGGCTTTGGCTGCGGAGGCCGCGACGCTGCTCCCCCTGCGTTCAGAGCGGAGGTGGTGGTCCCTCTCGGGCCTCCGTGGGGATGGCTGCCTCCCGTGCTCACCGTGGGTCCCCGGGGGAGCTTCTCCTTCCCGGCAGCCTTCCCTTGGCGGCGGTCGGGCCGTCGCAGGGCGGGGTGGTGGTGGTGGTGGTGGGTGCGCACCGGGCTGCGGGCAGGAGCATGATATCTGCACGTTCTCCCCTCCAGACCTGCACAGCCGAGGACTCCTCTCTCTGGGAGACACGGGCGTCTTTCTCAAGCCAGAAAAGGTGTGTGTCAGCTCTCACGGTTATGCGAAATCAATAGCAATTTTCTGGACAAAAAGGCCTTTTCAGTGTTTATTTCTGTTCCTGTTCCAGGGGCCTGGAGTGCTGCCTCCGCAGGGCACCGTCCTCAGGGAGGGGCCACCGCCTGGGGCCGCGGAGCGCGCTTCCTGGCCGGCTCGCTCCTGCCCGGCGCCTCGGAGGTGGAGTGTCGTCCTGACCCTGCAGGGGAGCCCGCGGGGGCGGAGACCAGCACGGAGCGCCCCGCCCTCTGCTGCAAGGGACGCTGCGCGGTCGTGTCTCCGCAAGTGAGAAGGACGAGGCCGCTGCACTAGAGGACGGTTCCAAGGGCTTAAAAACGCAAAGTTCCGCACCTCGAGAGCCCCTGGAATGCTGACAGCTCAGGACTCACAAGGAAGTTCTGTGTTGATGAGTTCCGGGGTTCACGTGGGAGTGGAGGCCGCTGTGTAGCCGACAGCAGCGCTGGGTGAGGAGCACTATGCAGGAGGACCCCTTCCGTGGGCAGGCAGGCAGGCAGGCGCGCAGGCCGGCCGCGAACCTCCCGGCGCGGGCAGGCCTGAGATAGGCCGCCGGCATGGCCGCCTGAGAGACTCGGTGCCCCGCCGCCCCGTACCTGCCGCGCTCGTGGGCAGCTTCTCCTCTGGGCCCCGGCACCAAACGGGAAAAATGATCTACAAGTGCCCCATGTGCAGGGAGTTTTTCTCTGAGAGAGCAGACCTTTTCATGCATCAGAAAGTGCACACGGCCGAGAAGCCCCATAAGTGTGACAAGTGTGACAAGGGCTTCTTTCACATATCAGAGCTTCACATCCACTGGAGGGACCACACGGGGGAGAAGGCCTACAAGTGTGATGACTGCGGTAAGGACTTTAGCACCACGACCAAACTGAACAGGCATAAGAAAATCCACACGGTAGAAAAGCCCTATAAGTGCTATGAGTGTGGCAAAGCCTTCAACTGGAGCTCACACCTTCAGATTCACATGAGAGTTCACACAGGCGAGAAGCCCTATGTCTGTAGCGAGTGTGGGAGGGGCTTTAGTAACAGCTCAAACCTCTGCATGCATCAGCGAGTCCACACCGGGGAGAAGCCCTTCAAATGTGAGGAGTGCGGGAAGGCCTTCAGGCATACTTCCAGCCTCTGCATGCATCAGAGGGTCCACACCGGGGAGAAGCCCTATAAATGTTACGAGTGTGGGAAGGCCTTCAGCCAGAGCTCGAGCCTCTGCATCCACCAGAGGGTGCACACCGGGGAGAAGCCCTACAGATGTTGTGGGTGTGGGAAGGCCTTCAGCCAGAGCTCCAGCCTCTGCATCCACCAGAGAGTGCACACTGGGGAGAAGCCTTTTAAATGCGATGAGTGTGGGAAGGCCTTCAGTCAGAGCACCAGCCTCTGCATCCACCAGCGAGTGCACACAAAGGAGAGAAACCATCTCAAAATATCAGTTATATAGAGCATTTTGCTAACAGTTAGAAATCTTAAAACCCATAAGTGCCACTAGGAAGGAAACCCTGTAAATACCTGCATTGACTCAAGAAGTTTTTACAGCCAGCCCTAGCAGAGCGTTCTTTTGAGGCTGACTTTTGTGATCCTCGCCAAGTGTGTCCCACCACTTGGCCTCGAATCTGGAGTCCCTCTGGCTGTCTGCCCGACACGGGCTGTGAGGTCCCAGCGCAACACCCACCGCAGCAGCGTGGGTCTGCGTCTCCCGGGATTCCAGCTGACACCTCAGTCCTTGCGTACTGCGCAGGGAGCCGAGGTCCTGGCCAGGCCTCCTGCGTCACCCGCACCCAGCAGCTGCCCCGGGGACCCCCCTCGGGAGCTCACAGCCCCTCTTGGTTCAGGCGTGCCCATCCACGCGTCTCACACACACAGCTCCCGGCGAGACCGTGCTCCGGCATTTCGGAGGCTCCCCTCAGTTCGGCCCCCACGCAGGTCCCGTCATTTTGGGACCTGCTTGGCCTGTATGTCCTCAGAGCACCCATGAAGACCCGCCCCTTCCTAGATGGCCTTGAATTCCATTCTAGAGTTTAGGTTACAATTCCCGTTGGCCTGTTGGAGGAACTGTTGGCAGACACGCCTGTCCTTGAACTTTTTTTAAAATTTTGTGGATTCTGCTAATCACTGCGTCTCTGTTAGACTTACTTTTTTAGTGGCTATGTCACATTTTTCACTTGAAAAATTTTTTTTTTTTTTTGAAATAGCTCAGTGTACTTAGGGAGGAAGAAGCAAGCAAGGCTGGAGCTTTCCTCCATCCAGAATTGCCCTCCGGGGCCCCTTTTGTAACTCCGGCCCCGCGGAGCTGGGAGGAGTGGGCGGTGGGGCGGGCGCTGCTGCGTCTCGCCTCTGGCGCTGGGGTCTGGGGCTGTCACAGCTGGGGTCCTCGGCAGCCCCGTCGTGGAGGACGGCGCGTCGGGTCTCGCTGAGGCGTGAGTGTCTGTGCTGATCACCCTTTTCTTTCTTCATTCATCCGACGAGTATTTATTGCACACTCCCGTGTGCCGGGCACTGTGCTGGGTGCTGGGGACACCCTGAGTGAGCCGGTCAGAGGCCCCGCCCGCGGAGTTCACTTCTGCCAGAGGAGGAGGCAGGCGGGACGCAAGTACACAGATAAATAGCGTAGTTTGAGATAGTGGTTAAGTGCTATGAAGAAAATAAACTAGGGTGACGGTTTAGCGGGGCGGGGCGGGCGGGGGCGGGGCATCCGTAGGTAGCGGTCAGGGCGGGCCTGCCGGGGGCCGTGGAGCGGGCAGGCGGTGGGCGCTGGGGCGCGGGCACCGAGCTGCCCGGGGCCTGGCAGTTCTAGGCCTTTTTTTTTTTTACTAGATTAATATTAAAAACTCATGTGGAAGAACTCAAGGAATGTTTAGAAGACCAAAAGTCCCCGATGGCGAGAACAAAAAGCAACTAACCCGTGACCTTGTTTCTCTTCTCATTCCTGTTTTCGTTGATTTCCCACATGCAGTCCTTTTGCTCAGGAAGTCTTGGGGACATTGTGCATCTCTGAGGCTCTGAAACGGGTGGCCGTGGCTGTGGCGCCTGTCGGCTGTCACGGAGGCGGGACAGCGAGCCACCCAGAGCGGCCGCGGGGACGCTGAAGCGGAGCCGAGTCTCTGAGTTTGCATTCTCCCCTCCCGGACCGGAAGGGAGACTCCGCAGGGCGTGTGACCCCGTGGGTGGGTGGGCCGTGAGACCCCGCGGGGCCTGGGGCGCACGGGTCACTGTCCGGTGTCGCGAGCGCACCCTCCGCCTGTCTGGGGGAGGCCGCCCGGCCGGCAGAGCCCCTCCCGGGCCGGGTTGCGGCCGCCACGTGCTGCCGCGTCTCTCACTCACGCCGCGGGGGCGGGGGCGCTGGGGAAGCCTAGACTTAGTGGGTAGCGAGCCAGTCCAAATACCATTGGTAGGATTTTAGTTGTAGGGGAAGTTGGTTTGATTTCTAGCTTTACTACTATTAGGTATGTGAGCTTCGGCAGATCACTTAACCCTGAGCCCCGTCTTCTCACAAAACGGGGACGTTGGGCTGAACGATTCCCAAGTTTCCGGCTAGTCCTAGAGGTCTATATTTCTACATAGTTGAATTATTTTATCATGCTGTTGCTGGGGAATATGACTAACACTTTGGAAGCTACTAATTTTATGTCGAGCTTTAAATTCCATAATTGTTATCTTCAGAAAATATTATTTGACCTACAGTATGTCCAAATCAATTTAATAAAATCACTTTATAACAGGGTTCTGTGCCTACATGTGTGGCGGGGGGTTGGCTCACCTTGCGTCAGGGGTGACTGTGTGACTTGCCGTCGGGCCGGACACCTGAGAGGGGTGCGGCGGGGCCGTGAACACCGGGGTGGGGACGACAGGCCGGAACGGGGGCCGCCCCAGCAGAGGGGTCCTGGCCCACGCCAGAGACGAGTGGCTACGTCGTCGCTCAGGAATAATCCGGAGAGCAGTCGGCGTCCTGAGCCCAAGGGGGAGAACATGCCCTCCCGGGGACAGCCCCTGCTGAGCGGCCACACGGGGGTGGGGGCGGGGTGCTGGCCCGAGGCTCCCACAGGGTCTGCCGTTTCAAGGAGAGGGATGACTGGATGGTTCTGCAGAGCCGGCAGTGAGTTCCTGTTCACCGAGGGACCCTCTGTGGCCGTTTGTACTGTCCGGCCGGCGCCCTGGGCTTTGGTCCGACCCCGCAGGCCCCAGTCTGGTCCCCGCTGCCTGACCCCCCGCTGCCGGGGTGGCGTGGCTGCTCAGGCTGGTGCTCTGGGGGCTGCCGGCTGCCAGCCTCTGCTGGTTGGGGGGTGCACCTGGTGGTGCAGGGGAGGGGGGAGAACCCACACGTGGGCTCACGTCACGGGTGAGCCATCCCTGGTGCCCGCTCAGGGTGAGTGTGAGGGAGACGCTGGGGCCAGCCTCCCGGACGCCGTCTCAGGTGTGGGGTGCACCTGGGCGCAAGGACTTCCCAGGGCCCCTCCCAGCTCTTGGTTCCATTACCGCAAAACAGTGAAGCATTTTTTCTTCATAGCAACTCACTGCTATTCTCAGGAATTTTAAAAACTGGGTGAACGGAGAGCGAGGGTCAGAAACAGCAGTGGGAGGAAACCCCGGGGAGAGACGAGGACGAGGCTGGCCACGTCGGGCAGGCGCCAGGGACTCCGGAGCGGGTCAGGGACGGCGGGGAGAGGAAGCGGGAGGCGATGCCGCACCGGGAGGGAGGCCTCGGGCGGCGGTGGTGGGGTGTCTCTGAGCCCCAGCTTCCTGGGCTCGGAAACGCCCGACTCAGGAGACAGCCGGGAGGCCGCAGCAGACAGGGCGTGCACGGAGTGTCTGCACACAGCCATGCACCAAAGAAAGCACCGCCAGCCCCAGCCGCCTGTGCGGGAAGACGGGCCGTGGTTCTCAGAGTTCCCTCTGTCCTGCCGACCGCGGAGACAGGCCAGGGCGTCTGGGTGTGGTGGCGGGACCGGAGAGGGCTGACCTGCACCCCAGCATCCGAGAGGGCAGCAGACCAGGGACCCCCGGGGTAGGCCAGGACAGGAAGACACAGTGGAGCAGGGAGGGGGGTCACAGGGAGGGGCCCAGGAGGCTGGAACACCGTGAACTCTCGAGGTCCCCACCCACACGCAGAAGACCGCGGACCTGCCCCTGAAGTCGGGAGATGCTTGGTCCGAGTGGGGCCGTTCCGGAGAGCAGTGGACGGACGGACGGCGTGGTGCGGCCAAGCCGAGGTGGGGCGGGAATGCCACACGTGACAGGGGCAGGGGCCACGAGAGCATGAGCGCGGAAGGCTCCGGGAGAGCCCTGAAAGGCGGAGGCCTCTGGCCTTGGGCACCAGTCCTGGTGTCCAGTGGGGAGAGTAATTGCAAGGTCACAAGTAAATAAAAGCTTTTTAAAATTATTTCTGTATTACACTTAAAGTTTTTAAGAGACACAAAAGCAAAGGCAAAGATCCCAGGCCTTGGGCTGGGGACGCATCTGCCAGGACTCGGCATAGACCTGAAGGGACGGCCACTGTCACACCAAACCACTTCATTGCCCGGATGTAGTCGTTTGCTGATAAGACACGTTTTCAGAGTCAAGGGCAGCAGGCTCAGATTGCTCCTGCCGATTTCCAGGGGGGTTATGCATTTCACAGGCTCTGTTTCGTGTGCACCCTGCTCCTTACGCCTGCTAAAAACCACAGCCGGGAGTGTGTTCCCCGGAGACGCCCCCTCCTCTGACACCCTCCCCGTCCCGCCCCGGCCAGCTCCTCCCTGCCTGGCGAGTTTTGGTGGGAGTGTTGTGTGCGAAGAGTTTTAAACCCAGGGCCCACAGATGGGTTCCAGAGAGGTCTAGAACCTTCTTAAAATCGTGTGCAGGATTTTGTATGTGGGTACATGCATTTTCCTGGAAAGGAGGGCTGTTGTTAAACCCGTGGCCCTTGTAGACGAAGAACGATAATGGAGGAACAGCCACAGGTTGGGCCACGGAGCTCTCCCCCGTGTGGGGACTCCGGGCCCCCGGAGCCGACAGCAGATGCCGGACATGGTACACGGGAGGAGGCTCACCGTGCCGGGCTGGGAAGAGGCACGGGCCGTTGGCATGAAACGGAAGGTGCATCTGCGTGCGTGCGTGCATGGGTTCACGTGGCTCAGGCAATGCACCGTGTTGAGTGTGATGTCACACGCTCACAGGAGACGTGCGTGAACAGGGCTCGAATGCCCGCCAGTGAGAGCAGCAGCCAAGTCAGAGGGCCTGCCCGGGGCGGGAAGGGCGCTCCATGGGAACAGAAAAGGCGGGTGATGCGGTGGAGGCGGTTCCTGCCCTGACACTGGCCCCAGCGCCGGCACAGGCCATTTCAGAGTCCCCGGTGGGCCTGCTCACGGCGCTCACTCGGTGCTGCGGCCCTTGGCATCTCATGTCTGGCCCACGTCACCTGCCTGGAGCACAGGGCGAAGGTCCTGTCTCATCACGGTGTCTGCAACTCTGTAGGCACCATACTGGAGCCAGTGGTCGGGCTGCAGGTCCGAGTTTGAGCCCCTGACCCCTCTGATATGTCGGAACGCAGCACCCTGGTGGTCACTGTTTTCTGATCCGTGTTCACTGGTCGTTGCTGTTACGTCTCGTACCCAAGAATTGTTTGGACGAGTCCGTTTATTTTCTTCAATGTTCCGTGCTCTCTCTTCCAAGAATCGCTGTGCAGTCACTGCTTTGAAGATCTGGAACACACACACGCAAAGGAAGCAAATGAGGAGTCTCTCTCCCTGGCAAAGGTGGAGAAGGGACCCCCTGCCCCCCACAAAAAAGCCCAAGTCACATGTCATAATAGATTTTAAAAACAATTAGAATGGAAAAATAAAGTTCTCTCTCTTTACCCCCTGAGCTGGTAGACTCAAATTCATACCTTCCGCCCTGGCGTATGTGATCGTGAGTTACGGAGAAATTCGGTGGCTTTTTTTTTTTTTTTTTTTTTTTTGCAACTGTGGACAAATCAATTAAAAAAAATAAACGTGAAGCAGTAGCTCTGGAAGCCCAGTGCCCCCACCCCCGACCCTCTGCCCGTGAGCTCTGGGCGCGGCCTCAGGGTGGGGGGCTGCGTGTTGACTTTTGTGGACTCCGCTCCCTCGCATTTTGTTTTCTGAAGCCCACAGACGCAGGTGGCATGTGTACTCACGTGTCTCCCCCAGGTGTGTGCCTTTCCCAGTTGTAAATCAAGCTAGCAGGGGGTCCGGTGAGACACGTCCTGCCCTCCGGGGAGGCCACTCCACCTGCGCGCTGGGACTCGGTGATTCCCTGCTGGTCACAGAGCTGCAGGAGGGTGGGCTCTCCCAGCCTGCGGCCCAGGTACTGGCCACCCCCCACCCCCTCCCCTGCAGAGAGCCCCCCTCCGGGTCTGCAGCAGCAGCACGCTCTGCAGAGGGGGCCCCAGAAGACAAGCCTCATGCAGCCCCCAGAGCAGGTCGGGCCTGCTGGGAAGGGACCCTCCAGGATGGGGCTGCTTGGAGCCTGGTGCAGGGTCAGGGCTCCAGGGCGGCTCCTCCCTGAGGCTCCTGAGAGTGGGGACCCTGCTGTCCAGACCCCAGGGCAGCGCAGACTGACCACATACCTCCAAGATTTTGATAGCAATGGTATCGGGCAAGCCCAGCCCGACGGGAATGCCCGCCCCGTGTGAACATGATGACGCTCCGGTCTGCGGCCGCCTGTGCAGGGCACGAGCCTGTCAGTGTTCCCAGCCCTTTCCCGACGTCCTCAGCGTCCTGGCTTCACGCTGGCCGCGGTGTCCGACCCTCTCCAGGTCACAGGGCAGGAAGGCGTGTGAGTAACTCTTCCTCCAGTGGAAGGGTTTCAGCCTCAGCGAAAGTGCTGAGCAAGATCCTGAGAGCCCCTTGGGCTGCCAGATGCCCGCGAGATACAGATCTTCCGCCTCGCAACGCAGGAGGTCGTTGGCGGCCCAAGGGGCCCAGTCAGGGACCCCGGGGAGCGGCAGGGGCTCCTCGGCGGCACTGAGCGTCGACCCAGGACTCCTCCCCTCCTCACGCTCTTAAACGCACAGAGAGGACTTGCGGCCAAGATGGAGGCAGGGGTGGACACACTGTGCCTCCTCGCACAACCAAGACAGGGATGACAACCATTTAGAAACAGAATAACAACCGGAACTGACAGGAAATTGAACTGAATGGAAGTCAGACAATCAGGGAGTTAAAAATAGACAGGTTCCTCCAGATGGGTAGGAGGGGCGGAGTCGGGCAGCGGGGCGTGGGTCGAGGTGCAGAGAGCGGGGAGCGTTGGGACCGGGCCCATAAGGCTCCCGGGGCGAGCAAGCGGCAGCGGGCAGACCCAGCGAGGCGGCGACTGTGAAGCGAGGCACTATGGGCAACCCAGGATCCCAGCGCCGGGAAATAGAGCCTCGGGGCACTGATTGAAAACACCTGTGGGGGGTGAGGCACAGGGAGAGACTCCCAGCCTCACAGGAGAGGTCCTTGGAGGGTCCCACGGAGTGCACAAGCCCACCCACACGGGAATCAGCACCAGAGGGGCCCCGTTTGCTTGGGGGAAGTGGCTGAAGGGACTGAGGTCCAATGGAGAGTGGAGCAAGCGCCATTGTTCCCTCTCGACCCCACCCCCACATACGTCACAACCCAGTGACTGGGGTGCCCCACTCTGGGGAACATCTAAGGCTCCTCCCCTCATACGTAACAGGTGCGACCAGACCAAAGCAGGGGTGGGGGTGGGGGGGATGGCTCAAACAGAAGAACAAATGAAAGCCCCAAAACCAGTACTTTTTAGTGACCGAGAGATAGCCACCCTATCAGATGCACAGTTCAAAGCACTGGTGATCAGGATGCTCACAGGATTGGCTGATTTTGGTTGCAAATTAGATGAAAAAATGAAGGCTAGAATAAGTGAAATGAAGAAAAATGCAGAGGGAACCAATAGCGATGGAATGAAAGCTGGGTTTCACATCAATGGAGTGGACCAGAAGAAAGAAAAAAAAACATACAATGAGAAAAGAATGAAGACATAAGAATTCAAAAAAGTGAGGAGAGGCTTAGGAACCTCCAGGACATCTTTAAACATTCCAGCGTCCGAATTATAGGGGTACCAGAAGGGGAAGAGGAAGAGCAACAAGTGGAAAGCTTATTTGAACAAATAATAAAGGGGAACTTCCTTCCAATCTGGCAAAGGAAATAGATTTTCAGGAAGTCCAGAAAGCTCAGAGAGTCCCAAAGAAGTTGGACCCAAAGAGGAACGCACCAAGGCACATCATAATTACATTAGCCAAGGTAAAAATGAAGGAGAGACTCCTAGAAGCAGCAAGAGATAAGAAGAGAGTTACCTACAAAGGAGTTCCCATAAGACTGTCAGCTGATTTCTCAAAAGAGACCTTACAGGCAAGAAGGGGCTGGAAAGAAGTATTCCAAGTCATGAAAGACAAGGACCTACATCCAAGATTGCTCTATCCAGCAAAGCTTTTATTTAGAATGGAAGGGCAAATAAAGTGCTTCTCAGATAAGGTCAAGTTAAAGGAGTTCATCATCACCAAGCCCTTATTATATGCAATGTTAAAGGGACTTATCTAGGAAAAAGAAGATAAAAAACATGTACAGTAAAATGACAGCAAACTCACAATCATTAACCACCACACCTAAAACAAAAACAAAAACTAAGCAAACAACTAGAACAGGAACAGAAGCACAGAAATGGAGATCACATGGAGGGTTAGCAACAGGGGAGTGGGAGGAGGAGAGAGGGGGAAAAGGTACAGAGAATAAGTAGCAGAGATGGTAGGTGGAAAATAGACAGGGGGAGGGCAAGAATAGTATGGGAAATGTAGAAGCCATAGAACTTATGACAACTGGACATGAACTAAAGGGGGGAATGTGGGTGGGAGGGGCGTGCAGAGTGGAGGGGAATGGTGAGGGGGTAATGGGACAACTGTAATAGCATAATCAATAAAATGTATTTTAAAAAAGACATAATGACTGAATAAAGGATGATTACTTGGAAGTGTGCTTATAAGAATGACTCCAACCTGGCTGGCATAGCTCAGTGAATTGAGCTCGGGCTGCAAACCAAAGCATCGCAGGTTCGATTCCCAGTCAGGGCACATGCCTGTGTTGCAGGCCACGGCCCTTAGCAACTGCACATTGATGTTTCTCTCTCTCTCTTTCTCCCTCCCTTCCCTCTCTAAAAATAAATAAATAAAATCTTTAAAAAATGACTTCATTAATAGGTCTAAGCAAAAAATTATATAATTTTCATAACACTAAAAGTGTTTTTGATCAAATCTAATGCCTATTCCTAATAAAAAAAACTTGAGAAAGTAAAAAAGAAAAAAAAAGAAGAAACAAAACGCACAGAAAGGCCCCCCACTTCCCCAGGCTGTAAGGGCACGGCCTCCGACGGTCACATCCAGCGTTAACACGCAGACCAAGGGCACAAGTGACGGCCTTCACGGTCTGCAGGAGTTTGGGGGTCACGCCCCAGGGGCGCGGCTTCGGAACCAGTCATCACACATTTGCCTTCAGGACTCAGGTGTGAAGAATGTGGTTAGGTGAGCTCACCTTCCGGGAGCAAAGGTGAACCACACGGGCAGCTGGGAAGGGGCCAGTCAGAGGGCGGAGGAGGCCCAGGCTGAGACTCGCTGCCTTGGGGAAGAAGGGCCACCTAGCGGGTGCTGGGGCGTTCACAGGGAGCGGAGTATCAACCAGATGCTGAGCGGCCTGTGTCCTCGGGGCAGCCGGGGGGCGTTTTTTCAAGCCGTAAAACCGTGGGACCTGTTTGACTTTCTTTTATGCGACAAATAAAGAAGTGCCACTCCTGGAGGACCATGGCTTTGCTATTCCCTTTCCACTGGAAACAGTTGCTACCACCTCTGTCAGAGCGGATACATTCAAAAACAAAACTAAGACAAAACTGGAGAGAGAGGTTTTATTATCACGGCAGAGCTGCACGCCCGCTGTTTTCCTCGGGGAAACGGAGGGAAGCACAGACCGCAGAGCGTGAAAAGACCTGACAGTTCTTTGTTGTGTGGCCGCAGAGGCAGAAAATGAGATCCTCGGTTACTCTGGGTCCAGCGCGTTGGAACCTGGTCACTTCTCTTTGGAACACGGAGCAGAGATGTGGCTTGAAATGAAGGGGATGCGCTGCCCCTAGTGGTCAAGAGAGGTGGGTGGGGGGCCGGACCCCGTCCTTTGTAACTGGCAGGTTCCGGTCCCCCAACAGCCAACCCTGTCTTGAGACGGGGAAGGCGCACGGAACCCCCACCCCCTGCTTGTTGTCTCAGACCCTCGTCAAGTTTGTTGGTTTTTTTTGTTCACAAAGTTTCGTTCTGGTTTTCGTGTTGCCCACCACAAACACCGCAGAAGCAGCCGCTCTGGGTCATCACGCCTCACGGTCCCAAGTGTGAGCTCACCCTCTCTCTGCTTCTCTCACCCGATGTAAGCGTTGACGGCCCCGACGCCCCACACCCACGCACTGCGTTTCACCCCTCCAAATTCTTAGTTAACGCTAAGTGCTGTTAACTCCAGCGAGGCTAGTTCTTAGCGATCACTCATGTGGAAGACAACAAAAGTATGAGTAATAACACTAAGGAGACTTTCTGGGGGGGAAAGAGGTCGTATTATATAAAAATAAAAGCACGATGCAATGTCATCAGGCCGTTTTGGGGATAACAGGAAATGAGAATTGACGGTGTAGACTTCACGAGGTTACAAACCATTGCTTCCTTTGTGCTGCGGATTCAAATGCAGTTTTCCTCCCCAGGATTCTGCCGGTACACGTAAATCAGACCACTGATAGCGTTAAAAAAAAATCTGTGAATAACTGCATAGCAAGGGGCGCCGGGAATCATCTGTCACCAGACAGCCCGTTGCTAACACCATTCCTAGGGGTCTGCAAGTCCCAGGCACGGGCGTCTGCAGCCAGACACGGTCTCCCCTTCTCTGTCCCCGTGGGCCCACCGGCCACTGTTACCGAGCAAAGGGGGTCCCGCTGGAGAGAGGAGGAGGCTGGAAAGCTGGCCCAGCTGCCCAGCAGCCCCGGAGAGAGGATTTCAGCCCGGGGATCACCACAGCTGGTGGTTAACCCTTCGCCTCCCCTTCCCTTCCGGGCAGAACTACAAGGAACGTGTGATCTGTCTTTACATACTTATCGTTGTAGTGGCCGCAGCCATTCGGGGGGGGGGGGGGGGGGGGGGGGGAGTCCCCTGCTCCGTGCACGGAACACGGGAAAGGGTGTTCAGAGATTTTCGAAGGAGAGGAGATGACGCTGGCCAGACCCCACGTGCCCTGAAGTTACCGTGGGGTCCCGCCACCCACGTCCGGGCCTGCAGTCCAAGGAACCGAAAGTGGCGTCGGAAGGGGCATCGGAAGGGGCATCGGCAGGGGCATCTGCACCCCGGTGCTCGTGGCTGCGCTCCTCACAGCGGCCGGCAGGGGCGCCAGCCCGGTGTCCATCGACCACATGCGGTCCCTCCGCACGCCGAGTATCATCGGCCTGGTAAAGGGAGGGGCCCTGACCCGTGCTGCCACCCGGAGGGACCTGGGGGACGTGATGCCCCGTGCAGTGAGCCGGGTGCCAGAGGACGACGCTGCACGATTCCACGCACAAGGGGGACCCAGACCGCCACATGCCCGGCAGGGAGCAGGGCCGGGGTGGGGGCTGGGAGTCCGTGTCTGATGGGGGCGTGGCTTCAGTTCGGGAGGCTGGGACAGTTCTGGAGGCGGGTGGTGGCGGCGGTCACACAACCACGTGAATGGCTCAAGGCCAAAGGGCTCCTCGCTACACCCGTGCAGCCCAGGAGGCGAGAAAGCCTCCCCAGCGAACAATTACGGCTCAGAGTCCTAGCCATCCCGACGGAAGCGTGACCCAGGCACAGAGGCAGCGCGGAGGCCGCACGGACAGCCCTCCCGGGGCTGCAGGAGCCGGGAGAGGCTTCCAACAGCGGGGCTTCAAGGGATGCGTAGGAGTTCGCCCACCCAGCGCAGCGGGATAGGGGAGGAGACACACCACCCCGTGGTTCTCAAAGTGCGCCCTGCTCCAGAGCCCCCCCCCCCCCCCCGAGGGCGTGTGAAACCGAGGTCCCCGAGCCCCGCCCCGGGTTCCGGCTCAGCGGGTGTGGCCGTGGCGCCCGAGAACCACTGTCTCTGTGAAGTCCCCGGGGGCTGCCGTCACCCCGAGGAGCACGCTGGGGGAACTGCAGAGGCCCTCGAGGACCCGAAGCCTGCAGGCACGGGGCGTGTTTGGGGACCTGTACGTCACCTCACGTCACCAGAACCAGGTGTCTGGGTGGTGCGTGGGAGAGTCTGGGGGGGCCTGAGTGTCGGGGAGCCGTGGGCAAGGGGAGCAAAGAAACACACGTGTGTATATTCTGGCAGCGGAGGCGCTGTGTGTGATAAGGGCGCACGGTGTGATGAGGTGTTCAACCCTGATGATGGGTGATACGCTCTCTCGTAATGTTCAGCCCACGTGATGTGATATGACGCATGATATATGATACGGTACAATGTGATGGTGCATGGGCGTTGCGCCCATTGTACAGATGGGGTCCTTGTGTAGCTGTCACATGGGGAGCCGGCTGGACAGAGAGACGTAGGAGGCAGGGGCCCCTGGGCTTGGTGGCTGACGGGACCTGGAGAGGGACATGGACATCTAAATTCTGGACTTTGGAGGCAGATCACCAGGGGATGCAGTGACCGTGCCTGAGGTGGGGGGCAGAGGGGTGCGAGTGTGCAGTGTTCTGTCCGGATCGGGGCCAGGTAGTCCCCTCCCCCCACAGTCCTCGTCCTTCCCCGCCCACCGCTCCCTCCCCGGTCACCTCTGCCTTTTATTTTCTCATTGCACTCACTGTCTTAAGGTTTCCCTGCTGGCTGGCAGGCTAGCGAGGTATTCACCGACGTCTTCATCATCCTCGTGCACTTAGGGTCTGACAGGAAAACTACAATAAGGCGGCGGCTGGACAGGGGGCAAGGGACGGGACATTAACCCCCTGTTGGAGTCCGGGCTGCTTGAGAGAGTGTCTTCTTTCTAGGAAGAAAAATTTCCAAGAGGAAAGAATGGAGCCATCGATACCCCCGCGCCCTTCCCACCACGAACTCTTCTGGCCCTGCCAGGTTCCCGCCCCTCCCCCCTGGGGCCGTTCAGAGTGGACTGCCGACGGGGTCTCCGGAAACGAGGGTGTTTTTCCCACCAGCCACAGCGTGGCACGCTCCGCAGAAGAAACAAAACCCAGTCGGTCTTCCGGGGCTTGGCCCGTCTTCCAGTACGTCCGGCATCTCTTCCCCCCCGAGGTCCTCACACGTCGGAAGGGTTTCCCCCCAGCCCCTCCTCCCGCCCGGACACAGCAGCTTGCTTTGCCTCGAGCCTCTCCGTCTGTCCATCCATCCATCCGTCTGTCATTCCCTCCTCGTCGCCCCGTGCATTTCAGAGCGGGACGCAGATGCCTGGGCCCCCCTGGCCGGCTGTTGCTGGACCACAGGCGGAACTCAGCGTCCGCCGACCGTCTCCCCGTGGGGCCGTCTCGCACGCAGCCACAGGCACTCGTGTTCAGGGCTGCATGTAACGGGTCAGGACACGCGCCCACACCCCTGGGCCCCTCTCTGGAGAGGGGGCAGCGTCGTCGCCCCAGAGAGCTGCCCCGGCCAGCCCCCTGCCGCAGGCGACCCCCATCCTGGTTGTCCTACCGCGCCCGCCCCCGGGACTCCCCGTGCCAGAAGCACACCGTGTGTGGCTGCTTCCACGCGGCACGGCGGTGTGGGGCGTCCGTGCGGGCTGTGTGTGTTGAGAGAGGGCCTCTGCACGGCCGCCCGGTGTCCCGGGGTGTGGGTGCCCCCCGTTTATCCCCCGGACCCCCTGTCGGTGGACACCCCAGCTATTTCTCCTTTCCGGCGGCTGTGAACAAAGCCGCCGTGAACATCCACGTTTGGGGCGAGCGTGCATGCATGTGTGTGTGCGCGTGTGCATGGGTGTGCGTGTGCGTGTGTGTGTGTGCACGCGCTCTCCCGACATCTCACCGCTGGTTGGTTTGAACCACAGTCCCGCCCAGGCTGCAGCCTCTGTGCCTCTCACGTCTCTGGGGTCTGACGTGGGGGGAGATGTGCCCACAGGCGTCACCCTGACTTCTGCTGAGCCACTGGTGTCGCCCTTGGGTGTTGGGTTGGAATGGCTGCGGGTGCCCCCGGCCTGGAGTCTGGGGCGGGCAGGGAGCCTCAGCACCAGGCCCGTTGCCCTGTCCCTCCGCGGAGTCAGGGAGGACGCGCTGCCGGGCTGCAGCCACCAGAGGGCGCTCGGCACCCGGCACGATGGAAACTGGCCAGGCCCAGCCAAGAAAGAGACGGTGTTTTTCCAGAAAATGTCCTTTGAAGGTTGGCCTCCGGTGTTTTCCGTTCCATTGAACTCACTGGTGACGTCCGTTCAATTGTTTCTCACATGTTTACTGGACACCCCCACGCCTCACCCCTGTGCGGGGGGCACTGTCGGGGTGAGGGAACAGGCATTTTCCCGGCTCCCGGCTCTGGCACCAACCAGCAGGGCCCCGGCCCCAGGGCGGAGGGGTGGCGTGACCTGTGACCCTCAGGTGGCCGTGAGCTGGGATGCGGTGAGGTCAAAGGAGCGCCGGCGAGGGGCCCGAAGGTGCTGGAACACAGGCCTGAGCCCTTCAGACACGGGGTGTGGACCTTGCCACCCTCCGCCCCTCCAACGCCGGGCGGGGGAGGGGCGCTCACCTGGTCGGGGCAAATTTTTCAAGTTTCCTCCCAGACCAAAGGAAACTTTAAAACCCGCAGACCTGAAGATTAAACCTGCAAAAGTGGCAGGTGAACATGTTGGCCCGTCCTATATTTTTGTTAGTGAAAGGAATTTTTCACTTTCATCATTGAATTGAAACGTCGGCCAGGCCCAGAGAATTTAATCTCCAGTCACTTTGTACTGAAATGTTTCACCGTGAAGAACATTTTTTAGTTTTCGCCGTGAATTGCCATCTGTAGGTCCTTTTTCTGTGCGTTGCTCTCTTCCGGGAATGCTGGCGAGGAAGACAATGATGGTGATTCTGGTTTCAAAACTAACTCCGTTTCCACTTTATTTCTTCTTTGTGTTTTTATTGAATGCATTGGGGAGACATTGGTTACTAAAATTAGATGTTTCAGGTGTACAGTTCTAAACACGGCTTCTGCGTGTTATACTGAGCGTTCCCCACCCCAAGTCCAGTCTCCTTCCGTCACCATTTCTCCCCCACCCCGCCCCGGGACCCTCTTCTGCTACCCCTGGGTGTTCCAGCCGCAACCCCAGCCCTCGCTCACCACCCAGTCTCTGCAGAAGGTGGGATGTGGAAGGCGTGGGTGTGGCCGCCGTGCAAGGAAACGCGGCAGCCAGGCCTGGGGTGGGGGGGGGGGGTTCAAACAGCTGCGAGGAGTCATGTTTATTCTCTCAGACAGAACCCGCCCTGCCCACGGGCTGCCGAGCGTGCTCGCGCGGACAGATATTCTGCAGGGAGAGACTCGAGCCCTTGCTTCCCGTGGAGTCCTTGCTCCGGGGCACCTGCAGGCCTCGTGGGGGTGCGGTCCCGGCGGCCGGGGCCCGAGTCTGTCCCAACTGGGTGTGGAGGGCGGTGGGCTGTCCCACGGCGCCTGGGGACGGGGAGGGTGGCCCCGGCCGCCTTGGTGCCTGACGGCTGGTTCCACGAACACGTTTGTGCTGCGTGTCCTGGCGGAGCTGCCTCACCAGAGTCAGCGAGGACAGAGGAAAGCCTGTCGAGTCTGCCTGCTCCCCGGGAGGGACCGGTCTGGGGGGGCGGGGAGACGAGGGAGTGGCCGCAGCCGGCTCTGTGGGCCCGGGTGCAGACGGAGCGGCGTCTGGGCTGGGTCACCAGGGACTTAGTTCCCGGCGATGAAGGGATCCGACAGACTCCTTGGGGCGATTCCTTTCCCACCAAGAGGCGTTTCAGTCTCTTCGAGGCTCCTGTCCCCCGGGGGTCTGGGGCTTTTCGTGACGGGCAGGGTGGCGGGTGCTGGCCCAGCCCTGGGGAAGCGCGGGCGGGAGCTGGAGCCCCACCCGCGGACCTTGCCGCACCTGCTCCGGGGCCAGGGGGCGTCCGGGGAAAGACAGTTGCCCTGTCTTATCAGTGGTGTGGGAGGAGACGAGACGTGAAGGGCGTCCGGAGAGAAAGGCGGCGTGGAGACGCACGTGAGGGGCCCCCCAAGTGTCACCTCCCACTTTCTGGGGCCCCGAGTGTCACCTCACTGCATCTGCAGTGACCCTGGGCACCATGGTCAGCTAAGTGCCGGCTCGAGGTGAGAAAGGACCCTTCAGCCCGGCAGCCCCTCCCCGGCTCGGGTGAGTGGGAGTCCAGCCCTGGCTTCAGGGGCAGAAAGAAGAGGGGGGCTTAGTGGGCGGAGAGAAGTGGGGGAAAGAGCCTCTTCGGGAAATGAAGGGCGGCCACAGAGGAAGGGGGGGAACCCCACCTCCCACGCTGACGTGGACCAGGGAAAAGGGCAGACAACCAGGCAGGGCCCGGGTCAGGCGGGCAGGGACCGGATCTGCCGGCTCCCTTCCAGCTCCTTCTGCCTCGGTGCGGCTTCCCGTGCTCTGGGAGACACTGCCCAGGGAGCTGGGGGCTATTTCTGCAAAGCCACCCCCCCCCTTCCTAGACTGAAGCCAGACTGCCCGCGGTCACTACAGAGAGTGGCCACCAGGGGGCAGCCGAGCACAGCTCATGGGAGCCCCAGCTCCACCTCCCCACACCGGACGGCGGCCCCCTCTGCCCCCTCTTTGGGGTCCCCCTCCGCTTTCTCCAGAATCCACACGTTTCCTGTCACACGCCGGCCTATTTTTAAACCCACTTTCCATGAGCCGGGAGCCCAGAGTGGAAAAGAATACATAATGAACGGCGGGAGGAAGTGGAGCCTGGGGGTACACGTCCCTGGCGGGGCGTCGCGGCCCGCAGAAGTCGCCCCCTTTCAGACCATTGTGACTATTTCTGGGACGAGAGCCGGTCTCGGGGGGCTGGGGGGGGAGGGGTGGGAGGGGGGCGTCCCTGGTCCGCCATCCTCCGATCAGCACACAAACCCGGGGTCCGCGGCGCGAACAGCGCCCCCTTTTTATTACGAAACCTTTTATCTCAGAACCGTAAGCATGTCATTCTGCCACGTGACAACGTCACTCTCAGGCACACCCTGTGACACTGTAGCTGACGTGTCCAAGTGGCTGTCCGCCCCTCGGGAGACAGTCACAGGCCCCACCGCCCGCACCCAGGCGGCCTCGTGCCTGCCGGGCCCCGAGTGTCGCCCACCTGCGTGGGTGCGGGCGGGGGGGCACGGGGCGCCTTAGACACCGTCCGTGTCCTCCGGAGGGTCGCCTCTGGTGGGAAGGAAGGCGGCGGGTCTGCGGGGGGCTCTGACAGAGAGCGCGGCCCATCGCGGCGGCCACCAGGGAGGCACCCCGAGTGCTAAGGGGGGCAGAGGGTGTTCTGGGGGACGGGGCCCGGAGTGGGTTCAGAAACCACACATATCTTGTCAATGGGGTTCGTTGGCCAAGCCCGTTGTCGGCATGGTGAGGAAGTGTCCACCCCCCCCCACCCCCGGCAGGAGGGACAGCAGAGGGACCTCGGACGCCCGGGGCACGTCTCGCCACAGTGGGCGCCAGGCAGCTCGGACGGTGCCGTGGGAGCTCTTTTCCCCGCTGCTGTGGGTCTGCAGGGGGTCCCTGGTGAGCCGCCGCACAGGCGGGCGAGCCAGGGCTGCAGTGGGTGGACCCGGGGGAGGGAAAGAGGGGAACGAGGAGAGGAGAAAGGGCAGAAAAGGTTCCGCTGAGCCCACAAACCGAGTCGGGGCCGGGAACTCGACCCAGCGATGCTGCGGCTGGTCAGGAAGGACGCTTGGGCCCAGGCGCTGGGGGGTTCGACAGGAAGAGCGGGGGGTGGGGGGGGCCTTGCCCTGCCGAAGGGCGAACCTGGTGCAGAGCCACACTAGGTGAGGAGGGAGGGAGGGTGGTGCTACATCGAGCACAGAGCAGCGGACCCGGGGGCGGGCAGGGGGCCCAGACACAGGCCGCTGGAGGTTCCGGACTGTGTCACAGGAACCGACCCCTCCTGGGCAATGGGGGGCGGGGCAGTCCGGTCAGTAAACAGTCTGGGGGGGACTGAGTCTCTGGGAGAAAAACCAGTCGAGAGGTCCACCTCCCTCCACACACCAAAGACGTCTTAGTGGCGCCAGGGAGGCATGTACGTTGACAAAATCCGGACGAACTAGAAGAAAATGTGGGTGAGGGTGTTTGGGGGCTCCCTGGACCGGGGGTCCTTTTTTTCCAAGTGCGGGAACCGCAGGAAAAGCTGCTCAGTGAAGAAACTAATGGATCGGTCACATAAAAAATGCTACGTTCCACGTACAACCTTTTCTTTTCCTGTAGAAAGTGAAAGGCCAGAGATGAACTGTGACAACACATGCTTGTCCAGGTACATCAACGTCACGTCCTGAGACGCACGGGGCACAGGCATGGACCGTGTAGAGTGAGGTGAGGGTCCCGGCAGGGGAAGGGGTGCCCCGAGGTCCTCACACGGTCCCGTGTCTGGGTCCAGAGCGGACCTGTGGGCCCGCTGGCTGTGGTTGGCACCCAGGAGCGCCCTGGGCGAACGGGGGCCGGACGCCCTTCTCACATTTAACTTGGGAGTCGGTGACCCTTACGCCACCTCCAGGCGGCCACCCTAAAGTGTGCAGGTTCCGTGCTGTCGGCCACGAGCCCGGGGTCTGACTCCCCCGGCCCCGGGGGGTGAGCGAGGGGAGGGCCTCCATCTGGTCTCTGCTCAGAGGATGTCCCGGTGATGGAGAAGGTGCACAGCACCCGCGGGCTACAGGGTGCGGGCGGGGGGCGGGCAGTGCCGTCACCTCGGCGTCCCCTCCTGCCCCGGTCACCCCCGACTGTGGTGCTGTGCAAACCCTGTGTCCCTGGGGAACAGGCTCCCCCAGCTTGGGGCCCCCCCCTGCACCCACCATCTTCTTGCTCACCCGTGTTCCCGGTGGGTCCCCTCCCCACTCCTCACCGGGGAGGGTGTGCAGACACACGAACTTGGGTCTGAGGGGGAGGAAAGGCTGCCCGGGGTGGGAGAGGTGATGACCTTCGAATCCAGTTCCCACCCCTTTGCTGTCTCCCGCCGCCTTCGGTCACGGGCTCCCCCTCTGGTAGTCAGGGCTTCGGGTCCTCGTGTTGACGAGAGCGGTTCCGGAGGCCTGGGGGGGCTTCAGGAGGGAGGGCACCCTTGGGCGTCTGAGGGTCTCAGCTGCAGCAGGGGGCAGCAGACCTCCCGGACTTCGAGCTTCGCAAGGACTAGCCTCACTCATCTGGAAGCAAACCTGGAACCCCGTGGCCGGATTTCTGCCCGGTGCTCCTGGCACCGGGAGAAGGAGGCGACTCTGGCCATTGCTGCCTGACACCCTCCGCCGGCCGCCTGCAGGCTCGCACCGCGGCCTCCACCTCCGTGTGGTGTTCCTGCTCCGGCCACCGCAGGCGGTGTCGCCGGGACCCCCTGCTTAGGGAGCGGCGGATGCTCTCGGCTCCAAGGGCCGTGTGGCCCGTGTCTCAACAGGACTTTGCCCTCGGAGCAAGAAAGCCTTCGCACACAGTATGCCAGCAGACGCGTGTGGCCCCGTGCCGATAAAACTTTATTCACACAAACGAGCGGGGGGCCGCTAACGGCTGTTCGGCCGGCTCAGTGCTCGGGCGTCGGTGTCCAATGTCTGAAAAGTGGGTTCTGATCTCGTGCGGCGGGGGAAGGCCCGGGGTGCCCGGTCCCTGCCGGCGACTTTGACAGGGACTCACTCCTGCCCGGTCCCAGGGACAGGCCGGGGCCCTCCGGGGCGTGAAGACGGAGGCGGGGCAGCTCCATCCCCCGCAAGCAGACCCGGCCCCGTGCGGCCTGCACGTCTCAAGTTCAGAGTCACAGCTGGAAGCGTTTTCCCAGGAAATTCGGCGATCACAAAGGCATCCAGGCCGTGTTTTCTCTGTAATTGGCTAATTTATGCCTTATTTACCTTGCGGACACGATCTGAGAGGCAGCGCCGGGGACCGCGGCCTCCCTCTGCTCCGCGCCGTCAGGGGAATGGATGTCTCCTCGCGTAGCAACGCTTTAACACGCGCCACGGGGCTTTGGAGAGAGTCCTCCGCCGCGGCCCCGAGGAGCGCCCCGCCCCCGCGCTCCGGTTCGGTCGGGTGGGAACTAGTTTCCGCCGAGAACAGGCAGACGGTTCCCTGCGAGCAGGATGGGGGGGTGGGGGTGGCGAGTCTCCCAGGGCCAGCGCTGCTGGACGTCACGGCGGGCACCGCCCAGCTCCAGGCCGGACCCCGCTGAAGCCCCTGGCACGGTCGCCTCGTCCAGCGCCCGGAGCCCGGCCCGCGCGTGGGCGCAGGCGTGGGGTGCGCGCCCCGTCCTGCCTCCGTCACCACGGAGCTGCCGAGGGGAATCTGCACGTACCGCACCGGCCCCCCCTTTGTCTTTCTCCTCTCGCCCCTCCCCCTCCCCCCTCCAACCTCCCCCTCCCTTATGCTGTCTCCCTCCCTCCCTCCCCCTTCCCCCCTCTGTCAGCCACAAACCCTGCACCTTTTAAAAATTACTTTTCATCTTGCAGTAATTGTGGGTTCTCCAGAAAACCGCATGAGTGGCACAGTGTACCCCCAGTGTAGTGAGCGGGCCCCACGAGGGGGCCGTGTCCCACAGGAAAGGACCCGGGGACCCCGCAGGGGACAGCGACCCTGTCCTCAGCCCTTGCACTCGTAAGGCCCACTTCCCACGCAAGCCGACTCCTTTTCAGGGCTCCTAGCCGGCCCCCAGATCGGTGATCCTGTGGCGGTGTTCTGCCTGAGACCCTTCTCCACCGCCCCCTTCTGCTCGGCCCTCGGGGCCCTCCCAGCCGCCAGCAGGGGGGGGGGGGGGGACCTGAGGACAGGCAGAGTCCGGGATCTTGCCGGCGGCACCGCTGGAGATACGTTCTGACGCCCGCCCTGGCCGCCCTCCACTCATGTTCGCCGGAGCCGTGGGAGGAGGCGGGGCTGAGATGAGCCCGCCTCGCTCCGGGCCAGACGCTCCGATGGCAGAGTCCAGGAGGGGGCTGTGCGAGGCCGAGCCCGCCGTTCCGACCAGTAGACGGCGGGGTGCGAGTCCCGGGAGATGGTGGGTGTGCAGCTTCCGGCTCCTCCCGCCGTCCCCCGTGACCTTCATCTCTGACTGGAGCGTGGGGCGGTCACCGGTGGGGGCCCGGGACTGAGGCCCGGGCCTGAGCCGCCGGGGGTGTCCGGGAAGGGGACCAGGCTGCTCCTGCTGACCCAGGAAGGATTCCCATTCCCCGAATCCCCCCCAGATCCCTTGGGGCTGGGGCACCCTTCGCAAATCATCATCGATTCCAGAACCTGGGCTGAGAGGTGTGGCCAGACGCCCTGTGATCGGTCCAGTTTGGACTCGGACTCCCTCTGGGACGAGGAGGTGTGGCTAGGCCCACCAGGTGGGGCTCGGGGACCGGACAACCTCGAGTGAGGGACCGTCTCTCCTGAGCTCCGGCTCCCTGTGGGGGGCCCAGCCCGCTGCTGTCCCCGTCCTTGTCACCGTGTCCCAGTCCTCCCCGGAGGGGAGCCTGTCCTCCTCCTGTCCCCAGGAAGGACGGCTCCCCACAGCCCAGACCCCGCCGTCCTCCCGCTGTCCCTAGCCTGGGGACCCTGCGCTCTGTTCACTGGCTCTGGCCCACAGCCCTGGCAAACGAGATGCTGGCATTTCGGGGGGCCAGCGCGAAAGGGTTCTACCCTCTGCTCCCCACCCGCCCCCCCTTTTAAAAAGTCGACCCCCCAGGGGCTGCGTTTCCTGCCGTTTGGAGGTTCAGTCAGACAGACGGACTGCCACCCTGGAGAGCCCCCACCCCTCGCCCCCCCCACCCCCACTCTGCCTTCTCCTCCGGGTCTGAGGGCCCACGGTGTCCCCTCTCGACGTCCGCTTCTGTTCGTCTCGAAGTTCCGGGACTTCTAGGAGGGGGGACCGTCTGGGGCGTTTTCCCTCTTTGCCCGTCATCTCCGCGCAGCCCTGTCCGTGGGCGGACCGTCTCGGCCGCCCCGTGAGCTGGAAGCGTGCTCCTCACTGTGGCTGAGCGAGCGCGGTTCAGCCGTGGAATGTAAACGAGCACGCAGCACGGGCAAGGAGGGGTGTGAGCGAGCGAAGAGACGGTTCGTTGTTTCTCCCCTCGGTGCCGTCTCCTGGGCTCCGTCACAGCCCTTCTCCACCTTCGCCGTGACCTTGCGGGCAGTCCCCAGCGCCCACCTGGTGGCACCGGTGAGTCCCAACAGTGTACCGAGTCCCATTAGTAATCACAGGCGCTTGCGTCCCTCTGCGGCTGTGAACAGCCCTGCACACCGGCTTTGTTCGGGACAGAGGGCGGGGAGGCCAGCGGCCAAGCTGACGTGAGGGTCTGTTTAAAGCGCAGGGGGCAGACACGAGGCCCCAGGGCCCTCCCCTTGCTCTATCCGGCCTGGCACCTTGCTTCTACCCGGCGGCAGCGCCGGGCTCTCACTTAACTGTTACGGAGTTGTTACATTTGCACAGCCCTGAAATTACACTCGGCCCTTTGAAGGTGACCACGAGGCTGATGTGGCCGCCCGGTGACAATGAGTCTGACGCCCCCGGAACTTTAAAGGCTCGTGACCAGGTCACACTTCTCTCCACTCTGTCATGTCCTCCCTCTTGCGCTTCTCCGGGGACAGGAGGCAGGAGGTGGAGTGGCCGTCCGTAGCCTGGACGGGCAGGCCCCACGCGTGGTGGGGAGGCAGCTGCAAGCCCCTCCGGGGGGCCGGGCTCGTTCTCCTGGCTGTGGAGGCCGATCGGGGGCCGACACGCAGGAACCTCAGAGAGGGGAGACGCTGTTCCGAGGGGACGTCAGTGACGTCCCTGTCACAGACATGCTCCAGCGGTAGCAGACTCCCGTGGGTGGGGGCAGGGGACCGTGGGCGGGAGCAGCAAACAGGGCCACCTCTGGCGTCCCTGTCCCTGATGGGGTGTGACGACGACCCAGCTGCAGGAGGCCCGTCTCCGCGGCTTTGGATCACGTCGAGCTCGAGAGGTGGTCTGCGATTCCTGGTGTCGTTTCTCGTTTTAACGAGAACGTTAGCATTCGCTCTGCTCCTTTATTCCCGGGGACTCCGGCTGGCGGACGGGTCCCCAACGCTGAGCTCAGCTCCTCCCCCCACCCGCCTGCCCCGAGGCCCACACTCATCAATCTTTCTCCTGCGATTTTACCCAAAGACCTTTTGTGTGCATTGAAAATGCAAAAGACCGACCCCGTGCCAAATTCCAGCAACGTGCAAATGCGGGGAGGCTGGTTTTCGGGGGTTCCCTGTGGCAGCCGCCACCGCGGTTGTTGGGTCGTGAATTCCACTGGCGAGGGAGGTTGACGTTTGGTCGTAAAAACGCCTCTCCCCTCCCGATAATCCCGTCTGCCCCCGCAGCTGTCTAGACAATGAAAAAATTAATGCCACGAAACAGAATAGTTTAAAAACCTTTGGGGCCAAATACATTCCTTTTTAAAAAAAAAAAAAATTGAACTCCACGGTGAGAAATGTGAGAGCAATTAGTTAATTGCACCAGGGATCCCGGAGTTCCAGCCTTGAATAGTAATCAGGCCTCGTGTCTGAGCAGCATTTTAATGCTCTGAAAAGGGGCTTCCCGTACGCTGTCCCCTGGGGTCCCCGGGAACGGGTGGTAGTGTTGTGGTGACCTTGCTCCAGGGTCGGAGGGACCGCCCCAGTGCGGCCCCGCAGCCCTCTGCTGTTGCTGTCACCTCCTCCTCCTCCCCCTCGAACAGCCAGCTCCCCTAGGGCGTGCAACCCCAGCTGTTCACAGAGGTCCGCGTGTGACCTTGCGGACAGCAAAGAAAATAGCGCATCCATCTTTTTATCCTTCAGCTCTTAAAATGCTCTGTTGGTTTTCCGTGGCTCTGGGATCAGATCCTCCCCAATTTCGCCCTGGTTGGTGGGGCTCAGTTGGTTGGAGCGTCGTCCCAGAAACCAAGAGGCCGCCGGTTCGATCCCCAGTCAGAGCACACACCTGGGTGGCGGGTTCGGTCCCCGGGGTCAAGGCGTGGACAAGAGGCAATCGATGATGTTTCTCTCCCTCCCTTCCCTTCTCCCTAAAACCAATAGGCATGTCCTCGAGTGAGGATAAAAAAAATGGTGCTGGAACAATCAGACATACATTGGCCAAAAAATGACCTCGCACCTAAGAGGGAAAAAATGTTTTTCCCATCGTGTCCGAGGCCTGGCATGACTCGGCCGCAGCAAACCTCCGCCCGGTCTCATGCCTGGTAACGCCCCCTGGCCCTTCTCCCCTCGGTCCAAGCCGGCCTTTGGAAAGTTCTGACAACACAGGTCGCCGCTGCCTGCACTGCCCCTTCACCCGCTCCATAGGAGCCGACAGCAGGGCAGCCGGAGGCCAGAGACGGGAGTCAACGCTGACGATCCGGCTCCGGACCGAGCGTGTGGGACAATTTCCGCTCCCCACGCCCTCGCTCCCCCTGGAAAAGTGTAAGGACACTCCGCCTGGGCCGTGGTATTCCGGACAAACCCCCTCTCGCCTTCCAGGGAGACCACGGCTTGGGTGCAGGTCTCCATGGACACCACGCAGGGCGGGAGAAGGGCGAAGCCACACCCTGCCCAAAGCCGGGCCACGGAATTGCGAGCGTGAATAAACACGCCCTCCTGTTAAGTTGCTACGTTTTGGACGTGCTTGCTACGCTGCAGCCGCTCCCTGGAGCACACGGTGACCGAGCACATGACCGAGACGTTGTGTTTGGCGGGGAAGGGGGGGGCGCCCCTGGCTCCCGTGGGCAGCTTCCTGCCGGTTTCTCCGGACGAGGACGGCCACGCGGGCGGAAGCACTCCCACGCACCTGCGAGGACCGGCGCCGCGCGCACTGCCCTGTCGCGCTGGGAGCCGCGGAGGCAGCTCCTTTTAGAGCCGGGGGCGGGGCGGTCGGGATCTTTGAAAACCGCGCTCTCTTCCCAGGCCAGGGAACCTGCGACTTTCCAGAACAGAGTGTTTTCAAGGAAGCTTCCAGAGGCCGGGCAGCACCGCGTTCCCGGGGGTGGAGGCCAGGGAACGCTCGGTGTGCGGGAGGATGGGCTCGGCAAACGCACGGGCAACCCCCAGCGGCCCAGCGGCGGGTCCGGAGGCGGCAACTGTTGTCAGCTCGGCTTCCGGCCGCACCCCAACCTTCCCCGCCGCCCCTGCCCCGCTCCCTCCAAAACCAGGGCCCTCCCCCCTCCCGGGGGCGGGGCTCAGCGCACGGGCGTGTCCTTGTTGAGATGCTCAGGGTTGTGGGTTCGATCCCCGGTCAGGACACATACAAGCAGCCAGTGAATGTGTGGATGAGTGGGACAAAAAATCCATCCCTCTCTCTCTCTCCCCCCACCCCCACCCCCATCTCCCTTCCTCTCTTCCTCTAAAATCAATAAATAAAAATTTTAAAAGAGAACGAGTACCCCTTAAGTCTGTAAACTACGACGCGGTTCTACAAACAGCAGCCCCGGTTGCACAGCCGGAGAACCCGCCGGAAGACATGTGCAAGGCGGGGGCATCGTCAATTCCAAACGGAAGGCTGGTTTCGCCGCGAGGGTTTGGGGCCCGGGCGGGGGGCGTGGAGAGCGGCCAGGGCTGGCGCGGAGGGAGCGGGGCGCGGAGGGAGAGGGAGCGGGCGGGAACCAGGGCGTGAAAATTCAACCAGGAACGGCCACCGGGGTTTTCCAGCTGGAGAGCGATTACGAACCGAAATGAATGAACCAGAACTCAAAGTCTCAATGTCCTTCCTGCGCTGCGGGAAAACTGAAAGTCTCGGTCCCCCCCAGATGCCGGTAGAAATGAGTGTCGGCCACTGTAAGAACCATGAGCGAGGGGCCGGCCTGTTCAGGTGGGTGTTTATTCTCTTCTCCTGTCTCCTCCCCCCTGCTCGCCACGGCTGTCCCAGCCCCAGCGCCAGTGCCACCCCCTGTTGTCATCACCCCCTCCCCCACTGTCACGGGGCAACCTTATTTTAAGTCCGGTGAAAGTGACTTTGCTATGTGGCTCAGAAACATGGCTGCCGTAACTCAGTGGGAGCCTCTTCCAGGAGGGCCCATTAGAAGGTGTCAGAAGCAGTTCGGGGTCCCAGCCTGGACCCCGAAGGAACACAGCCCTGTTCCTCCAGACACCACAGCGGGGCCAGAACCCAGACCCAGGGCCCTGAGACGTGGGGTCCACTCCCAGGCCTGTCGAAAACGCCTCGCCCCCTGACCTGGCCGCCGTGCAGACCCGAGATGGTGGTGGACGCGGTGAGGGCATCTGCTCCAGGGAGGACCGGAGGGTGCGAACCCGAGGCTCCACCGTCCGTGGCACTGAGGCCGGTGCTGTGGGTGGCAGGCTGCCCCCCCTCCCAGCCCTACCCCTCCTCCTGAAACCCTCCAGTCCCGGCCCAAGGGCACAGGGCTCCTTCCCGGACCCCTGAAGTGTCTTGGGGGTGAGAGGTCCGTGGTGCTTGCTCGCTCGTTGGCTCCTGAAACAGACCCTGGAAATAGAACAGGACGCAGGAGAGGCCAGAGTGCTCCTTGGGGCTATTAACACAGCCCTGGAAAAATCGATTTGTCCCGTGCCTCTGAAGCTGGCTGGGATGGAGGAGGCCGAGCGTCTGGTTTTCCGAGTAGCAGGAGCCACGGGGGCCCGAGTGCCTGGTTCTGGAAAGCGCTCTGTTTGGAGTGCAGAGGGAAGGGGGGCAGCTTCTGCCCGAGGAGCCAAAAATAGGGCCCCAGAGGAGGGTGCATGGGGGCAGGACCAATCTGTGTCCTTCAGGGCTGCAGGCTCCAAGCTCTGCCTCACGGGGGCCCTGGGGCGGCCGGATGGTGTGCTGGGGGCCCACCCAGCCCTGAGCCTGCTACCCCGCCCCCCCCGCTCCCCAGGGCCAGGGGTCCTCAGGATGAGGGCGAGTGCCCGCCCAGGGATGGCAGTGCCCCGCAGGCCTGCAGGCGGGGGGGGGGGGCGGGCAGAGAGCCCGGGGGCACCTGGCAGGAGATGCTCGATCTCAGGGGGCCCGAGCGGCCCCTGCCTCACCCCCACCCTGGCTGTGGCCCAGGGCAGCTCCGGGTACCTGGGACCCCAGAGCCTGCTGCCCAGTGGCCCGAGCTTGCGACAGACACTGTGCCAGGGCGTGAGTCCCAGACCTGAGGGGCAGCCGAGCGGCGGGCTCCAGGGGAGTGTGGGCAGGGCTGGGGCGTCCGTCTGCACCCACGGGAGGCTCCTGGAGGTGCAGGACGGGGGGCGATGATGCCCCGGTCTCGTTCATCGTCATCTCATGGTGGCGTGGAGGAGGAGCGGTCGGCCCCTGGCCGGGCCACTGTCTGTGGGGAGCCTGCACGGCCTAGGCCAAACGCTGAGTGGGAACCTGTGAATAGGGCTCTGGGGACGCCATGGACCCCAGATCTTCCTCCTGCAGGAAAGGCTTTTGAATAAGAGACCGTCCAGGTTCCCTCCTTCCCTCCCTGGGATTTGTGGCTTCGTTATTAACTGTGATGTCGGGTGCGGATTCTCCGGGGGCCACTGGGGCCAGAGAGAGGGCTGTGGCCCCGTCCGCCAAGTTCAAGGCCCACAGTGGCCATCCTGTCTTTCTGATGCCGCATCACGTCTACCTGCTCGTCTTCCTCCTTTCCTGTCCTGTAAGGGCTTTGTGGTGGCCCTGGTCCCACCGGGATCATCCAGAACAATCTCCTTATTCCTAGGTCAGCTGACTGGCAGCCTTGAACGCCGGCCACCGTGAAGCCTGACCCATTCCCGGGGCCGGGGGACTGGGGTGTGGGTGTCTCTGGGGCACCGTTGTCCCTCCCCCTCCTTACAGGGCCAGTCCCCCTGGACGGAGTGAGTGGGCCGTCGGGTGAGGTGGGCGCCGTGGGCAGGGAGGAGAGACTTCTGCACACCAAACAAAATCCATCGCCACCACGGCGGACACTCACTCAACGCCGACCGTGAACTTGGCCCATGACACACGTCCTCTCGTTGCATTCTGGGAGGTAGACGCTACCCCCGAGTCCCCGTCACAGAGGAAGCAGCGCAGAAGCTCATCGGATCAAGGAACGACTTTGCTCTGAATGGTCGTGAGTGGCCAGAGGCTGCCCTCACGCAGAGTACGGATGTGCTGATGAGAGTTGGTTCATTCAGCTAAAATTGATTATCGACGAGTGCGCAGTCTGGCCCCGAGGTCACCTTCCCTCCTTTGTCACGTGCCTGTCACTCGCCGACGGAAACACAAGGCCAACCTGCCTGCAGGTAGAGAGGGCGGTCCCTCTGGGGGCGAGCTGGGCTGTGGGGGGCACGACAGGTGGCCCCGGGCCTGTCTGTGCCCCAAGACCCCCAGGGTCCTGGCAGCTCTGGACCCTGGGGGTCTCGGGACAAGTGGCTCTGAGTTCTGGGGAGGGGTGAAGAAGGGTTTCCTTTCTTTTTTTAAATACATTTTATTGATTATGCTATTACATCTGTCCCATTTCCCCCCTTCATTTCCCTCCCCCCTGCACACCCCTTCCCACCCACATTCCGCCCTTTAGTTCATGTCCATGTGTCATAAGTTCTTTGGCTTCTACATTTCCCATACTATTCTTGCCCTCCCCTGTTTTCCACCCACCATCTATGCTACTCATTCTCTGTACCTTTTCCCCCCTCTCCTCCTCCCACCCCCCTGTTGATAACCCTCCATGTGATCTCCATTTCTGTGGTTCTGTCCCTGTTCTAGTTGTCTGCTTAGTTTGCTTTTGTTTTAGGTGTGGTTGTTATTAATTGTGAGTTTGCTGTCATTTTACTGCACACGTTTTTTACCTTCATGTTTGAAGAAGAGTTTTCTGAACCAGGAAGGACCACCAGACACGGAAGGAAGGTGGGAACACTGAATGGTGTCCCCCTGGCCCCTCACCCTCAGAGCTGCGGACAAGTTGGCCTGGACCTCATTGGGGCATTCCCAGGCTGGGCTGCTCAGGGACACACCCAGGGACACACCCAGGGGCACACCGGGCCCCAGTGCAGGCCCCTCCCGCCGCTCTGGCCCCTGGCTTCCTCACTGCCACCTGTTACCCAGGGTCTTCTGGATGCTTCTCTCCACTCCCATCCAGCTCCCTTTGTGCGGCTGGGAATTCCCAAACGCTGGGGCCAATGTGCAGAGCAGGCAAACCTGCCAGCGGCCGACAGAACTTTCCGGAATCCCTGCCTCCTCCCGAGCAGTGCAATGCACACCGTGTTTCACAGTTTACAGAACGGCTGTTTGTTGGTTTTCTCCAGGGAATCCCTCCCGGGGGGGTGGACAAAGGTCGGTGACTCTTCTGGAACCGTTTCAGGGCAAATATCGACACAACCTTCCTGGTGGCCTCCGGGGGCCCCGTGGGGGCACGCAGGTCCCGCCCTCAGCTGGACAGCTGTCCAGCCGGCACGGGAAAGCTTCCAGTTGAGGACAGAGGAAAGGTTTCTTTTCAGCCTCAGGCAAAAAATTTAAATTCACGCCTGTAGGCAGGACAGACGCACTAGAGGCTGGCGTGAACCAGAGCTTTGGGCATGAGAGGCCTTCGGTTGATCACGCAGCAGCCACGTGAAAGCCACGGGGGGGGGCGTGGAAGGCTGGTGAACTTGGACGTGGAGTTCCGCCAGGCTGGCCACCCGGTGTGTACGCCGGTTCCTGCCCCCTCGCCTCTGCGGGGTGTGCTCTCCGCCTCCTTTTCCGGCGTTTTCCTTCGGTCCGTTCACTGCCCAGGCAGCCACGGGGCTGCGGGCCCCGTTCCGCACCCGGGTCGAACCTTTGCTCCCGTCCACCCGTCCGAAAAGCGTTTCTTTACTTCCCCTTTCTGCTCGCCATGAGTTGAATTTTTAATCTTTAAAAATATGTATATTACCTTTAAGGGATGTTCCCCGGTGACAGAGGATTAGGAAGAAGACGGGCCCCCCGCACCGTCTCCGTGTTGTGCGGTCTCTGCGAGCACCTGAAACAAACCTGCCCTCTGCAGCGCGGGAGAGTTCGAAGGGTCAATCGGCTTTCGAAAATGAGAAGTTCAGGGTCACTGCAATTTTCTCCTCCTTTCTCGGCCAGAGAGGTGCCGTGGCTGTTTGCGGCCAGAATGCCTCACATAACCGTAACTGCAGCCCGACTCCCTTTCTTCTCCACCCGCCCCCACCCCAGACCCCGCCCCCCACTCCCGCGGAGCAGACAGAAACCAGATCCACCCCGCCCCCAGCCCGGTCGACGAAATCTCAGGTCAGGAACACACGAGGCTTTGTCTGGAAGGCGACCGATGGCGGAGAGAGACTCTGCCATCCCCATCGTCTCTCCCTCCTGGGGGTGCAGCTCCGTCCAGACCCAGGGGTCTGCCCTGCGCTCGCACGTGCATCTCGTAGGCGCTTCCCGGGGAGGACGCAGCCCGCCGGCCTGTCTGATGCGTGGTCCTGTCCCTCAGTGGTAGCGCTCTGCTGGGTCCCCGATCTGCTCGGGCAGACCTCTGGCTGTTAGAACTGTGCCCTGGTTTCCTGCCCTGGCCAGGCGGCTCTGCTGGTTGGAGTGTCTCCCATACACTGAAAGGTCGCTGGTTTGGTTCCCAGTGGGGGCACGTGCCTGGGTGGGGGGTTCTGTCCCCGGTCGGGTGCGTGCGAGAGGCAGCCGATGGATGTTTCTCTCCCTCTCTCTCTCTGTCCCTTCCCTTCTCTCTAAAACCAACAAGCATGTGCTTGGGTGAGGATAAAAAAGAAAGAAAAAAAGAAATATACCCTGGTTTCTTAAAGCCATCTGTGATTTAATTACAGCCCGGTGCCGGACCCCCAGAACGGCAACATCGGAGACGCCTAGAGTGTGCGCTGCCACGCCGCCTGTCGGAGGGGGTGGCCGGGAGCCCTGCACACGCGTTGGTGGTGAGAGTGTGGTGATTAGAAGGCCAGGATGGTGATAATCCTCCTCCTCCTCCTCCTCTTCCTCCTGCAGTCAATTCACACGACAGGATCACCCAGGTTAAACCGAACCTCCAGGGACAGTTGGTCCGTTCGGAATGCTGTGTGGCTGCCCCGTCTTTCTAGTCCCCATACATTCCCTCTCCCCCACACCAGGCCCGCACCCGGGAAGCAGCCTCCCCCCACTCTGGTCTCCCTCCCCGGCCGCCACCAGTGTGCTCGCCGGGTGCTGGGCTTCGCCCGTCCCGTGCGTGTCATGCAACAGCTCCCGACGACACGGGCCCTTTTACCTGCGGCTCCTCTCGCCCGGCGCCGTGGTTTGGAGGCCCGTCCCCGTGGTCACGTGGGTCAGGACGCCAGGCCCCTTTGCGGCGGAGTGATATCCCACTGTGTGGCCGGGCTGCCTTCCCGCTGCCCGCCCACCGGTGAGCGTCGGCGTGGCTTCCACCTCTCGTCTCCCGTGGGTGACGCGGAGACAGGTGCCCTCCGAGGGACGGACGAGTGGTTCTCGAGGCTGGGGGGTGGCCAGGGCATCGTCTCCCCCAGGAAACGTTCCCGGGCTCTGTCCTCCCCCCGCGGGGCGCACACCCCAGGTCTCTGAATCAGAGGCTGTTAACCAGCCTCTACGCTAATCTTCGCGCGTGGCCGCCGCTGTCCACGCAAACATCCGTTGCCAGTCAGGTGCCGGGAGGGTCCCGGAGCTGCGCGCAGCTTCCAAACAAGCGGCCAATCATGCCGGACCTGTGGGTGTGGGGACGCCCTCGGCTCTGCCCCTTACCTGCCAGGTAGCCGCAGGTGTGTCACCGAGCAGCGGCGTCATGCTCTTCCCGGGCCCCCGGGAAAGGAGCATGAGAAATAACACCCGCTCCCAGCGTCCTGGGAAGGGCCCCGCGGCGAGAACGTGAAATGCTGACCCTGGAGCCCGGGGGCCGGGTGCTCATTGTTGTCTCGCAACCGTCGGCGTTTGGGGGCGGGACCCAAGCATGCCCAGCTCTGTCCAGGCCCCCTGTGAGATGCTGGGGTTCTGTGGTCGAGGGCTTGGGGCAGTTACAGGGGGGCGCTAGCAGACGACCTGGGTGTTGCGGGGTTAGCCGTCCCCTCCTTTGGAGGGACGTTTCCGGATCATCGCCCGGGGAAGGAGACGAAAGACAAACCCAGAGGAGCTCTCTCTCGGCCTCTCTGTTTCTCTAGCACTCTGTCGTCCGTCCCTCCGTCTCTGCTTCCCCCTCTCTGGCTCCGCCTCCTTCCAGCCCCACTGCCGAGTCAGCCTAAACCGTGTCTGATCCATGCTGCTTATCGGGGACACCGATCTTTTCTAAACACGGGCCGAGCTCCAAGTCCGTCCCAGGAACACCCAGGACGTCTGGGCGTGCTTACCTCTGGATTGGGGCGAGCCGGGAACTTGGACCCGTGTTTGTTTTAACCTGGTGGTGGCTGGCGTCCGATCAGACACCGGCCGGCCTGGCCGGGCTCTGTTGGTCCAGGAGACAGACCAAAAGAATCAGAGAGGAATGCGTTTTCCCGTGTTGTGTGCACAACAGGTAGTTCCCACCTGCAGAGACGTCGAATCTGTGGGCGTGGCAACTCTCTGTGAGGGGGCGGATGGAGGTGGGATCTTGTCGTGTTGTGAAGGAAGAAGCTCGAGGCAGAAAATACTGAGGTTTTTTCCCAACCGAACAGCCATGCACCTTCTTCCCTTTCCCCCAGATGGGGGTGAATCCTGATTGGTGGAAGCACACACGTAGCCCCACCCCCTTTTGTCTGTTTCTGGCTTAGGCGGGGCCACATGTCCCAGCTCTGGCCAATGAGATGGAAGAAGTCTCTTGGGGGGGCCTCTGCAAAGAGTTCTTAGCTCCCATGCAGTGACAGGGAAAAGCCAGCGGGATGTGGTGTGTGGATGCTTTGCCCAGAGCTGTGGCAGCCTTCTTGAGACCATGAGGAGTGACTGTGAGGATGACGGTGAGAAGGGCTGAAAGGACAAGCCCAGGTGTCATCACTGAGGTGCTGAACTCACCACCCCTAGAGCCAGCTCTGCCTCCGGCTGTCTTGCTGGGGGTGGGGATGATCACTGTCTTCAGCACGGAAACCCTTTTGTTGGACTTGCTGGTACTTCCGGCCAAAGGCACTGCACCTGATGCAATGTTCTGTGACTCCAGGTCTCGCCAGAGCAGCACTGGGGCGAGGTTGGGGGGTGGGATACCGGGTTGGTCGGCTGAGTCTAGGTGGAAGCCTGCCCTTGGGGCCCCCCCGCCTGCCTCGCCAGCCTGTGCCTGTGGCCTCTTCAACGCCCGGCACATGGTGGCTCGGCCGTGGCTGGCCTCGAAGGGAACGGGCGTCTTCACAGGGACCCCCGGGCCTTGCAGGAGGAGCCACCCTCGGAAACAGCAGTGGCCCGGTCCCTGCCTCTCGCCTTCTCAGCGGAGTGGGGCCGGCCGCCAGCCAGCGTCCCCCGGCCGCGTGTATTCAGTGGGGACACAAGCGGTCGTTTTGGGGGACGGAGAAGTGATGACTGGCGAGTGCCTAGGATGGCGCCCGGCGCCCAGTAAGCGATCAGTATGCGCGCCCGTGGTCCTCGGGTCTTCTCGCTCACAGGCGGCACCTCAACAGGGATGCGTGTGGCCTGAGATGCCACCTCGTCGATCCGCGTGAGGGACCTACGTCCCCCTGAGAGGACTGAAGAGCAGACCAGGAGGAGAAGGGGGTTCTGGGACAGGGGAGTCGGTGGGAAGAGGTGGGAGGGGAGGGGAGGGAGGAGCGGCAGGTCCCCCCAGCCCAGGAGCCCTGGGTTGCAGAGAACGTTCCGCAGGAGCTGGGCCCTGACGTGGGTGCCCGAGATCTCTAAGTCCTGGCCCACCGCCCCCTCGCTGGGCTCCCGCCCTGAGCCAGCTGGTGTCCTGTAAGGGGGAGCAGATGGCTCCCCGACTCAAAGGCTTTCTCACCACGTGCCTTTTCCAGAGCCCCTCCTTCCCAGGGCTTCTGTTCCCCTGATTAAGTGCTGCTTCTAAATTTGTAGCGCGGAGCAAGGCAGCAAGCGGCTGACGGCAGCCCGAGCCTGCCAGCCCGCGCCCGTGCCCGGCGGCGGAGCTTCCGGAGCGCGGCGGCTCTGCGACCAGAGGCGCTCTCCGGGCCAAGCTGCCTGGCGAGGGGAGCCGGCCTGCGGTCCAAGGCTCTGGGCTAACGTTGCCTCCCAGCGCCCGGAGGAGCCACAAGGTCTGACTCACCAACGACGGCCCCTTCTTCCCGGCCGAACCCACCGCAGGCCTGTGTCTGGCGTGGCATCCGGGCCTACGCGGCAGGAAGGGAGACGCCGGTTGTGACAACCTCTGTGAGCAGATGACAGCCCAGCAGCCACGGGGAGTGCCGGGCCACAGGAGGGGTGCTGTGGGGCCAAGACATTAACCCGCCGTTTCCTGAGCCGGAAGGGTGAGGGAACAGAAGGAATCACCATGTTCAGCTGGAGCTCAGAGGCTGCGTGTGGTGGGGGGAACGCGCCACCCAGGAGAGCGCGGCAGGCTTTCTGGAAGCTCGGACTCTCAGCTCATGTCCGGGGGGTGCACTCCTCGCCAGTCGAGGCCCCTGTGGCCTGCTGGGTCCACGCGCCCAGCCCTGGGTCCAGCGTGCGGTTTGGGGATGCCCTGGGGAGCTCACAGCTAGTCCTGGGGCTCATGGACTCCCCAGCAGTGGCTGCTTCTCTACCACACGGAGCTGTCCCCCTTCAATGTGCATACTCTGTCTTTTCCAAGTTCAAGATCAAGTCCCTCCCTTTCCCCTCCCCCTGGGGCTGGTATGAAGTTAACCTCAGGGTCAGTGGTGTGGTGCCATTTAAATGATCCTGGGGGAACTCTCTGGGTCAGCGACATCTGGTGGCCTACCTGGGTACCCATTCTCTCTTTGTTCCTCAGAAGGAGAGTCTGAATAACGCACCCCACTAGACTGCATTTCCCGGCTCCTTTGTGGCTAAGGACGCCCGTGGGGCTGAGTCCTGGCCGATGTGAGTGGAAGTGTTGTGTGGCACTTCTAAGAAGTCTTCCGAAAGAGAGCTGATGCAACTGGGAGATGAGCCCCTTTTGTTCTTTTTTTCCTTCCGATTGCCTGGAAGGTAGGCTTGATGGCTGGAGCTCCAGCAGCCATCTTGGACCACGAGATGACCTTGAGGATGGAAGCCATGTACTGGGAGAACAATACAGAAATGTGAGAGGAGTCTGAGTCCCCAAGGGCTGAGTGTCTTGGACTACCCACTGCCAGGCTCCTTTTCTGTAAGGGAGAAGTGAACTCGTGTCGCGTTTAGTTGCCTGTTCCTTTGGGTGTTCTGTGTGTGCAGCCAAAACTATTCCTAATGCATATACATGTTCAGATCTTCTCTTTCTTATCCTGGTGCCTCGGTGCATGGAATCCGGCTCCTAGAGACTTACCGGTTTGTGTTAAGCTCACCCTTTCTGGCACATCGACCCTTGCTAAAGTGGAAGCAGGGCAAAGGTCAAGTTCATTTCTGCACCTCCTCCTGAGTTTGGTTCTCTTCTTCCAGGCTGCGGTCTCTTCCTGTCTGCTCCCCTCCCCCTCCACCCCCCACATTGGTTTGCTTCTAGTTCTTGGCCGAGTAGTTTTCCCCAGCTGGCAGCTGATTACGTCTTCCGGGACATTCGGTGTCAGTCAGGCCGTCCTTCCCTGCCGCGTCACTCCTGCGCGTGACAAAGCGGCCGTAATAACGGCAACCGGAGAAGCAGCCTCACCCCTGACTCCGCATCCCTCTGGAGCCCTGGCCCCATTCCTCCGCTCCCCTTTAAAGCAAAGATTCTGGAAGGTTCATCTAGACCAGGGCTGCCCCGCGGGGCGGCAGCAAGCAGCGTTCTCCTCGCAGCCCCGCGGAGGGCACCTGGGTGGGCAGCACAGGACCTGTGGGCGGCTCGGCCGGTGCCCCCTGCTCCCACTGCCTTAGCTCAGTCTCCTGGGAGCCCCCGGTCCGCGGGGCCTTTGCTCCCACCCCTCCCCCCGAAACAGAGCTCCTCAGGGTGCCCAGGGAGAGACCTCAGCCCTCGCCCCCTTCCTCCCGCCAGCAGCAGGTGCCGGCCACGCCTCCTACCAACACCCCTCTGTCCCCGGCTGCTGCGGGCCCTGCCCCGGGCTTTCCTCCTCCTCCTGCACTGACCTGGACTTGCAGCCCCTTGGCAGGCGTCCTCTGCACGGCCGCGGCCGACGGCCCCGCTGGCGCGTGGAGCAGTGCCCGGCGCCCGGCAGGCATCGGACGGACGGGTGCCTGGGGTCATGTCCGAAGGAGCTGGTGCCAGACGGTGGGATCTCGGGTGCCATGGTGGCAGTCTTGGTGTCTTAGGGTGGTGGCTATTTCTGCCAAGACACCAGAGACGTGCGGGGGGCAGGGGAGGCTGTGGGGAGCTGCTTCCTTTGCGTGGAATCACAGGCCTGTTCCTGGGCCCAGGCCCTGCCTCTAAAACACGGGGGGCTCGTTGCTCACAGCAGCCAGGAGGTGGAGACCCCCTGAGTGTCCGCCGGTGGCGGAGTGGGTAACAGGGGTGGGGCTTGCACAGGGGAATGCCACTCGGCCAGGAGGAAGAAGGCCGTCCTGCTGTTCTCGACCATGTGGGTGGGCCCAGCGGGCTCCGTGCGAAGTGAGATCACCCCGCCAGAGAGAGACACAAGCCCCACGCGACCTCCCCTTGGTGTGGAATCTGGAAACGCTAGGCTCTCGGAACCAGAGGGTGGAAGGTGGTTGCGGGGGGCTGGGGGGCAAGGCAGTGGGCAGGGGGCGTCCGTCTAAGGCGACGAACCCCCAGCTAGGCGACTGATAGTTTCTGGGACTCTAATACACAGCAGTAATAAACGCTGGGTTATATATTTGAACGTTGCTGAGAGAGCAGGTTGTAAATGTTCTCAGCACAAAAAATGAACGGTCATTCCGTGACATGCTGGGGCGTCCGCGGACGCCGGGGTGGCAAGCGTTTCGCAATAAGTTAGTGTGTGGCATCCGCACGTGGCCCCCTGGTGGTTACCCCGGGGCCACCCAGGGAGCCCGGGGCGGTGTCTCCATCTCAGGACCCTGGACCTGACCTCCACCGCCAAGCCGCCAAGCCCTCTCTCCACGTCCAGTCCCTTCACCTGGCCTCGTGCGGGCTCGGGGCTAGGGGGTGGGCCTCTTCGGGGGCTGCTCTGTGTCCACCACACTCCCTGTCGTCCTGCGTCCCCCCCTGTGCCACCGTCCCGGCGAGGGATGCTTTCATACGGCCACTTGTCCCAAGTGCCCCGGCCGCCTGCTCTGTAGACTTTTCCCTCTAACCAATATGTCATTTTTTTTTAAGATTTTATTTATGTATTTTTAGACAGGGAAGGGGGGGGAACATCAATGTGCGGTTGCTGGGGGCCGTGGCCTGCAACCCAGGCATGTACCCTGACTGGGAATCGAACCTGCGACACTTTGGTTCGCAGCCTGCAATCAATCCACTGAGCTACGCCAGCCAGGGCTACCAATGTATCATTTCTTACTGCCTTGCCCTTCTTACCCGTTTCCCCCACAGAACGCCGGCTGGGAGGGCAGGCATCCTGGTCACTTTCTACTACTGCCGCTTCTCCGGGGCCCGGCGACTGGGGGTGCTCGGTAAACACCAGTGAATTTACTGATTCCCGGCGGATGGAATGGTACCCAAGGACCCTCAAACCTCAGCCCCGCCTTTTCTAACCTGACCTTGAGACCCACCCACGGACAGGTTGCTCAGAACCTGAACCTCGGCCACGAGACAAGGCAGGGGACCCTCCCTCCAGCCCGGCCCTGGGAGACGGTGAGCCTCCCCGGGCAGAGTCCCCGGTCACCACTGAGGCTCCAGGGGGGACCCGGGACATGATGACCGCACGGCCGGCAGAGGCTCTGGGGACCTGAGGGAGGCGCTGTTCACTGAAAGGGAACGTGAGGGCCACCGGCCGCTGTCACACACGCGCTCTGTCCCACACGGGTGGCTCCAGAAGCAGACACCCGGTGCCGCTGCACTGTGCTCGCTCGCGAGCCCTGGCCCTGCAGCGGGAGGCTGGGTGGCCCCAGCAGCTGGCCTGCCTCCCGCAGGCGAGGGTGGGGTCTGCTCTCCTGACCTGTGGCTTTAGGCCTGGGGCCCTTCCTCTTCCTCAGAGACTGCACCGGGCACTGGCTTGGGCCCCAGCGGCCACGTGCACGGCCTGCTTTCCTCCAGTGGCAGCCGTCAGTCTGACGTCAGTCTGAGAGCACTTGCTGTCCTGCCGTCTCAGAGGCGCTCGGCCGCCTCGGAGGATGAGCTCTGGTTTATTCGTCTTCATCTCGTCCGGCGGTCTCGTCCAGCCCAGCGGGGCATCCTGCAGGAGTTTGGCGGGACTTCTAGGGAGCTCGCCTGGTGGCGACAGAATAACCCAGGGCCCGGGCCAGCTGGCTTCCCCAAAACACACCCTCTGACGGGGTTCGCGGCCCGCTTGGGCTGCAGCTGGGGGGAAAGGAGAAGAGACGGAGGGGGAGGGGAAGGTTTTCTGCAGGGTTCCGGGAAGCCAGATTTGGGTGTGCCTGAGGCAGGCGGTTCACGTTAAAGTCGGGGAAAAGGCCAAAACCCAGAAAGCCCCACCATGCAAAAGCACTAGACCCAAACAGGGGGGCTCTCCTAATGCGAAACCCACAAAAAACCCTGTCGGTTAATCATGCCCTCCTCACTCCCTAGTTCATGTTTTTTTTGTTGGCTTTCAAATTTGGGGAGCAGTGAAAAATATCCCAGGACTGGGGGGGCGGGGTGAGGACTCCCAGGGAATAACTGGACTCGGCCCCGAGGGCAAGCTGGGCGACTCGGCGACTCCGGGGAGACCGCTCGCCCTCTCTGGGTTCTCGTCTCCCTCGCGTGTGCCGTCAGGGAGACAGAGGCGTCCGGCTGCTGAGGCTGTGGGAGAGCCACAGGGAGAAAACTCACTGTGTGGTGATGGTCCACAGCACCCCTGCAGTCACGGTGGACACGGCTCCAGGTCGGGGGAGGGGAGACGGGGCCGGCCGGCGAGCGCCCGGGGTCTTTGCTGCAACCTCCAGAATCCTCCCGGCGGTTTTCTTTCACGGTGACTCAGCTAAGTTAGCTCTGACACAGGCAGGCAGTTAGTTACTCAAAGTGTAACTAACACTTCACCGGCACAGCAGCCCTGTCTGGCTGCTGTCAATCAGATCGCATCATTGTTGCAAAACCTCCACTGCTCAGGGCAGAGCCCCCCCCCCCCCCCACCCCCCCCCGCTCTGGCTCCGGGAGGTTCTCATCTTCACCGAGCAGTCTCGATGTACAGAGGCCGCCTGACGGGGGAGATGCTTGACGTCATGGTTTTGGGGTGCTGTGGTGCACAGCCGGTCCCTTTCCTTTTTACTGGAGAGGGAACCCGTTTAGCCGGAAAAGCAACGCCCCTTCTTCGAGTGACTTTGGCACCCCCACCCCCCATGAAAGCGGCGAGTATGGTTGGGAGTTTTCTGCTCCGGGGGCAAGACCCGTAACCACCTGGGGGTTGTTTCCGCATCCAGTTATCGTGGGCGACGGAAGCAACTCAGTGTGGCGTCATGAGGATTAGAAGTGACGTCAGCCTGAGCACCTGTGGGGCGGCTGCCTGGCAGCCAGCACCCACCCTGGGCCTGGAGACCGCCGTCTTGGGCAGGCTGCTCTCGCCCTGCATGGGGCTGGCGCATGAGGTCAACAAGACGCTGCCGAAATGTCAACGTGTGGCTCCCCGGGCCAGGCCTCAGGGCACGTGGCAGCTTGACCCCTGTCCCCTCTTCACCCCGGTCTCCGGGACAACCAGTGGCCACAGCACGGGGACCCTCTGGCGGCCCCGTCCACGGGTCTCTGTGGCAAGGACCCACACTGGTTTGTGAGTCCCATGGGCGGCCCCACCAGGCACGTGCAGTCCTGGGAGACCCCCTGAGCCGGGCCACTCCCGGATCCCGGCCTCCGAAACCAGGTTGGATGATAACTGACCACTGCTGTTGTCGGCTGCTAGGTTGTGGGGTGATTGGTCACGCAGGGCAGATGACGGCTGTGCCCTGGCGTCACACGGCACCGCCGGTCCGTGTTGACATGGTAAACGTGGGGCACATTAAACGTGCATTAAGCTCCAGAGGTGAACAGCAGGTACGTGGCCCCTTCCCACTGGGTGCGTGTCGACGAAGCCTGATGCACAGCACCCTCCCAGAGCGGGTGCTCAGAGTCTGTGCTGCGGGGGGGTTACCCAGGTAGGCCAGGGGGTGGGTGGTAAATCAGAGGTGGGTTTCAGAATGTGTGTGTGCTGTGACCTCCGTCACCACCAGGTGGCGCCCTGGAGGCCTTGGCGTCCCCTGGGGCCCAGGCTCTGCAGAGTGGCTCTCCGGGTCTGGGTTGGGTCCCACAGGCCTTGAGGGGCCAGGGCTCCTCCCCCGTTTCCCTGGACGGGGTTCTGCTGGCTTCTGGAGGTGCCGTTTCCAGAGGCGTTCTCCTGTCTTTACATACTCTCTGGAGACTTGATGGTGACGGCTCCGTATACGACGTTGAACCACAGGAAGATACCGTAACTTCCTCGCTCCCTCTTCTTTTGGGGGGACTAGAAACTACCTCTCCTTCTTAACAGTCACGTGCCGCCGTGCCCTCCACCCACGCGAACACGCACCCACGTCCCGGCCTGTCTTCTGAGGGTGGGTTTCTGCAGGTGGAGTCGCCCCACCAGAGGGGAACAGCGGTTTCCAGTGGAGGGGCCCGCTCACCGCCAGACGGCGGGTGTGCACTGTTCCGCAGCCTCGTCTACACTCGGTTTTTAATTAAAAAAGAAACTTTCTAAGTTTGGCGAGCTTCTAAAACACGTCTTTGTACGCAGTCCCACGGCTGTAGCCGCCCAGGTGAGCGCCCCCGGGAGACGCAGGAGCCCCTGCTGGACAGAAACGTTGTCGCTTCTCTGTTGGAGTGGCTGCTGCTTCCTCATTGGCTCCTAAGAACTGTGTGTGCGTGAAGGACGTCGCGTGCCGGGCCGCTGTCGGAGTGGCCAACGTTCTTCCCCGGTGCTGTGTCTGCCCTTCAGCTGCGTCCGCGACCTCACCCGACTCCCAGAGGTGGTGGTGTGCGTGCAGTGACATCTGTCCATCTCCCAGAGTTCTCTCCCTGTTTGCGGCTGAGAAAGCTTCGTCCCACCCAGACATCAGATAAGCATCTGCTTCTTTTCTTTTTTTTTTTAAAAGATTTTATTTATTTATTTTTAGAGAGGGAAGGGAGGGAGAAAGAGAGACAGAGAGAAACATCAATGTGCGGTTGCTGGGGGCCGTGGCCTGCAACCCAGGCATGTGCCCTGACTGGGAATCGAACCTGCAATGCTTTGGTTCGCAGCCCACGCTCAATCCACTGAGCTACGCCAGCCAGGGCTTAGTATCTGTTTCTTTGTTTTCTTGCTTGCTTGGGGGCTTTATCATTATTATTCTCTTGCACCGACTTCTTCTTGGATCTGTCTGGACTTTGTTCTGCTCTGTGATGCCGAGGAACCAACTTTACTTCTTTCTCCAAGAGCTGCCCCGCTGCCCCGGCGACAGTGATGAACTCCTTCCTCCTGCCGTGATTTGCAGCCCACGCCCACCGTGGGCTTCAAAGGATATGGGCTGGACCCTCGCCTGTGCACAACCCACCGTTTCTGTGCCCCTGAGCCCTCCAGGGGTCTCCGGCCCCCCCAGGCCTCTTCCCAGCCGTCCCTGTCCCTGCGTGAGACCTGTCTGTTCCCTCAGCCTTCTGGGGACGAGCCACACCTTGTCCCCTCCCTGCCCGCCCCCTCGCACCCTGTTCCAAGTTGCTCCGGTGCCCGGGGCACGGCGGCCTGTCCTGACGTTACTCTGACCCCCGGGTCTGCCCTGCCCCTGAGTTCCTGAGAATCGGGAAACAGCCCTGGACTTTTCCCCTCCCACCAAGAGCCCCGCAGGCAGTCCCCACGCGCCTTTGTAGGCCATTTGGTCCCGCCCCCCTCCCCGGAGTTTCGGGAGGCCCTTCCCGAGAGGAGCCGCTGGGCTGGGTTGTGGGGGGGCCCGGCTCAGAGAGCCTTCTGAAACCCAGTCTGCATCTCAAGTATGTCTTGAGCCGTGTTCAACGTTCTTAACGCTCTGCGAAAATTTGGATTTAATTAATTTTTCTTGCGTTCTGAAGTAGCGTGATCGTTCTATTTTTTTGTGTCCTGGCCCGAAGCCCTGCCACATTCGTGGAAAAACGGACGGGGCGGGGGCGGCGGTGGGAATTCTTCCTCGGCAGGATGGCTGGGAGGCCGACCGAAGTCACTGCCGGAGGGGAAACGGCTGGTTTCTGGCCCCGACTCCGCGCTCGGGGTCCAGCCTGCCGCGTCCCCGCCAGCCACACGCCGGCGGGCGTGACGGGACGCCTTCTGACCCCACAGCCCAGAGAGGGGCTTGTCACGCTGTCCTGTGTCAGCGCGCCAGCCGCCCCCTCCGCGGGCCGACGGCCTTGGAGCCGCGGAGACGCAGCGGCGGCGGCCTGGACTCGGTGGGCGGGGCTCCGTCTGGAACGCGCCCCGTGTGTGTGTGTGGGTTTCCTGTTATTCCTGTAACACATCGCCACGAACTCGGTGGCTACAAACCACACGCGTGTGCTCTGCTGCGGTCCCGGAGGCCAGGAGACCCACACGGGCCTCATGGGGCTGACGTCGAGGTGTCAGCTGGGCCCGGCTCCTTCTGGAAGCTCCTGGGGCCCGGCCGGCCTTGGCTCCAGCCCCCCAGGGCCACCCGCAGCCCTGGGCTCACAGCCACGTCACTCCGCCCCCTGTGCTCTGCCATCACATCTCTAACTCCGCCCCCTGCCCCCCCCCCCCACCAGGACCCCTGTGGTCGCACTGGGCTCAACCCCGTGATCAGGACACTCCACCCGTCTCGGGTGCCCCAACTTCCTCACACCTGCAAAGGGGCCGTGCGCGGCCACAGAGTCACCGGTTCAGGGGTTAGGACGCAGAATTCTTTGGGGGTCTTGTTCTGTCTGTCACCATGCTTGCCCCGTCCTGGGGCCCCTATCCCAATGACCGCTGCCTGCTGGCATTTGGAGATGGGGCCAGAATGGTCTTTCGGAAATGTATCAGCTGATAAATCGCGTCAGCTCCTGCGTAAAATCTCCCACTGGCTCCCCTGCGCTCCTACCGCCAAGTCCGGACTCCTTTCCGAGGGTCTCCCTGACCTGCCCCCCGCCCACCTCTTCCAGTTCGTCTCATGTCACTCACTCCAGGCCACTGGCCTTGCTGTTCCTCCAGGGTGCCATGCTTGTCCCTTCACTTCCTGCTCCCTTTGTCTGGAAGCTCTTTCCCTTGGGCTCCACAGGACCTGTTTTTCCTTGCAATCGTAGCCCCGAATCTGCCCTGAGTTTGGCAGACCCTCCCGTCTCTCCCCTCTCCATCTATGTTATTTATGGGCGCGCACACTTCTCCCCTGCCTCTCCCCCCACCCCAGAAGGCCTCTTCCCTTGGTCTCGATCGCCGCTGTGCTTGGCCCAGAGTGGGAAATGGAATGACATGTCTGATTATTTTAATCGATTAGCCAAGAACGAAACCCGCGGCTGAGGACTTAGTTTACATGTTGGCGTCAGACCCAAGCAGGTGGGTTTACTTTGGAGCCGAAATCGCCGGCTCCTCACCCACACCAACCCCCTGGAAGGCCCTGCATAGAATTGTTAATTTGCAGTTTTGTCTTTCTTTTTATGTAAAAAAAAAACAACAGTGTCCTCTGACGTTGGATACGCTTCACCCTCCCCCGGACCTGGCTGTGCTCTTGCCGTCAGGGCTAGCAATGGGTTAGAGGCCATGTGCCTGGCGGGGGGGTAAATGCTAGTAATAATAATAATAGTAGTAATAATAATAATAACAATAATTAACAATACAAGGATGATAATCACAGCAGTCCGAGAGCAGCGATAATAACAACCCTCACGGCAACCGCCTCCAGCCAGCGCAACACTGGCCCCACACCCGCCTGGGGCTGTGTCCTTGCGCCCATTGATGAGACAGGCAGCTGGAGGCTCAGGGGGTCGAGAACCCTGCAGCGCGGGCTCATGTGCGCCCGGCACTTAAACCCGCCTCCGCCCCGGCTTGGATTTCATCGGGAGGGCGCAGGGAGCGGCCCACGTGGGCTGACCTTTGGAAGGCGTGTTCTGTCCGGGCCCCCGGGTCCCATGGGCTCGGCTGAATTTTGCAAAAGCATCCTAGCGCCCTCCGTCCGGGGTCTGCCTGTCCTCTTCTTTCCCGACGACCCCGATGTGACCCTGCAAAGCTGAGCTCGGGCAGAGGCGTGTGGGGGGCGCTCTGTGCCAGTTACGCTGCGCACAGTCAGCCCTCACCCCTCCGCGTTTCCGGACTTGCGAAGCCGCCTGCTCACAGACACTTATGTCACCCCCGGTCAACGCTCGGGGCGCCTTCTGCGTCGCTGGAACGCACGTGAGGCATCGTTGCTCGCGCCCGTTCCCGGCGGAGGCCAACCGGGACCCCTCGCCCCGTCTCGCTGCGTCGCATGCTGCAGAAGAGCGTCCTTTCCCCCGGGGTCTTAGGTGCCACGTTTTCCGCATTTTTGCGCCTCGTGGAGGGGTCTCGGCTGTTTGAAGTGGGCCCAGGCGTGCCCCTAAGGCGCCGTCCCGTGTCCCTGAGCGCAGGAGGCTGTGACACGCCTCGTGGAGAAAACCCGCGTCAGAGAAGTTCCGGGCAGGCGTGAGTGATGGTGCCGTCAACCGAGTTCAAGGTGAAGGAATCAACGACATCTATTAAGTGAGGGCCTCGAAACAGAAACACACACGCAAGGAGCTCACGCATCGCTCGGCGGATGAACACACGGTGAGCGTTGGATGCGTTACGGTATCCCCGGCGCGCGGTAGGTTCCCGGGGAGCCGGAACCGCCGTCTCTCTCCCGCTCCCACGCCCCCAGGCTCAGGCCCCAGGCCCCGGAGCCCACGCACGGTCGGTGCCCGGTGAGCCCCGTTCCTGCCCGTGCTGTGGGGCTTCGCAGCCCACGGGCGCCCGCACCCCGGGCAAACGTGCCGGAGGTGGGAACCCGGGGCTGGGTTTCAGGAATGGTTCCCGCCTGCGCTCCGCAACCCCCCGGGGAGCTGCCCTGCGTCTCTCGGCCCACCAGGGGTGCGCGACTGATCACACAGCACGCCCGTGGCCAGCGCCCGGCCCCCGGGAGCCCGTGAACCGCCGCCCCACTTGCTCGTGCTGCTGCGGGCCTGCCCTGCTCTCGGCCACGTCCGCGGCAGCCTGCGTTATAAGAAGACCCTTCCTGCTGTGAACCCGGTTCCCTTTATAAAGCGTGGACTCCGGCTTCTTTCCCTTCCCTGGGCCCAGGTCCCTCGTAAGCCCCCCTCCCTCAGCCTTCTCCGCTGGTTATTCTGCCGCCTTTCATGGGGCCTGTGTGGCACCGGAGGGCTGACCACGCTCCCTCTTGTTTTCACGGGGCTGCTGGGGGCAGGGGGCCCCCCCGGAGGGGGCAGAGCTGGGGGAGCCCCCTGGGCCAGGAAACGGAGCCCCGCCCCTTTCCTGGGCTGGGCCTGCCCTGCGCCAGCCCGGCTGGGGAATGCCAGCTCAGCCCGTTTACAAGCAGGGCTTGGCCAGCGGCACGCTTTCCTACAGCAAGGGGTGGGGGCAGGGGGCGAGGAGAGGGGGCTGTCGGAGGCCCGGGAGTGCTCAGAGCGGTTGAGTTGGGGAAGGAGGAGAAGGGGAGAAAGCGTGTTCTGGGAGCCTCTGTGTCCGTTTGTCCTTGATGGAGCGACCTGTGTGTTCTGTGCGTGTGCATGGGTGTGCGTGGCATGTGCACATCGAGTGTGTCACCTGGACACACTGGGCTTGGGGGGCAGCACCTGGAGCGTGTGGATGGGGGGTGGGGCGGGGTGGGCCTCCGGCTCTCGCCCCAGGAGGAAGGTCAATGACCGGAGCATTCTGTTTGGGCTCTGATGGGCAGGGGCAGAGAAGTGCCCCTCAGTGTGGGCCCTGCCTTCCTGCCGCAGACCAGGGGCGAGGGGCCCAGTGTCCCAGCCCCGGGGGCGGGGCTGCGCCTGGACGTGATGGGGGGCTCCCCAGAAACTCAAGGCCTGAGGAAAACCAGAGGAATTCTCCCGCTTCTTGCTCACTCCCGAGACTCTGGGCAGGGCAGCGTGGCGCGGCCTGCCATTCCCCGGCGAAGTCGGACCCCAGGGACGGTTCTGTGTCACCCAGGCTGACAGCAGACCCAGCCTCAGGGGCCAAGCAGCCTTTTGCGACCCGGCTGCTCGAGCAGGCTCCGCCCTGGCGCCCCGTGGGGAGATGACCCCAGGGAGGCCAGGGTAACTTGGGTTCAGACGAGCACGAAGTAACATGAGGGAGCCAGTACTGGTTTAGTCACGAGTGATAAAGGAGCCGTGGGGATACAGGGAAACGTCCTTACTTCCTGGGGACACGAGCCAAGGAGTCTCGAGCTGAGCCACCACGGTGTCTGTGGTTTCCTTTAAAGTGGGACAGAGAGAGAGAGAGAGAGAGAGAGAGAGAGGAGGGGAGAAACGGCAGCATCTTGACCTGTTCATGATTGTTGACATTCCGCACAATGTGTTTCTCCTTTTCCTTCGCCTTGAACTTCTTCATAGTAGCAAGAAACTTTTTACATGCTTTGGGGGGAGAACCACTTAAGAATAAATCTAAGATATGGCATAAGAAAACTTTTGGGGGGCTTTCTCAAAGGAGAACCTCAAAATCAGAGTTTCTGCGTTCCCCGGCGCCAGCCCGGCAGAGAGGCGGGCAGGGAGGGGAGTCACCTGGAGAGCCGGCCTGGAGGAGTGGGGACAGGGGACAGCGGGCCCAGCCTCACCACCTCCTGCCTAAACACGGCCCGAAGACCGGTGGGTGTGAGCCAGGACACTGCACCACGGCGACGGCCCGCTCTGCGGGTCCAGTTTCTCCTTCCGCCACCAGCCAGCTCTGCTTCTGAAGCTCGGTCTCCCCCAGGAGCCGGACCCTGATGGACTGGCGGGAAGGAACAGGCCGCCTTCCCCCAGCCCGGACCTGTCCAAGCATCACCCCCACAGAAAACGCACCCCCACATCCAATCCCCCAACCCTACGCGGTTGGTGCCATCATCACCCCCATTTCACAGGTGGGGAAACCGAGGCCCAGAGACAGCCCGCATCCATGCAAAGCCCCCGGACTTCCCCGAGGGCTGAGGGATCCAGAACCAGCCCTCTTGTGGCTGCAGACTGACCTCGGCCATAATAACTCCAACAGACACGGTGGCGCATGCAGCCGGGGACGGCAGAAACCAGGGGGGGCCTGCGCCTCGGTGGCCGGGGGACTCTCCCCTCATTTCCCGTGAGTCTTGCGTGGCGCCTTCCTTAGCATGCAGCTTCCTCGCTCGGAACTGCTCCTCTCCCGAGAAGTCTGGGAGGGGTTGGACCTCCAGCTGGTTCGAGAAAAGCCTGCCGCTCCTTTTCATGAAACATACACACCCTCCTCTCCCAAAGGCAGACGGGCTCCCGGTTCTGTCCTTGGCATTGTCTCCGTTTTCAGGCTTCCGTGGTTGCTGCTTTTGGGTCCGACTCCACGTGTGGGTCGGGGCTGCAGGCACGGCGCGCCCCCAAGGGTGGCCCCTCAGGAGGGAGCCGGGTCCTCCCGCAGCTGGCCGGCCCCACGTGCTGGATCCGTACTCGGGGCCTCGGCTCCCAGCGCCGAGCCCGGCCCTTCTGGTGCTGCAGGCACTCCCTAAACAGTTGTTCAAGCGACACGTTTGCTCTCGGGCCCGACACAGGAGAAAGGACCATCGAGCGTGTCTCGGGCACTGCCCCGGAAGCCCAGCGCACAGATCTGGGGCCGTCTGTCGGTCTTCTGCATGGCTCAGGGGAAAAAAGCCATCAATTTTTCCCAAAATAGCACCTGCAGGATGTCCTGATGGGAGCCACACCGAGGCGCAGGCCACGTCGTGAGAGAAGAAAGGGCAGCCCCGCCCGCCGTGTGGGGCTGACTGTGTGGACTCCCGCCGCCGTCTCGGACGCTCCCGGTCCCGGGGAGCCTCCTGTCCCCCAGCGATGGCCTCTGAGCACGGGTGGGGGCGGGGCCGCAAGGCTAACTGGGGGACAGTTGATCCACCTCGACGATCTCAGTACAAATGTGGATGAAATGGTCTTTTACCAATAAGCCCAAAGGAGACTCAGTGTGCACTTGCCTCTGGGTCGCCCCCCTCACGGCTGTCCCCTGCTTGTCCCTGCTTGTCCCCTGCTGGTCTCTACCAGGGACTCGACATGTTTGGGAGGGGCACTGCAGCTGTCACATGGCCAGGGTTCGAATCCCACGTCCCCCGTTTATCAGATGCGTGCTCCTCTGTGAGGTGCTCTGCCTGTGCCTCAGTTTCCTCACCTGGATGATGGAGGTCAGTGTCTGCCTCAGGGGGCTGTGGAGGGGCGAACTTAAAAGCATTTAAATTGTGGCTGCCGCGCTCCGAGTCTGCTGACTGTTCACCATTTCTATTCCCACGGCTGACCGTGTTTGGGTAGCCGGCACCCTCACCCCCACAGCCCCCTAGTTGGGTCACGAGGTCGCTGTCTGCTGACTCCACCGCCCCGAGGCCTGGGAGTTGGCGGACCGCCCACCCCGAGGAGGCCAGGCCACCCATTTCCCCGGGACCGCTATAACAGGCTTCCCTGGACTTGGTGACTTCTAACTAATGACTCAGATGAACCCTTCCGCAGCTCTGGAGGCCAGAAGGCCAAGGTCAGGGTGTCAGCAGGGCCGAGCTCCCGCCAAAGGCTCCAGGGGAGGCCCTTCCTGCCGCCTGCAGCTGCTAGTGGGGCCGCGCTGTGTTGCTTGTGGACAGACACACCACGCCGGCGCCGGCCTCTGCCTCTGCCTCTGCCTCTGCCTCCCGGCCGTCCTCTGCGCCGGTCCCTCTGGGTCTCCTCCTCCTCTTCCTACGGGGGCACAGCACGGGGCTCGCTCGGCCAATTCAGGGTCGCCACACCTCTAGATGCTCCCTTCAATCGCATCTGCAGAGATGTGATTCCCGAACAGGGCGCCATCTGCGGCTTCCCGCTGGGCACGCCTCCTGGGGGCCGCCGCTCCGCCCACGAGGGCCAGCGACTTCTGGCTCCGGGACGCCTGCGGGGGGCCTGGCCCCGTCTCTCCATCCCAGGAGACACCAGGGCAGACCTCACCGTTTCCTGCGGAGCCTCTCGGAGCTCCTCGCCGTGTTATCCGGCCTCCAGTGCCTCCACTTCCAGATCAGCTTCCCCGCTGGAGGCCATTTCCAATGTAACAGTCACTGAGCACCTGCAACGTGGCTCCTGGAAGGGCCATCTGGTCGGCCCTCTCGGGGCTGTGTGCCCTATGGGAACAGGAGTAGCGATGTGTGTCTGCCTGCCTGTCTCCGCCCCCCCGGTGCCTCCTTCCGCCCAGCCCCCGGGGGTCCAGGCCCCGTGTCCTGTTGCCACAATTCAGGCACATTCATGGGGCTTTCTCCTCGGTTCGCTTTACCCACACAGACGCAGCGCACACGGGCTCCCCCCACCCGGCTGCACCGTCGCCTGCCTCTTCCCCCTGGAAGCTGGCCGCCGAGGTGCCCGCGCTGCCCGCGCTGCAGACGGCCGGCCCTTCAGCGTAAACACACGGCGGAGGCCTGGCTCTCCCGGGCGGGCGAGGGCGGGGGGAGGGCTGTGTGCGCCGCTCCTGCGGCGGCGGCGGCGGCCGGCCGTGCGAAGCACAGAGGCGGAATGTGTGTCCGCCCGACCGCGGCACTGGGGCGGCCTCCCCCGTCGGGGCCCCTCTCTCGGCTCCGGCTGTGTTTTCTCAGGTGCCGGCAAGCCGCTCGGGCTCCGAGCGGAGGAAGCCGCGGTCCCGCCTGCACGCCGCGCCGCCTCCGCGCCCCCGCGCCCCCGCGCCTCCGCACACAGGCCTTTTCAGGAGCGCGGGGGCGGACGCCGCCTTCAGACAGGGCGGCCGCCGGGACTTCCGACCTCCAGGCGCTCAGAAAGGCACCTCTTTATGTCGGATCAAGGGGTCTGGGCAGAGGAGGGGCTGGCGGGAGCTTTCAGGATGCGGAGAGCGAGCTGGCAGGTTGTGGTGGTTTGTTGTTTCAGGCCGGGGGACCCACAGGAGAAGCCGTGTGGCGGTGTGGGGGGCTGAGTGGGGCGGGGAGCGGGGCGGGGGGCACAAAATCTGGGCGGGAGGCCGAGGGCCTGGAGGCGGGGTGTGGCACACCGAGGCGAGGTGGGGAGGGCAAGAGGGCATTAGGGGGCCCGGGGGTTCCAGAATCGGGCAGGTTCACTCATTCCTCAGACCAGGGTCAGGGTTCTGAGCACCCCTGTTCACCCCACTGGTGAAGGAGGGTCCCCTGCCCTAAACAGTACGAGACGGCCAAACCGCAACCCAAGACAGCAGATGGATGAGCCTGGCGTTTCCGAGTGCCGATACTCACAGCCTGGGCGCGGGGGAAGGGCAGCACCGTCCATTCCGGGCCACATGGCGGGGGGCAGGGGGCGCACTCGAGCAGGGTGAACCGGCAGGGGCCGCGGGGGGCGGGCTGTGCAGTGACGAGAGGGCGGGGTGTCCCCGAGGGCGGGAGGACTGGTTGGGGCGCCGCTGCAGGCTGGCGGGGAGGCAAGCCCGTCAGGTGGAGCCCTTTGGCGGGGCGGGGGCCTGTCCGACGGGAGAAGGGGCCAGCACGCGGGGGCTCCATGGCGCCCGGGGAAGCACGTTCAGGTCCCAAGTCACAGAAGACAGACTCTTCCAGCCAAGCGCCAGCGAAGACACAGTTTACACTGTGGCAACCAACGGGCGAGATCGGGGGTAGCGTGTCAGTTTGCACATAATACGAGACGGAACAAATTTTCGTATATTTTATCGGTAGACTTTCAAAGTATAATCATCATTGGCGGCAACGTCTTATCGCGCGAGTCTACCAGTGAGAAGGATGGAATTCTTTTGCGGGGGGAGGGGAACGTTTTGCTGAACTGCAGTTCAAAAGTAGCGACCTTTGTCATCCCATCGGTGGCAAGCGTCATCCTGGGACATGCGCCCTTCTCTCGCGGGCCACCCACGGACAGTCCGTGGGGCAGTCTGGGTTTGGCCGCGGGCTGCGGGCTGCCGGCCTCTCATTTAGATACACCGTCGCCCGGTGCTGGGCGCCGCCCCAGGCTGTGGGGGGAGGGGCCAATCGGCGGCGTCACGCAGGCGCACTGACAGCTGTGATTAGGCGTTTCTGATGCTGCTTGGCGACACCGGAGAAGGCTTCTCGGAAGAGGTGGTGTCTGATGAGGGGCAGGCCTGTACCCCAAGACAAAGCGGGGGAACGCTGTCGAGGGAAGGGCCCAGCTAGTGCCCCTGTAAGGACAGGGGGAGGCCCCGCTGACCAGGCACCTGCTCCCCTTCTGGGGAAGCACAGCCTGTCGGGGGACGGTGGGGCCGGGGCAGCTGGACAACCCCTTGCAGGAAGCTGCAGAGGCACACTGGCTCTTGCGCGCCCCCGGGGTGACCCCTGCCGGGGCCCCAGGAAGAGCTCGCTCGCAGCCGTGAGAGCGCTGGGCTGCAAGGGCCAGGGGCTGAGGGCGGAGTCCAGGCACGAGGGAGGGAGGCGCGTCCTGAGGAAGGGGCGTGGGGGTGGGACACAGGGTGAGAGGAGAGGGGTTTCCCAAGGGCCACCAGTGGTGGAAGGGTGACCGGGCCTCTGAGGGTCTTTGGAGGGGCAGGTGACAGGTCCGTAGAGGAAGGGGCTGAAGCAGGGGAGGGACCGGGGGACAGCAGGCCCAGGTTGCCAGGCGGGCGGATACCGCCGGCTAATCTTTCCGAGGTGGAGCGATCGGAGACTGATGGGCGGTTGCCTCGGGGGATCAGGGGATCAGCAGGGAGGACCCTCGAAGGGAAAGGGGTCCAGGAAACTGGACGTGAGAATGGCAGCCACATTGCGCAGAGAGCGGAGGGGGCGCCGCACAGTGGGAGGGGCCTCTGGGCCGGCGCTGAGCTTCGCTCGGCTTTCCTCTGTCCTCTGCTGTGTAAGGGCCGGGCGCGCCCAAGCTGGGGCTAAAGGCAACGTTGTTGTTATCCTCACGGTGCTGGGAGTTGCCTGGCTCGCCTGGGACTCGCCTCCCCCGCATATCCACGTGGCTGGGTCCTTTGCCCCTTTGCTCAGCTGTCCCCCAGCCCGGCTCCCTCTGATCGGCCCCTGCCCTGGGGCTTGGCCCTCTGGGCCCGTCCCACCCACCCCGTGTTCTCCTGTTTCCATTGCACTCCCTCAGCTCCCAGTGGGCCACACCGTTCATTCATGAGGTCATCATATTGCTCAGCGGCCTTTCCTCCCACTGGCTCCAGGAGAGCCGGGACTGGGATCGATTTCATTCATTGATCTATCCCCAGGCCTGGCGCCTGGGCCGGCAGTGCCCCATAAACACGGGGTGAGTGAGTGAGGAAGTCCCCCTGGATGCCGTCCACCTGCCACCTGGTGGGGGGGGGGGGGTCCGTGGTCATCCCTCGGAAGGTCACGTCTCCTTCCGGTCCCTTCTCTCTCGTCACCACACTTCATCCCGCACCAAGGAGCGCTTACCACTGCCTAGTAATGGTCCTGGTCACTGATGTACCGGGTCCCCTTGGCCTTGTCGGGGGCACTCGAGCACCGCGGTGGCGGGGACTTGTCCGTCTCGCGCACCATGCCATGCCGCCCCTCCCACAGTGCCCGGCACGTAGCAGAGTCCCAGTTTCGGGAAGTTTCTATCGAACGCCCGGCCCCATGAGCCTGTTTTCCAATACAGCCCGAGCCTGTGTTCGCAGCCACACCTCCCCCAGGCCCGGAGCGTCCAAGCCCTTGGTCAATATTTGCCCAAGGACACTGTTTCCGCCTGCCTGCCTTGGGCGGGGGCTGGGTCGGGGAGTCCAGGGGCAGAAATGGGCGGCGCCCAGAGCCCGCGCGTGCCTGGCCCAGCCCGTCCACAATGCTGCTTTTCACCGCTTCTCCGAGGCGGCCGCGCACCAGCCCTCGGGGCGGCGGGGCCGGGCCTCCCCACAGTGAGGCCCTGTTCTCCCCTCAGCCCTCCACCTGAACCCTGCTGGCCGGGCGAAGCCCTCCCCAGGGCTGGCTGGGCTCTGTGGCAGGGACTTAAGTGGCCATGCCTGCCTTCTGGGAAGTGATGTGTGGCCCGGAGCAGCTGCATTATCACAGCTCCCCAGCAAATGGGCCCTGTTTTCCTTAAAGGGCCGGGTCTGCCCTGCTCCCCTCACCCCACTCCGACTACACCTGTTACCCGTAGAGCCTATCATGTATTGTGCCTTCCCGTATGCCCCCAGTACTCCCCTTTCATCCTGGCGAAGTCTGACTTAGCTCTTAAAATTCAGCTCCGGAGCCACCTCCTCCAGGAAGTTGGCCCTGAATGCCTCCCACCAATCTGCATTAAATGCCTCTCCCCTGACGTCCCAGGGCTCGTACTTGCCTGTGTGTGTCCCACGGGGTGATGAGTTCCCTGGGAGCCGCAGCACCGAGCGCAGTGGCCAGCGCAGAGCGGGCAGGCAGGGGCTGCTCATGAGCACGAGAAAGAAGGCGTCAAAGAATGGGCAAGCGGATGAGTGAGTGACGTGTCTGCAGCCGCCGTGTGGGCGGGGTCCGTGCAGCAGTGGTTTGCCGGTTCGCTCAACGAGGGCTGGTCTTGTGCTTCCTCTGGAATCCCTTAGCCCGGTGTTTTCAGCTCAGTTGATTTTTTTTTTTTTACTCCCCAGGACACACATGTCAATGTCGGCAGACATCTTGGGTCGTCGAGGCTGGGGGGAGGCATGTGTCCTACTGACATCTAGTGGGCAGAGGCCAGGGGTACTGCTGAACACCCTCCGGGCCCCAGACAGCCGCCGCCACAAAGGATCCTCCGGCCCAAAAGCCAGTGATGGTGAGGCTGAAACCCTCCCAGACGTTTTGTGAAGTTGCCCTGTGGATCCTGAGGTCCCCGGGGTGGGGGGGGACTGGCTCCCGCACGTTGTGTGACAAACCATCCTGGAGGGCCCAGCACTGCCGTCCGTGACTCCTTGAGTGTCTCTCGGCCAGCCGGGCGTTCGGCTGACCTGGGCTGGGCTCGGCTGGCCTCTGTGTGTCCGTGGGCCGCTGGTGCGTCAGCCGGGGGCTGGCTGGTTGAACTTGGCCTCAGCTGGGAGGACCCTACAGCTCCGTGCTGCATGGTCTCTGGTCCCCAGCCGGCTCACACCGTCCCTTCCACCACCTGCCGTCGACCGGAGCAAGTCACATGGCTGAGCTCAAGTCAGAGAGAGCGGGTCGGCCTAGCCTCGGGAGGGGAAGCTGCCCGGTCACTTCGCCAAGGGGCGTGGGGGTGGGGGCGTGGGTCGGGGACGGGCTTGGGTGTGCAGCCCCCTGCTCTCGAGGGTCAGGTGACGCCGGTGTTGCCCTGACTTCCTCAGTTCTGCTCACAGCCCCAGCGAGACCGAGCCACCTGAGAAAGGGGCACTCAGCTGCCCCCCAGCTGCCCGTGTACCCTGTCATGTGATGACCATCAGCGTGCCCTGGCCACCCTACTAGCCTCCGACCCCTCCCCACTGAAGGATTTCACCCCGACACTCACAAGAGCACACACACTGTGCCTGCTAGGCGTCCCCACCCGGCTGTCTGGACATGGCCCCTCACGTCCCCAGCACAAACCCACCCGCCTTCCTGAACTTCCCCTCCAGCCCACAGCATGGCCCCCTGCTGGCCTGAGCCGGAAGGGCACACCTGTCCCGGGCTCCCCAATGCCCCCACCCCGGTCCCCCACATCCGGTCAGTGTCCAGGCTCTGCCAATTTTACCTCCCAGAGGCTCCTCCGACTTCCTTCCCGATGCTGCCCACACTTGGCAATGCCCCCCCCTCCTTGGGTATTGCGGCCGCCTCTTCCCTGGGTCCCCAGGTCTGGCCGCGCCCTCTTCCTCCCTGCCCCTCCACTAGATCACCCCCAGACACCCACCCCGACACTGTCGCTGGACAGGAAGTGAAGGCTTTCCCAACCAGGAGCGTCTGGGCCGCACCCTGCGCGTCGCCTCCTCTGTCCGCAGGAGTCCCGGGGCGCACACGCACGGGACGTGAGACCAGGGACGGAATGGACATCAACTCTGTGAGCTGGGTCGCAGCACCGCCTCCCCTAGAGGGACCGAGGTGACCTCCTTTGTCGCCCGGCTCTGAGCTCTCAGGGCTCCCCCCCCCCCCCCTCACGGAGCAAGGCCCACCCCCTGCAGCCCTCCGCGCCAGTTATGGAGCGGTGTAACGACCCGCCCAGGGGCCGGGGTCCAGGGGTTCAGGGGGCAGCAGCTTCTCTTCGCTCCATAGTGTCTGGGGCTCCGGCTGGGGGGACCCGAGGTTGGAGGGGGCCGGCTGGCCGAGGTCTGAAGGGACCTGAAGCCTCGCTCGCCCGCACATCCGTGAGGGGACGCTGTGTCTCGGCCGGAACCTCTGCGGAGAGTATGAGCTGACACACGCCTGGGTGGACTCTCCCCGGGGCTGCCCGGGCTTCCGTGCAGGGGGCGGCTGGACTCTCAGAGCGAGTGCCGAGGAGAACCAAGCGGAGGCTGCGTGCTCTGATGGCCCAGCCTCGGGAGGAACACAGCAGCACCTCCCCCAGGATTCGAATTCCCAGCTTCCAGCTGGGCGCGGGGCCCCCGAGATAAAGACTACGCATTTCTTTGGGGCCAAGGACTGGGGACGGCCCCTCCCCCACTGGGCCCCCTCCCGCCCGCCGCCCACCTTCCCTCGCCCCACGGAGAAGGGTCTTCGATGAAGGAAAGTCCGGGCTGAAATTCGCGGTCCGAGTCTCTTTCACTTGGGCTTTGGATTCCTCGGTGACCCGTGCACCCACACCCCGGAAAAGCAGGTCCGGCTACAGGAAAAGACGAAACGCAGCTTTGTTCTTCCGCCGCCGCACTGCGCTTATTTCAAAGGAGATGCATCCGCAGCCTCCGCAGTGAACGTGGGAAGGATGCGCGCGGCACAGGAGTTCCACCGAAGGGTCTCCGGCTCCGGATGCCGCGCCTGTCGCTGGGCGCTGCCGTGGTCGGGGGCCCCGAGGCTGGCGTGCACCGTAGCGGCATCCCAGGCTTCGCTGGCTCTGCGGCCCCTCTGTGGTCTCGCCCGGGAAGCAGCAGGCAGCCCGGCCTGGGCGGGCGCTGTTCATGGAGCCCCAGCGAGAGCGTCTTCCCGGCGGTGTCTCTGAACAAAACCTGTCGGATCGTGTGACGCCATGGGAGCTTCAAGGGACATGTTCACAGGGAAGTGACTGGACTTGGAAAAGGAGACGCCGACCTCAGGGAAGTCGCCACCCCGAGGGCAACAGAGTGAGAACGTGTCACTCTTCCCCAGGGCGGGCCTGGGGGGAGTGTAACCGGACTGTGATCCGCTCTCCCCGCTGACCCTGTGCTCTGTCGCCGGGACCCCGTCAGCTGGGAGCAAAGGTGCGGCCCGGCTCCCACTCAGTACAGGAGGGCACAGCCTGGTGCACCATCCGTGCTCAGCGAGGGCTGATTATGCAGGGTCCTGGTGTGGCACCGGCCCCGTCCGCCCCCAGGTCCGTGCGCCCTCCGTCGAGGCCCGGGCCCTAGCTGAGGGCCCTGCGTGTGTGTCAGCTGCCCCAGGGAGAAGGAGAGCAGAAAGGGGAGGGTCCCCTTGGTGAGGCAGGCGGTCCCTGCAGCTGCGGAGCAGCACGGCCCCCCACCAGCTCTGCTTTGGGAGGCGCTGTTTTGAACTAACCCCCAGGCCTCCTGCATGGTGTGTGTGTGTGCGGGGGGAGCGGTTTGTCTCCCTTCCCACGTCTGCATTACTTTAAAAAACAGACTTCCCTCTCGTTCTATGAGACCCGACCCCTAGCCCAGCACCAGGCTCACAGCAGCAGACCAGGGCTGGTGGGACAAGTGACTGAGTGGGGGGGGTGGGCCCTGGCCTCCGCAGAGAGCCCTGGACCAGCTCTCCTGGAAGGAAAACCAACGAACAAAAAAGCCTTGGTGTGCAGCCCGTGCCGGTTTCTGTGGCGTAAGGACTCTCTCCCTGGCTGACCGTCAGCCACCAGGAGACGCCACTGAAGGCGGCACGGGGGAGAGGCACGGGGTCATCCCCAGCGAGCGCCTGGAGCCGCGTAGGCATGCCCTTGCGTCCCCTCTGCCATGGAAGAAACAGCCCAGTCCGTCAAAGAGCAGGCCACTCCCTTCGGGACTGGTGCCATTGTCACCGAACTCTCACATTCAATGGCCGACGGGCGTCTTCCTTGGAGAAGAAGACGGGAGCGAAGGGATGGAGACTGTCTTGCTGTGTGACCTCCCGCAGGCACTTTGCCCTCTCTGGGCTCCAAGGCGCGAGAAGGATGAGAACCAGGGAGTCGCGCAGCTTCAGGCCGACCCGGGGGAAGAACGCCGCCCGCTGGGGGGCGCTGCAGGAGATGCTCTTCGGTGGGACCCCGAGCACGTGCCCAGCGTGGCGGACGTCGTCGGGGGACGCCCCCACGCACGGCGCTCCGCCCCGGAGCACGCCCGTCCTCGTCACCAGCCAGACGGACAAACGCGCCCAGAAATCCTCCCGCAGGAATTCCAAAGCAGCCCAGCCCGGAGACCCGGCAGCAGGTAACCAAGAAAAACAAAGGAGGGAAACAAAAATCGCCTTATTCGGGGAGAAAGTTCAAGTGCGGGCCAGAGCCTGTTCATACGGTTTCAGGGCAGCGAAAGGAATGGAAAATTTCGCGCGCTCAAGTCTTTTTGCAAAAGCCCCCCGCCCCCTGCCCCCGGCTCCAGGGGCCTCGGTCCTGCTACAGCGCATGTGTGGACGTCCTGGCCGCCCCCGCCCCCCGCCGTCCCCGCCCTCCTCCTCTCCAGACACTGCGACGAGGGTTGGGTTTCGTCCCTGGTCTCCGCCGGGGCCAGGCAGGCATGCCGGCTCTCCAGTCTGGGTCGGAGGCTGGTGACCTTCAGGGCAGGTGGCGAACTCCCTGCCTAGTGAGGGGGGCCTGCTTCCCCCTGGGGGACTGTCTGGAACTTTGGGAGCGGGCGGCCGGCCCCACCACAGCCCTCGCAGCAGGGCTGTGAAACAGCCAGGTTGGGGGGCATCTCCCAGAGACCGGCCACCGGCGAGCGGTCCGATGCCGGGCGAGGCGGCGAGGGCGTGTGCCGTGCGGCTCCATTTACGCCGAGTCCGGAAGCCGCCCGTGACCCTGCAGGGTCGGGAGCCTCGCGCCGGCCGCGCTGGGTGGTTGTGGAGGTGGGACGGGCCCCAGGAGGGGACCCGGGGAAGGTGCGGGCCTTTCACCTGGCTGCTGCCGGGGCGCTCGCTCGCTCCGGAAACGCAGTCAGCTGTGCACGTCCGGTGTGTGTGCGCCTCTGTGTGAGCTCCGCCTCCGTACCGTGTGCTTAGGTACATCAGTGTAAAGGGAGACGCAGAGCTGCGTGGTGGCCCGGCGCCGCCCCGCGCCTGGATGCGAGCGATGCCCTTTCTGTCTGCTCTCGGTTACGGATGTGACGGCAGGTCATCGGCTTTGCCTGGGGCCTCGGGGGAAAGGTGGCTTTGTCTCTAGGCGAAGAAACCTGGCGTCGGGTATGCCGAGTGCTGGCACGCCTCACAGGCCCCAGAGGAACCCGTGTCCCTCCTGCGGCTCGGGTGTCCCGAGGTTGGACCTCGGCCACGGTCGGCTGCCCGGAGCAAGCCGGCTCGCCCTGAAAGTTGCCTCGTGGCCCTGGTCATGTCCTAGCAGGAGCCCCGGGCTGCTCCCCCGTCCCCCGCCCCAGCCTGGGGTGGCCAGCCCCAATGTCAGGGACAAAGACGTTTTTAGGAGAGCGACTGAGAACCATTTTGGCAGCTTCTCCGGATCTGCTGCAGCCTGTAACCAACCTCAGGGTCCAGCTGGGAGGTCCTTGCAGCCCGTGAAATTGACACGAGGCATCTAGTCACCAGGGCCGCCCTTGGACCAGAGTTCTCTTTCTGGGACACCTGAGACCCAGGTGGAGCATCTACCAGCTCCCATGTGTTCCTCCAGCGAGTGCAGGGAGCGTGCGGCAGGGTATCACCTGGATGGCGATCGGGGCCAGGGAGTTATGGGGGGCCATGCGAATTAGCCCGAGAAGAGGCTTTGTGGGGCTGGCCACGTGTGAGGGGTAGGGGAGCACCCTGCAATCCTGAGTGGGGAGCAGGTCAGCGTGGCCTGTTGGAGCTCAGACCCAAAGGGCGAACAGAAGTCACCAGGCGCAGAAGGACAGAAAAACCACCCCCGGAAGAGAGCGTGGCCTGTGCGAAGGCCCTGGGGCAGAAGCAAGCAGGAGAGAAGGCTGGGTGGCCAGGGCCCAGAGGGTGACAGGAGTGTGAACAGGCGGCAGGATCCGGACCCCAGGGGGCCTGAGGGCTCTCAGAAGACTCTCGCCTTCCCCCAAAGCCAACAGGAAGTCACTGGAAGGTGCGAGCGAAGACAGAGCTGGGCGGGAGCGGCGCCGACAGGACCCCATCTGCGTGCGGAGAGGCCGTGCTGCTGAAATCCCCGCTCCCTGCAAAGCTGCCCCCGGTGCGGAGGGGAGACGGACCGTGGCCTGTGTCTCAGGAAGTCCACGGTCCCGGGGGAAGGACGGGGACACGCCGGTGGTGAGGGGACAGCGCCCGGGCCGGCGACCTCCCTGGAGAGCCGCATCCACCGGAAACTGCACGGGAGCTGCCACACCCACATGCTCCTCTCACGTTTCCCAGCAGCCACAGTTTTTTCTTAAAATAAAAAGAAACAGGTGAAATTAATTTTAATACATGTTTTATTGAACCCAGTATACTTAACGCGTTTTCACTTCGGCATGTCATCGGCGTAGGACGTGATTCATGAGACGTTCCACGTTTGTCTGGCACTGCGGCACTGGAATCGGTGTGCGTGTGACCTCTCCCGCCCGTCCTGACTTGGACCGGCCACGTTCCCAGCACTCCGTCACCCCGAGAGGCCCGTGGCTGCCGGCGCACGCGGCGTGGGCCTGAGAAAGGGCGCCAGAGACCGAGCCTCTCCGGCAGAGCTGGTGGGGAAGGCGGGACAGAGGCTCCCGCCACATGGCGGTGACACGGAGCAAACCCCAAGCGAGGGAGCCCAGGCAGGCTGTCCGGTGCAGGCGTGTCCACGGTGGCGTGGTTTGTGACAGCGGGGGGGAGGACCAGCCTGGCTGCCCGTCCACAGAGGGAGGGAGCGCCCGTGGGACAGGTGAACGCCCAGGAAGGCCGGGCGGCTCGCCCACGAGGACACTGGACTGGAAAAGGCGGAGAGTAGCAAGTGCTGGCGAGGACACACAGAAGCCGGAGTGCGGTGCGCTGCCGGTGGGGACGCGAGGGGTGCCACCACCTGGAACACAGCCCTCAGTGCCGGTGGGTTCCACCCAGAGGTGCCGCCCGACCCACCATCCTGCCCCCGGGTGGGTGCCTGGGGAACCGAAAGCAGGGGTTCCAGCAGCAACGTGCACGTGGACGGTCTCGGCAGCGCCGTTCAGACAGACCGAGGTGGGGGCACCCCAGATGCCCATCGACAGAGGGAGGAGAGACAGACTGTTTATCCCGTCTGCACCGGGGGCTGTGACTCGGCCACGGAAAGGGACGGAGCTTTGGCGCCGGCCACAGTGTGGACGGACGTGAGGACGCGATGCTGTGTGAGAGATGCCAGAGGCAGAAGGCCACGTAGCGTGGGACTCCGTGTCTGGGACACGTCCCGAACAGCACCTCCATCCGGACGGAACGCCGACTAGGGGTGGCCGGGGGGGGGGGGGAAGGGAGGAGTGGGGAGTCACTGCGTCGTGGGGTGAGGGGCACGTCCTGGAACTAGACAGAGGTGACGGGGCCTGACAGCAGGGACAGGCCAGGTGGCACCCCTCCTTTGTGTCACTCTGCGTGTGGTCCGAGGACCCAAGGCAGCAGGGGGCCCCGGGACCGGGAGATCACCAGCCCGGCCGAGTAAGATGACGCCAGTGGGAGCCTCGGCGCCTGCCAGGCCTGGCAGCTACCCAGAGGCGTGGCCAGGAGTGAGTGACAGGGCGAGTGAGGGACCTCCGGCGGGGGGCTGCAGCCCCCAGAGGGTGTTGTCTGTCGGAGTGTGTCCAGGCAACAGCAGAACACGCAATGCGTGCAGACACACCACTCGTCCTGACTTGGGGGGCAGGCCGAGACGGGAGCCCTCCAACCTCGGTGTGCTGGGTGTCCAGGTGACAACGGGCTGTGTCCTCCCCGCAGCTCTGAGCCCTGCACCGGCGGCCACCAAGGCCTCCCACAGCCGTGTGACGCCGAGAGGGAAGGGGGTTTCGGCTGGGGCCCCGCCTACCCCTCTCAGAGCCGTTCTGTTCCAGGGCCGGTGCGTCCTCTGGGGGAGCCATGGGTGCCCCGCGTCCCCTCCCTGGCGCGTTGTGCTGTGGCCCCTGTTCTCCTCTCTCTTTGCAGCCACACCTTGTGCTCGGTCCCAGGGTGCGCGGTGGCTGAGAACCGCCTTTCAGGAACGGGTATGGGGAGCGCCGGACCTCCAGACGCCAAGGAAGGAGGTTGGACCCGTATCTCACAGCTCGTACGGAAGTCAACTCCAAGTGGATTGAGGGCTCCCACCTCAGACGTGACACCATGAAAACCCCGAGCCAAGGTTTGGGTGTGCGGGGGCTGTTTTGGGAGTGACCCCAGGGAGAAGCCGAGGGCAGCAGGGACAGTGAGGAGGGGGGGAGGGAGGAAGGGGCAGGTGGCTGCTCAGTCAACCGCTAAGGAGCCTGGAAGACAGGAGGGGTCCATGCCTTAGGGCCACCACTGGGGGCGCGCCTGCCCTGATGCCCCGAGGAGGGCATGGGCTCTGGAGCACGTCCGGGCCCGGGGCTCCCAGGACCTCATGTGTCATCCCGCTAGTCCCTGCAGGATGACAGTGGTCAAGACAGGGTCCCGCCGGGTCTCACTGTCCTCAAGGCCCCGTCACATCTCGGCCATTCACCTTCCACCGAGCCCCCCGAGGCCCCGCCCAGGCTGCCAGTGGCCTGGCTTCTAGTCCCGGCGCCCGCGCGGCGCTGGCCTCCTCCCCGCCTGTTTGTGCAGCTCCGCGCTGTTTGTTCTCTGAATCACGCGCCTGACTCACGGGCAGTGATTGTGGCGGGTCGCGCTGAGCTCACGCCCCCGGCCCTCGGCTGGCCGGGCCTGGGTGGGTCGCAGCTCCGGTTTACAGCCGGACTCCGATAGGACGGAGCTCAGGTGCCCGGCCGCCTGCGGTGCCCGTGTCCCTGGGGTCCGCCAGGTGCCCAGGGCCAGACTTTACGACCTCCGCTGCTTGGTGACCGCCTCCACGCGGGGCCCTGAGGGGCCTGGAGCTGAGCACAGACCTCAGGGCACCGGCCCGGGCGGGGCGGGGCTGGGTCACAGCCATCCGGAAGCCGGGGTGGGCGGCTGGTGTCCCGGGTTCAGGCCTGCGAGCTGGGCTCTGCTAGCGGGACTTGTCCTCCCAGCCCAGGGGAGAGGGTTTATTTGCCTTTGTTCCACGGCTCAGGAGGGCAGGGCCTGCCGGCCACCCCGCCCTGGGGAAGGCCAGCAACATGGACCACGCCTTCCACGTGCACGGGGCTCCGGGGGTCAGAGGGCAGCCGCCGCAGATGCAGGAACAGGGTCTCTCTGCACTGGCGCTGCGGGACCTGACTGACTCCGGGCGGAAAACCGGAGGGACCTAAATGAGATAAGCCACGTCCAGAAAGGTTACTCTTCAGTTTCCCTTGAGTCCAACGGATTCTGACCAGGAAAGAGGAAGCTCAGTGCCAATGAGTCACTAACCCCTCCAGAGGACTTCCTAATTTCCCCCTTCCCCCCTTCTATTTAACCCAGAGAGCGGACCTCAGGCTGCAAATCTCCAAGTTTCGTCCTCCTTTTAACAGTAATAACCTTGTTCCACCGTAATCATGTTTAGTTTGTAGGTTTACACATGGCCAGGGTTTCCATTTATGGGATTCGTATGGCCTTTTCTTTTAGTTTATTGTAAATTTGTTCCTTTACAGCGAGTCCGTAACATGTTCTGGGAGTAAGCGTGTGGGTAGGGGTCTGCACACCCCGGCCCTGGGTGCGAGGCAGGCTGCAGCCTGGTTTCCGTCTGTAACGGTCTGCTGGCGCGTAGCCACGCCACTGCTGGGGTTTAGCCACGCCCACTTCTGTTATGTGGCCACGCCCACTGCTGACATCTCTCTTCTCCGGCGGCATTCACCGCCCCGGAGCGGTCCAGCATTGATGGTCCGGCCCATGGAGCCAGACAGGGGGACCCTCCGGCCCTGTGCAGGACAGTTTTACCGACCCCTGGTAGAGGCCTCACACCGCCACAGCAAACACATGGACGGTGACAAGCAAATGTCTAAAGTGTCGGGAAGGATTGGAAAACCAGACACGTGAGTTCCGCCGGCAGGACCCCTTGGCAATCCTAGGAAGACGCCGACCTCCCCCTGTGCCCCGCCGTTTGGCCGGCGCCCTGTCGCCCCGAGACACTGCCGGGGGCCGAGTGAGCCGGAATCGGTGTCGCGGGCGCCTTCCCGGTCCCGGGCAGGCTGCAGCTGGAGCAGCCGGCTGGGAACTCGGACGGGGCGTGAGTGTCCGCTCCCCCACCCCCTTCCCGGCCTGGGCAACTTGGGTTCCTCTCCGGCTCGGGCTCCAGGCCCACGCCCCGCTTCCCGTGTAGTCAGTCCCCTGGCAGCTGGGAGCGACCCTCTTTTCCCGCTTAGTTACTCAGCTACTGTGTCTGCCTCCCGTTCGAGAAGCACGTACTGAGCTGAATTCTGAGTCGGAGATGAGAGAATGAAAGACACCACCTGTTCTCAGGACACCTTACGTCTTGTGGGACCCACCACCCCCATCACCACCCTACCACCAGCATCCCCCACACAGAGGAGCCAGCTTCAGATGCCTAAATGCTTGGAGTTCCCCAGGGGTGTCGTGGGCAGGTCTGGAGATACAGATGCTCACGGCCACTAGCAAACCCCTAAGTGGCCGCGGCACCAACCCCCCCGGGGAGCGCCCACAAGGAAGGAGACAGCTCGGGGCGGCCCCTGTTACGAAGACAGATCTTCACTGGCCTTTGCCCAAACCCCAGGAAGAGCGTCGGCAGCCGAGGACGTCATATGTTACGTCTGAGTGGCTCGAGAACGCAGTTTCTTCTCCCCTGGACACATTTGTCATCTGAGTGTGGCACCGGGAGGGACCCGGGATCCAGTGAGTGCGTCCCTGGGGGCACAAGGAATAAACTCGTGACCCAGGCTGGGAGGGCTCTCACTGTCCAGATGTCAAGACAACACACACACACGCCCGTGGCCACCGCCGTGGAGCTGGTGGCTGGCGCTCGCGTGCCAGAGGAGGGGACGGGAGAAGAAACTCGGGGTCGGCACACAGACCACAGCCCTCCTCATCCACCTCTGTCCCGGGATGCTGTGCAATCATTGCCCGGTGTTCCTCCTGCAGCCCAAGGGCCACAGGTGGCGTCGGGCCCCTGGGGTCGGGCCATGAGGCCCACGGTTGGCGGCAGTCGAGAAAAACAAGGGAGGTGTGCCCTGGGCACGTGTCCATCTCAGGAGCGGCAGCCCTGGGCTCAGCCAACCACACTGGCAGAGCCGTGTCTGGGTGAGAGGCGCAGGGTGAGGAGGAGAGCGCTGCGCTCGGAGGAGTCAGAGGCGGGGGCCGGGCTGGGGCGGAAGAAAGAAGCTGGACCGGGATAGGCGCATTGTCATCGTCCCCTGTGGTGGCCTCCGGCCACTCATGAGTGCTGGCAATGGGGCTGGTTCCCCCGAGGAACTGAATTTCGGTTTAACTGTAACACGCTTCAATGTAGAGGCCGATAACTTGCCCTGGCTGGTGTAGCTCAGTGGATTGAGCTCAGGCTGCGAACCAAGCATCGCAGGTTCGATTCCCAGTCAGGGCACATGCCTGGGTTGCAGGCCATGGCCCCAGCAACCGCACATTGATGTTTCTCTCTCTCTTTCTCTCTCCTTCCCCCTCTAAAAACAAATAAATAAAATTTAAAAAAAGATCGATACTTAATGTGGTGATTAGAAAGCTTTCCCAGTGTGACCGGACAACTTCGGTAGGGGAATCCTGTCTTCTATCTGTGTATTTCAGAAAATACACTATTGTGTTTCAAACTGCAAAACTGACAACATTTGCAAGTTTCCAATGAAAATGTAACCTCCAGATGGACTCGTATGTTAGCATAAAACACATATCAGGTTTCAAGGACTTCCTTCCAAAAAAAAAAGGTCTAAATAATAGGTTTTTAAATAGCAGTTGTATGTTGAGATCATATTTTTAGATACATTGGATTAGAGAGCATGTAATTTTTACTTTTTTAAGAGGAAGAAACTGTGTTCCGTTCATTTCCTTGCTCTGTGCCAGAGCCCTTCCGAAGACTGCAAACAGTGTAGCGTTCCAATCGGCTTCACCTGTTCCAATCGGCTTCACCTGCTCCTCGCTCCTTTTCTGAGGCGGCTACAGAAAACGTGAACTGCCGGGGGCAACAGCACGTTCTCACGTTCTCGCGGGCGAGGCTGCCGGGTGCTGCCGGGCCAGGGTGCCCGCCGGTGCTGGCCGTTGGCCCCGGCGCCGTCCAGGCGTCAGGAGGGGGTGTTTGCCGCCAGGCCGCTCCTCGCCCAGAGAGGAAGGACGGTGTAAATAGGAGCATGAATCATGCGTTAGAAATCTGCAGCTCCCAAGTTATCACTGACTCCGGAACCTTCCACAGAGCCCCGTTCCTCGAGGAGTCCAAGGGGAATCCGGACGTGGGTCACCCCAGGCATCGGACCAGACCAAGTCCGACTTCTCAGGACCCCCAAAGTCCCGACCACGCTGGTGTCTGCCACCACGGGAGATTTTGAAGTTCAAGATACGCAGCGATGCAACTCCTGTAAATCTAAAATTAGTTCCAATTAGAGAGTTCGTTAGAAAAATACGTCACAAGGCTTGCACCTGAAACCACTCGGAAGAGTCTCATTTTACGGCCTCAACGCATCACTTGGTACTTTGCAAAGAAGTCTTTTCTGGCCCCGGGCTCACACGAGGTGGCTCCCGCCCGCGTGGCTCTGGAGCCCTGGACCTGTGTGTCCTCACCAGAACCCGGGCTGGGTGTCGTGTGCCGTGAGAGGGAAGGCAGTGAGCGGCCCATGTGTGTCACCATGTGCTGGAGCTACAGCGTTGTCAACAGGCTGCGTTACATGGTTCGAGTTGATTTCGCCCGATTCTCTTACCCTGGCGAACCGGCATCTGGTCCTGTGTCCGCTGGGGGGGCTGACCGAGGGCCCTCGGCCTCTGCCCTGAGGGGTGATGGACATGGGTCCTGCTCCCACCCACCCGGGGCGGCCGCAGCCAGCTGTGAAGCTACGTCGGCCTCGCTTTCCTCCTCTGGAAAGTGGGTACCCGAGTGGGACCTATTCCGGGAGCTGTCACCAGGACTGAATGAGAGGCATCTCGAGTTTGCCTGTGCAAGTTCTCAGTAAATAAGTACAGTGTGACTTTGTGTCTCCGAGCCCCCTCCCTGCACCTGCTCCTGGGTCTGGCTCCTTTCTCTTTCCTGCCGGTCCTGCTCTCTCTCTCTCATCCCTCGTCCGCAGCACCGTGGCCCCTGTCCCCAAAACCTTCCTGTCCCCCAAGATGCTTGGCTGCCCCAATGCTAAAAAAAAAAAACACTTCCCTTGAACTTGCCTTACCACTTACTGTCCAATCTCCCCCTCACGTGCGGGGCCCAAATTTCGTTCCCCTACCCTTTGGAAGACCATTTTCTAGAGCAGTTTTAGGTTCGAGGCAGAACTGGGCGGAAGGGACAGAGGTGTCCCGTGTCCCCCCGGCCCCCCACGTGCACAACCCCCACTGTCAGCGTCCCCACCAGGCAGCTCACGTGGCACAGCTGAGGAGCCCACACGCACATGCCATGGTCACGCAGAGCCCACAGCGGGCACGGGGCTCACTCCTGGTCTGTGCGCCCTGCAGGCTGGACAGACGGCCGAGGACAGGGCCCTGTCACGACGGCCTCATCCAGAGGACGCTCGCCGCTCCGGACCCCCCCCTGCCCCGCAGGACCCTCCCTCCTCACCCCTCCCAGCGCCCGCCACCCCCCCCAATCTTTCCACCGGCTCCTCAGTCCGCCTGTTCCGGAAGGGCGTGGCTGGGACCCCGCAGCGCGCAGCCGCCTTCTCAGGCTGGTCCCTCCTCCAAGGGACGTGCAGTCACGGCTCCTCCCGGCCCGGGGCTCATGCCTTCCAGCGCCGAGTGACACACGTGCCGTGGTCCCAGGGGCCTCGCGTGTCCACCCACCCCCGCTGAAGGACGGGCGCCTCATTGCTCCCGGGTTGGGCGACAGTGAACAAGGCTGCTGTGAACACCTGTGTGCAGGCCTGGGTGCCGATGTGAGTTTTCAGCTCCTTGGGGTGAACCCCCAGGGGTGCGTGGTTGGCCCCCAGGGAAGCTCCCCGACTTCTGAGTTATCTGCGCCTCTCAGGACCCCGGCAAACCCTGCGTCTGCCCACACCCCTGGGCCCGAACCACCTTAAAACTTCGCCAGCGATGTTCACCACGGCAGCCTCTCACCCAAGCTTCGTTCTTCTCACCCCTTTCAGGGTAAAAACCACAAACGCAGGGATGCTTTTTTCAGAGTGCGTCTCATTACAGCCGGGCTGTGTCCCGGCTGGGGTCTGAGACACTGCCATTCCCTGGGGGGGTGGGGGCGTGGGGGGGCGGGCGGCGGCTCCGTCCTTGATCTCTAAGCTCTGCTGGCGTGCGATCCGAGCGGCCGCCCTTATCTGCGCGGAGGCCGGCGGTGCCCTGCGGGGGCAGAGGCCCCCCTGGCGCCCCTCCAGCCCGCGGTCACCGGAGAGCAACGCCAGGGTCTCCGGTCCAATCGTTTCTTCCTGCCACATGCTCAGCAGTAAACAGCTCTCCGGGACCCAAATAAAAAGGTCTTTATGGAGAGAACAAACACAAGTAAATGCCAGAACCCAATTTAAACGAATAAATAAACCCGTTCCAGGGGCTGCAGGCCACAGGATCAGGGGGAGACGAGCCAAGCGGGCTGGTTTCCGAATTCGAGGGGGGAAGCGAGATCCCAGGCCCTGTGAGCGACCCCCCCACCTCCAAACCTGGGGGCCCAGGCCTGAGGGCCCCACCTTCCTGAGGGGCCGGCAGGCAGCGCCCTGAACCCAGGAGCAGCGTCCCAGACGCGCATTCAGAAACTGGGCGCGCAGGCCCGGGGGTGCGGGCGCCCCGGGGTGTGCGGCGGGCTGGGGCCCGGGAGCTGACGCTGTGCTCGGGGCAGGCTCTAGTGACCGCCTTGTCCTGTCCTCTCAGCCACGCCGGCTCACGCGTCCCCTGCCAGCCTTGGGGACGCGGCCTCCCTGTCGGGGCCTCCGTCCCGCCCCCCCATCCCTCGACACGCCCCGCCGCTGACCCTCCTCCGACGATCTTTGCTTCTCTCCGCCGTCTCACGTGATGCCCGAGGCGCGAGCGAGGCCCCAGCCCCCTCGCCTCGGGGCCCCGCGTGCTCTGCCCTCTCTCTCTCGGTCTCTTGGCTTCGGCCCCACCCCGGACTGGCCAGCTGCCTCTCTCCCGGGTCGGAAATCCCGAAACGGGCCAGAACCTCACAGGGGAGAAGCCCAGACTTTGCCCTGCGCAGGGGCCACGGGTGCTCCGGTCCTGGCCAGGGGGGCGGCCGTGGGTGCAGCAGGCGCCTTAGCTGGACAGGCGGGGCCAGGTTTTCTGCCTGGTGTATGCCCCCCACCTCCGACTCCGTGAACTTCCGTTAGGCCTTCCTCCTCCTGGGCCGGGCCGGGAAACACGAGGGAATTGCACGCCCTCCTGGCCTTGAAGGAACCCCCGGTCCAGAGAGAGAAACAGAACCACAGCAGGATACAGTGAGCGGGATGGGGCAGCCAGCCGCCCCTAAATCCCTGCCGCCACCAGACTACATTTCCCAGCATCCCTTGCCTCTAGGTAAGGTCACGTGACGGGTTCTAGCCAATGGACCATGGGCAAGAATGATGGCCACTTCCAGGCCTGTCCCCTAAAAGCTCCTGAGAGACGCTGCAAGCTCTTTCCAGCCTCCCAGCTGGACACGCGGGACTGGGGGCGGGGGCGCGGGGGCGGGTGCTGGGTGGAGCCACGACAGGGAAGGAGCCTGGGCCCCCGGGTCACCGTAGCAGAGACCTCGCCGCGCTAGCGTGCGTGGGGCACAATTCCGCTGCGTTAAGCCGCTTAGACTTGAAGGTGGTTACCAGGCGGGGCGGGGGGTGGGGGGTCCTCTGTCGAGGAGAGACGCCGCGGTCAGCGGGCGGAGACGGGGTGACGGGCCGGGAGGACCCGATCCCCAGCACTCGGCCGTGGGCAATCCTCGCTTGGCGACGGGCTGGACCGGGACACGCAGAGAGGGAGCCGTGTTCTCCGTGGGGCAGGCGGACTGAGGGCAGGCGGAGGCGGCGTCTCGAGGAGGGCGGGCACGCCTCTGTCGCGCGGGGCGAACCCCTGGGGTCCTGGCTCGGCGAGAGGCCCCCACCAGCACCGCGGACCGGGCGTCGCGAGACCCGAGTGCGCACAACGGTTCAGAAGGGTTCCGTCTCCCGGCGGGGATTGGCGGCACCAGTGTTTCTCCCCCGCCTGGCAAAAAAAAAAAAAAAAAAATTACAAGGAACATTGGGGACAAAAAAAAGTTCACCTACATCTTTTTTTTAAAAAGATTTTATTTATTTTTTTTTTTGAGAGGGAAGGGAGGGAGAGAAAGAGAGAGAGAAACATCGATGTGCGGTTGCTGGGGGTCGTGGCCTGCAACCCAGGCATGTGCCCTGGCTGGGAATGGAACCTGCGACTTTGGTTCGCAGCCCGCGCTCAGTCCACTGAGCTACAGCAGCCAGGAAAAGTTCACCTCCATCTTTAATCTCTAGAGCACAGGCGGCAAACACAAGGCCTGTAGGCGGAATCCGGCCCTGCACCTGTTTTTATCCGGCCCGGCACCTTGTTTCTACCCGGTGGCAGCGCCGGGCTCCTTGCCCCTGGTTAAGGAGCAGTACACTACAGCCCTAGAATCACACTCGACCCTTTGAAGGCGACCACAAGGCTGATGTGGCCCCGGTGACGATGAGTTTGGTACCCCTGCTCTAGAAGCTTAGATTGTTCACAGCTGAAGTTGAAAAATATTTTTTTTTTTACCAACTAGAAAAATGTGAGTTAACAATGAATGTTCTTAGCTGAAGCAAAATTTTAAAGAGAAGGAAAGCCTAGAACGACCCCCCCCCCAGCCCCCCAGCGCCCACCGGGGCGCCCCTGCAGGCGAGCAGGCGGAGCGGACCCTCAGCCCGCCCCGGCAGGTCGCCGCCGGCCCCCGTCCTGCAGGACAATGCGGCATTTTCTGCAGGAAATGGGGCGTCTTGGCCACTCCGGCCCATCTGTCACACCTCCGGCTTTGATCGAAAGTCTGGCTTTCAGGGCGGTGGGCGCCATGGCCGCCAGCAGAGAGGGGGGAGATGGGGGGGGTGCCCTGAGAATGGAGGCTGTGTCTCAGCCGGCACACTGAGCCCTTGTGCGGGAGCGGCAGCCCAGCCGGAAGGCAGGTCCCACCCAGGTCCCCAGCCCCGGGGCCCCGAGGGGCCCGCCGGCCCGTGGTTTCCAAGCGCTGCCTTTCCCCCCTGAGTTAACCCTGCGTGTTGCCCGGTGGAAGTTTAACCTTCACCTGGCATGTGTGCAAGTGCGTGTGCATGTGTGTGGTGCGCATGCATGCTATAGGGGCACAGCAGAGAAAAGGAGCCGGGGGCTGAGCACCAAGTGTAGAAGAATTGTAAGCAGTAAACTCAGCTGCAGTCCCGTCGCCCTCGGGCCACGCAAGGATAAGTCGGAAACGTGTTTTAGGGTTGGCGCTGTGTCGTTGACAGCAGGAGGAGCCGTATGGGCTGAACTGCATCCCCCCAAACTCTAGGGCTGAAGTCCCCATCCCCAGCACCTCGGAATACGCCCGGTTTGGAGACGGGGCTGATGCAGGTGTCATTAGCTAAGGTGTGGCTGCACCGGCGTGGGGCGGCCTGATGCGGCTGACTGGTGCCCTTAAACGGGGGACTTGGCCCCGGGCTCACAAAGGGCGGAGCTCACTAAGATGCACTCAGCTGGCCCTGCCACTGGGTCGACACAGTCTAGAACCTTCTGCCTGTCAGAGGACGTGCTAGCTGTCCGCAGGCCCGTGGTCTCTGCCCTCCAGGACAGAAAACGAGCGAACCAGCAGAACATGCATGAGTGTGAATGAACTTACCACGTTAACACTGAGTCAGAGCAGCGAGTCTATAGCTCGGGTGGTTAGAGCATCATCCTGATGGGCCAAGGTTGCAAGTTCGATCCCCGGTCAGGGCACGTACAAGAGTCAGCCAACGAATGCATCGAAAGTGGAACAACAGACCTCTCTCTCTCTCTCCCTCTTCTCCCCATTTTCTCTCTAAAATTAATTTAAACGTTTTTTAAGTATTTATTTATTTTTAGAGAGGGAAGGGAGGGAGAGAGAGAGAGAGAAACATCAAGTGCAGTTGCTGGGGGTCATGGCCTGCAACCCAGGCATACCCTGACTGGGAATCGAACCTGCAACACTTTGGTTGCAACCCGCGCTCAATCCATAATTTAAAAATTTTAAAGCAGCCACTTGTAGAACAATAGATACAGGAAGATATATATATATATATATATATGCAGCTTAAAAACACGTAATGCAAATTTCAGTGATAAGTTCAGGCGCACGTGGAAATGCCGAGTGACATGTGCAGGACCCACGAGCACAGATGCAGGGTCGCCATCCACTGTGGTGGGGGCCCAGGACTCCCGGGGGTGATGTGTTCCCTCGGATCCAACCGCGGGTGCGTGGCCTGTTGCATCAGTCCTGAAATCTTCCTGATCGCCTGTCGTTTCCACGTCGAAAAGACCATCGGAGGACAGCCAGCAGGGTGAACCGGTAGCCACGTCTCCCCGTGGGCACACAGCCTCCTCCCCCTTCCGCGTGTGTCTCCAGACGGCCGCCCTCAGGGCCGGGCCGCCCTGGGGCCTCTCGGGGCTGGACTGCACTTGCACAGCCCTTGTTTCCGAACACGGCCACCCCCACGGGTCCCTGGGTGAGGACCCCCGCATGCCTTTTGGAGGGGGACACAGTTCACCGCCTCATGGGCCCTGACCCGCCAGTTCCTTGGCCCTGCAGTGAGTGTGCACACGTGTGCACACGTGTGAGCGTGCATGCACGTGTGTCTCTTCAGCGTCCCATCCAGAGTGCCCTGCTGTCGCACTGGGTCTCGATGGTCTAACGCCCCGGCCTCGGCACACTCTCTGACGGTCCCGGACGCCTGGTGGCCCAGAATCACAGACCCCGGGTGAGGGTCTCCGCCCTGGCCGCCCCTGGTGCCTCCTGGTCTGAGAGCTGCGGCTGTGCAGTCTGGGCTCATCCCTGTCCCAAAGGACACCAAGCCCACACTCGGGGCTGGGGCGGGGGGTACCGGCCCGCGGGCAGGGCCCAGAGAGTGTGTTTGGAGACTCCAAAGGTCTCTCTTTTCCACCAGCCCCACAAAGGGGGACTCAGAGCTCCTGCGTGGACAGGTGGAGCGGGCGATAGGCCGGCCTGTCTGCCAGGAGCAGAATGGGCCAATTCATCCCCAGGCCCTGCGAGCCGGCCAGGGCACACGGCGTGAGGCTGGCTCTGGGGGGGCCTCACCGTGAGTGGGCGGGGACCAGCTCCTGGGGCCTCCAGGGCAGGCCTCCCCACGGGAGGGGAGGAGGGGACCCAGCCCGGGGCTCTGCACGGAGCAGCAGACTGACTGAGGCCCAGGACTGGGAGCCTGGGCCAGGGGCGTCACAGCCCACCTGCTGCCTGGAGTGGCCCGAGGGTGGAGGCTGGGCAGCCTGTCCAGCCCCCCGAGAGGGCGGTCCCCGGCGTCCTCAGGTGTGTCCCCGTGGGAGAAACCCCGTGGGAGAAGCTGTGAGTCAGCGCTCTCACCTCGTACAGCCTCACGTGAACGTCCCGTTACCTGGGGCAGGGACAGGAAGGGGACCCTCTGGCCTCAGCACCAGCAGGGGGAACACACCTGGTTGCGTTCAGAGACCCCGTGCTGGGTGGGGCCTGGAGTGTCCCCTGCCGCAAGCCACCTCCTGCTCAGGAAAATGTCCTGGGGGCCTGCCTTCCTGCCTGTCACTCGGCCTCCGTTGGCTGGTTGCCCCGGGACACCCGTGTCCCCCCTCCAGTGGGGCTGCTGAGTGGGGGGAGCTCCAGAACCAGGAAGCTGGAGAAGCCTGGGCCCAGGTGGGGGTTTGCGACTGTCCCGGGGTCTCCCGGCAGCTGGGGCCCATGTATGGGGGGGCCACACGGACCGGGCTCCGGGCCAGAGGAGGACTGGGTTGTGGGCATGGAGGGGGCCCCCCTCCCTGAGCTGCTGCTAAGCTCCCCTTGCTCTGGCTGCAGAGAGCTCAGGGCTCACCCCTGACTCGGGTTAAAAAGAACCCTCTGGAAGGCATGCCCAGCACCCCCCCCACCGTCCAGCCTGGAGCCGGGCATGCAGAAGGATGGCGGTCCGAGTGGCAGCTGCCGCGGAGCCAACTTTGAACTTGAACTGTTTTGAAATCCAGCTCGTAAACCCCCAGCTCAGCCCGGGGGACTCTCCTCCAGGTCCGGGCGTGGAGTCTGCAGGAGGGGCCTGGGGTCCCAGCACAATGCGGCCTTCACGGGGCCGGGCGGGCGCGGGAGCGCGGGAGCGAGCGTGTGTGTGAGCCTGGGGCCAGAGCGCCGCGGACCGTGCCAGCGCCGGGCGCTGCCGACATCTGGAAAGTGTCGGGTTTACTGCCCGAGGCCGCGGGCCGGGTCAGCGCGGAGTACATGTTTGCTCGCGGCGCAGCTGTGCAAACTCCCGCCCGCCGGCCCCTCCGAAGACAGTGGCCCCTTTGTGTCAGAGCCCGCTCCAGCCCCGGGTCCGAGTCACCGGCCACCGGGGGCCGCCCCACACAGCTGCCGGCAGCATCTGTCTGGGGGGCGCTTGCTCCACCTCGAGGGGGGAAAGGTCGTCACTCGGGGGCACGTGCTCTGGCTCTTCTGCCGGGCTCCCCCTGCTCCCCGAGGACCCCCGTTGTCCCAGCTCCCTGTCCCACCGCCCTGGGCGTCCTCGGGTGTCCCAGACACCCCAGGGCACATCGGCGGGCCCCGGGGGAGCTGCCTCAGCTTCACTGGCTGCCCGGTGGTGGCTGTCACTTGGGAGGTCCTTCCCGTGAGGGTGGGGGGCGGGTCGTGTGTGAAGGGCGATGAGGCTGCCACCGTGGGTGCGTGCACCCGAGTGTGCGCACAGCGGGCGGGCGGACCGGAGACCCCTGGGAGCCGGCCGCCTCTCGGCCCGGGCTCCGCACGGCTTCGGGGGGAAGCCTGTGGGCGGGGAGTTCGCACGGGAACGGGGTCCCAGCACACAGGCTGTGCTCGGTGCAAGGGGCGCATTCGGGAATCACCCACAGAAAAGAAACGTGTACACACAACACACACACACACACACACACATATTTCACATTTTCTGCAAAGAAACACGCAGGAGATAGGGCCGGCCCTTCGGAATGCAGTGACGGTTCTATGGTTCTCCAATTTCTTCTTCATGTTTTTCACCTAAGGGTTCGGCTTACCCCACCATTTATTTACTGGCAGCCCGCTGGGTGCCTGGCCCACTCCCAGGTGCTGGGGATGGTGGGCGAGGAAGGAGGAAGGCGCAGCTCCCCCCTCCCCCCCAGGCCGCTGCCCGCTGGCCTGGCGGGCACGGGAACAAGAGGACCCCACCATCCGAGGGGGAGTTGCGTTCCGGGAAGACCGGAAAGCAGGGTGATGGAGGACAGAGGACCCGGGGAGGAGGGGTAGTCAGGGAAGGCTTCCTGAGGAGGTGGCATCTGAGCAGAGCCCCGAAGGGCGAGAAGACTCCATCCTGCCCTGGGTTCCAAGGAAAACAACTCGCTCCCGCCTTCCTCTCCGACAGAGGCCTGGGCACCGAGAGCAGCCGCCACGGAGCCACCTCCGGAGCCTGGGCCGGAGGGGAGGCTCTGAGAAGCTTCCAGGTGTCCAGCTGGCTCTGAGCAACATCCTGACTGGACCTCGGCGCCGGCAGATGCCAGGGGCTCACGGTGGGCACACGCTGCCCGTCTGAAACGGAGGGGTTTTCTTTAGCTGGTTTTTCTTTTCTTTCTCTCTCTTTCTTCTTCTTCTCCTTTTTTTTTTTTTTTTTTTAGCTCTCAGGTTTCCTTGTCCATTAGGAAACCCTGGGAAATTATTTGCTTAACAAGCGCATTCGGCATTTCTCAAAGTCTCTTTTTTATTCAGCCTCCTTTCCTTCGGCTCTTGTTTTTCTTCTCTTTCTTTGGGTTCGGAGCAAGAACTTCCTCCCACTGTGATAGTTTCCCCGTGAGCAGCTGAGCAGCTGAGCCGGCCAGAAAAACAGGGGCGGCGGGAAGCGTGGTGGAGCCGGAAGGCAAGGTCACGGGCAGCCCGGGCAGCTTCCGGGGGCGCCCGGGCAGGGGCCCCGCGGTCAGGTGGCCAGGCAGGCTCCACGGGAGTGTCCTTCCTGGCAGATGCCACTGCTCGAGGTCCCTCAGGTGGGAGGTGGCAGTGGCAGAGGTCCTGCTTGGCACGTCCGGGAGGGAAGAGAGAGAAACGCCCTGGTCCCGTCTGACGTCGGTCACAGGACACCCACCCGGCGGTCAGCGGGGGGACGCAGGCTGGGCCGCCCTTCGCCTGTAGTGCTAAATCTGGCCTGCGGCACGGTGGCCTGGGTTCCAAGGGTTAACCTTGGCCCATGGAAATGAACCTATAGCCGTGGAAGTAAATGGTGATTAAGCCCTTGAACATTTTACCAAAAAGCCTCTGAATCATAGAGCTGCCCGTTCCCCCAAATCTGATGGAAAGTAAATGGAAAAAAATCATTCTTTGTTGTTCATCTGCTCTAACAATTGGAGTTTCCACATGTTGGTAAGTTAAGATGAAAGTGGTTTATCTGAGACTTTTATCATTCTTCAAGTTGACATGTCAATCAAACCTCTTTTTCTCCCTTTCGTTTTAAAAATGTGGGACTTTTGACCCCTATGCTGGGTGGGTTCACCTCGGGTGCCCTGGTTCTGGTGCCCCCTGCCTGTCCGTCCCTCCCCGTGTTTGCCCGCCAGACCGGGCCCCAGAGACAGTTAAGGTAGCCCACGGCCCTGCCCGGCGTCCTGGAAGGCGGCCCCCCGAACACCACCGAGGTGGGGAGCTCCCTTTTCTGGAGTCTCCTGTAGGAGGGGAGAGCCCTGCTCCTCGCCTTCCTCGTCTCCTGTGTATCGGTCAGGACAAGCCGCACTAGCTGCTGTAACAAACAGCCCCCGGCTCTCCGTGGCTGAGCGGCTGTCGGCCAGCAGGCTCTTCCCAGCGTCACTCAGGGACCCAGGCCCCCTCCACCCCGTGGCTCCACCCTCCTGTACGCCCTTGGAGTCCTCTCCACTCAGCCGGTGGTGGAGAGGGCACGCGAGAGGTCCGTGGGCCCGGCCTAGAAGTGGTGCACGCCCACCCCACCCAGGTGCCAGGGGTCAGAACTCAGCCACGTGGCCACGCCTAAGTGCCCAGAAGCCTGGGGCACATAGCACAGCATTGTCCCCCAGAAGAAAAGGCCTTGGAAACCAGCGAGCCGTCTGGCCACACCTCTTCCCCTCCTCCCTTCAGCACCACCGCCCGGTCCCGTTCCTCACGGCGCGGTGTGTCTGGCGAAGCCGCCGGGCTCCCCCTCACAGAGCGGGAGGTCCTCTCCTCTCCCCAGACCTCCCAGGGTTGGTTAGTGCGCCGCCTTGCCGGTCCGTGCTTCGGAAGAGCCTGGCCCTCGGAAATGGTCTCCAAGTTAAGTCCTTCTGCTCCAAGTGGGAATGCGTGTGTGTGTGCAAAATATCTGTGCAAATAGAGTGAGATAAAGACAACACAGATGATCACAGAGACACGTTCTAGTTGAGAATCCATCCATCCACCATCCATCCATCCATCATCCATCCACCATCCATCCACCATCCATCATCCATCCATGCATCCATCCATCCATCCATCATCCACCCATCATCCATCCACCATCCATCATCCATCCACCCATCATCCATCCTCCATCCATCCATCCTCCATCCATCCATCCATCATCCATCATCCATCCATCATCCATCCATCATCCACCATCCCTCCACCATCCATCATCCATCATCCATCCATCATCCATCCACCATCCATCCACCATCCATCCATCATCCATCATCCATCCATCCATCCATCCATCATCCATCCATCCACCATCCATCCACCATCCATCCATCATCCATCCATCCATCCATCATCCATCATCCATCCATCCACCATCCATCCATCATCCATCCATCCATCCATCCATCCACCATCCATCCATCATCCATCCATCCATCATCCATCCATCCATCATCCATCCATCATCCATCATCCATCCATCCATCATCCATCCATCATCCATCCATCCATCATCCATCCATCCATCATCCATCATCCATCCATCCATCATCCATCCATCATCCATCCATCATCCATCCATCCATCATCCATCCATCCATCATCCATCATCCATCCATCCATCATCCACCCATCATCCATCCATCCATCATCCATCATCCATCCACCATCCATCCATCCTTCCATCCATCATCCATCATCCATCCATCCATCCATCCATCATCCACCATCCATCCATCATCCATCCATCATCCATCCATCATCCACCATCCATCCATCATCTATCATCCATCCAGCCTAGCATGACTGCCGCCCCCTGGCCCCGGGCACCCTGCCAGGCACCTGGAACCTTTCACGTGCTTCCGACTCAACATCCTTTTTCTTCACTTTCAGCCTGAAGCTGTTCGACCAGAATCCCTGCCCAGACTTGCGTCTCCCTTGAGCAGTGAGCAGAAATGGTGTTCGGCTGCCCTCCTCCGTGGTGTGCTTTGCCGGGGACACCTGCGGGGGACGGGGCCCTGGGCCCCCCCCCACCTTGGCCCCTGTCACTTGAGTGTGGCAGGAGCTAGGACAGCTGTTCCCTTCTTCGCACGCCTTCCCTCCGCCCCCCGGGCCTCGCTGTGGCTCTGACCAGGTGAGACTTGTCTCCTGTGATTTTTAATGCGCACAGGTGTGGGGTCCTGCCCGCCTCTGTACTCCGGTGGGGTCAGCGGCGGCCCTGTTAGCCGTGTGTGTCATGATGGCTCTTGCAAAGTCATGTTGCTTTTTGGACGTGACTCCTTTTCTCTCTCTGGTGCAACAACTTATGGTCCCCCAAACCCTCCGGTCAAGAAGTGGTAGGTCAGCCTTATGGGTTCCGGCTGCCAGCCTCACCGTTTCATGTGACGGCGCGGTTTCCGGTCCGAGGCCGTCACTTGAAGTGGCTTTGGGTGGCAGGGCCCCTGGGGGACACCCCAGACATTCACCTGTGTAGGTCCGCCCAGTGCCACGCCTCGGCGCCGGCTGAGCGCATCGGGGCCTGGAGGCTGTGGGTCTGACTTGTGCAGGGTGGGGGCGGGGCCACCAGGAGCCCCTAAAACACTGAGAAATGGTGAAGGGAGGAGGAGATTCACTGAAGGCAACCCCAGAGTCCCCTGTGGCCTCTGTCACCCGCTGTCACCGGGACCAGCGGGAGGTCCTGCAGGCCCAGGGCTGCCTGTGGCAGGCATGTGACACACGGTCACCACTGTGTCAGCGGCTGCCGCCAGCCCACAGCCCTTCGTGGAGATGCCAGCCGCGTTGGCAGAGGTCGAGGCCGGTGCGGGACCAGGATGTCCCCGCGGTCTCAGAACACCTACCACAGCCCCCGATGGATCACAAAGGCAGGCAGAGGCGCCTTTACCCCTGAGACATGGGGAAGACGCCGGCCCGAGCTCAGGACGAGATGCTCGTGGGGTGGATCCCGGGGTGAGAAGACAGGACCTGCCTCCTCCTCAAAGTGGCGACCAAAGGCTGTGAAGGGTCTGAGGTGCCCCCAGCCTCCCCCCACCCCGACCTGCTGTGATCATCTGGATGTCGGCAAAGGTTCAAGACTCCAGGGTCAGGGGCCAAAGGGCGTCCCCGCAGCCCTGGCAGCAGCAGCCAGAGGGCCAGCATTTTCTTGTGCCGCTTTCCTGAGCCCCGACTCCCACAGGACCCCCCACAAAGGCCCTGCATAGGAAGCCAGAGATTGGGGACCCAGGTCTTGGGTCGCGGGCGGTGAGCCCGCATGACAGCTTCCCCGGAGAGCAGCGCCTTCTGGTCCATGCTGGACCGTAGCGCACCCGGCTGCCGCCGCCGCTGCCTGTGGAAGCCGTCCTCTGGGGAGACGCCCCTGATGCCACCGCCCGAGGGAAGGCAGCCCCTGCTGGGACCCCACAGAGGGCTGCCCCCCCCACAGCGGCCCCTCCGAGCGACGTGGGTGCGGGCCCTGGATTGGAAAAGAGAGCGGCTTTCACGGACACGACAGGGCCCTCGGGGGCATCTCGCTGTGACGCGGAGGTGACATGGTATCATTGTGCCAGCGGTGGATTCCCCCATAACCCTGCTTCTCGGTCGCCCTCGGGGGGGGGGGCCCTGCTGTGGTGGGTGGGGAGTCGCCTTGGTTCTCGGACGGAGCTCAGGGTCAGGGCGTCTGCCACTCACTTTCCAGCGGTTCAGCGAAGCAGGCCCCGAAGTTGCTTTGCACGCCCACACCCGCACATGCACACACGCACACACTCACACACACGCGTGCAGAGCCGGGCGGGCAGGGACGGGGAGGGAGCTCCGTCCCGGCCCGGCCTTCCCCCAGTGCTCTGCCGACATAAATAAGGCTTGTGTTTGCTCAAGTGTGTGTGTGTGTGGGTGGGGGGGGGCTGGCAGAAAAGGCCTTTTCAGCCGAAAGCTCCTTAAACCCCAAAGGTGTGAACCAGCAAGTAACAGCCACAAACACCCTCTGGCTGGGGACTCCTCGCTTGTGGCCGAGGGGTGACACAGAGTCACCCGGTTCTGGGGCGGGGGGGCAGGGTGGGGGGGCGGCAGGCACGCCGGGCCGGGCCGGGCCGGGCCGTCTGCTGCTTCCAGCGGAGCAGTGACTGCTTTGCCCGGGGCCCCGGGACCCCCGAGCCGTCCCAGATCCGCACACGCAGAGGCCGGCAGGGCACGCCCCCAGCGCACCCTGTATCCAGGCCCCCCTTCCCCCTGTCAGTCGGGATCTGGTCCCTGGAGCGGCCACCCAGGCCGGGCCCGAGGGCGGTGAGGCCGGGGAGCAGTGCCCGAGCCCCAGACGGACAGCTGCCCGGCGAGGACCGGCCGCGGGCTCAGGGGACGCGGCTAAAAATGAAGAGGTGAGTCATTGTGGAAGCACAGGGATGGCAGAGGCCGCGCCGGGGACAGGGAGAGGGCAGGCAGAGGGCGCGCCGGCCGGGCCCTGCAGGGGCCGTGCGGGGGGCTGTCGGCCGGGTCTCTGACTCCGAGCCCGAGTCACGGGCCGGGCCGGGCGCCTGCGCGCAGGTCGAGGGGCCCCGTCGGGAGCCGGCGGTAACACGGCAGCTGTCTCCGCCTCCCCTCCCTCTGCCTCTGCGAACCCCGCCTGGACCTGTGGTGGCGGCTGGGGAGTGCCGAGTGACGGACGTGTGGTTGCCGCTGTCCCCGGGGTCCCCCCCCCGGACGGTGTGCGTGACCTCCGGGCAGAGAAGTGGAGCCCCCCACTCCCTTCCCCTCTTCTTACAGAATGCAGAGACCCAGACACACAGGTACGTATGTGTACATACGGGGGGGGGTGTATTTTAAAACCTACGGATGCGCTAGGTTGCCATGACGACAGAGACCATGAGTCCCAGTGAGGAAGAACGGGGTCCTGCAAAACCCGGGCGCCCTGGCCCCTCCGGGCCAGGCTGGGCCGGGCCGGGGCTGGGCTCGAACCCGGCACGCCCGGAAGTGCCCTGGAGTTACATTACATTTCATCCCTGTAGATTCCATCTCCACTTAAACCCCCGTGTGATTGTCCCCAGGCCTGGACGGGACGCTCAGGCACAGAGAGGGCTTGCAAGTGGCCGGGCCACACAGCAGGGAGGGTCAGGGTTGGCCCCCGGGCCCTGGCAGCTGGAGCAGCCTGAGGACGCCCCCCTCTCCTCTCCAGACAGCTCCCCGGGGGCGGGGGGGGGGGGCGGCTGGGCGGTGCTGGCAGCTCCTCGTTTGTACCAGGTGCTGAGGGAAACCTGCACCCAGGGGTGCACCCCTTGCCGGGTGGCAGGGCGCCCCACCTGGAATTTGTTGGGGGGCACCCCAGGCAGCTCCGGACTCCCCTTGCGCACAGGCCCCACATTTTTGCCAAAGGGAGGAGGGAGCCTTCCGGTGGGTTCTGACTGCGGCCTGGGCGTGGAGAGGCCCGGACGAGCACCGGAAGGGCCCAGGGGAGGGCTGGGCGACCCGGCCCCACTGCGCGCCTTCGGGCAGAGACACTCCCACGCTGGGCCCCACCGTGCGAGCTGCTGGCGTCACACTGGGAGGGGCACGCACCCCCTCAGTGTGTCCCGGAGGTCTGGGGGGCCTGGAGCGCCGGGCGGTGTGTGTGCTCTGGTGACCAGCCCCGGGGGGGTGGGGAGAGCCCGCTCCCGGACCGTCCAGGCGGCTCTCAGTGGGACAGCCTTTCTTCCCGGAGCCCTTCCGCCTGCCCTCCGGCCTTTCTCTCTCGGGGCGGCGCTTCCCTGTCACCCAGCAGCCCAGGGACGTCCCCTGATGTGGGTGCTGGGCGAGCCCCCCTCCTCCTTCACCACAGGCTCCTGATGGCAGGTGGCTCCGCCAGCCCCTGGGTGACCGGCTCTCTCCACACGGGCTGAGGGGTGGGGGCCGTGCACTTCGGGACCCCCCTTCGGGCACCCTAAGGCCCCTTCTGTTAAGTGTCTCTCTCCCTGCCCAAGGGCTCCCTCCTCTCCTCTCCTCTCTTCAATCCACTCTCAGAAGTCCCTGGCACCAGACCATTCCAGAAACTTGCTTCCAAGTTGCTGCAGACCCCCCCACCCCCACCCCTGGGCAGGTAAAGCCCAGATGCCCCAGCACTCCGGCGGGCCGCCCCGCAGCCGCAGCAGCAGGCCCAGAGCGGGCCCCCAGACGTCCTGGCTCGCCCAGCCTCGCACTGCCGAGGCTACGGCCTCTGAGCGGCCGGAGAGCCGCCCGCCCCCCCCCCCCCGCCACCGCCCACTGGCCACCGGCTGCAGCTCACTTATGGAAATCTCGGCCTTTCCTTCCTCTTTGACATTCGCAGACCATCTGGCCCCATGAGAAACAGAAAGAAGTTTTGGAATGGACGTAAATTGTCCACACTGGGGGCTCTCGGTCCAAGGCCTGTGGCATCTGAGCCCCATAGGTCAGAGGTCATGGCCCCTGGGGTCACCGGTGTGGGCTGCTGACTGGGCGTTTGACCTTTGTGGTACCGCCAGCTGTGGGCTTGTCTCCAACGTGACTCCGCTCGAGAGAAGCGGACTGCGGGCACCCGGAGCCATCCGGAACAACCCTCGCGGGCGCGGGAGGGAAGGCCGGCCGGTCAGCGCGGCGGCACTCGCTGGCTAGATCAGGGAGGGTGAGGCGAGCGAGCCTAAGGGGGTATCCGAGAGGGGAAAATCACGACAGACACTGTTTGACTGCGACATTTTAGAGGTCGAAATCAATTCGAAAACTGCCCAAGATGGAGGAAGCGTCAAGGTTCCAAGTCCGGGTGGGCGGGCCTCCCGCTGTGCGCTCCGCCCCTCTCACCTGGCCCTGACTTCCCGCCCCCCCCCCCCCCCCCGTGGGTGCCGTCCCCGAGGGCGCCAAGTGGTCAGTCCCCGTGGTCAGAGCAGTTGGTTCTGCCTGCGGTCGGGGGTCTCGCCTCCAGGAGCACCGAGCGGCGGTCATGGTGGGCTCTGGCTCGCCCCCCCTGGGCCAGTGGCATTCGGGGAGCAGGGGACTCCTCCTGCATTTGTGTTCTGGAAGAGCCGGCCCCCCCACTTTTCGCCCGTGAGACAACAGCCGCTCCCCCCACTTCCGGACCAGAGGCCCGAGGGCCCAGCAAGGCCTGCGTGGCCGGAGCATGGAGGCAAATGGGCCGTTCAGTTTTCTCTCCAGAATGTTCCGGACACTCGGACCCCAGGTCCGTTCTGCTTGGGCAGCAGAGTCTCACGCCGGTCCTGGTTGGCCTGGGGCTGGGTTGCCCGCGTCCCCACCACGGGTCCCTCTGTTCCCGAGCCCTCTTGGGCCGCGTCCCAGGACACACCGCTGGTCCCAGCAGCAGCACCGGGGGCCTTGCTGTCCCCACTCCCTGCCTGCCTGCTTGGGTCTCCCCTGGAAGAGTCACCTCTTGGGGCTGCCTTCCTGGCACACCGAGGCGTGACCCGTCCCTACGATTACGGATGGGGTTTAACTTCCCCGTGAAACTCCCGGCGTTTGTGGGCCGGTGGGTTCGCCCCTGATCAGCCCCGGCTCCCCGGAGCCAGTGGCGCTGGCAGCACGGGGGTGGGGGGCCTGGAGCCGGCCTGGCCCGTGTGTGTGCGCCCCACGCCCAGCCCTTCCCTCTGCCCCAGCTGCCAGCCAGGCCCTGGGCACCCGCCTCCCCTTCCCTGCCCTTCACGAAGCGGCCTGCAGGCAGCCCGGACTCAGCGCCTCCCTGGTGGGGGCTGCCCCGCCCCCCGGGGCTGGGCGGGGCTGTCTGTATGGATGGGTGGGGGCTGGAAGTGCGGGGGCTCCTTGCCAGTCCTCTGAAGAAAGGGGAGTCAGTGCCCTTCCCCCGGGAGGGAGGAAAAGGGGGTACCCCGGTCAGTGAGCAAGAACCTGTTTGGAAGAAACTGGGTGAACAGGGATTCCGGGACGCGTTTCCCAGCGCACCGCCCCGCAGTCCCCTCCCCCACCAAAGCCAGACGCGCTGCCCGGGCGGCGGCGGTGGGCAGCCGACAGCGAACGTAAACAAAGCGCCGGGCCCCGGGGTGGAAGCCGGCCGCAGGGAGCTGGCGCGCGTTCCGGCCGCGGCTGCCCTCCGCCGCAGCGCCAGCTCTCCCGAAATAGACCTTTCTAAGGCGTCTTTTATTCGGGCTCCGGCGGGCCGGGGAGAGCCCGGAGCGGCCCCACGCACTCGGCCCTGGCCCCTCCCCCTCCTCGGGATGACTTGGGGACCCCACAAGCCGCCCCTCCGTGCCGCCGCGGGGCGTTTTCTCCGGGCGGAGGCGCTCAGAAAGCCCTCGTTCGCGGCCCGGCCGGCCGGGTGTGAGTCCCCGGGCGCGGGCCTGGGCGGGCGGCGGGGGCGGGGAGAGGAAGGGAGGGGGCGGCGCCTAGAAAAGGAGGCGCGGGCCGGGAAGGTGCGGAGAGGCCGGCGGCGGGCCCGGCGTGGCGGCGCGGAGCCCGGAGCCCGGTCGCGGCCCCTTCCGGGCGCCCGTGGGGAGCGAGGGCGGCGGGGACGCCGGGCCTCAGCGCCGCCTCTCGGCTCTGTCCGCAGGTCCCGGGCGCGCAGCCCTTGTCCCGGCCGCCGCCGTCAGCCCCGGGCCCGGAGCGCGGTGGCGGAGCCCCCCGAGGAGCCGGGGGCCGGCGCCCCGCGCCCCCCAGACATGGTGGGCCACTTGCATCTGCAGGGCATGGAGGAGAGCCTGCGGGAGCGGAGCCGGGAGGGCCTGCTGGACAGCCCCGACTCCGGGCTGCCCCCCAGCCCCAGCCCCAGCCCGCCCTTCTACTCTCTGGAGCCTGGCATCCTCGACGCCCGCGCGGGGGGCGCCGGCGCCCCCTCGGAGCCCCCCGGACCCGGCGAGGCCAGAGCGGTAAGCGCATTCCCGGGCGCGGAACGGAGAGCGAGGCGGCGGCGGGGAGGGTCGGCGCGCGGCGTGCCCAGAAGGGATAAGTGAGAAGCGAGGACCGAGTTCCTCAGCGCCCCCTCCCCTGCCTGCCCCGCCACCTCCAGCCAAGGTGGCCCAGTGTCGGGCACGCGCCCAGGTGGGGACCAGCGCGCGTGGGTGGGGGCGGTGCAGCCCGACCTCGGGACCTGCAGACGGCTCCCCGGCGGTGGGCCTCCCGCCGCCGCCCGACTCCTCGGTCAGCAGGGAGCGGGCAGGGGGTGCAGGACTGGCCCGAATTCCCGAGGGTTTGGCCCCTCCCAGGCGGCCGGAGCCCTGGGACGCGCAGACCGGCGTCCACACTCGGCCCCTCCGCCGCTCCTGACCCAGTTCCCTGTTTACGGGCCCGCGCTGCCAGCGCGCACGTCTCCTTTTTCTTTTCTTTTTTTTTAAAAAGCAAACCCAGACGGAGCCCTTCCTCCCCCGGGTGGTGAGGGATGTTGACGTGGAGCTGAGGCGGTGCTGGGGGAAGTCTGGGACCCAGGTGGGGAGACTCGGGTCTGTCAGGGGGGCCTCGGCGCGAGCCTGCGGCTTGGCGGCGGGACTGAGACCGGTTCCCGAAGGTGGAGCCCCTGGAGGGGGCACCCGGCTCCTCCCCCCCGGAGGAAATGACAAGTTGGGATTGGAAGATTTCCCGCCGCTGCCCTCGCTCTGCACCGCCCACTGCCCGTTTGGGGGAACAGGACCCCGGGCGTTTTCTGGGGGCCTTGCCCGTGGCCTGGACCTTGGCAGGGCCGCCTGGGGTCCTCTGGGCTGAGGTCCGAAGGAAGGGTTCCCTCCCCTCAGGATGCTGACACGGACCTCGCTTGTGCCCCCCTTGCCTCGTAGCCCCGTGGGCCCCGAACTTGCCTGGGCATTGGACCCTCTCAGGGACCTTTCAAAAACGCCAGGCCTGCCTCCCGGACCCTGCGCCCCCCCATGTCACCCCGACAGGCTGCAGCCTGGGTGTCGGGAGTTTCAAAACCCCCGCGGGTGTTTTTAACGTGCAGCTAAGTTCGGGAACCACTATGTGAGACAAGGATCATGCTGTGCATTTCCATTCCGGTCTCTCTGTCGGGGGCTGGGGCGGGAGGGGCCCTGAAGACTGGCGGGGCCAGCAGAGATGACCCGTGCCGTTGGGACGTGGGTCCTGCCGGCTGTCCTGCAGGTCTTGGACTTGGCACCGTTGCATGGGGGGGGGGGACCTGGGAGCAAATCCCTGTGGCGCCCTACCCCACGGGGCCTGGAGAAAAGGGACAGGGAGCCGGCCTTCCCTCCATTGTGTGGGTGACCCAGAATCCTCCAGAGGCTCTGTCCGCCTGCCAGGTCGGCCACTGTGCCCGCCGGTGCGTCTCGGCCGGTCCAGCGGGCTGGTTTTCTGTCCCCGCCTCGTCTGCTGGCCGCCAGGGCTGCAGCCGCACGACCCCCGGCCCTGCTGTCCGTCTCAGTGGCGGAACCGGGGCCACTTCCGCGAAGGTAGGGGGGCCGTGTGGCCGGCACTGGGAACTGCCCTGAAGGCTTGGGGTGCGGCCACTCGTCTTCTCCATGCTCCGGTGAGGGGGTCGCTCCTGCCCCCACTTTCCGGAGGGGGACGCCGAGGCACAGAGGTCCGCCCGGGGCTGCCCAGCTGGTGCGGGGCCCTGCTGGGCCGGAGCCCTGAATCGGGCTGCGGGTCGCACCCTCAGACCTCACGCCACCCCGCTTCTCACGGCAGGGCCCCCAGACTACCTGTGGGGGTTGTGTGTATTTTTTTTAAATAAAAATCAGAATGCCCGAGACCCTCTGTGGTTCTGAGATGCCGCTCTTGATGAAAAGGGGGGAAACGGTGGCCGCGGGCGGCCTGCTCTCAGCGGGGGGCCTGCCTGCAGCTGCCCCCCTCCCCCTGCGCCCCGAGGACTCCTCCCGGGGGGCAGGACACCCCGCCTCCCGTTAACCCACTGCCACCGCCGACCTGGTGTTTTTTTAAAGATTTTATTTATTTTTTTTAGAGAGGGAAGGGAGGGAGAGAGAGCGCGAGAGAAACATGAATGTGCGGTTGCTGGGGGCCGTGGCCTGCAGCCCAGGCATGTGCCCTGACGGGGAATTGAACCTGTGACACTTTGGTTCGCAGCCCGCGCTCAATTCACTGAGCTACACCAGCCAGGTGACCTGGTGTTTAACGATGTCCTCTTGCCACCGGCTCACTGAGAATGCCCTCCGGGCTGCGTGGGCCGCAGACCTGGCCTGTCTCGGGGTGGGGGGTGGGGGGTGGGGTGGCGATGGAAGCCCGTCCCGGCCTCGGAGGCTGCGGTCGGCCGTGCAGACCCTCCGGCTGGGTCTCAGCCTGCTGTGTGCGCCCGGGGCGGCTGTCTCCGTTCTGACACCCACCGCCCAGCCTGGCGGTCCCGGGCAAAGGGGGTGGCCAGGGGGTTGAGCTAGAGGCCTGTCCCCAAACTCTCGCCGCTGGGGCCCTCATCGGCTCGTCACCGGGTTTGTTATGCTGGATGTGCGTGTGAGGGAAATTCCCTGACGCTTCCCTTTGTCCTGGAGGTCTCCCCCGTCCCCCCACTTTGTGTGAGTGGGCGGGACTTACCTTCCCGAGGGCGCCCTGGCAAGGCAGAGCTCCTGGCTGCCGCCGGACCGCCCCACCCCGGGCACGGGAGGCACTGGACGGGCTGGGTCAGATCAGGCCGCCCAGCCCCACCCCGCCCCGGCCCCTGGGCTTTCCTGCTTGCTCTTTGGAGCCCCGATAGTCATGCTCCTGGTGACCCCAAACCCGTGGAGGCCTGGGAAGCAGGCGTTCACCCCACCTGTGTTTACCGAGCACCTGCTGTATGCCGCGAACACAGAAGGGGCCCTATCGTGCACACCACGGCAGGGAACGAGGTGTTTCAGGCCCCCGCCTCCTGGCACGGTGCTCTGGTGGGACGCGGGACCGGGGTGCTGCTGAGCGGGGGAGGGAGGGCAGAGCCCCGGCAGATGGAGGTTCACGGGAGTGACCTTCCACAGGAACCTCGGGGGGAAGACCAGGGGAGTAGGCTTCGTGGCTGTAGGGCTGAGGTGCGTGCCCACCGGGGAGCAGCCGGCGCAAAGGTCCTGGGGCAGGGGCAGGGGCAGCGAGGAGGCTGGCAGAGCCGGGACCCGTGGGCCCAGCGGGGCCAGCAAGTAAATTCCACTGGGTCTCTTAGACGCGTACTTGTGGCTGTTTTGTTTTTATTCTTTAAAGGCGTTATGCGGTCCCCCACCCCCCAAACTAGAAACCTGGGTCAGAGACTGGATTGGGAGCAGCTGTGTGGATCGGGACCCCTGTGGGGCTTGTGCCCGTGGGCAGGGCCCGGCTGGGAGGGGCGGGCCCGTCAGCTGCCCTCACCCCCCAGGTCCATGGGCCCAGCAGGCCGGGGGGTGGGGTGGGCAGGTCTGTGTCCCTCGCCCCGGCTGGCAGCGCTTACGGGGCCGGGGAGGGGGTGTCGTGGGGAGAGGGGTCCTGTGCAGCCTGTCTCCCCGAGGACCAGGGCAGCCCGAGGAGCTGGTCCTGCCCGTCCTCCTGCCCCAGGGAGGCCACGCAGGGCATCTGGGACCTCCAGCCGAGTCCCCTGGGGGCAGATTCAGGGCACGGCCACCGCCGGGGTGGGTGCGGTGCAGGCAGGCCTCGAGTCTGGGGCGGATGAGGGCCTCAGCCTGCTTCGGGGTGGTGGCAGGAGGCGCTGCGGTTGCCCCCCATCTTCGGTCCGTCGGATTTCTCGGGGGCGCACTTGAGAGTGTCCCTTGGGTCGAGGTGCCGGTCCCCGGGGTCTGGACTCTGTCGGGCGCCCTGAGGGCCGAGTCTGGGTGGCCTTGGTGGTGGGGAGGGGTGTGTCTCGGCTCCGTCGCTGGGAACTTCCCGGGGCTGCCCAGCACTTTGAGACCAGCCCTGGTTGCCGCCGCCTCTCGGGCCCCCGAACCGCCCCCCACTGACCCCCAGACCCCGGAAAATCTTGTTTTTCTGTTTCTGTGACCGTGAGACCAGAGGTGGGGGGAGGGGCGCAGGGGGGAGGGAAGGGGGTTTGGATTTAGGCAGCTAGAGCCCGGGCCTGGGCAGGATGGAGGGATGGATGGAGGGGCGGATGGAGGGGCAGACGGGCAGACCAGCTGAGGAGACAGGGGTCAGCCCCGTGGCCCGCCACAGGCCTCCAGGTGCGCCGCCGGCCAGCGCAGGGGGCGCACAGCCAGGTGGCGGGCCAGGGTGGGAGGGGCCCGAGCAGCATGTGGGGAGGGAAGCCGGAAACCCCAGGGCCTCCCTTCAGCCCCGTGGGCTCGGTCCCGGTGCCCCGGCCACCAGAGGGTCCTGCCCTGCGGTGGGCTCGGCCGTCTGAGAAACCCAGCTCTGCCCGCAGGCCCAGGCCCATGCCCTCCCAGGTGCCCCGGGGACGGAGGAGAGGGCCCAGCAGCGGCCAGCTTCCTGGGAACAGGGCCCCGGGCGAGAGCTGGCAGCCACTCCCCTGGGACCACACGTCTGTCCTTCCGCCCTCCCTGCGCCCGCCGGCCTCCAGGCGGGGGCTGAGATACAGGGCCCCCCCCCCCGCTCTGAATGGGGGAACGTGGGCCCCCCTTGCTGCGGGCCAGGCCCCCCGTGAGAGCAGGCCCCTTTCGTGGAGGCTGCCCAGCCACGGTGAGGGGCCTCTGGGGGATGTGCCCTGGGCTCCCACGGCTGAGGTCGGCGTCCCTCCTTTGGCGGCAGGCAGAACCCTGCGGGTGCCTGTCCCAGGGCCGCCGCCACGAAGCCGCAGACTGGGTGCCCTGGGCACAGCAGCAGCCCCCTCTCCCCGGGCCCTGGAGCCCGGAGTGGGGGCCGCGCCCCCGTGAGGGCAGCAGGGGGCATCCGCCCTGTGTCCGCTCCAGCCTCTGGCGGTGGCCGGCCGGCCAGCCTTGCTGTCCCTGGGCTCGTAGCCGCACCGCCCCGGTCTCCCCGCTGCTGTCACCTGGCCGTCCCCCCTCTGCGTGGGCCCCGCGTCCGGAGTTCCCTCTGGTGTTCTCGGGAGGACACCGGCTCCTGGATTTGGGCCCCCTTACCCAGTAGGACTTCATCGCCACTTGGTGTTTGCGAGGACCCCTTTCCAAACGGGGTCACGGCCACAGGGCACCCATCTTCGTGGGGGTTCCTCTGGCCACCCGGGGCAGGGAGCCGGTCCACTCGCCCTTGAGCCCCGTGTTCAGTCTGTGGCTGCGTCTCAGTCCCACACTTTGGGCGTCGGGTCCCGGCCTGAGGGTCTGTGCTGGGCCCCGTTCAGCTGTCCCTTTGTGCCACGGCGGGGGAGGGCAGGACCCCCCGCCACACACACACACACACACGGACCCTGGGTCTTTCACTAAGAGGCTGAGGATTCCTCAGAGCCCTCTCCATGGATCATTTTCTTCATGGGTGACGGTCAAGGTCAACCTTAGACCAGCTTGTGAACTTCTGGCCTCAAATCCCAAGTACCAGCTGAAGACAATGGAATTTATCTTCCATCCCACCAGAATGTGAGACCAGCCGGTGAGGCCAGTTGAGGGGGGCAAAGGCCCCATATGGCTGTGCCGTGGACGCCCCGCCCCCATGCCCCCGTGGGGTCTCCCTGGTGGCCCGTCGGGGCCCTGGACCCCTCCTCCATCCACTCACCCTCCACTGGTGGGGGCTCCTCATTTCCCGGCTGAAGGGCAAGTTCCAGGTTCCCTGGGCCACACTGTGGCAGCCGTGGGCTCCGCGTGGCACCCGGGCCCACATGCCACTGTGCCGTTCCTGCGTGTCTCTGTCACCCAGGCCAGGACCCCGGGCAGGGCCGCCGTCTCGGGCAGAGCGCTCTGCCCGCCGGCCCAGCGGTTACCTCCCTGCGTCCCGTGGGCCGCGTCCGGCGCCGCAACCAGGATGGGGGCAGGCCGGGCGTCCGGCTGTGCTTCCACTTCCAGTGGCAAGTCCTCGCCCTCGGGGACGGCGCGTGAATCACCTGGCCTGGCAGCGGCCCGTCCCCCGGATCCCTCTCGCTCTCCCGCCCGCCCCCCGCCCGCCGCCGGCTCTCCAGGGCCCCAGAAGCAGCTGGGGGCTGTGGGCCGTCCTGGGTGGGGACAGCAGTGTCCGGGAGACCCTGGAGCCCAGCCTTTACGTTGCAGCTGGTCTGGGGCTGGGACCCCCTCCTCCTCCCCTGCCGGAGCCCCAGGGACCCTGGCCGGCTGGCACCTCAGGCATCCCCCCAGTCTCCCAGGCCCATGTGTGAGCCTCCCGGGGTCTTCCTCCCTCCAGGCGGCCCCTGAGTAGCCGGGCCCTGGGCGTGTCTCCCCATGGGCGGCCCCTCCCCCGCCCTGGAGGCTGCCATCGTCCAGGGTGGTTGGAAGGTCGTCCTCCGAGGCTCCAGCACGGTGTGCTGTCTTGACTGTGACAGGCGCTTTCGGCGCCGGCCCTCAGGCCTTACTGACCCGGCACAGTCCCGGTAGCCCCGCAGCCAGAAGGACACAGCCCCGAGCCCCGGCTCTGCGGGGTCCCCCTTCCCGTGGGCCTGGGGCCCTGCCAGGGCGCCCCTGGGCCTTGGCGACTTCCGGAGCTGTCGCGCCACCAGGCCCGCTGGACGCCAGCAGACGTCTGGGTCTCGCTGCCTGTCCTGGGGCTGTTTTTCCCCGGGGGCCCTCTGGCCGCCGCCGCCCAGGGCCCAGCTGCCCGTGCGGCGAGCCTGTCTCGTGCGCTGGCGGCCCGCCAGGAGCCGGATCTGCCGGCGTGGGGCTGCTGTCCCGTCGGCCCCAAGCCCATTCAGGCCGTGTCTCTAGCCGGGATGGACCCGGGAGGGCGGCCCCTGGGGCTTTGCCTCTCCGAGATGTCCTCCCTGCTCGTGAACTTGGGAATTACTCTTCTTGGGGCCAGGGGGTGGTTAAAACCAGCCAAGGCTGCCCCTCCCACCCCCCCTCCCCCCGCCCCCCAGCAAGCCCACCCGTCTGGACAGGAGAAATGCTTCCGAGAACCTCAGTGTCCGCGCCCCCTCCCCAGGCTGCGTCTTCTCCTGACTCCGCAGTGGCCACGCGCCACCCCTCCTCGACCAAGCAGGGCCCTGGGGGCTCCGGGCCCCGCCCCACCCACCCACAGGGACCTCACACAGTAGGCGCTCAGCACACTGTAGGTGCTCGGCACACACTGGCACATGTTTGGGAAACACCTATTTGGAGGGAGAAGATTGGTTCTAGGAACACCGAGTTCTGGAGTCTCACAGCTGGAGCTGGGGCTGGGGCTGACCTAGCAGGGAGCCCCGGAAGGTGCCGGAAGCATCGGGAGTGTGGTCCTCCCTGCAGAGGATGCGGGGGGGGGGGGGGGGGGGGTGGTGTCTGCGGCCAGTGAGGGACGGCATAGCTGCCACCCTGAAGGGTGCACGGGTTTGGGGGGGCGGCGCTGGAGACCCTGACACTGGCCCGGAGGGGACACACGTCCCAGGCAGAACTTGCCCCAGTAGCACCCAGGGGCGCTGGGAGTGGGGCTTGCACCTCGTGGGAGAGAGAGAGCGCTGACAGCACACGCGCCCCCGGTGGCCACACTGGGCGTCAACTGGGAGGGAGGGCCCTGCCCCCCACCCCCGCTTGTCTCAGGGTCAGGCCGGTTCTGACCATCGAACCAGGTGAAAGCCCCCCTGGGATGTCGCCACGGCACCCCGAGGAGGCTGCCAGGAGTGACCGCAGGTCTCGGAGGGAGGGGCCTGTCCCTGTGGGATTCCTGCTTCACACCCTCGTCTGTCTGCGCCGGCCCGCGGGCTCAGTGCCCCTGCGGGGCGGTCCGGGGGAGGGGCTGTCCTGGGACAGTGGGTTGGGGGTAACGGGGGCAGAGGAGACGTCAGCAACCCCTTATGCACGCTGGGGCTGGGCCACCCCTGGGGTCTCAGGACCCACAGGCCGGGCTGGACCGGGTGGGTGGCCCTCCTGTGCCCAGGGGAGCGGGGGCCACCAACGGCCTGTAACCCCACGTCTGCGGCTCTCCCTGCAGCCCCCGCCTCGCCCCCCGAACCCCCCGGCGCTGGAGATGCGGCCGCGGCTGCTGCCGGTGTTCTTCGGCGAGGGCATCGAGGTGAGCCCTGCGCCTGCGCACGAGATCCGGTGAGTGGGCGTGGGCGGGCAGGGCAGGGCGGCCCGCCCCCCGGGGGCGCTGGGGGGTTGAGGGGCGGGGCTGAGGCTCCGCAGCACCACCTCCCGCCACAGCTGGTTGTAATAACAAACCTCACCAGCACCTCGGGGGGCCCTTTCCCGCTGGGCGTCTCCCAGCGCCAGAGGAACGCTCCGAGTTCCACGGGGCTGAAACCCGGCCCTTTGTCCACCCGGGAGGCCGGTGCCCACCCAGGGTCCATTCTGCCCACCGTCCCAGATGCCCTTTGAGGCACATTTTTATCTCAGTTCAGGGTGCAGCCTCTCTAGTGTCCTCTAAGCTGGCATGGGCCTTCTGTCCTTTGACCTTTTGGCCCTGACCTTTCTGAAGAGCCCAGACCATGTGTAAGAGCCCTGTGGGGGTGGGGCGGAGGCGGGGGGGGGGGCAGACCCCATCCTGGGCTCACACCCGTCCTTCCCACCTTCCCCAGCTGCAACTCTGAGGTCAAGTACGCCTCCGAGAAGCACTTCCGGGACAACGTCTTCTACGCGCACGTGCCCACGGTGACGGCCTACAGCGAGACGATCGTGGCGGCGCCCAACTGCACGTGGCGCAGCTACCGCAGCCAGCTGACCCTGGAGCCGCGCCCGCGCGCCCTGCACTTCGGGAGCACCACCATCATCTTCCCCAAGCACGCCCGCAGCTCCTTCCGCACCACCCTGCACTGCAGCCTGGGCCGGCCCTGCCGCCGCTTCACGTCCAGCGTGCAGCTGCAGCCGGGCCAGCACCCCGGGGCCCACGGCCTCGGGCCCTCCGCGCTCTGACGGGGCGACCGAGGACCGCAGACTCCAGGGCTGAGCCTGGATCCGGGCAGGAGGAGGGTGGGGAGGCCCAGGGCCCGGCCCGCTGCCCGGCCGGTGCGGCCTGGTGGACCCCGTACACGGATCAGTTCTATTAGTCCCTAAAGCACAAGGCGCAGGTGTGAGTCCGCAGCCAGGCGGTGGCCGCCCCCAGGGGCAGGCCGAGGAGTCTTGGCTGGGGGACCTGCTGCAGCTCCGCCAGGCCCTGGCCCCACTGTCTGTCCAGGCTGGGGGACGAGGGACGCTGTCCGGCTTCCCTGGCGCGTGCGGCTTGGCACCAAGGGGCTGAGCAAGCAAGCCCTGGCGTACACGGAGCCGGGAGGTCGGGCTGGGGCCGGAAGGACACTGCTGCCGCGGCTGGTGCTGGGGGGGGGGGGGGGGGGGGGGGGGGGCGGGGGAACGGGGGCGGCCCGGAACAGACCTCGTCCGAGCCGCTCCGGTGCCCTCCCCGTGTGGAAGACGGGGGCACAGCCCTCCCAGCGGAGGCCTTTGAGTTCCGTGTCCCGCGCCTTACCTGCGAGGCGTCCCCCCAACCTCGTCACGCACCGCCTGCAGAGCCGGGACTCTCTGACCTCACCGACTTCGTGCCAGGGGCCCGGGGAGGCGTCCGCTGTCTCCTGCCTGAGGCTCCGGCCCCGCCAGTCGGCTTAAAGGGAGACCTGGGAGGAAGTGACGGTCACCCACCACCAAACGGGATAGCTCCGTTCCTGCAGTGAACCAGGCGCCCCTGGCGTGTGGCGGGCCAGGGGAGGAAGACGGGACAAGCCCGCTCCCCGGGACAAACCAGGTCCCCAGGGCCCGGTCCTTCCCGGGACAGCTCCAGAAGCGCGCGAGCTGCGTGCTGAACCGCTCCCAGGCCTGAGCTGACCGCGGGCTGGGGGCTGCCCGACCGGTGGCCCCGCCCCCGAGGCGGGTCGCAGGCTGGGGCGTCAGCGCCCTCGTGTGGTGCGGGGTGGGAGCGCCCGGCGCTCTCGTCCGCGGGGGGCTAAAGGAATGGTGATGGTTTTACGTATCGACCCAGGCGGTGCGCGCGCTCTCCGGAGATGCCTTCTGACTAACAAAGAAATAACTTAAGAATCGATTGATTATCTTAATAAAAGGCATAAATCCGGTGTGTCAGACCCTCAGTGGCACGGGGGCGGGGAGAGGCGAGTTCGGCCGCTGTAGGCCCACAGTCCCTCCGCGTGGCTGCTGGGCTTGGAGCCTCGTGCTCCGGCCCCCACGGGACAGCCTCGCCGCACACCCCGCCCCATGCAGGGGAGGGGCCAGTTAACAAGTGCAGAGGCCGGGGCCCACCCCAGGGCGCAGTTCTGGGGGCCGTGGGACAGCACCCCTGAGTCAGGCACGTGGGGTGGCGTTTGACCCAGAGGCTTTCGCCGGAGCAGAGCGTCCCCTCAGTGCCACAGGTGGGGGCAGTTGTGGCGTCTTGACGCCGGAACCTTTGCCAGGCGGCAAGTGAAGTGACGGCAGGGATAAGGGGCGCCCGCTCCAGGGGCTGTCTGGCACCCCGCGGTCGACCCTGGGGGCCTTGCCTGCTGAGTCTCCTTGCGCAGGGGCCGGGCAGGGCCCAGATAGGCGGAGGAGCGGAAACCCCGCCCCTAGGGCGTGAGCCCGTGGCTACGCACAGAAGGCACGTGGCTTTACATCCTGAAGCACCTGCAAAATGGGAGCACCTGCAAAATGGGCCCGCGGCCTGACCTCCCACGCTGCTAGGGCGGTGGGAATCGCCCGTGCAGCCCCTGGCGCAGCGGAACCCAGGCAGACCCTTCTTGGGGGCGGGGCGGGGTAGCCACCTCTCCTGCCCACTGAGGAATGCAGGCCGCTGTGGCTCCAGACACCTGTCACGGCCCCCTGGCTGTCACCCCGGGTTCATGCTCACTGGACTCAAATCTAACCCAGCAGCCTGGCTGTCACCCTGCCCCCACAAAAGCAGGTGCCCGCAGCCCCTGGCCTCGTGGGGTCCCATGTCCAAGAAGAAGACCCGCAGCCCTGGCGGCGGACCGAGGAGGGCGCTTGCTGCAGGCCGGCAGCCTGGCCGGCTGTCCACACTTCCCGAGTTTGCCCTTCACCTCGACCCTGGGAGGAGGCTGCTGAGAAGTGCTGACAAGCGGGCCTGGCCTACCTCCAGGGCCGCAGGGGGTCAGCCTGCCCAGCCGCCTCGGCTGACAGAGCGGCCAGACGCCCTCCCACCAGCTGCCTGCGGTTAACTCCCAAATTATGCAAATAAGGTTCTCAGGTGCCGGAACACCTGGCGTTTCTCCTCCCCTCCCTCTCCTTTCCTACCAAGCCCATTTGTCTTTGTTACTGGCCTTGCCCCGCCCCCATCACACACAGGTGGGGGACAGTCCCTGCACGGAAGACTGAGGCAGTGGGTGCCTCCTGCTAGGCTGCTGTCCCCGTGTTGCAGAGGGGAACCTGTCTCTGGGCCTGTTGCTCCCTCGCTGTCCACCCCGCACCCGTGCAGGCCGAGGCCGCCAATCTCACAAAACCTGCAGAAAGGCCTGGGCCCCACGCTGAGCCGGTGCCCGCACCGGCTGACTCGGCTGAGCCCTTCCTTCCTCCAGGCACTGCCCGCTCCAGGAGGCCACGCTGAGCGCTCGGGTCCCCTCGCCTGGCCCCAGGCAGGCTTGCCCTGTGCCGGCCCCTGAGCCAGGGGGACCAGCAGCACCTGCCCCGCTGCGGGAGGTGGCTCTCCACGGGCTCGTGGCCGGGGCCACGGTCTATGGAGACCTGGCGGGACAGGCATGAAGGGGCCAGGTTTGAGCAAGCGTGCCGCTCTGACCTTGGGCTCCTCATCCCCCGCGCCCCCCCCCCCCCCCCCCGCCGTGAGGCTGCAAACCACCTGCATCAGAAACACCTGGGCGGCAAACCACCTGCGAGGAAACCCAGACTGCTCATTGCAAACAGGTTTCCAGGCCCGCCCCGGACCTAGAGAGGCACCCGTATCCCCACGCCCCGGGTGGGGCGCAGGAGCCCGCATTTTAACCGATTTCCCAATGTCCTAAGGCACGGGGACACTTGCCAACAGCTGTCATGCACTTGACAAATCACATTCTCATTGCCTTTTTTTTTCTTAAAGGTTTTATTTATTTTTAGAGAGGAAAGGGAGGGAGAAAGAAAGGGAAACATCCATGTGTGGTTGCCTCTCGTGTGCCCCCTACTGGGCGCCCAAGCACGTGGCCACACTGGGAATCAAACCAGAGACTCTGGTTCACAGGCCAGCGCTCAGCCCGTGGAGCCCTCCAGCCAGGGCTCCCTCTGCTCTCCTCCTGACCCTCACAGAATCGGTTCAGGTCAACGGCCCCCAGGGGCTCGGGGTCAGGAGGAGGAGGAGGAGGAGGAGGAGGACTCGGCCTCTGCCTGCAGGGGCTCTGTGGGTCCGAGTCAAGGGGCTGCCAAGTGTCAGGCGAGACCCAGGGAAAAGGGGGTTGGGGAGGGAGGGGGGGTTTTGAGCTGCGTGTTCTCCAGGAAGCTGCATGGGGCCAGGGTGGACAATCCCAGCCTCCGTGTGAAAGGCGGGGCCGGGAGAAAACCAGACAAAATGGGGCGGGAGGAACCCTCTGGGGGTGGGGGGCTGGCTGGGCGAGGGTGCAGACAGACAGACAGACCGGGTGGGCCCTCGGAGGGCGCCAGGAGGTCCTGAGCTCTCCCTGCCCCCTGAACACACCCGCATGTCGGGTCTGGGTCCCTGGCCCTGACAGGTGGGGGGGGGCCCACTCTGTGGCCAGGGAGACGGGGGTGGGGGCAGAAATGCCCATGATCCTGAGACGTGTGCCCCACCCCAGATATGCCACATCACTCTGGTCTGACCACGCACGACTGAGGAGGGACCCCAGGTGGCGTCAGCGTGTATGGCCGACACCTGGTGGCTGGTGCGGACAGTGCCGCCAGGCCCTCCCTGGGTTCCAGGTGGAGACACTTGAGCCCTGAGTGGAAGCTGGGCCCAGGACCGGCCCCTCTGCTGGCCCAACAGTGCCACCTGCCTGTCAACCTCAGTACTGCAGCCCCGGCGCCAGGCTGAGCCCTGTGGGTGGCCCTTGAGGCCAGGCACAGGGAACAGACAAGCAGACAGGGCTGAGGGCACTCAGAGCGTCCCCAAGGTCGCACAGAATGTCAAGCCACGTGGCTCCAAAGCCTTCTGCCCACTCCACCTCTCTGGCCAAGTCCCTGCTGCAGACTGCTCCCCTCCCCCCTCCCTCGGACCTCCCAGGTGCAAGCCTGGAGGCCAGGCAGCGGCGGCGATTTTTTTAAAAAAGATTTTGCTTATTTTTAGAGGGAAAAAGAGGAAGAGGCAGAGAAACAGAGACCGGTTGCTCTTGCCCGCCCCCGGCCAGGGACTCGGCCTGCCCCCCGGGGCGTGTGCACGATCGTGCCCACACCCTGAGCCACACGAGTCGGGGCGGGTGACAGCGGTTCTCCCTCTCCTCCAGCGCACCCTGGCTCCCCGCTGCGCCCCAGACCCTGCAGAGCTGCTGAACGCAAGGCCGAAGTCTGACGTCCCCCTGAGGCCCCCGAGCAGCCCTGGAAGGCCGGCCCCAAGCTGAAGGAACAGGGTCCCCTCTGCCGGACCTGTTGGCCCGTTCACGAGCCCGCCGGCCCTGCGCTGGGTGTCTGGGGCTGTTTGTCCCTGGGTGGGCTGAGAGGCCAGCACCCCTGGCTTCCTGAGCCAAGAGGCGGAGGGACAGGGACAGAGCGGACCCCGGGACCACAGGACCCTGGGCTTAGCATGACTTGAGCCAAAAGAACCCCTGCTTTGCAGGCTGCCCTGTGGGGTTCACCCTTGTAGTCCCTGACCCCCGACCCCCTCACTTCTCGGCTCCTACAGGCTCCAAGGCCCCAGCAGGACTCGGCCCGAGGCGCCACGTCTCCTGGCCGCCTGTCCACAGGGGCCCTGCCCTCCACAACGCAGGGCTGACCTTTGCTGGGAGGTGGGTGTCAGAGGTCACAGACGCCCTGGGGGCTGTGGGGTGGCTGAGAGGTGGCTCTGGGGTGGGGTGGCCTTCCTCCCTCTGGGTAAACAGGCACGGGGCGGCCCCACCCGCCTCCAACACCCTGGGTGGTCGGGCGTGGGGACAGGAGGGGTGCAGGTGGGCAGCGGGGTCTCCCGCTGCCCTTCCACAGTCTGGCACCCAACCTGGCAGCGGACTGCAGTTTACCCACAGGACACGGGACTCGGGACTGGGTGGGCGCCAAGCTGTAGGCGAGGTGGAGACAGGCTGGGCAGGCAAGAGGGGGAAGGCTCTAGAGGCGGCAGCGCCCCCCACAGGCGAAGAGGGACACGGGTCCTCATTAGGGTCCTGTGCAGCCCAGCCCCAGGTCCCCGAGGGCGCGCAGTGGGCGGGGCCAGGGCTGCTCCGGACACAGGCTGTGTAGTCCACACCGGCCGCCCAAGCGGTTCTCTTCTGCCTCGTAGTCAGAGGCAGCGGTGACGGCTTGTCGCCTGATAATGACACGTGGGACGCCCTCATGGGGACACGCTGTGGGGTCAAGACTCACCTGCAAAGCGGTCCTGTCTGCTGCGTCAGCGGGATGCTCCCCGGCCCCGCCCCCAGCGGCCCCGCCCCTGCCGACGCCGGCCCCGCCGACGACCACCCTCCCAGTGTCCGGTCCCACACAGAGAGGCAGCCTCTGTAACCCGAGTATAATTCGCTTTTTAATGAGAACGTGTGTAAATGACAGAACGCCACCGCCGGGCACAGATGACGGTCACAGAACACCCATCAAATGCATCCTGCCCCAGGGAGGGAAGGGGGGCGGGCGAGCGGGGCGGTGAGCCGGCGGCCCCGCCCTCGGCCCGCAGGCGGGGCCGCCAACCGGGGGCCTGCCGGCTCCCGTGCACGGTAAGCAATCGAAAGCGCAGCAGCAATAATACTGGGTGAGTCCTTCCTTGCGTAAAACATCTGAATTAATTAATTGAAGGTATCAAAAATATACCCTGTAAACCAATACACCATCTACACCGGCCCTTCTCCCCACCGCCGAGGCGACCATGTGCCAGTCCAGTTCCTCCAGCCGCTCCTGGGCCGCCCCCTGGCCCTCTCGCCTGCCCGGCCGGCCGGCCTGACTTGGTTTCCAGCAGTCTCGGTGGCTGGGCCGGCCCGCGGGGGCCGGGGCCAGAGCGCGGGGAGCTGGACAGGGACTGTGTCCGTCTGCCCAGAGCGCTAAGCGGAGTGGGGTCGGAGGAAGGGTACGGGGGCTGCTAGCTCAGTTTCGACTTTGGTTCCAAATGCGTTAAGGGGGGAGGCAGTGGCGTGGGAGGTGCGTGGTCGTCCTGCTTTGGGTCCCTGGCCATCCCAGCTGCGAGTGCGTGGCCGCCACACGCGGGCCGTGCCGCCTCCCCGGCCCCTCCCCTCCCGAGCACCAGGTAAACATCCCCTGAGTAAGGTCACTGCGCAGGGCCAGCCGGGGCGGGAGTCCTAGTTAAGGCTTTAGACAGGCAAGGATGCCGGCTCTGGACGGACGGATGGACAGACGGATGCGCAGGCAGACTCTGGGGCTCCTTCCTCGGCTGGGGGGTCGGCAGTCACCTGCGTCTCGCCCGGCTGCTCGGGACGCTCCTGGGCCCGGGGCCGCCCCGCCCCGCCCCGCCACGAGGGTCACTCGCTGTCGGACAGTGTCTCGTACTGCTCGCACAGCAGCGGCTTGGGCTCCTCGTCCCAGGCGTGGTGCGGGCCGGCGAGGGGCCCGCCGCCCGCGGGGAGGCCCGGCGGGGGTGGGGAGGCCATGACGCCCGCCTGCAGCCGCATGATCAGGGGGTTGTAGGGGAACGGTGTGGAACCTGCCAGAAAGACCAGAGATGCCCATGGGCCCCAGTGAGCCGGGCAGCCCCCACAGGCCCTCCCACCCACCACACGGGCCTCCGGCCGCCGGGGCTGCAGCTGCCCCACCCGCCCAACCTCCCGGAGCACGTCTGGGACCGCTGCTCTCCCCGCCTCCACCCCTCACACACCCCAGCCACCTGTCCCCCGGCTGGACCGGACTGGCAGGCGCCTCCTCGAGGTCCCCGCCCCGCCCCTTGGGTCTGCTCTGCGGCCGACAGCCCTGGTGACCTCGAGTGCCCGCACCGCTCCCCGCCCGAGCCCCAGGGCCGCCTCCGGCTCCCGTGGAACACCTGGCGCCCAGCGGCCCGCCAAGCCCGCGGGCCCGCCACCCTCTCCCTCGACTTCCTGAATCCTCCCTTCTCGCTGTCGAGTCTGGAGGCCGGGCTCCCGGGACAGTGCTCCCCTCACACCTTCCCCTCCACCTGGGCCCCTTCTAGAAGCTTCCTGGCCGCCCAGCAGCTGCGGAGAACAGGCGGCCGCAGCACCCACCTGCAGACGAGGGCCGGTCCTCCCACACGCGGCTGGTGAGCGGGGTGCGGCGGCTGCAGTCGCCTTCCGAGTGCACCGAGGACACGGAGGAGGGCCGGTCCCCCGACGCCAGGCCCGGGGCCGGGGACTTGGCTTTCCGGCTGCCAGGTCTGCTGGAAACTTTGGCCTTCCCGCCGCCACCTGCAGGAGACACATGGGAGGCCGTGATTGACGGCCGGGGTAACGCACGCACCGCGGGCCCAAGGACGGCGGCGGCTCGGCCAGACCAGCCAGGAGCCTGGGCCTCGGGGGAGCTCTCCTGGGGGGCGGGCCGGTCGCCTGCAAAGCCCTCGGCCCGCCCTGCGGCCCCCTCCCCATCCAGTGGCCGGCTGAGGCCCTGCACACGACCGCTGCCCGGGGGGCCGTGCCAAACCCGGCCGGGGGCGGACTCCGCACGGAGAAACCAGGAGCCCCGAGGCCGGGCCCGGGCTTCTGTCGAGTCCAGAGACTCTGAGGCCACAGGGTCCCGGTCAGACAAACCGGCCTGAGCGCTCTGCCCGGCACATGCTCTGACACGCGGAGCGGGGGTGACCAGGAGCGAGGGACCGGGCACGGGCAGCTGGCCCTCGGAGAGCGGGGCTGGCACGGACGCCGGTCTCCTCCCACCGGCCCGAGGGCCGGCGGTGGACGTGCACGGTGGCCCCACAGGCCTCTCTCTCACCTGTGGGCCCAGGGTCCCCCCAACCCACCCGGAGTGGGCGGGTCCTCATTGCAGCCTGACCCCCCACGGAGACACGCAGACCAGGCCAGGCCAGGCCAGGCCGGGGCCCCGCCCCCGCCCCGTGTCCGGCGGGGAGGAAGGCAGGCAGGGCTCGGGCGCGGGGGCGCTTCTACACAAGCAGCAGCTCCTCCGGGCGCGGTGGCCGAGGGGGGCCTCGCGGCATGGACACGCGGGGGGCACCCGCCCAGCGAGGGGATTAGCCGACTCCAGAACCACGTCCAACACGCACAACAATAGTCAGAAGCTCCAAAGCCGGAGGGGTCGGTGAGAGGGCTCGAGGCAGGAGGGTTAATATGACACTGGGGGCACGCGGGGGGCGGGGGCGGCGGGGGCCCAGGCGGAGGAGCCCGCAGACCTGGCGAGGTGAGGGCGAGGTCGCTCCGTCCGTCAGCAGCGGTTACGGGCATAGCAGCGGGCAGGCCGGCACTGGCACTCAGAGCGTTAAAAGCAGGGGCGCCGAGCGGGGGCTCCTCCCACTGGTCATATTTACCCATGAGCGCCTTTCTAATAATGGCCTCCAGCCCCATGTTGGTGCTGGCGTGCTCCGGCGCCGCCTGGCTTCGGCAGGTCATGGGGCCTGGGAGAGACACACACACACACACGGGCCGAGGGGCAGCGGAGAGGGCAGCGGGGAGAGAGGGAAGAGAGAAGACACAGTGAGCACATTTCGGCAAAGCGACACGTCCCTCACCCCTGCCCCGCAGCCAGCCTGCCAGCCTGCCTGCCTGCCTGCCCGCGGGGGGTGGGGGGGTGTGCGCCGGGGGTGTTCCCCGGGGTGGGGAGGGGGCTGGGGAGGCCAGGCCACGCCCCCAGCCCCCTTTCTACTCTGCCCTCCGGGGAATCCGAGACCCCCTCCTGCCCCCCCCCGAGCCCGGTCCCAGCTGGGGCTGCTTCTGGTTTTGAGATCCTGAGTGGCCTGATCAGGAGGGAGCGAGGGGCTGCCCTGTCGGGGGAGGGGGCCGCCGGGAAGCGGGGCCCAGCCGCCTGCGCTCCGCACCGTGGGTGCAGTGGGGGTGGCCGGGGGCTGGGAGACAGACTCTGGGGAGGAAGTGGCCAGACGCTCCCCCCGCCCGTGAGGTCCGGCACCTGCAGCCCCCTGTCTGCCCCCCACCCCCCGCCGGGCCTGACTCCCCCCACCCCGGAGCCACGAGGAGAGAGAGGTGCAGAGACGGACGGTGAGGTGGGTGGCAGCCATGCAGTTACGGTGCGTGCGGGGGACAGGGCAGAGCTGGAGACAACCGCGGGCCGCCCCGGCCCGGCCGCCGGGTCACAGAGCGGTCAGGTCCTCGCACGGGTCCTGGACTGGCCCTCCCGGACGCCCGCCGCCCGCCGCGAAGCCACGCGAAGTGACCCTGCTCCCCTGGCCCTTGCTCTGTCTGGTGGCCCGCCCTGGGGGCTTCTGCAGACCCCGGGGAACGTGTCTCTTTCGGCGGAAGCAGGTGCTGCCGGCGGAGCCCCGAGCCCTCTCTGCAGGCCGCCGGGTGGCGTCGCCGCGGACCGTGAGCCCTCCGCTCCAGGAGAGCCGGGCACGGACGCCGCGTGGGCCCCACGCGTGCCCCTCTGACCCCCACTCATGTGCCGGTGAGACGGAGGGCGGCCGTGGGCACCCCAGGGCAGCTGTCAGCGGCCCATCTCCCTGGCAACCGACTGGCAACTACGGTTTCTCTCCCCTTGGCACCCTCTCCAACCTTTCGGCTGTGTTCCCGCCACATTCACCAGCACTTCCAACAACAAAAAACCCCACAAGAAACCGTGTCCCCAAGAAAAAGCAAAACCCCCAACAGGGGTGAGGGCTGACAAAAGATGCATCCACAACCCTACACACTAGGAAAGCCCAGGGCAAGAGGGACGGTGACCCGAGGGACCCGGGACGCGCCGGTCTCCGGGCAGATCCAGGTGTTGGTGAGCACAGGCGCCCCCGAGCCACCCCCTCCCAAGGCCGCGGCCCGCGGCCCGACGGGACGCTTGCCCGTCTCTGGCCGCGGACGCCAGGCCTGAGGCTGGGTCCGAGCAGCAGAGCCCAGAATCCGGGGAGAGTCTTTTGTGGGGACTGGACGGCTTCAGAGACCAAAGTCCACGGTAACTCCACACACGTTCTAGCACAAATCTCACTGCACTGTCGGCGTGAGCTTCCCCCGACGCGTGCACCTGTGTGTCTAGCTGCCCGTGTCAGGTTTGGAACATTCCGGAAACACTCATTTCTGACCACTGTGCTGTGTCGGACACACTGTCTGGCTGAGGCCAGAGGAGCCCCCAGCGCCTCTGGGTGGACAGACACGACCCCGTTGGGACCCCCACTCGGAGGCCCTGGTGAATCGCCGGCTGTCCCTGGCCCACCCCGGCCCCAGGGGTGACACGGCGGTCCCCAGCACGTGTCCCCCGCTCCCTCTGGCCTTGACCTCCCACGGAAGGACCTCAGGGCAGAGGCGGTGGGGCGGCAGACGCCTCAGCCTCTCCGCCGCACGGTGGGCACGGCCCCCCACCTGACTCGGTGGCCCCGAGCCCTCCCCGCAGGGACGCACTGAGGGGGGCCCCCCCCAAGTCCGAAACATCACAGAAGGCTGGAGTGTGAGCTTAAGAACGGTGTGAGCCACGGCCCCAGCTCCGTCACGCAGCCCTGCGATCTCCGCGGCGCCCTGCGTGGAGTTTCCGTGGGAAGCTGACACGCCAACTGTCAACAGCGCCCACATGGACACTGGGCGACGCTGGGCACCCTGAACACAGCCCAGCCCCGGCCCCCACGCCCCAGGCCCCACTGGGGTCGCAGCAGGCGGCCGGGCAGGTCCCTGGTAGCTGGGCGAGCGTTCAACACGGTGCTAGACGCACTGGGGCTGGGCGGCAACTCCAAGCGGAGACCCCTCGCCCGGGCTCGCGGGCCCCTGCAGGTCCGGTTCAGGCCAGAGGAGGGGACGCGCTGGAACTGAGAGGTCCCCGGGGTCCTTCCAGCCTGACCTCCGCAGGACGCAGCCGGGCTGGGGAAGGGGCCGTGGGGCCGGGGCCAGACACTCACCAGTCCCGGTGATGGCGGGCATGTTGAAGATTTCCGTCCCGGGCTGGCCGATACCTGGGGGGCGGCAACACAAGACGGGTGAGCCCTGCGGCCAGCAAGGCCTTGGGCATCGCCGCCCCCATCACCCGTCCGGCCAGCCCCCGGCCCCGCGGCGGCCCCTTACTGTATTCGGGCTCGTTGCGGTTGTGTGTGTTCAGCTTCTTGTTGATCTCCTGTTTCTTGGACTTGACCATGGCCGAGTTGCTCTCGGTCAGCTTGCTGAAGAAGGCCGGCGGCTGGCTGGTGTTGCCCGGAGACTTGGAGCCCATCCTGCGGCGAGCACGGGACACCCGGGTCAGTTCTCCCGCTGCCCAGCTCGCGGCCCCTCGACGACGGGGCGCTCACCACCCGCGCTGCCTCGGAAACCTGGGACTGAGCTCCCCCTGCTCCCCAGGTTGGGGGTGCTGCATCCTACCCCTTAGGGAACCCCATCTCCTCCAGGCGTCTCTGCAGCTCACCCGTCCCTGGGCTCGAGGTATCTCGGCGGAGCGCCAGCTGCCCAGGTGGGCCAGCTGCCCAGGTGGGCCACACCTGTCTACCCACGGCAGCCCTCCCCGCCACACACCTGCGCAGGGCCCCGCGCACCGGGTGGGCTCCGAGCAAGGCCTTCCTGGAGCCCAGCGGACCTGCCTTTCTCTCCGTCTCCAGCCCACTCTGAATCCCAACTGGGCCCAGCACATTCAGCTCCTTTCTCAGAGCACCTAACCCCCCACCCTGGGTCCCCCACAACACGCCACTCCTGGGACCCAGCCCGAGGAAAGAGACGCCAGCCCGGGGCGCAGGAAGCGGCCGCTAAGGTCCCCCGGGCTTGTGACATGCTCCGGGCTGGTCCAAGGGGCCCCAGCTGGGCACCGCAGCCCTTGTCGGCCCCCGAGGCTACGGCGGGCAAGGGGCCGGGCCCCAAGCAACCCCAGGGGGAGGGTCCCCGAGGCACCTGGGCTCCGCCTGCTCCCCGTCCCGGTATAGCAGCGGGTACATGGCACCGCGGGGGTGCCCGGGCTCCACCCCGCTCTCCGGCGGGGACACGGGCTCGACGCCGTCCTCACCACTGCCCAGGGAGGACGTCTTGCTCGGCTCCGGAGACCTGGGGGGGGGGGAAGGGTCCCAGCTGCAGTCAGAGGGGGACGCGGCCCTCCCTCCACTCCCCCTCCCCCGAGCCTGCCGCGCTCTGAGCCCGGCCGCAGCCAGGCCGCAGCGGCTCTCCCTGGGGGGAGAGAGGACAGGTGTTCCAGGGGCGGGGCCACGGCATCTCCTTTTCAGAGCGTTTCAGAAGCGTCGAGCCACCCCGTGCCCGTGGACTGCACGCACAGGCTGGGGGCTGGAGGCGGCCCACGGACGCCAGTCTGAAGGCCCCTCCTGCCTGCCCCCCACCATAGCCCACTGCCCCCCCAGACGGTCTGCGGTCTCCCTGCCCCCGGGCCTCGTTCAACTGGTGCCCCCGCCCAAAACGGCTCCTTCCCCAGAGCTGGGAACCACCCTCCGTCCCACCCCTCCTGCACGCCCCCCCAGGGACGTGCACGTGGGTGTGGGTGCGTGCACACTGGCAGGCTGCTCTCAAATCGCCAGGCTCTGGTTCAAGTCCCAGCACCGCCCCTCACTGGCCGTGTCTCTGGGCCAGTGAACGAGCTTCCGGCGCCTGGGCCCCTTCCTCTGGGGAACGGGGGCGGGGCTGCCTACACTCCCAGGGGCTGCGCCGGGAAGCCTGGGGGCCTGGGGCCAGGTGCTCAGCTCGGTGCCCGGGGCCCGCAGGTGCCAGCTGCTCCCTGTCCGCTGTGACCCCGAGCACACCTCCCCTCCCCCGGCCCCGTTTCCCGTCAGCACACTGGCATCGAGGCAGACGCCCGACAGGGGCCTCCCGGGGGCTGGCTGGCGAGGGGCACCCACGCCCCGTGCTCACCTCTTGCCCCCTTCGCTGTGGGGAGAGCCACGGGCGGGGGCGCCGTGGTCCGGGGGTGGGAGGTAGAGGTCGCTGGGGGGCCGGCGGAGGTCCAGGACGGGGCAGCTGGCCCCCGGGAAGGAGTACAGCGGGGCGGGGAGGGGTGCACCGAGCTGCTGCGGGTGGTGCCTCGTGTAGTCCTGCGTGATGACCTCCTGCGGGGGCAGGGGCGGGGGAGGGGGGCTCGGGGTCAGGCCGCAGCCAGCCACGCCGCCAGGACCTCCCAGGGAGGGGGCGGGGAGCCGGAGGAGACGGAGCCCCGGACGGCCCAGCAGCCCCGTGGGGGAGACGCAGTGCTCGGGCTCATGCCGCGGCTTCCGCTGGAGGAGGCTCGGCTGCCGTGTGTGACGCTGAGACGTGGGGACCCCCAGGCCCCGCCGCTGGGGCCCAGGCCTCCCACCAGACCGAGGGACTGCGTGTGGCCGCCCCCTTGCCCCCCACCCTGGAGCCTGATCCCACCCCAGGTGCAAAGGTGGGGAGGAGAAGGGGGATAGTTACACTGATATGCTGAGCCAGGGTGACCACCCGCTGGTGACCTTTGACCCCTGGGGCGGCCTGGAGCAGCGGGCTGGAGGAGGGCTGGCTCTCGGGCAGCGGCCGGAGGTGCGGGAGGTGCATGGCCTCCCCGATGAGCTTTGCAGAGCCTGCGGGCCGAGCAGAGCCTGTCAGGGGGCGGGGCGGGCGGGGCAGGTGCCCGGGGCCTCTGCCTCTGGGCACCTCGGTCTCCCCGTCTGAGTGGCGGGGTGACAGTGGTCCCTGCCCCGCCGCAGGGCTGTGGTCAGCGGGCCTCCGTGGGGGTGAGGGTGCGGGGCGGGGCTACCTGGCTGCTTGTGCCGCAGGTCCCCCTCCAGGTGGCCCTTGTCCAGCTCCTCGAGGTGCTTGGGGAGCCCCTTGTCGTGGGCGAGGCTAGGCGAGCTCACGGGGCTGACGGGCTCCACCCCGTCGGGGCTGTAGCTGCTGCCATGGTAACCTGCAGCAAGGTGAGGCCAAGGGTCAGGCCTGGCCCGGACGGGAGGCTGACCGCCCCTCCTGGCCCCTCCCCTCTGCCCTCCCACTCGGGCCAGTCCTCAGCTGGGCACGCGGACGAATGGACAGGGGGCGGGGGGTGAGCTGGAGCAGAGGCTGCTGGCCGGCCGGGGCTGGGCGCGCCGGGGGAGGAGGGAGAGAGAAACGCGTGTGCGGCACACGTGTGTGGGACACAGAGAGGGGGCGTCTCTGGGGAAGGGCATGTGGGTGCTGTGAAGGGCGGGAGGGAGCCACAGCCGCAGGGGGTGTGGCCGGGAGTGACCCTCAAGGCCAGGGGCCCCACAGCCCGCAAAGGGGAAGCCCGGGCTGGGGCCGCAGGTACGGAGGACTCCCCTTCTCCCAGGCCACGGGGGGTGGGGGGGTGCGCCAGGCACCCCCAGGGCTCCCTCACAGCCTGGGTGGGACCCAGGGATCGGGGTCAGGCCCCCAGCTCCTCCCGGCGGGGGGGTGCTCGCCCCCTGCCCCTCCCCGTCTTCCTCGGGAGACCTCCACAGCCAACTCCTGCATCCGTACGCCGCGGCAGCCCGGGCCCTCCCCCACTCCCCCTGGTAGCCCACTCTCTGCCCCCGGGACAAAGGTGCGGAGGGGCGACGGAGGCTCGGGAGGAGTCAAAATCACAGACCCGTTCGTTTGAGGAAAAAAGCAAAAATAAAAAAATCACGATACAATGATGTGCAAACGATGGGGTGTCCCCCACCCCCATTGGAGGGGGCCGCAGCCTGCGGGACCACCGGAGCGTGCAGCCGACACAGAGCGGCCTGCAGACCAGGCACCAGCACCAACGGGAAGGGGGCGGGGGACGGAAGCCGGAGACCTGGCGGCGTCTTGGGGCCGTGGGCGGGCGGGCGGGGCGGGCCGGAGTCTTACCCTCGCGGGCGGAGTCGGCGGCCAGCGGACCTCCTTCTCGCGGCCCTCTATCGGGGGCGATTTGACGCGTGATTATCGCGTCTACGAAGGTGGCGGCCGTCAGGATGGTCTTACCCAGAGAGCGGAGCTCCAGCTCCTGGATGGGAAAGGGTTTACTTTGAGTCTTTTCCCGGTGCAGGTCCGCGGCCGAGGCGGGCGGCGCCGGCAGGTCCGGGCCGGCGTGGTGGGCGGCGAGGCTCTTCGCCGGGGCGCGGGTGATGGCCGAGTGGCTGGAGACGGGGGGCGCCAGGGCCCGGGGCTCGGAGCCCTTGCCCGGGGAGGAGGCGGCGGGCTCCAGCCCCGCGCGGGCAGGGGGCTTGGAGAGGAAGGAGTGGCCGGCGTCCCCCCGGGGCCGCTCCGGCCGGCCAGGCCTCTGGGTGTCCTTGGGCAGCAGGACCGGCTCCACGAGGGTGGGGTAGACCCCGTCCAGGGCGCTGCCCAGCGGGCAGTGGGTGGCAGGTGGGAATGTGGCGGCTGGGCGGACGGGCGAGGAGGTGGAGGTGGACCTGGAGGGAGACAGCGGGGTTCAGGCGGCTGCGGGGCCCGCAGCTGGGCCTGCACCACTCCTTCTCCTACCCCTGGGGGGGGGGGGCGCTGTTGGGGTCCGGGAAGAACCCCCCCCCCCATGCAGGTCTGCGCCGCCCTGAGGGCGTGACCTTCCCCACCCCGGGCCGTCCCATCCTTCATTCCGTCCTTCACTCCTGCCAGCGTTCCGGAACTTGTCACCGAGCACCTACTGCGCGTCGGGGACACAGAGACGAAGCAGACAGACGGAAGCGCCTCGTTCACGTTCTAGTCGAGACAACGGACTACAGACGTGTCGTCGGACAGATCACACCCCCCCCAGAGTGCGGCAACCACCGGCAGGAGGCCGGGCGGGGGAAGGGAGAGGGGTCCGGGGGCGCTCAGGCCGCGGCTCCGGGGACACTGCGCTGCCCTCCCTCCTGACGGGCGGTGTGGGGGAGGCGTCTGACGCAGAGCAGCCGGGGGCGGGGCCCACACGGATGGAAACGTGGCTTCGGCTGTGCCTCCAAGGTCTCCCGCAGGCGCCCTGCCCCCACTTAAGCAGCTCGGGACACCTGTCACCAGAGGGCTCAGGCCCCTGGTGGGAGGAGGGGGCTCCGGGGGAGCTCTCCCATCCTACGGAAACCTCTGGCTGCGGTCCAGGAGAGAGGGAGCCCGTCTCCTCCTCGCAGGGCCCGGCTGAGTCTCGGGCCGGGCTGGCGTCCCCTCCTCTCCACACTCTCCCCCGAACCAGCAGCCGCCCGCCCAACCCCCGTCCACCCACCTACCTGCTCACCTGTCATATCTGCACTTATCCACTCACAAGCCCACCCATCCACTCACCACCCCCCACGCTCACCTCTGCCCGCCGTCCCGCTGTCTCTGCGTCCGTCTGTCCGCCCCCATCCCTCTGCCACCCCCCGTCTGCCTCCCTGCTTCCCCACCCACCGCCACCCTCGCCTGTCTCCACCCCAGGGGCCCGCCGAGGTCCCCGCCGCCCGCCCGCACCCCGTGCCAACCTGGCCCACCTCAGGACCGTGGGCGTGCCGGGCTCCGCGGGGCTGAGGCCCTTCACGCCCGTGTTGTGCAGCACGCTGGGCCTCTGCTGGATGGCGTCCTGGGTCCGGGGCGAGATGGGCGAGTGCTGCAGCGAGTGGGAGTGGGAGGCGGGGCGGCTGCCCCCCCCGCCGCCGCCGCTGCCCCCGCCGCTCTGCTCCGTGCCTGGTGGGGGCGGGCGGTGGCGTCAGACGGGGTGGCGTCGGATGGCCCTCGGGGACCCCCGCCGGTCAGAGGGGCTGGGAGGGGGGGGGGGGGGGTGGGGGGGTGTGGGGGGGTCCCCCCGAGGCCCACCGGGTCTCCAGATGGGCGCGTGCTCCACCGTCGCGGTGCTCGTGAGGACGGGCTTCTCCCGCTCCCGCTCGCGGTCCCGCTCCCGCTCGGGCGCGGACGTGGGCGCGGGCTTCGCCAGGTGAGCGGGGCCTCCTGGAAACACGAGGCCCGACACTCAGCCTGGGTCCGGGAACGGCAGGGTCCGCCCGGGGGCGGTGGGGGCGCAGGGGGGGGCCGGGGCCAGGGCCAGGGCCAGGGCCCGCTCGGGGTGGGGGGCGGCGTCACCTGGGGAGAGCGGGGAGCTGCTGAGCCGGCTGCTGAAGTGCTGGGGGGCGGCGGGGAGGTAGGCCAGGCGGTCCATGGCGGTGGCTGGCGTGCCTGGCGTCGGGGGCACCAGCACGGGCAGGTGTGGCACTTGGGACAGGTCGATGATGCCTGTGGGTGGCAGTGGGGCGGGGTTGCAGGCACAGGGAGCGAGGGGCTGCTGCTGGCTGGACCGCCCGCCGGGGGAGCCCCCCCTGCCTTCCCCTGAACACCCCGAGCGTCCCCCACCCCGGGTCCCAGCACCGGGCGGTGAGCGCCAGGCCCTCCGGAGCCCGAGCACTGAGAAGTGGCCGTGGCCTGCCTGTCCGGCCTCGATTCTCTGTGTTCAGGCCCCACCTTGGCAACGCCCGGTGGGACCGGTCTCCCCACCCGGGTGCTGACTGGCACTCGGGCGTTCCGGGAGCTTTTCCGGAGCGCGACTTCAAGGGAACCAGAGATCCCCACAGGCCCACGTTCTGATCTTTCCTTAACTCCCAGGGCCACGCGGGCAAGCACGCGCACAGCTCACGCCCCCGAGTGCATCCAGGTGCACGCACCTCTCGGCTGCCGCCTGTGCACGCACACGCTCTCGGGGTGGCCACGCCCCCCCGGCCCCCCGGGGACGACCGCTCTCTACCTCCAAGGGGCCCCACTCACCCACAGGCCCCTCCCGCGGGCCCCGAGTGCCTGGCGCCACCCACCTCGCGGGCCGGCGGCGTAGTTGAGCGCCAGCGAGGACTCGCGGGGGGACAGGCCCCGCAGCATGTCGGCGCGCTGGGCCATGGCGCTGGCCGCGTTGTGGTGCATCTGCTGCGAGGTGATGTAGTCGTTGATGATTGTCTGGCGGTTCTCCAGGGCCGCCGTGTCCGGGTAGCCGCGGATGAGGTACGGCGGGTACAGGTGAGGGTAGGTGGGGTTGGGGCCCAGGTGCCGGGGCAGGTAATAGGCAGCAGCTGCCGAGAGAGGGGAGCAGGGTCAGAGGGTGTCAGTCCACCTGTCCTGGAGCCCGCTAGCAGCATCTAGCAGCGTCCCCCAAAGCACCCAAGATGGAGTCTCGGCCTGTAAGTGGAAGATGCTCCCTGAAACCCTCGTCAGCGGGGCCCGTTGGACTGAGGTCCCCCCGGACTCAGGGCCTCAGAAACGCGGGCTGCAGATGTGCCGAGGGGACACACCCTTTACGAAGATTCTCAGGCCACGCCCTTCCGCGGACCCCCACCCCTGCCCTGCCCTCCTGAGAAACGTGTGCGGCCCTAAAGGCCCCAGGAGGAGACCACCACGGACGGAGACACAGCCAACCCAGCACGCCCCTCAGACGCCCCGAGGAACCCCAGCCAGCCGGCTCCCACGGCTGCGCCCCTGAGCCCGTCTCCTCAGCTCTGGGCCTCGGCCTCCCCGGACAGCGGAGCCTCACTGATGGAACCCCCCACCCCGTGCCTCGGGGTCCCGCGGGCCCAGGACGGTCACCTGCATCCAGGGGGATCCCGCGGGAGATGGAGGTGGGGTCGAAGGCTAGAGGGATGTGGCCACGGTACAGGTCCACGCCGCTCACGCCTCGGAGGAGGTGCTCATAGGGCGAGATGGGGTGGGGGTGGTGCTCAGGCACGGCACTGTGCGGGGACTTGGCGATCTCCCGGGGCGTCGACGTCAGCTTGCGGTCCTGGGACGCCTTGCTGGACGAGAGGCTGCCTGTGGGAGGGGGGAGTGGGGCTGGCACCGACCTCTGAGGGTGGGGGGCACCAGGGCCGCTGAGGCCGGGCAGCTGCTGGAGGGAGCGGGTGGCTCCGTCCAACTGCTCATTTGCCTCTCGGTTCTTTTCCTTTTAAATCACGTACCCATTTGCTTCTGTTTTTCTTTTCTTTTTTTTTTTTTTACTTCTTTGAAAAATTGACTTTGTTCCTTTGTTTTAATTTACTCATTCATTCATTCCATCAAAAACTACTCCTGGAGCCCCCGCTGCTTGCCAAGCACTGTTCTGAGAGCTGGGGCCCTGCAGGGCACGCGGCAGACAGAGCCCCGCCCCCGTGGAGCAGACACGGGGGACGGAGCCACCAGATAAGGACCTCAGAGCTCTGAGGAAGCAGAGAACGTGAATGGACGTGACCGCAGCGGGCGGAGGGACGCCTGGTCCCGAGAGGCCTCCCAGGGGATGTGACTCTGGGGCAGAGACCTGAAGGATGGCCAGCCAGCCGGTCAGGGAAAGATCTGGAAGGTGGGGGGCACCTCGAGCAGAGAGGACAGCACGGGCCAAGTCCTGGGGGGAAGGCGCTGAGCATGCTGGGGGGACAGAGGAGGCCGGTCAGGCTGGGCCTGGGGTGGAGGGAGGGGCCTGGCTCAGTGGGGGGCCGCGGGCTCCCCGAGGCCGTGGTGGGAAAGGGCACTTTTCCTCCTGAGTGCAGTGAGAAGTCACTGGAAACACATAAGCTGGAGAATGGGATCGTTCAATGTAAGTTTCTCCAAACACTATCTGGCCACCACTTGAGAAGCAGGGCGTTTGTAGCTGGACAGGAAGGAGGGAAGCCGGTGTGGAGAGCCGCGTGGGGAAGGGTGCTGGTCTGCGCAGGGGCGAGGGGACAGTCCTCGGAGGGATTCGGGGGCAGAACCCGCAGGTCTGGTAGACCGCGGGGAGGAGGCAGCAGTGGGCCGCCTCATCTCCGACTGAGGAGGCAGGGCCCCGCCCCTTAACCCGCCCCCTGAGCCCTCACCCCGATGCTCTGCACCCGCACGCTGCACCCTGTGCACCCATCCACACTCCTCACCCCACACCCGTACCCCTAGCCCTCCAACCACCACGCCCCACGCACCCTCCTGAAGGCGCGGGGTGGGCTCCCGCGTGGTCACGGGAGAGCCGCGGGGCAGGTGGCTGCTGAAGGGCGTCCCGTGGTCCTCATAGGTCAGGGGGCTCTGCCGCGGCTTGCCCAGCTCCGGCACGATGACCGGGGCGCCCCGGGTGATGGAGCCCCCCGAGCCGCTGGCTGCCCCCGGCCGGCTCTTCAGGCTCTCCTCGTAGCAGGCGCGCTCCAGCGCCCGCGGGTCCGCCATCACGTCCAGCGGGTGCAGGGGCGGGAAGGTGCGGCCGGGGCTGCCGATGATGGAGCGCACGTCGTGCTTCTTGGAGCCGGCAGAGGGCGCGCCGCCGTCGTACTTCAGCGGGGTGCCCTGCGGGGCGGGGGCGACCGGGCGTGAGCGCCTGCGGAGGAACTCTCTGGGCCTGGGCTGCTCGGCTGCGGGACGGGGAGCCACGCCCACATCGGAGGGCGCGCTGAGCCCTGCCCCAGAGGACCCCGCCCGCCCTGGCCAACGGCCCCCAGCGCTGCCTGGGGGCGGGGCTCCACAAGGCACAGAGAGGTCACGGGTCAGCCCTTCCTGGGGCAAGCGGGTTTGCTGGAGAGAGAGTGGACACCTCTGGAGGGCAAACTCCTTCCTCCCGTCATTTCGGGGCCCTCCACGGCTGAGCCAGGAGTTTCCCCAGCCGCTTCCGGCCCCACCCCTCGCGGCTCCAGGCTGGGAGGGCAGGGCTGAGGTTCACGAGTGCTCTCCGGCCCTGAAGGGCAGCTGGAGACACAGGGGTCACGTCCCAGCCCCGCCCCCTGGGGGAAGGCCCTGACCTGTGTGGCCAGGCTGGGGAAGCCCCGGGGGTGGAGGGCCCTGTCTGCACAAGTGACACAACACCCTGTTTATTCAGGGCCGCTCCAACGACTTTCCCAGGAAGGGAAGACGCCCGCCTTGTCGAGAGAACGTTCCAGAGTCAGGCTGGTGCCCCTGCTGGCTGCAAGAGGGACTCTTGCCGATGGCCCCACAAGTGTCCGGAGGCTGAGCGCCTCACTGTCCACTGCCTCCACCGGAGGCCCCGCCCTCCTCGTCACGGCAGGCGCCGGTGACCACGGGCGGGGACTGTGGCCTGTGGTGGTCCCCACCAACCTGCCCCTCACAGCTGGAGCTGATGTTCCACCATGAGGCGGGAGCCTCCGGTGGCTGGACGCTGTGAATTTGGGGGCAGCTGGACTTGAGGGTCCCCACAGCCGTGTACTTGCTGCTGTGTGACCCTGGACAGGCCACCTGACCCCCCTGAACTCATGAGAATGGGAGGAGCAGGCGGGAGGGCTGAACGAGCCACAGGCTGCGTGCACGGCTGCCCCGCCCACAGGAAGGACCCTGCGGGGGCAGCACGTTGAGCTCTGGGGCCCCTCCCATCCCCAAGCCCATCCCTGGAGCCTGGGGGTCCGGGGCAGGGCCCTCAAGGCTGTAAAGGCACCACTGGGGTCGCGGCTGAAGCCCTCGGCCTGGAGCCCAGAAGGGACAGCCCGGAGCCCAGCAAGCAGCAGCCGCGTGACCTCGGGGGCAGCTTCCCCGAGTGCAGAGCCCAGGGCAGGGCTGGCAGCCACCCCGGGCGCAGTCGCGCCCGTACCTGCGTGATGGAGCCCTCCTTGAGCGGCCGAGGGGCCAGGGGCAGCTCCGGCGTGCGGCGCAGCTCCTCCCGCGGGATCTCGTGGATGGAGCGGCCGGCTTCCTTCACCGTCGCCACCAGGCCCTCGTGGGCCGGCTTCAGCTTCAGGGGGCCCAGGGCCTCCAAGGGCCGGGCCTTGTAGGCCTCCGCCAGGTCCCGCGGTGGGGGCGGCGGCGGCGGCGTGCCCTCCAGCTTCAGCAGCTTGGCCTCCCGACGCAGGTAGTCTTCCTGGGCCTCCACGTAGGACCGTGGGATCCCTGCCGCAGGACAGGGCACCGGCCTCACCCCTGTTCCGGCGGCCCCCACACCCCCAGGGGGAATCTGACCTCTCTGGGCCCCAGTGTCCCCACCAGGGGGGGCCTCACTGAGATGATGCTGATAAAGAGCCCGAGCCCAGTCATCTAACCTCCCCCCTCCCCCCAACTGTGTCTCCTCTGCGCTGCTCCGCCAGGTAAGGGACCAGCAGCGCTCAGGTCAGCGCTGGCCAGAGCCGGGGGGCCGATGACAGTGTCCAGCGCGGAGGGGCGGGTGGCATTTCGCCTTTTTTGTCTTAGAGTAAGAGACGCCAGGGCTCCGCACTCCGACCCGTGCAGGTGTGCTGTGCGCCTGCCCAGGCACCTGTCCCTGGCGGGCGCTCCCCTGGCCTTGAGGTTCCCCTGCCTGCCCCCCGCCCCGCCGTGACCGAAACCCACTGTGGCTGCCAGGGGTGCAGGGGCGGGCGGTACCTTGCGTGATGGAGCCACGGATGTGGTGCTGCTGCTCTTTGAGGTGGTGGGGGCTGTGTCGCTCAGGCGGGATGGCGCGGCCCATGAGACCTGCGGGAGAGAGCGTCATGACGGGGGTCCCAAGCCAGCTTTGGGCAGCCCCCCTCCCGGCAGTGGGTCCCTGCGGCCACTCAAGGCCGTCCCCGTGATGATGGGGCCGGTGGCGCAGAACCCAGTGAGCGGGCGACCCACCTCCTGGGCCCTGCAAGGACCTCGGTTTTCCCACCTGTGAAACGGGGCTGGCCATCCCATGCCCTCCCTCCAGGGGGCGCCGAGAGACACATCCTCTCCACCATGGGGACCCAGCCCTCCGCTGCCTGGCGTCCGGCGTGGGCTGGAGCAGCACGCTGGGCGGCACGCCCACCTTCGATGCTGGCCGCCGTGATGGCCCGGCTGACGCGGCCCTCCATCATGTCGTAGGTGCGCTTGGGCGCGGCCGTCTCGTGGGGGGGCCCTGAGCTGCTCCTGCCGTCCTCCTTGGAGCACTGGGGCACAGAGAGGCCACCTGGAAGACAGGCCGAGCGCGGTGTGAGGGGCCGGCCAGCGGGCAGCCATGTGCACGGAGCAGGGCCAGCAAGGAGCAAGGCTGCAGACACACACGTGCACTGCAAGTCCTCATGGGAAAGTGTGCGTCAGAGGGAGGGAGCTGCGCCCAGGCAGGGCCAGCCCGGGGGACCAGGACCTGCGGCCAGGCTCACGGCCCCTGGACAGCCTGGGTGTCGCCCTCAGGCTGGGGGCTCGGCCCGGCCCTGGCCCTCAGAGACCACAGGCTCAGCCCGGTGCCCTTCGGGGCCCTGGAAGCGCTGGCCACTGCAGAGGCTGCAAACGCAGTAGGCGCAGCAGACCGACGGAGCTGCTATTGTCGAGTCTCTTTGCAGACTCAGTTGCTGACGTTTAACCCCAGGGGACCTCAGCTGTTGGGGGGGGCAGTCTGGTGGGCGGGTGCACACTCCGGCGGGGCGACTGCCGATGACCAGAGAGGCAGGCACACCTGCTCCCCAGGCCCCCACTCCTCCCTTCCTGCTGCCCCACCCCCACCGGCTGCCCTCGGCCACTGGGCCCAGAAAGCACACAAGAAGTTAAAAGCCCATTTCACAGATGGTGAACTTAACCACAGAGGCTCAGGTGGAGCTGGTCGGGGGCCCGAGGGGAGGTTCCACCCAGGGCGCTCTGCCCCCGGCACCTCGACCGCCGGGCCCTCCATCATCCCCAGGGTGCCCAGCCGGCTACCGAGGCTGCCCCACCCCCGACTGTCCCGGCAACCGGCAGCGGAGCGGCACGTGCCCAAACCACATGGTGCTGCCTCCACTCCCCAGGGCCGAGGTGGGGGCGGCCGGGCACGGGTGGAGGCGGATGGGGAGGACAAGGCGCCTGCCCACCAGAGCTGCAATTCAGGGCCGAGCCGCTGCCAGCTGCAGGGAGGGCGCCCATTAGCAGCTTTTATCTCCACACCCCAGGGCGCCCGCCCGCCTGGCTGCCGGGAAGTTCTCGCCCACCGCCATTCCCTTAACTCCTTCCCTGCAGGGTCCCTGTGGACGTGGGACCGAGAACCGGAGAGGAGGGGGCTGAGGGGCCTGGAGCAGGGTCCTGGGGTGCAGGGACAGGTGGGGGGTGCGTCTGGACATCACCGCTGTGGCCACCCACGGGGGGCCGACCACAGCGTGTGCTGCAGGTGCTGGGCTGGAGGCCTCAGCCCCCCCCCCCCCCCCCCCCGACAAGCCCGGCTGCAAGCGCATGTCCTCAACTGTGAGGAACTGGGCAGGGCGGGGCGGGGGGGGGGGGGGGGGGGGGCAGAAATCGCCGCCCCGGCTACAGCGGGCCTGCACCCCGCAGGCCTGGGGAGGTCGCCACCTCTCGAAACGGCTGCCTGGTGTCACCCCGCCCTGTACCCCCCTGCCCCGACGCCGAACACCCCTCCCCGGGTCCCGGGGCCCCCTTCCTCTTGGGCAGCCACAAGGATGGGGGCCGGACGCACCCTCGTAGGACAGGATGTGGCCTTTCTTGCCCTCGTAGATGACGTGGCCCTTGGGCAGGCCGTCCTCCCGGCTGCGGTCCAGGCGGCCCGGGCTGTCCTCGCCGACGATCCTGGTGATGGTGCCCTTGTAGAGGACCTCCGCCGGCGTGCCCTGCAGGCGCGGGAGTGTGAGCGCCCGCAGCAGGCCTCGCCGGCCCTCGGCCACACGTCCCCTCCAGGCCCGCACAGGGGCCTGCTCGGGCGGGTGGCAGCCGCCTGGGGCGACCTCTGGGCACCCACGAGTGGGGGTCAGCGGCTTTAGCGACGAGCTGCCGCGTGACCTCTGCCCCGTCACTCTGCCACTCGGGACCCCAGCCCGCATGTCCCCAGGATGGTCTCCGTGCCCGTGACTCTCAAAGGCACCTGGCACAGACCAGCTGTCCCCAAATCAGGATGCCCCTCTTTCCTCTCGTCCCAAGAGCCCAGTCAGTGACATGGGGCCCAACTGGGCGTGAAACCCGGGACCCAGCACACGGCCCCCTCCCCGCCCCTCACTGCCCCAGCCGCGGGGCTGGGACGGCAACCGGCCACCCAGGCCCGGAAGGCTGTTCCCTGAGCCTCCGCAGGACCCTCGGCCTCCCAGGGCTCCGCCCACACCATCGGACTCGATGGGGAGCAGGGGCCACTCCACTGTCACTGCCCAGGGTCCTGGCTGGCGGCCCGCTGCTCCCAGGCCAGCCCCTTGGGGACGGTGGCCTTGTGCTCTGCTGGACACCAAGTGCACCCACCAGAGGGGCGGCCGAGGGATGAGCTGCTGTCCCAGGACGGCCCCCCCCACCCACCAAGGCAGGTGCCACGCTCCGTCACAGAGGAACAGAGGTGCTCCCCGCCCCGCCCCCCGCCCGGCACTCACGTGGGTGATGGAGCCGCGGTAGCTGACGGGGCTCTCGGCAGGCGCCCGTGCGCTGGGGACGCCCTTGCTGATGCTCCCGCCCGGGACCGAGCCCAGGGACGTCCCTGCAGACGGGAGACATGGGGCTGAGGGGGCATCTGGGGACTGGCCCCGGCCCGAGAGCCGCCCTGACTGTGCTCCCGGGGACCCGCAGGTCTCCCCTGGGGCCTCCGTGCAGGGGGACCTCTGTCCTGAACGGTGAGGTGGACAGCTGTTTGGGGCGAAGGGTCCCGTTCCTGCCACACCCCTCGAGGACTAAAGCGGCGGCCCCCGGGGACGGGGGGGCGGACCGGGGCCTCACCTCTTAGCACGGACGTCTCCTGGGCCATGGGCACCCCCAGGCTCTCCGGCGGCCCGGCCTGGCCCCGGGGGGACAGCTGCTCCTGCTTCACCCCGCTGAAGGGTGCTGGGGACGGGCATGAGACGTGAGCCATGGGCCACTGGTCTGGGGCCCACCCCAGCCCACCTGGGGTGGGGCCCAGCCCTGTAAGGGGACCCGTGTGCCCACCCTCCAGTCGGGGCGGAGACCCAGGGACATGCTGCCCCCGTCCAATGGGGACCGCTAGAACCAAGCCTGGGCCATCCGAGAGAGGGTCCTTACCCAGCTTCTTGGGGTCCATGGCGAGGGGCAGCCCCATGGTGACAGGGCCCACGGGGACCTTGGCATGCTCTGAGTACGGGACATGGAGCTGCACCGACAGACCCTGCGGGGACAGGGGTCACCGGGTCACAGTGACCCCCGAATCCCTGCACCACAGGCCTTGGCCCAGCTAAGCACCCACACCCCCCCTTTTCAAGGACCCAAGGGGGTGGCCTCGGGAGTCACGGCCGGCCTGGGCCCTGAGGCGAGAGCCACAGCCGGATGCCCCACGGGGCCACCATGGAGGAACCGCAGCCCCTCACCCACGAAAGGGCCGCTGCGACCTGGTGCCGTTTGGAGGGAACAGTACCAGCAGCCCGGGGCGGGGCCCACCCCTCGGCCACCCCCCGGCCACCCCCTCCACCCCTTCCTGCGTGGGGGCTGGTCAGGGAGGCGAAGGCGCAGGCAGCCCCAGGCAGAGGCCCAGCATGGCCGACCTGCCCCTTCACAGAGGGGAGACCGGGGCACGGGGAGGCCGAGACCCGCCCAAGGCCACACGGTGTGGCTGCAGAGTGCAAGTGCTCGGCTGCCCTGCGGGGTGACCTCCGAAGGCCCCAAGCGCCCAGGGCGGGCCCTGGCCAGGCCGGACCCCGGTGCGGCCACGAATAGCGATGGCCCAGCCCCCACCCAGTCCCGACGCCCCCACCTCCCGGGGGGCGAGACCACGTCCCCGGGAGAGGCTGGGCTGCTGCTCCCCGGACGCCCGGGAGGGCCCGCGCCCCAGCCCCGCCCGGGAGGAGGCACCCACCTGCCGGTCGAGGACGCCGGGGTGCCTGGTGGAGGAGATGAGCGGCGGGGGGTTGGAGACGGTGGGAGGGCGCGGCAGGACGGGCCGGGCGCTGTCGTGGAGGCCCAGGGACAGCGGGTGACCTGCAGGGCACACGTCTGTCCATCGCAGGTCCCCAGGCGTGGTCGCGCCCCCGCTGGACAGTTTCACCCCAGGCCTCTCCCACCCCCAGGGGACCCGCTCCTCACGGGCTGTCCCTGAACTTGGTTCCGAGGCCACCACCCCAGGGAGGACGGAGCCACCAGGCCCGGCCCAGGCCCGAAGCTCTCGCCCGGACCCCTGACCAGGCACGCCCACCCCCACTTCCCCCTCGATGGCCACGCCCCCTCGCAGGAACCAGAGGGGCCTTGGACGACCCCTTGGTCTAGGGGCTCCCACTGCCCCCAGCATGACCGTCAGGGCCACCTGGCCCGGTGCTGCCAGTGTCCCCCGGCTCACGGGGTGCCAGGTGTCCACCTCGGCAGCCTGACCCCACCCCTCGAGCTTCCCCCGCCCTTTCCTTCCTGCCCCTGGGCCTTGGCACCTGCTGCTCCCTCGGCCTGGCCTGTCTTTGCCCACGGCCTTCCTGGCCCACCCGGCCCGCCCCCACTCCCAGAAGGCTGCACGGGCACAGCCCTCCCCAGCTGCTGGGGTGGCCCTGCAGAACAGGAGAGCCCCAGAAGGACCTCCAACCCAGCCTGCCTGTCCCCACAGACCAAAGCAGCCCCCTGCCCCCCCAGGCTTCCTCCCTAGCTGCCCCTCCTCTAGCTCCGACGGGAGACACAGCCGCCTGGACCGAGCAGGCACCGCCTGTGGCTCCCAGGCCCCTCAACCCCGAGCCCGAGGGTTCTCCCATCTCACAGACCCCCTCCCGTGTCCCCGCGGCCCAGTCACACCGGCTCGGCCGTGCTCGGTCCTCTGCGGAGAGCCGGCCCGTGCTTGCCGAGGGTGTCCGGCGGCTGCGTCAGCTGCCTCCTGGGGGCGGCCGAGGAGCCCGCGCTCGGGCGGGGTGCTCACCAGGTGAGGCGTAGGAGAAGGCCGAGGGGTCCGGGGCGTGCGGGGAGGCCTTGATCACCTCGCGAGGGGGCACGGGGAAGGGCAGGCCGGACGTCCAGCACGGGGGCTCCGCCGGCAGCTTCTGGCCCTCGGCCGAGAAGGCCGGGAAGAACACAGGTTTCTCTGCCGGCGGGATGGGGGCGGGGGGGCGTGGTCAGCCGTGACTGCAGAGCCACGGCCGCCCCTGCCGCCGCACGTCCCTGTCCAAGCCCACAGCACGGCCCCAGCAGGGGTGAGGGTCCGCTCACACCCTGTGACGGTCTGCTCAGCACAGAGTGTGTCCTGGGGGGGCGGCGGGGGGTTTCTGGCAGAACAGGAGACCCCAAGGGGCCTCTGATTCCGGGCCTCTGATTCCAGGCCCTGGCCCAGGGGCAGGTGGGCAGGTGGGCGGGCAGGGGGCCGGGACACACCTGCAGGCCTTGGTCTGATTCTGCGCCCCTTGCACGGGAGCCCGGTCGTGCCTGCCCACTGGTTTGCCGCCCACAGCGGAGCCACGGCCTCGCGACACAGACGGGCTGGCCCGTGCAGCCCAGGACGCTCACCGAGGGGCCCTCCCCAGGGAAGGCTCGCCGACCTCTGCACACGGCGAAGGCGGCCAAGGAGCTGCGTGTGCGTGTGCAGGGGAATCCCTGGAGTGGGGATCCCCCCGCCCCGTTCACCGCCCGGGCCCCGCTGCCCAGCGCGCTGCCCGGCAGCTGTAGGGGTTCCCCAAGTGCCCTGGCCCAGTGGCCACAACACGGCCTGTGTGGCGGTGCCCAGGACTTGCACGTCACTAGCGGGGAGTGTTCCCCCAGGGACAGCCCTGCCCCGTGCCCTGGGACGGGCACAGCGCCGCCTGCAGGAGGCCGTGGCTGGAGGCCCGCCGGGCTCTCTCAGCTCTCTAGAGACGGAGGGGCGACGGTCCAGCACAGGTGGGCACAGGCGGCACTGGCTGTGCCGGTCAGGGAGGGCCACCCGGGGTCCTGCCACCCCCAGAGCAGCAAGCGGGGGGCCGGGCTGTCCCAGTGTGGGGGACAGGCTGCAGTGCCGGCGACACGCCGGCCGCACCCGCCGCAGGCTGGGCCGGGCCGACCCGGAAGAGAGCTGCAGGGGACGCAGGCGAGGAAGGCCTCGGGCCCTGTGGGGGGAGGGGGGGGCGGGGGCGGGGACAGTGGGGCCAGAGGGAGACCGCGTCCCGCCTGTGCCGAGGTCACAGGGCAACAGCCATCACAGGGAGACAGTGCAGCGAGCCCCGGCCGGGTCCGGGACGCAGCTGCTTGGGGCACCCCGCACCGCTCCCCTCGGTCCCAGCGACCTCGGCCTGAAACAAGGCCAGGGGGAGAGCTGGACAGGGCAGGGCCTCCTGCCCGGGCCGCTGCCCGCTGGGCGCCGGGCCTCGCCCACAGTTCTAGGCGCTCACGCGTGGGCCGAACCACACGGCGTCAGAGGCCTCTGAGGCGCAGGCAGGCTGGTGGGCATGCGCGAGGCTTTCGACATTTTGGGAGGTCGCCCGTGTTGAGAAACAGAAAGCGTCATGTGAAAAGACAGGCTTCTAGCCCTGGCTGGCGTAGCTCAGTGGATTGAGTGCGGGCTGCGAACCAAAGCGTCGCAGGTTCGATTCCCAGTCAGGGCACGTGCCTGGGTTGCAGGCCACGGCCCCCAGCAACCACACATTGATGTTTCCCTTTCTCTCTCCCCCTCCCTTCCCTCTTTAAAAATAAGTAAGTAAAATCTTAATTAAAAAATCTGAAAGCTTCAAATGTTTAAAAAAGAAAAAAAAGAGACTTCTGGTCTCTGGGAGAAAAGCCTCGGGCCCACGCTGCCCCACGGCGGCTCTTGGCTGAGGCCGGTGTGCGCCCACTTCACAGGACACGAGGGCTCTGCCGCCACAGGCCCCGCCACTCCCCACTGCCTCCCCCGCCCACGTGGCCCGCTCCGTCATGACAAGCCTGGCGTTGGTGAAGCTGCTCCGGACACACAAAAGCCCCTTGTCCCCGCCCGCCAGCCACTCCCCACCCTCAGGCTCTACCCCCCACCCCCCAGGGGCACTCACCCTCCTTCTCAGCAGGAGGCGCGGGGCTCCTGCTTTTGCCGCGAGGGCTGCTGCCGGACTGCGGGGGGGCGCCGCTCTCCGGCTGCAGGTGCTGCGGCGTTGCTGGGGCTGGGGGCGCCGCGTCCTCCCGGGGGGGCTCGTGGGCTTTGGTGACCTGCTGAGGGAGACAGGGAGGAGTGAGCGTGTGTCCCCACGGGGCCGGCTGTGGGGGCCCCGCGTGCGGCCAGCCGGGAACTGCGTGGCCACGAAGAGGCAGCGGCTTGCCCCAGGGCGCACAGCGCCGGGACCGGGTGGCCAGGGCACTGCACAGAGCCCGTGGAGCACGCCTGGGATCCCAGCTGCCTGGAGGTCGCCCTCCCCGCCCAGTGCGATGCCAAGTCTCCCCGCGTCCCAGACAGTGGGGGCTGACCGACGGGCTGGTCGGCCTCTGGGAGGGCGCCGTGTGGCCAGCACGGCCCCCGCCCTCGCCGGAAAGCCCCGGTCGTCTCGGAGCCTTGGGCCCTGAGCCCTGGCCCCGGCCAGGGAGGCCAGGCGTGCCTCCAGAGAAGGGGCAGCTCTGCCAGAGGCCGGGCCGCCGTGGGGACGGGGCTGCTGCTTGGCCTGAAGAACCTTCCAGAGAAGCCAGCCTCCCCGAAGGACCTCACGTTTGGAACTGCAGGGGCCTGTGCTTCCCTCTGAGGCCACCACACACAGGGACGGGGGACTCCCTGCCTTCTCAAGGCCCAGGGCCTGGCACTGGGAAACCCCTAGCGGGTCGGGCGGGGGTGGGCCCCGTGGCGAGAGCCACACTGGCTCCCGGGGCCCCCAGGCAGGGCTGGCGGGAGGACAGAAGAGAGGGGCCCGCAGGCCCGGCTCCCCGAGTCCCGCCCCGCGCCGGTCTGCCAGATCTCCTGGTCTCCACGGGGACCTCTCCAGGAAACCGGAGCGGCTGCAGGTGCAGTCCCCCGCCCCGCCCCCCCGGCCCGCTGTGTCCCCGACGGGAATCGAAGGCCGGCCAGGTCGGCTGCGCAGGGCTGCTGCCATGCCTGGCGCAGGAGTTTGGGCCCCCATCCCCCGCCCCCCCCACCCCCCGGCACTCACAATGGGGGGGATGGCAGCCGCTCGCTGCTTCAGCTGCTTCAGGTCCAGAGGCTTCTGGGGGGAGGCGTTGGTCCTGGTGTCGCTGGTCGGGGTCAGGAGGCTGGGACGCGGCGACAGCAGCCTGAGGGGGGAGACGGGCGTCAGGCCCCGGACCGAAGGGGCAGGGAGGGCAAGGCCAGGGGAGCCAGGCCGCCGGCCAGAGGAGCCCGGCCAGTCCTCTGGGGGTGGACAGCGGGGAGGGCTCCTCCCTCCCTCCTCGGGGAGCCGCTCCACCTCTAGCCCGAGGCCCCGGTGGGGGCCCAGTGCCCCCCAAGTCACCCCAAGGCAAGGACGGTCCCAGAGAAGCCCTCCTCGGGGCCCACGCGGCACACGGCCCTTCTGGAGCCGACAAGGCCGAAGAGTGAAGCGGGCTGAGGCTCGGTGAGCTCACGAGGCTCGGGCAGGTGGCACCCGTGGAGGCCGAGGGGCCCGGGCGCCAGGGCAGGGCCTCGGGCAGGGCACTGAGGGGGCCCTGCCTGCGGGACGCGGGGGCCGGGGAGCCCACCAGCTCAACGAGGAAGTTCCGCCGCCTGGACTCTTGCCCGACCCCGTTCACAGAGGAGCCAAAGGCGGCGGGGCCGCAGAAGCCGGTCAGCGGGTGTGCTGCCCACCTGCCAGCCCTGGGTGTGGCGAGCCCAGGACCGTGCCGGCGCAGGGCCGCGGCACCTGGCGCCCGGGCACAGCCTGCCCCGGGGGTGGCTCCCACGCTGCTCATGGGTGTCGCTTCCTCCAGGAAGCCTGCAAGGGTTTCCTGGACGCCCAAGCACGGGGCCCGGCACCCTGCCCCCGGGGCTGCCCTGTCCCAGCCCAGCGGGGCTCCTCCGGGTGAACGGCACACGCCGACCATGCCGCTGCCCCAGCTCTGGGCTTGGGGTGCACGGAGGAGACTCGGAGTCCAGGGCCGGCTGGCAGGGCCCCGGGGGCCAGCTGGACGGCCAAACAGCACGGACGGCGTGGGCCGGGGGAGGGGCCCAGCCGGTACAACCAAGTCCGGCTCCCCCAAGGTCCCGTCAGCCCAGCCCCGATGGTGAGCTGATGCCCCTAACAGCATGTAGGCCACTGCCATGGACTTGAGGCAAGACCAGGGACAATCAGGACACACTCACGCCACCCGGCTCCCGGCAACCGGGCCCTGCTGCCCAGCAGAGAGCAGATGGGGGAAGCGGGCACGTGACCCTCCGCCTCGAAGCCCTCATCGGTGGGGGGACTGCGGCCCGCCCCCGGCCTGACCCGAGGGCCTGGGCCTCCGCCCGCATCTGCCGCATGCTTGGCTGAGCGCGCCAACGCGGCTGCCCGTGGCGTGCAGGTGGGGCCGGGTGCAGGGGAAGGTCGGCCTGACTTTGCCACGCTCAGCGGCCTCCGCAGTCCTCCCACGGGCTCCCTGCCTCCCGCCCTCACCTCTCCTGACCCTCAGGTCCCACTCCCACTCCGAGGACCCCGGGCGCCTCCTCTGTGGCTGCCGTCCTGCCCGGGCCCCCCGACTCGGGCCCAGGTCCGCCTCACCCGCCTCCCTCAGGCCGGCCCCCTGGCCGCATCCCAGCACAGACACGGCCCCCTATCCAGGTGACCCCCCAGCTCCGCTGCAATGGCCCCAAACCCAGCTGCTCCCCCCCGTTCAGGGACACCTCGCATCGGTGACCTTGAAGCTCCAAACACACGCCCTGGAAACCAGTCTGGCAGTCCCTCCAGCAGCCAGTCCCTGAGCTGCCGCCTGAGCCGGCCCTGCCCCTGCATGGCGGGTACCCCCGAGAACCGCGAGATCAGGTCCAGAGATGCCGGGTCACAGAAGACCACAGCGGCAGCCCCGTGCCGGCAGCCACAGCGTCGGGGCAAACGACCCACATGCCTGGAGGAGCAGAGGCACGGAACATGGCCCAGGCACACGGGGGAATACTACGCGGCTGTGAACAGGGCCGGAGCCCCGGCACCTGCTGCAGACGCCAGGGAGAGAGATGACGGACGCGAAGGCCACGTGTGTGGCGCCGTGTGGGAGGATGCCCAGGACGGGCACATCCGCAGGGACACAGGGACGATCTGGCGGTCGCCGGGGTGGGGGCTGGGGAGCGACTTCAAACAGGTGTGAGTTTCGGGTTTTCACTCTGGGGGGGTGGCGGGTAATGACAACACTGTTACTAAACAGCGGTGGCGCTCTCACAACCACGGATGCTGCCAAGGCAGCAGGCGGTGTGCCCGCCGCACCCCGGTGGAGCCGCCGCTGCGGACGGCGAGGGGGGGAGGTGCTGAAGCACGGACCGGGCCCGAGACGGACGGGCCGTCATTTTAGCCACGGTGTTTCTAAGAACAACAAGTAACGCTGTTACGTCACAATTTGTTTTGTGAAACGTCAGTTAAAATGTAAACTTCAGCCTCTGTGTAAACGTCACTTTGTGGAGACACAGGGCATGGCATCTGTGTACCCGGCTCTCAATGAACCGGGGCCTTCCACTCGGGCGGCCATGGTCTCCCCGGGGCTCCACGCCCAGGCAGGGGGCCCCTGGGAGGGGAGGGCGCACCTGCAGGGGGAGGTGCTGGGGGGCCGCCCCCTGGCGTCAGGCAGGAAGTCCGTGGGGACCGAGGTGTGGGCAGCGCCCAAGAACAAGGGCTGCTCTGACCCCCGAGGGTCCTGAGCCCGAGGGCACGGGAAGATGCCCGGCACTCACGGGGCCCCACCCCTAGGGTTCGGTCCTCCCTGCCACCCTCCCCTTCGTGTCCTCAGAGGACAGCGGCTCGGGGACCCCGGCACGGCACACGCAGCCCGGGAGAGGCATAAGGAGACCCAGGCAGCGGGGCTGAGAGAAGCTGGGGCCCCATCCAACCCCATAGTTCAGGGCGCAGGCTTTGGGTTCAAATCCTGCCTCCAGCCATCTGACTTCATCCGATGAAGCACCTCAGTTTCCCCATCTGTAAATGGGTGTGAGGACTGGCGCTCCCTCTGTGCACTGCTCTGTGGGTGGCCGGAGGGGGCAGGCTAAGTGCCCAGAGCTGTTCCCGGTGCCGAAAGGGTCAGGCTGCCTGTCTTCCTGTCGCTGTGGCCTCACCTCCCTCCCGAGAAGGCCAGGACTGGGGGAGGGTCAGCGGGGGAGGGGCGTGGGACCAGTGGCCCACCCCTCCCTGCGGCCCCTGTCAGCACCCCCACCACCACGGGGCTGCGACGTGCTCGCCACCAAGCTGGGCCAGGAGCACGGTGAGGGCTGGTCTGTGAGCGGTGCCCTCACAAACGAGGTCACGTCGCTCCCCTGTGACCCCAGGGTCAAACCCGGACGCCTCAGCTCAACCCACGGGGCCCTGCCCACCTCGTGGCCGCCTCTCCTGCCCTCCCACCCCACCCCACCCCGCCCCGCCGCTGCCTGCCACCGGCCTCCACGCTGTCCTTGGAGCACCAGCGCATGCGGCCACAGGCCCTCTGCACGGCGGCCCCTCCGCTTCCCCGGCCACGCCCGCTCTGCGGGCTCTGATGGCCCTTCGGTGTCCCCTCCTGACCGCTCTGCCCGCTCCCGCCCCCGACCCCACCATCTTCCCACCAGCCACTTGTCACTCGAGCGGTCACTTTCCTCCTTTCTCGTGCAACAGTCTCGGGCTGCTCGCTGCCGCCGGGACGTAAGCCCCCGGATGCGGGGCCCCGTCCGCCCTGCTCCCCGCACCCCGCAGGCCCGGCCCGGTGCCTGGCGTGCACACGGGGGCCCGACCGATCATTCACGGAGCAGAGAAACCACACAGAAGTCGCTGCTGCAACTCTCTTAGGCTTCCAGGGGCCCGGCTGAAGAGGCCACACCCCGGGCCCCTCTCGGCGTGACCTTTGCAGGTGTCTGGAGAGGTCCCACAGCCACGGGAGGGCAGCCAGTTCTTCACGGAGCGCCTCCGCGGGCCTGGCCCCAGGCTGGCAGGTCATGGGGCGGGCACTCACCTGCCCTCAGGGTCCCCGGAGCGGGGACGCCACCCCTGCCTTCCAGGTGTGAAGCAGGTGCCGGGGGAAGGGACCTCCTGCGGGCCGGGCCCGCCCAGAGAGCCCGGCACCTTCTCTGGGAAGTGGAGCGGGGAAGGGCGGGCCCGGCCAGGGCCTGCCGGCAGAGCCGCTCTCCCTGGCTGGGGGCCAAGAAAGCTCCCTGGCACGGCCGCCTGGCAGTGGCCGCGGGGGCCGGCGGGACGCGGCTTTCTCTCCCGAAGCCGCCTGCCCAGGGCCGAGACCAGCAGCGCCCTGCGTCCACCCAGAGACGCCTGGTTCCCTGGGGGGGGTGGGGGGGGCAGTGGGCAGGCGGCCAGGCCCCGGGGCCCTCCGGGGGGCCCGCGCTCCCCGCCGGCCCTTCCGGGAGGCCCTGACTGCCAGGGCCCGCTCTGACGCACCTCTCGGCCGAGCGCGGTGGCAGGCCGCCAGCCGAGAAGAGGTCACCGCAGGCTGGCCCGGGTCCAGCCTCACCCCGAGGGCGGGGGACTGGTCCAGGTCACACAGGGCGTGACTAACCAGGTGTCCTGACTCCCCGCCCGGGACTCTGGCTCCCAGGGGATCGAATGCTGGACAGGCAGGCGGGAGGACTGGACGAGAGCCAGGCCCAGCTGGGGCGGAAAGGCCCCGTCCCTGGGTGGGGCCTCGGGGGAAGTGGGGAGAGGCCGCAAGGTGCCCGAGGGCCTCGGGCCTGGCCAGGGGGGTCCCGGGGGCCGACGGAACTCGGGCCGCCCCTCCCAGCTCTCCCGCCTGGGCTGGCCACGTGCACCCAAACAGACTCCAGCAGGTCGCTTACTGGCACGGTGGCCCCAGGCGCTGAGCACAGACCCTGCGGAGATCAGCCAGCAGGGCCGGTGGCTGGGGAGCCGCCCGGCCTGACCCCTTCACCAGGCACGAAGGGCGGGGCTGGCCAGACCCTGGCCGAGGGCCTCCCCTGCAGACCCAACCGCCGGGAGCACTGTTCTGGCTGCGCCCGCCGGGCGAGCAGCTCGGGAGCTCCGCCCCCTCAGGAGCCCGCCAGCCAGGCCCTGGCTCATCCGGGCCGCCGGTCCCTCCTGCCAGCGGCGGCCACCGAGGACCCCAGGACGCAGGAAGCCAAGGCCGACGTGGCTCACCTACTTCTGTGAACCAGAGACCCACGGAGCGCTGACCACATCTGAGTTTCCTACGGAATGTTCTGGAGCTTGCCATTTCAGCACGCCCCAAGGTGAATCACAGGGCAGAGGAAACGGCTCTGGGCAAACGCGGCGTCAGACTAGAGTCAGACTTTCCTCCCTCTCGCTCTGCCCAGGACTTTTCTGACAGCCGCGAGCAGAGAAAGTGCCCGTGCTGGTGTCAGTCAAAATAGAGCGGCCCGCCTGCCTCGCTGGAAGACACCTCCAGCTGTCCGGGGCAGGGGGGGGGGGGGCCCTGGCCGGGGCCTGGGGGTCCCCGAGCAGCCGTGCCCAAAGGGCTCCGCCTCGGCACTCCTGGGCCTCGGGGCGGCAACCTCGCCGGGAGCCAGGCAGGGGCGAGACGGGGAGGAACGTGTCCCCGAGACTCAGCTCGGCTGCTGCCACCGCCCCCCCCCCCCCCCCCGGCAGACCACACACCGAGGGCAGCGAGAGTCGCCTGTGCCGTCCTGGTACACAGTGGGTGCTCGACAAGTGCTCACAGAACGGGAAGGTAGAGGCCAGCCGCCCGCCCCCTGGCCGCTCCCCTCACCTGTTCTTGTCGCCCCCCTCCGGCTCGTCCACCTCGTCGGCGCTGCAGGTGGCGCTGGAGTCGCTGTCCTGGGGGGCGCCCGAGCCCTTGGCTGGGGGGGCTTTGCCCGCAGGGCCTCCTCCGGCCTCCTTCTTCTCCACCTTGAGCGCCGCCTCCGGCACGGGCTCGGCGCCGGCCTCCGCCGCTCCCTTGTCCGCGCCGTCCTCCGCGGCCTCCTCCTTGCACTCGGCCTTGATGGGCTCCGCAGGCGGCACCTCGTCCGGCTCCTCCTTCTTGCTCACGGCCAGCTCCTGGGCCACGGCGGGCTTCTGCTCCTCCCCCTCCTCCGCCACCGCCGCCGGAGCCTCCGCAATGGCCTCCTCCTCCTTCTCCTCCTTGAGGACCACCGGGAGGGGTGCCGTGGAGGCCGGGGGTGCCAGTGGGGATGTGGGCGGGCCAGCGGCTTCGGGCGCCGGGGCAGGCTCAGTGGGGGCCGGGGCGTCCTCCGGCGGCGGCGTGGGCGGCTCAGGGGGCGGCGCGTCGGTGCCCGGGACGGGCGGGGGCTTGGGCCCGTTCTGCCCGGTGTCCTTGGCAGCCTCCGTGCGGGGCGAGGGGACGCTCTCGGTGTCGGAGCTGTTGTTGACAGCGGCTGTGGGGGAGGAACGGGGAGGGGTGAGCCGTGCGGGGCGCGGGAGGGAGGAGGTGGAGGCTGCCCCCTCCCCGAAGGCCCGGCCTGACTCGGGGCAGGAGTCAGGACACTCCGGCCTGGTCACCCGACCCCAGACGGCCCAGAGGTTCCCGTCCAGCACCCTGGCGGCGCTCTGCTGCCGTGGCATCATTATCAGCGTCCTAACGGGACAGAGGAACCGGGGGCAGGGAGCTTGGAGGAACCCGCCGGCAGCAGCCACGCTGGCCGCACCCCGACCTGTCTCCCTCAGGGCCTGGCACACAGCAGGTGCACGGGCGTGCAGACCGAGGGTGCGGGGGCCCCGGCTCCAGGCCTCAAAAAACCATTCCTGTCACTTCATTGGGTTCCCATGTCCCTCCACTGTCTGTGACGTGGGGGCATTAAAACACCCCCCACTTGCTGGGGGAACTCAAACCAGGCGAGAGTTGGGGACAAAGATGCCAAGGAACATCAACAGGACAGCCGAGCCGAGCGCAACGAGCTGAAGGGAGGCAGGGAACAGCATGGGGAACAGACCCTGTGCTGGGGTGGGTGGGCGGAGGCGGCTGCAGCACGAATGGGGGGCTCACAGGCAAAAGCATGCTCACGGAAGTGGGGCCCCTTGCAGAGGGCAGGTGACCTCGAGACGCCCCCCGCCCCCCAGGCCGGACGGCCACATTCGTACCTGGGCCACTGCATTCCCCTCTGGGCACCTCGATCCCAGAGGCGTGTAAGGCTGGAAGGAAGTGAGAGAAGGGTTAGAAGCCGGAAGCTGGGAGCAGCAGGGAGGGAGGGAGGAGGCTGGGGTGGCCAGGCAGGCAGGGCTGGGGGGCAGCACCAGGGACCTGCCCCGCCCCCCGGGCTGCTCAGCCGCACTGTTCTGCCAGCCCCCGTCCTCGAGCCGATGCACCCCCTCCCTCCGGACGCCAGGAGCCGGGGGGGGGGGGGGGCGGGGGACCCGCGGGGCGAGGAGCGCGCCCCGACCAGTCCTTGTGGCCTCGGGAGGTCATGGCCTTCCCCGTCTCCCAGCTCCCAGGGCCTCACCCCTTAGGTGTGGAGCCAGACCAGCAGGGGCTCCTGGGGCGCTGGGCAAGGCTGCCTCGGCCCCCATGGCCCCCGGCCTCTCCCACTTGGGGCCTCCCTCCCTTCGGGGCTGAGCTGGGGCGATCCCTCCTGGAAACAACCCAGCGACAGCAGCGCGGGCTGGCTCTGGGGGCCCCACCCCGCACGGGGCGACTCTCACCCACCCATTTGCAGGTGAGAAACCCGAGGCCTGGAGAGTGAGGTCACCTGCCCGAGGCCACGCTGCCCGGGGGAGGCGGAGGCCGACCCCAGGAGCCCATGTCCCTGACCTCTGGGCTTCCTGCCCCTGCCGCTGACCCCAGAGCCTGGTTCCCCGCAGCACACGTGGCCAGGGCTGAGGCCTGTGGACGAGAGCCCACACCCCCGGGCCTCGGTCGGCGCGCCCGTCAGTCCTTGGGCGCGAGCACCGGGGGCTGGGGCTCAGGCGGCTGCGTTGCCCCAGCAGGGCTCCCCCGCTTCAGGAGGCGCGGCGGGGCCTGCGAGTCGGCACTCTCACCCACACACGGGCCGGCTCTGGGGCCCTGGGCAGCCACTGCGCCCCGGTTCCCTCGCCCGTGAGCGGGGAAGCAGCAGCGCTGCCCCCTCGGAGTCGAGACCGCCTCCAGGACCCGCGGGGCCCTCCTGCCCTGAGCCACGAGGCCCCTGCCCCCTGCCCCCTGGAGGGGGCCTCTAGGCGCTGGCTGGAGTTTCTGGGAGGTCCCACGGGGGTGGCCTCAGGCCTTCGCCCAGGCCTGCCCCCTCTCCCCAACCCTGGTCTCAGAAGGCAGGGGCGCCCAGCTAGGGCCGGCTGCCCGGCGGCCCCCACTCTGCCACGCACAGGGCACCCTGCCGAGCAGTTCCGCAGCCCCCGGCCTCCGTGCCCTCAGCCGTCAGGTGAGAGTGCCACAGCGCCACCTGTTCTTCCCGTGGGGCCTTCTAGGCTGCCACCCTCAATCTGCTCGGGGCCACCAGCCAGTCACGGAAGCCTCGGCTCCAGCCGCCCAGCCCCGCCCCCGCCCCCCACACCTGACGGGAGGCGACCCTGGTGTGAGCTCAGTGCCGCTCAGCACTCTTGCGGGCAGGTCCGCCTGGCCTCCCCGCCCCCTCCCTGTCCCACCAGGCCTGCGCCTGCACACAGAGGCCTCTGGAGAGGGGCCGGCCGTCCGCTCCCTGGGCCCGCCCTCTGCCTGGGGTGGACCCGGGCACCAACCTGGACTGGCAGCCTGCCATCGGACCCTTGCCAGGCCTCAGGCCGGCCTGGGTAGGGACCCTCAGGCCGGACTCAGACGCCCCAGCCTAAGACAGCGGGGGCAGGCTCTGCCGCGGCCGGAGGTGGGGCTCGGGCTCCCGAGTGCGCGGGGCCGGCAGGGCAGCACTGGCCGCAGGACTGGCTCGCAGAGTGGGAGGGACGCGCGCGCCTGCCCTCGCCACGTGGCCGGGGCTCGGCAGCGTGAACGCAGGGACAGGACGACAGGAGCACGGGGGGGGGGGGGACGCAGGAGGAGGAGAGCAGGTTCCACTGACCAAGAACTGAAGGGCCAGCAGGGGGGCTCGGGCAGGAAGACGGCAGAAGGGGAGCAGAGGCAGAGACGTTGAGCGAAGCCAGGGCTGGGGTCCCTGGGGGCCCTGTGCCTCAGTGGTGGGTGCAGACCCAGGGGGAGGGGGTGTGGGGAGCAAAGACAGGCTCATCACGTGGGGCAGGTCCTGCCTCTACAGACGCCGTCGCACGTCACCAAGGGGGCCGACCTCGTGTGGTCAGACCCCCCGCTCCGAGGCTGGGTGGGCCCCCAGGGCGACCGGGCGTTTCACTGCCTGGGCCTCAGCCCCCCTCCCAGGAAGCAGGCGCGTGGCGTGCCAGCCAACCGGGGCGCCGGGAGCGCGGGAGGACTGCAACCGCACAGCCTGCAGAGCACCCACCGAGCGGTGGGCCGGGGGGGCCTCACGCCCGTCAGCTCCTAACAGTCCAGGGCAACACACGGTGTTGAAAAACAAATTTTTTTTTTTGGTAAAACATGGCAGCATACGTACCCACAGTTGCCCTGGGCTGCGGGGCCGGGGGTGGGCTGGGGGTGCGTGGAGCAGACCGGGGCCCGGCGGGCACCGAGCAGGCGGTCACCGTGCTCGTGGTTTGGGCGCCCTCACCTCCTTCACCATCCTCACCACCATCCTCCTCACCATCCTCACCACCATCCTCACCACCATCCTCCCCACCATCCTCCTCACCACCATCCCCACCATCACCACCATCCTCGTCGTCACCACCGTGGCCACTCTCATCACTGCCTCCCCCTTCACCATCGTCACCCTCACCGTCACCACCACACGCGCCATCCTCACCACCGTCGCCAGCGCCGTCCCACCTGGCTGCCCCTGTGGGGCACTCGGGCGGCCCCGGAAGGACCCGGACGTTTCCGGGGAGGTCGGCCCCTGCCGGCGCAACCTCACCTTCGGCCTCCTCCGCCATCTCCTCCTCGTTCCCGCTGGCGCCGGACGCCTCCATCTCCTCGTCCTCCACCACGGGCGGGAAGGCGGCCTCCTCGCTGGCGGCGGCCGGGGCCTTCTTCTTCTTCCTGCGCGCGCTCCGCTCCTTCTCCTGGGGGGGCGGGGGGAGCGGCGGGTCAGGGCCGGGGCCGGGCCGTCGCCTGGGGACTCCCCGCGCTGAGGCCTCGCCACAGCTGCGAGGGACAGCGACCGGCCACACGGCCGCGGGGGGGTGTCCCGCCCCCTCGCTCCCCACTGCCACGGCCAGACGTGCCAGTGGCTATTTTTACCCAGGGCCTCATCCTCCCATGGTGCCCCGGGGACACCGCGGGTGAGGCCGAGCCCGTGGCCGCCCTGACGGCCCTCCAGGACAGGGGAGCCGGGACAGCCTGCCCCCAGAGGCCCCGCGGGTGCTCGGCTCCACTGCCCACCCTGGCCGGGCAGACGGTCAAGGGGGGCTGCTCCCTGCCCGTCTCACCTGACCCTGCTAAGCCAGGGGTGCGGGGGGACAGGCAGCTCATCACTCTACCCCACCAGTCTTTACAAGGCACCTACTACGTGCGGCCACCGCACCAGGGCAGAGGATGTCCACGAACAAGGCCGACAAGTCCCTGCCCCCAGTGGTCTGCCAGCCGGGAAGGCCAGCAAGCCACGCGTCAGTTAAAAGGACGACCCAGGGGCACGGACACGGCCGGAGAGATCAGAGGGGCCGGGGCCGGGGCCGGGCTCCAGGGGAGGGCGGCGCGGGCGTGGAGGGCTGCAGCACACGCAGGCCTGGAGGCGGCACGTCCCGGAGGCCCTGGTGCCCGAGCCTTTCACTTCCCCCTGCACGGCGCCCCGGTCCCCAGACAGACACCCGGCTGCTCGCGCAGGGGGCCAGCAGCCCGCCGCCCAGCTTGGGGCCTCAGGCCGCTCCGTGTGCATGGCTCCCTGTCCGGCCCATGTGGGGCCAGGCGCTCCAGGGGGGCGGAGGACCGTCCATCTCGGCCGTCTCTTCAGCCGCCATGCCGAGACAGCGAGACAGGCGGAGGCTCGGAGGGGGTCTGTGACCGGCCCGCTGCTCGGGGACTGCAGACGGGCGACGTCTCGGGCTTGGACACACGGCACGGTGCTGGGGGTCTCGAGATGACCAAGGACACCCCAGGAGGGGGCTGCACCCTCGGAGGGCAGGCACCCCGACACGGCCCGAGTGAGCCCCGCGGTCTCCGAGGGAGGAGACGGCAACCCTCGGCCAGGCCCCTTGTCCCGCGTCCGACACTGTCCCCCAGAACTCGGCCACCCAGACCTCAGAACGCGACCTTATTTGGAAATCAGCTCTTAGCAGATGCAATTAGTTAGACTCGATGAGGTCAGACTGGATTAGGGAGGGCCCCCGATCCGACGGCGGGCGTCCTTACGTGAGGGGAACTCGGACACAGAGGCGCACGGGGGAGGGGCCCCTCTGGGAGCCAAGGACCCTCGAGGAAGCCGGCCCCTGCCGGGCGCTGAGGGGACAGGCAGGGCGGCCCCTGGAGCCTCAGGCGGCCCTGCTGATACCTCCACTTTGGACTTCTGACTCCAGAACTGCGGGAGAAAGAGGTCCTCTTGTTTGATGCCGCCTGGCTGGTGGTCCTTCGTCGCACAGGGAACGAGCAGCCAGCACCCCTCCCTGCCGCCCACCCCGCCAGGCCCCAGGAGAGGGCCACCCCGAGCCACAACACAGCACAGCCCGCTCTTGGGGCCGGCGCCAGCAGGCGCTGCCCGCCCTGGCCCCTCACCAGCCTGGTGGGGCGCAGGCCTCGGCGGTCCCCCAGGCCCCGCCCCGCCCCAGGGCAGAACCACGTCCGTTCCCACCTCCTCCCGAAGCAAAGGGGGGTCCTCAGGGCGCAGCCGCTGGGAACCCCGGGAGGAAAAGGGAAATGTGTGCTGGCCCGTTAGTCACGGCTTCCGTCACCAGCGACCAGCGCTGGGGGCCGGAGGGCCAGCGCCCCGCCCCGCCCCGCGCCCGGGGCCGCTGCGGGCACGCCCAGCCCGGCCCCCCACCCACTCCCAGGGCTGCCCCAGCCCTGCCCCAGACCCAAGCTTCCCTCTGCGGGCCCCCCACTGGAGCCCACGGAGGTGCCAGAAAACTGTGTGGTCGTGCTCCTGTGGGCGCGGCGAAGGGTTCCCCCTTCTTCCCCAATCTATTTTTAGCAGGCGGCCACTCGCTCCGGTGCCCGGGACTCGGGGAGGCGGAGACCGGCCGCCTGAGCGGCGGGAGGCTCAGGGAGCTCAGAGCAGCCTGGGGACAGGGTCCTGTGAGCCCGGCCGGGGACACGTCCTCCGTCCTCTGTCGGGAAAGGTCTCTCTGGGAGGCCCCCCAATCAAGCAGGCGGAGCGGGGCGAGCGTGATGTCAACACCCAAACGCTCACACCGGCGCCTGGGGCTGAGAGGCCAGGGGGTCCTGGGAGGTGTACCAGACCCTCCCCCCGCAGCCCTGCACCTCAGAACCGGGAGGTGAGCACAGAGCAGGGTGTTCCTACTGGCAACCACAGTGGATGTTTACTGAGCAGCTACTACGTGCCAGGCGTGTCCCGGACACTAATGTGCCGGGGATCCGCACCGTCACCCAGCAAACCAGAGCATGCTGCTCCCTGCTTCCCTCCCCGTGGGGATCCCCCAAGCCCTCGAAATAAAACCCCAAGTCCTACCTGTTCATACAGCCCCACATAATTTACATTCAGGCCCCGCCCACCGGCCCAGTTTGCTGGTCCACCACACGCCTCCTCGGTCACGTGGCCCTACTTGTGTAGAGGCGGGCTCCACACCCCCACCCCAGGGCCCCTGCCCGGCCCGCCTTCGCCCAGCCACCTGCTGACTCGCTGTCTCACCTCTTCTGAGAGGCCCGCCCTGATCGCCTGTCAAAACCAGCCGGCCCCTGCCACCTGTCCGTCACGCTCTACTACACCCCTCCTCCCCCCACCCCCAGCCCGCTGTGCGCCACGATCTATGTATGTGTTCATGGGTTTCTCAGACTGGAGCCGGCTGTCCCGGGCCCGCCCCCGGCTCCGCGACAGCCGCGTCGGACGCACGAACCTGAGCCGAGACGGCACTGGCTCAGAGAGGCCGAGGACACTCGCCCGAGGCCACCAGCTCAGGAGCCGAGGAGCCCAGCCATGAAGGCAGATGAGGCTCAAGCCCTTCCCGGCCTGGATCCTCCCCCCCCCCCCCCCCCGAAAAACAGGCCTGGGCGGCCTCCGAGGGCAGACGGCGGAGGGGAGCAGGGCACGGCTGAGCCGGGGCCCAGACAAACAGAGACGCAGCAACGCGGAAGCCGGGCCGCGGGGCCCGGACTCGCACACAGATGGGCGAGCGGGGTAACCTCCGGCCAGGAGGGGGCGGGGAGCCTCGAGAAGACACTGTTGCCAAACGTTACATAACTCGGGGCAGCTCGGCCCGCCCGGTCCTGCTTCCTGCTGACGTCGCCGCGGCCACCCTCAGCCGGGCCCGCTGCGAGGCGCACAGGGGACGCCCGCTGACCCTCCGCTTCCCCCACCCCTTCCTGCGCTGGCGGGGGGGCGGGACCCGTCTTCCCGAGCTGCAGACGGGGCCTGGCCGGCAGCCAGAGGCGGCGGCCGCGCATCGGGATCCACCAGGACCCGTCTTCCTCCTGGGGCGGCGGGGTGTGGGGGAGGGGCGGGAGGCGCAGGTCACTGAGGTCAGCAGCCTCCCATGCGACCCGTGTGGACGCGCCAGCACGGGGAGCTCGCCCCTGCTCCAGGGTGGGCCGGGCTCAGCCCGCCGCCCCAGGACCGGTCCCCGGGCCTGCCCACTGCCCTTCCCCCGGAGCTCTCGGGGCGTCTGCCCACAGGGCCGGCCGAGCGGGAGGGAGCCGACTGACCCCACACTCCAAACGGCCCTCTGTCGTCAACGGGCCGGCAGCGCGCTTCGCCGCCGTGCCGGTCCCAGACCGCGGCCAGCCGGCCCCCGCCTGGGGTCCCACAGAGCCGGCCCGCTGCTCGCCCAGCAGGACCACCCTCTGCAGGGCTGCGGGGGCCCCGTCTGCTGACACGGGGCCAGGCGGCAGGGGAAGCCAGGGGCTCCCACGGGCTGGCTCCCAGCCCCGCTGCGTCTCACCACCCACACCTGGGGAGTGGGGACAGCGGAGGTGACCCCAGGGGCTGGGGCGGGGCCCAGGCTGGCCCCCTGGGCCGCTGCCCCCACCAGGTTCCGGGTCAGGGACGCAGAGGGCAGGCAGCCTTCCCTAGCAGCCTTGACTCCGCCTCACCCGGCCCCGGCGGAGCTGCCCCTCGGCCCACGGCCCTCCCAGGGCCCCGCAGTCCCCGAATCAGACACCCACCCCGCCCCCCAGCCCTGCAGGAACCCCACCCCCCGTGGGCCCCAGGGCCCCTGTCGCCGCTTCCCCGGCATACAGAGGGCGCCCGGCGAAGGCCCGCTGAGTGCACGGCAAGGCAAACACTCAGCGGGCTCCGAGCGCTGGCTGAGGCCGGGCCTCGCCCTGGACACGGGGCCTTGTCTGCTTCTCACCGTGGCTCTGGGAGGTCCTCGGTGGCCTGTTTCACAGAGGAAACTGCCCACCGCCCTGAGGCCAGGTGCCCGAGGGCCCCATCTCGGGGCCACACCCTGCCCCCTGCACTGTCCTAGGCTGACTGTCCTGGGCTGCCCGTCCAAGCGAGCAGCTGGAATCGGTCCATCAACCAACCGGCCCCACCGCTCAGCCAGCCCGGGAGCAGGTGGGCCGCACAGCCCCCGGCCACCGAGGGGCCCACGACAGCCAGCAACCCAGCGGCACAGCCACGCCACTGGGGTCCTCACTCACAGGGCACTTCACACGCCGGCCATTCCCGCCCCAGCCCTCTGAGGGGGCCTGTAGCATCACCCCCATTTCAGACGGGAGACTGAGCCATGAAGGTCAAGCCGCTGCCCCATGGCCACAGAGCTGGAGGTTGGGAGAGCGCGGATTTGAACCTAGGTCTCTGGGGCCTAGAGTCCCTGCTCTGGCCAGTCCCGTCCCCAGGGCTCTGTGATGAAATGACAGCAAAGCTGTAGCTGCCACTGCTACTGTCTCAGGGTGTCACCCATTGTCAGCCGCAGCAATCCCCCTGGGCTCCCAGCCCCACACAGGCAGGGACTCACCCCGAATTCTTGGGGTGAGGAAGGGCCTTCCTGTCCCCACTTCACAGAGGAGGAAACTGAGGCTCAGCGGGGTCAAACTGCTGCCCGAGGTCACACAGATGCCCAGTCACCAAGCCAGAACTTGACCCCACGTTCCCGCCCGGGCTCCAGAGCTCCAGTGGCGCTAACCACCTCGCTGGGGTCTCTGGTTCTCTGACGCCCGCTCTCAAGTTCAGTGGCCCCCCGGGGGCACAGTGGGGCCGCGCCCCGAGGAAACCTGGAAAGTGAGGCCAGGGGCCAGCAGGCTGCGAAGGGAGAGGGCGGCGATGGTGCTCGTAACCCGATAGCCTGGACACCGGCTAGAGGGAGCACGACGTGGGGGAGGGGCAGGGAGGAGGGGGGAGGCGAGGGCCAGGGAGGAAGAGGAGGTTGGAGGGAACAGGAAGACACCCTTTTGTGCCCCAGGGGGTGATGCTCAGGGCCACCCCCGAGTGCGGAGTTGGCGTGTGCAGAGGCCCGCCCGCCCCGCGACCCTCCTGGCTGCGTGGGCTCGGCACCCTTTGACCTGCGGTTTCAGCAGGTTCAAGGGCAGGTGCCCGGTGCCCTCGCCCTGGCCGAGCCCTCCTCCTTCCCTGTGGAAACCAGAGTCCTGGAGCCCCAGGACAGAGCAGGGCTGCCGGTGCGCACGGCAGTGCAGCCCGAGGCTCGGGGGGTCCGGGGCGGACTCCAGGGGCCCTGTTGGGGCAGCACACAGGCACAACCTGACCAACGTGACGGGGGTGGACTGCAGGCAGGGCACGGCCTCAGGCGCGTGCCCAGTGCCCCCTCAGAGCACTCCCAGGGGCCGGCACGGGGCGCCCTCAAATTCTGTTTGGTGCTTAAGGGGCGCTCAGCAGGGGGCGCCTGTCTCTGGCCTGCCCTGTGCTGCCTCCGCAGCCTGCTCGCCCTCTCTGGTCCTCGGTGGGCTGTGTGTGTGTGTGTGTGTGTGTGTGGCGGGGGGGGGGGGGGGGGGGATTCAGCACAGCCTCCCAGGATAGGCTATGCCAACCCTAAACCCCACAACAGGTGGCCCAGCGGCGGTGCACTAGGGGTGCCACTGCATGTCCCCCCGCCCCGTGCAGCCCCGCCAATCAGGAGCACGGGTCCCCGGGTTCAAATCCAAGCAGCTGCTTATGAGCCACCTAAGCCTCAGTTTCCCCCTGTCTGGAACAGAGACAACACCTGGCACATCACAAAGTGTGACCAAGTGCGAGGGAGGGGAGATGGGGAAGGGCGAGAGAGAGAGCACACGTGAGCAGCCCCCCCCCCCCCCAGGAACAGCTGTGGAGGAAGCGGCCTCTCCAAGGAGACCGTCCACTGGCTGCGAGGGGCGCGCCCTCCCCGGCCCGTCCCCCGCTCCCCAGGGCAGTCCGGAGACTGTGCAGCCCGACAGGGCGGGGGAGACGCGCACTCGGGGTGCATCTGCCCCTGGCCTGACATTCCGATGAGCTGAGAGCCACAAACCCCGGGTGAGTCAGCCGGCCCCGGCCCCCAGAGGAGCGGGGGGGGGGCAGGGGCAGGCCCGGCCCGTGGGGGCACGCCTGCCCGTCCGTCCCCATGTCCAGCGGGATGTTTCCGGCAGGGTCCCGTGGGGGCCGCTCAGCACGAGCCGGGAGGGGCCCCCGGGCGGCGGGCGGCGGGGACTCACCATCTTCAGCTTGTGCTGCTGCAGGATCTCATCCAGGTTCTGCCTCTTCTTGTAGTTGAAGTAGAAGTTCTTACACTGGGACACCGTCTTGGAGCCCACCATCCGGGCGATGGCCGACCAGTTCCGGCCGTGCTCCAGGAGACCTGCGGGCGGAGGCGGCCGGTGAGAGAGGGGCTGTGCCCACACGGCCTGGGCGTGCACAGGGCCCCGAGACCTGGGAGCAGTGGAGGGGGCACCGGCGAGAGCGAGGGTCAGGGCCTGGGCCACAACTGCCAGCGAGGGGACTGGGCTCCGGGAGCTGGGACGGCAGGGGTGCCTGTCCCAGGTGCGCCCAGGCCAAGGCTGCAGCCGCGCGTGCTGGGGGCCGAGCGCTGGTCAGGGCCGGCACGAGGACCCTGCCGGGCTGGCCCCCTCCCCTCCTGCCCCTGCTGTCGTGACCCAGCGCTGACACGTCCTCACAGCTGCAGACGAGGCCTCGGGAGGCCAGGCTGTTTTCCGGCTGCACCGGCCGGGAGAGGAAGGGACGGGTGAGCGGGGCGGGGGGGCCGGGAAGTCCAGGTGGGGGTGAGCTGGGCCCCGCAGCCTCTGTGCCTAGACTAACCGGGGCGCCCGGGACTCGAAGGCCCCCCGGACACCCCCAGGCCCACCCTGGTCTCGGACCACGCTGGGCTGGTCCAGGGGCCGGGAGTGGACTTGCCCCCAAACCACAGCCCTCCCATCTCCGGGAGCGCCTCCAAGCCTCGCCGCCCCCCCGACGTGGGGAGGAGCCCCCAGGAGCTGGCAGACCCCGAGGCAGAGCCGCCATGGTCAGAGGCCGTTTCCTCATCCCCACAGACAGCAGGCGGGAGCAGTGCCCCTCCCCCGCCGTTTCCAATGCCTTTAAACCGGAGGCTCAGCAAAAACACAGCCCCCCCCACCCCGCCCGCAGCACCCCCTCCGCCCCAGCTCTTGAGGCGGCAGCGCCCTGGGAAGCCTGGCCCCCAGCTCGGCCCATCTGCCCACGGAGCTCCTGCACACGGCCGGTGTGTGAACGTCGGCGCCGCCCCGTGGAGGCCGGCCCACCCGAGCGGAGCAGGCAGGACCAGCCCACTTCCCCATGGACGGTGTGTGCGTGTGTGTGTGCGTGTGTGTGCGTGAGCACGGCGAGAGGCAGCCTCCAGCCCTCCAGGGGCTCCGGGGCAGGCCCGGGGGCCCCCTGAGGGCGGCAGGCACGAAGCCTGAGTCACGTTGCTGGGAATGAACTTGGTGGCCTCTGAGCCCCGGGGCTGGGCTTGCAACAGCTAGTGAGAGAGTTCCCACAGCGGAGTTTGAGGCCGTTTTTCCTTGAGTCAAAGCGAGCTGCGAGCAGGGACGCCGGCTGGCCAGAGCCCGGGGGGCCGGCTCTCTGCATGCCGGCGCCCTGTCTTCCGTCCGCCCCCCCGCCCCCCGCCCGTTCAGGCACAGGCCGCACACACACGGCTCGAGCAGGAACGACGCGGCGAGCCTCCGTTGCGCGGCCAGGTGCCGGGAGTCTGCGCAGCCCTTCAGGGACCTGACTCCCTCTCCTCTCTGTGGCCAGGCCACCGCCGGCCCCCTCCCCCGGGATGGGGGCGTCCAAGGCCGGGGGGTGCGCAGCACAGCAACTCTCGAGCTTGTGGGACAGGCCCAGGGGTCTGGTGGGCCCGGGGCCCCAGGGTTGCTGCCTGCCCCCTGCAGACCCAGCGGGTGGGGGTGGGGGTGGGGGTGGTGCTGGGCTGGCGGCCACCTGCTCTCCCGAGGCGGCCACGGGCCACGTGGCCCCAGGGCTCCTCGGGGCTCCTCGGGGACAGCAGGAGGGGAAGGGAGGGCGTGGGATCAAGTGCAACCGGCCCCCGACCTTCCCCTCCGCCCGAGCCAGCAGCAGCTGCCGCTTCCACAGAACCTGGCGGAGGACGGCGGGGACGCGCGTTTATTTATATTTCCCCGGCCGGGGCCAAGAGAGCCCGGGCAAACACGTCGGGCCGGAACCCTGGGCGGGGGTGGGTGGGCCTCCATCGGGGCCTCCTGGGGGCGGCCGGACCCTGGGGAGGCTGACCCGGGCAGATGAATGAGGAGTCTGGCTGGGGGCGGGGGCAGGGCCCCTGGGCCCCTCCTGACACACAGACGCCCCCCAAGAGCCCCGCACAGAGCCGTCCAGAAGCCCGGCCCGGACGCCCTGCGTGGCTGGGGACGCCCCTCTGCTCTCGGGCCTCAGTTTCCTCAACTGCGGCATGAAGGGCCCGGGCGTGGGTGGCCAGCATGGGCTGCCTACTGGCTCCTGTCCTTCGAACCCAGACCCAGGGTGCAAGGCACGGGGAGAGGCACGTCAGACCCCACCATGCCAGGGAGCCCCCCCGAACAAGGCCCAGCAGGGCCACCCCCAACCGTCCACACAGAGGAGACACCTCTAGCACATGCCAACCGAGACCCCAAAGCCTCCCCCGGACCCCAGTCCTGCCCTCCTTCCTGGGGAGCCCGGGCTGACAGCCACAAAGCCGGGGGGGGTGCCAAGGAAGAGGGTGGAGGTGGGCTCCCGTGGGCACGGAACTCCTGAGTCCCCAGCCCTGGGCTGCCACAGCCGGTCCCTGTGCCCATGGCCCAAAGCCCCCCTGCCCCCCACCCCCAGCGCCACTCACTCACATGCTCTCATCTGTGTCTCCCCCTCGGCCAAGTTTTCCGGAAACATACGGCTTGGAGGGTGCTCCGGGGAGAGGAGCTAGGAGCAGCGGGCCGGGAGGCGGGAGGCTGGGCGGCCGCGGTGCCGGCTCTGGCGTCTGCTGGTGGCTCGGCTCAGCCCCACATCCTTCTCCTCCAACAGCGCCAGCAAGGAGGGAGGGGGGAGGGGGAGGAGGGAGGAGGGAGGGGTGGGGGAGGAGAGAAGGGGAGGAGGGAGGAGGGAGGGGGAGGGGAAAGGGATGGGGAGAGGAGGGAGGGAGGAGGGACCAAGGGTGGGCGATGAAGGGTGGGGAAGCAGGTCCTTGCTGCCCCCCGGCCCAGAGCTCCAGCACTGCCCACCCCTGATTGGCCCCCCCCGGCCCCCCACAGCTGCGGGCAAGTGAGGTGCCCTTTGCCGGTGGGGCAGCCGGCCAGCGGGAAGCGGTCAGTGGTGTGAGCGGTGGCCCATGCCAGGCGTCACCAGGGCTCAACGTCCGTGGCCCTTCTGGGCACCGGGGCGCCCTGTGCTGGCGCTCGGCAAGGGGCACTGGCCCGGAGCCCCCGCCGCTCCCGCCGCTCCGAGTCCCAAGACCCGAGCCCGCAGGGCCCGCGGCGCCGGGGCAGCCCGGCGGAGCACCTGGGCTCCGCGGACCTTCCTGCCGCCTGACCCGGCGAGCCGCCTCGGGGCTGAATGTGACCTCCAGACAGCGGCTCGCAGGAGCGGCGGGCGGGCGGGCGGGCGGGCGGGGGAGCGTGGCAGGAGCCCAGGTTCGGAGGGGGCGGGCCGACTTGGCACTGGCTCCCCCCCTCCTCCCCATCCGCGGCGGCGCGTCAGCAGCCGTGCGAGCAGACGAGGGCTCAGAAAAACAGAGCCTCCCCGCCCCGCAGGCAGACGGAGCAAACAGCTCCTTCCGCCGCGGCTGTCGCGCGCCCCGCGCTCAGACCCACCTGCGGCCCGCCCCCCAGCAGCCAGGCCCGCCCCCTCCAGGGGGGTGGGGGGGGGGCTGGGAGGGCGGAAGGGGACTGGGCTGGCCCGGCAACTGCGGGACGGTTTAGGTCTGGGGGAGACCGCAAAGCGGGGGGAAGGTCCGCAGTCCCCCGAGAACTCCCTGCTGCAGTCTGGCCCCGGCGCCCCTTTCCTCCCTCCCCGAGACGCCCCCGGGAAGCGCGCCAACCTGCTCCCCATACAGACACCTGCCAGATGCCCTCGCCACTCCCGGGAGGTTGAAAGTTAACTGAGTTGAACTTTGGACCCAGATTCAGGTCATGACCGATTTTTCCAGCTCTGAGGTCACTGACCTGCTTGTCCCTTCAGCCCTCGGCCTTTCCCATCGCGCCCAGAGAAACCCCGGAACAAGAGACCACAGGTCTCCGAGGGACCCCGGCCCTAACCCCCTGCCCTCCTCTGAGGGGACCCCGCTGGGGGTGAGGGCAGCGGGCCGGACCGTGTCGGGGTCCGGGACTTCCCTCCTCCACGGGGAGTTCCGAGGGCGCCTTCCGGATGCCGATCCCACCGCGTCACTCCTCTATCCAAACCATCCAATGACAACCCAGGGTCCTCGGGACAAAACCCGACGGCCTCCGCCCACCTGCGTCCCACCCCTGTCCTGTTCATTCGCTCCAGCCACCGAGGCCCGCCACCCAGCCCGGGGACGTACCCCAGGGCACTTGCACCAGCTGCTCCCTCGCCTGAGGGGCCTTTTCCCTGACCGCCCGCTGTCCTTTCCCGCTCTGGGCTCCAGGGACGCCTCCTCACTCATGGCGGCCTGCCTTGACCGCCCCAGGGTTTCACTGTCACCGCCGGGCTGGCAGGGGGCGCTCGGCCAGCGAACAATGTCCACACGCCAGGCCTCGGGGCCTAGAGCCCCCTGGGGTCCCACGGGGGCCCCGACTACCTCTCTGGGGCCCCCTGGGAAGCGGCTGCCCAGAGAGGGGGGTGGGGGGGCTCACCCCTGGTGGGCGCCCTGGACACAGACAAGCAGCAGGGAGAGTGCCGCGCGCACCCTGCACCCAGGGGCGCACCCACACACACACTCGGCTGCGTTGCCCAGAGAGCAGGTTCTGCCAGCGTCTGCTGCGGTCTGGATTCCCCAGCCCCACTTCTAATTTCTAAGGAAGGAGTTTCGTTCCGCAGAGCCGGGGACAGGAACTGGGAAGTGAAATTGACCGAGACAGGAAGTCAGGCCCGGAGGTCTGAGTCACGGGCTGCGAGCTCCGAGTGAGGCGGAGGGAGCGGGGGCGGCCGCAGAGGGGGCGGCCGCAGGGGCATCCCTCCCGGCCTGGCCGGTGGCCGCGCCGGCCGCCCTCGGAAGGAGCTAGGCAGCGGTGCCACCAGGGACCCGGGACACGCCTCTCTCACGGGCACAGCCACCCGGTCCCTAGAGGCCAGGGCTGCTGGCAGATGCCTGCTCTGGGTCCCTCCCGAGCTGCTACCCTCTCCCCTGGGAACCTGCACCCACAGCCAACCGCACCCCCCACCCAAGTTCAGACAACCGGGGCCGGGCACCCGCCCGGCACCCGTGGGCCCCAGGCCGCCGTCCACCCAAGGCCTGGGAGCGTCACGGCTGTTCTCTCCGGGAGCCAGCGAGCCCCTGTCCGCGGAAGATGCGGGCTCCCCACCGCCCGTGGAGGGCGAGCACGGGACCCATCCACACCCTCCTGCCGGCGGCCTCAGTCCACAAGAAACTCCAGGTCCTGCAGCCGAGTTTTCTGCCCGGGACACCGTCAGAGCAGCGCGGAGGGCCCCGCAGGCACGGTTCCAACTCGGCTCTGTCACTTCCTGGTTTCCGACCGAGGCCGCGAGTCCCGGGGAGGGGCCCCTGGGTCATTGCCCCGCCATGCCCGCCAGCCCGGACGTGACGCCCCCAAGGGCTCGGCCTGGACCAACCTCACACCTGAACTCGGCTGACCCTTCGCTTTCCGACCGCTCTCCCCGAAACCATCCGCGTTCTGACCGCTCTCCCCGAAACCACCCGCATCCTGGCTGACTGTTCTCCCCGAAACCAGCCGGGTTCCGACCGCTCTCCCCGAAACCGTCCGCGACGCCCGCTTTAACCTGGGCGGCAGCACCGAGGCTGGGAAGAGCCGCTCTGGCCCCACACGCGATGGAACGCGCTCACGAAGGCGCAGAACACCCCTGCGCGCGGCGCCGTCCACGGGCAGCCTCCCTGCGGAGCTCGGCCGCCGGCCTGCGTTCCCATCTGCGGAGCAGACATCGCACCGGGGTGGCAGGGTGCGTGGGGCGCCTGCCCGGAGGGCCCCGGGAGACCGGGACGAGGCTCACAGTGACGCGGGCGGAGCGCCCAGCCAGTGAGGCCCTGCGACCTGGGAACAGGCCCCCGCACAGCCGCGCCTCCCCCCGAGAAAGCAGGAGCCCGGACCCGGGCGTGTGGGCTTCCCAAGGGGGTGAAGGGGGCAGGCACGCGCCCAGCCGGCCCCCCGATGTCCTCTCCCGCAAAAGCCTGTCTTCCACACGCCAGGAGCATCCGGGTCAAGAGGCGGTGGGGCCACATGTGGCAGCTCCACGGTCCTCGGCGTCCAGCCCAGAGCGGGCCCTTCTCACAGCCCCCTCAGTCACCTGCTCTGACGCCCGCACCGGCCACCAGTGGCTGTGCGCGAACCATGGCGACACTGCCCAGTGTCAGCCCGCGGGGCGCGAGTCCCTGCCGTGGGGGACCTCCGGGGCCTGGGGCTCACACCTCCGCTCCCCAGGCTCTTCGTCCGTGACACCGATGGCCCCATGCCCGGCTTCTCCCTCACTCCCTGGGAAGGGGGGCGCGTCGTCCGGGAGAAGGCCGGAGTTCCAGGGGGACGGGGCTTTCCTGGGGCCAGCATGGAGCTGGGCCAGCGTCTGCGCCTGGTCTGCCATGGTGGGGACTGGGGGCTTCCCCGCCCCTCCGCAGCTGGCACCCCACCCGCCGGAGCAAGGGCGGCCGGGATGGGGAGGAGCCGCCCGCACAGCGGGGTCAAGACTCCGAGCCGGGCCACGCTGACCTTTCCCGGGGGAAATGGAGCCTTACACCCCAGCCCAGGGCCGGGCCTGCCCCTCCTGCCCAGGGTGGCGCCGGGCCCGAGGGCGGGCAGCCAGCTCCCCAGGGCTGCCCAGGTTCCTGGGGAGGCAGCTTCCTGCACATGCGCCATCCAGTCCCCACTCGGCGAGAGCCCCGGGGCAGGCAGCCCCGGCTCCACACACGCCGCAGGGGAGGGTGCCCGCCCGCCCGCCCGGAACTCTGCCCACCCCCTCCCCACCTCGCGCTCAGCACCACAGCCCAGCTCCACCGAGCGTGGGAAGGCCAGGGTCCCCGTGGCTGCTCCATCCCTTGCCCCTTCCCCTCCCCTTCGGGGTGTCCATAGCTTCTCCCTGGACCCCACCACTCACTCTGCCGCAGGGAGGCCGCTGCTTCGGGATCTGCTCCCCCTCCTCGCTGCCTCCCTCGCCGTGGCCTGGCCCCTGGACTGACCCGCCCAGTCTTCCACCAGCCCCATTCCCACTCGGGTTCGAATCGCAGCGCCACCACGTAACAGCTGTGTGACCGGCGGCAGCTCCCGTATCCGCCCTGCACCTCGGTTTCCTCAGCCGGAAAAAGGAACAAGAACAGCACCTGCTCCGCGGGGCCGGCGGGGACGCAGCAGCTGCGCGCACACACGCACGACCTGTGGCAGTCCCCGGCTCCCAGGCCCGCCGGGGCGTCCTGCAGACAGTTACTGAGTGTTCTCGTTCCACGCGCCGCGTCTCAGCCCCACGCCCCTCTGCAGGCTGGCCACCCCCCCGCCCTGCCACCGCCGGCCAGGTGGAGGTCCCCGCCCACCCACCGGTCCTGGGTGCAGACGAGGGGCCTCGGTCCCCAGGGGCGCGGCCACCCACCCCAGGGCACACCCCCAGGTCAGAGCCGGACTCGAACCCAGGAAGAAAAGCCCTGGAGTCTGTGTGCTGCAGTGTGGTCCTGCCACTTCTGAGCACCTACTGTATGCCAAGGGCCACACACGCACGACGCACACGCCCTCAGGACACCCCCGGGAGGCGGCACCCGGGCCGAGTTCTGGAGATGAGGGGGAACAAGGCGGGGAACGGGCTGGGCGGGGGCCTGGCCGTCATCATGAAGAGCGGCCGGAGCGCCATCCACTGGGGACGTCACCGCCCTGAGTGCCTGTGTTCTTCCACTGGAGCCCCGCAGGGGGCGCTGGGCTGGGCTGGGCGGTACCTCCGCACCCCTAGCACCTGCGGGTGTGACCGGGCCCGGAAAGAGGGACTGGGAGACCCAACCAAGTCCCACAACGGCCAGCGGACGGGGCGGGGCCTCCCGAGAAGAGGGGCGTTTAGCGGAGACGCAGAGGGAAGGCAGCCTGTGAGGGTCGAGGCTGTTGGAAGAGAAAAGGCCGGCTCCTCCCCCCCAAGCCTTCACAGGGGGCTTGGCCCTGCAGACCCCTGGATGCCCAACTCCTGGCCCCCAGAGCCCCGACTCCCACCGTGCGGGCGAGGAAACAAGGCACTGGAAGGCCGGCCAAGCGGTCGGAGGTCCTCAAAGGCCCAGAGGCTGAGGTCCACCTCCCCTCTGGGGACGGGGGACCCGGAGCGGCCGGCCCTGAAGGCCGGGCTGGGGGTTGTCTGTCTTCGGGGTGCTCCAGGTAGACTCTGGGGGCCCCCCCCACCCAGGGACACTGGCTGCCTGCCTCTCTGGGCCCCCCGAGAGAGGGACCAGAGCTGGCTGCAACCCACAGCCCACTGATCCACACAAGGGGAAGAAGGGGTGGGGGCGCCATCTGCCCCGAGCACAGCTGGCTCTGGGGCCCTCTCCTGGGTTTCTGAGGCTGGCAGAAGGATCCGGAACGTTCTTAGCCTTCCCACCCCTGCCCACCGTGGAGGAGTCGCCGGGGCCGCCAGCACCTGCCTCCCCGCCCCCGCCTGCAACACACAGCCATTAGCAGCCACCCTGGGCGGTAATTGTCCAGATTGCTGTAATTCTCGCGGACGAGCCCGCTGGCGCGCTGCATCGTTACAAATGTCACTGAGCAGGGCCTCGGCGTGACTCCACGCCGCTGGCTCCGTGGGCAGGACCGGGATGAGCTCACTGCCACCGCCGAGGACCCAACCTGGAGACGCCGGGGCGCGCGCCCGTCTCGGCGGTGAGTCAGCCCCGCCGTCCTCCCCGTCCCCAGTCTGCCCTTCCCAGAGGAGAGAGAGGGCGGCTGCCACCCAGATGACTCCTGCTCCCAGGCCGACGGTGGGGGAGGGTGGGAGGGGCGGGGGCGGGGGGGAGGGGCGGGGCTGGGGCGCCACGGCCACAGTGACGCCCTGGGGAGTGGGAGGCCGTGGGAGCTCGGGCCGGCGGCCTAGGACGCGTGGAGAAGCCAGACGCCACAGACACGGAGGGCAGGCGCCGTGAGACCCCCGTCCTGGGAAGGTCCGGAGGGGCAGGCCCCCACGGGCGAGGCCGGCAGGGCTAGGGTGGGGGCTGGGAGTGCAGGCGCGGCCGAGGCGGACGGCCACCCAGCACCAGAACGCACTCGGAGCCCCTGAAGGATGCACTTTGAACGGTTGCCGTGGGCCATTTCGTGTGTATCTGCTCCCATTAAACAGGAAAACAGCCCCACAGTTTCCAGAAGGCGCCTCGTGCACGCCACCGCGAAGCCCACGCAGAAGCCATCTGGACGCAGAGGACCGAGAAGGGCACGGCGGCCCCTCCAGGGGGTGACGGCACACGCCTGGCCCTGCCAGCAGCGACGAGACGCACCCCCCGCCCCATGAGGGCCCCTCGGAGCCGCGGGAAGCAGGGCCTGAGGCTGAGGGTCCAGCACCCGCCTCTCCTGGGCCTGGGAGAGCAGTGCCCAGACAGGAGCCCCGAGGCAGGGGCCTGCTCCGCTTCCGGAACGCCAGGCCCCTCGGCACACTGTCCCTGGGGTCGGGGTGGGCACAGGGCGGCCAGGCAGCCCGAGGGCCGGGGTCTCGGCCTCACGCACGCCCGTTCCCTCCTCTACCTGCTCCCCGGAGGCCTGGGCACGAGCTGCAGGACCCAGCAGCACTCGGCCTACGGAAGCAGGAGCCCCGCTCCGTGCTGGGGTCAAGGCGGCTGTGGACGCGCGGGCAGAACGCAGCCCGGAGCTGCCACCGCCGGCCTTGCCTCCCCGTGGCTGCCATGCCGTGCCGTGCCGACTGCCCCCTCGCCAGGCGCGGGCGGTGGGACCCGGCCGGGAGCTCCCCGGGGACAGGACAGCCACACTGGCCCAGTCCCAGCAGCACGGGACCCACCCTCTGGTCCCTCACGCCGACAGAGGCACACACGGAGCGGGAGACTGAGGGGCGGGGACGGGTCACCGAGCCGGGAGGGAGGCTGAGGACCAGCTTGCTCGAGCCTGCGGGGGCTCCTGAGGGATGACGGTGGGGGGGCTGGCCCCACAGCACCCCGCAGCCAGCCATCCCTGACCTTGGGGGACGACCCTGCTGCAGTGGCCGCCAGTGGGGCTCCGCACCCCCACCCCAGGGAGGTCAGGTGTGTCCGAGCTCCGGCCCGACAGCACCGGGGGCGCCCGCGGGGCCCGAGGCCGAGACCAGGCGGACGCACGTCCTGGAGAGCAAAACCGAGGCTCCGAGGGGAGCGCCCACAGCCCGGGGCGTGCGCACCCTCCCCCCCGCGCCCGCGGCCCTCAGGACCGGGTGGGGGCCGGCGCCGCTCACCTTTCTTGGCCGTCTCCATCTCCTCCTCGGTCCAGCGGGAGCTCTCGTTCATCTCCATGGAGGCTGCAAAGGGGCACACCGCGTGTCGGCAGCGCCACCAGGGGGCGCCTCCCCCGTCTCCGTCTCCACCGCACGGCACGGGCCCCACCAGCCTCCGCGCAGCCAGCCGGGGCGGGGGTGCGCAGTCACCCCATTTCACAGGTGGGGAAGCTGAGGCAGTCTGAGGCCAGGACCCACAGAGCTGCCTCTCCAGGCACTTGGCTGAGACGCGGGGGGGAGGGGGGGGCCCCCCGGCTGGGAGCACAGTGACGGCGAGAGGACTGGGGCGGCACGGGAGGCGGCTGGGGGCCCGCCCGTGCGTGGCTCCTCGCCAGGGGGCCGTCTTGGGCACCGCCGGGTGTTTGGCAGGGCCCCTGGCCTCTACGCTCCAGAGGGAGGCCAGAGGCCCCCACTCCAACCACCACAGTAAGAACGGCTTCCCACCCCAGCTGGTGATGAGCGCCAGCCTGCGAACCAGAGGGTGGCAGGTTCGATTCCCACTCAGGGCACAGGCCTGGGCTGCGGGCCAGGTCCCCAGTAGGGGGCGCACGAGAGGCAACCACACATGGATGTTTCTCTTCCTCTCTTTCTCTCTCCCTTCCCCTCTCTCTAAAAATAAAGAAATAAAACCCTAAAAAAATCGTTTCCAGTCCTGGCCAAGCATCCCTGGGGGTAAAACGCCCTGCAAACCCGCCTACCAGGCGGTCACTGCCCTCCCCCCCGACGTGTTGGGACGAGGACGGGGTCTCTCGTGCTCCTCGGAAGGGGCAGAGCTGGCCTGGCCTCTGCTGGGGCATTGTGTCTGAATGTCTCCTCTGAGTCCCCCCGAGTGTGGGCCCAGGTCCTCCCCGGCAAGGGGGGGGCAGGCACCACGGGGTTGGGGGGCCATCGGCTTCCTGGACTCGGCGCCCGCACAGAGCCGGGCGCGGGACGTGTGCCCGACGCGCAGCGGCTGGCCAGGGAGGGGGAGTCCAGCAGGAGGGGCTGTGGAGCAGCAGCCCGGGAGAGACAAGGCCCCTCCCTCACAGGCAACCCCCCACCCCTGGCTGACACACCCCTCCCTTCCCACGGGACCCCCAGAAAGAGGCAGTGACGTCAGAGGCTGGGGTGGGTGTGTGGGCACAGCGCACTGGGCTTCCCACCCCCAGTACAGCCCGGCCCCGGCCCCCCGGGGTCCAGGGGAGCGTCTGCAGAAGCCAGGCACGCCCGCGTACTTCCGAGGGGGCCCGCAGTGCTGGGCCCCTGGGAGCGCTGGCCCCTGGAGACAGCCGGTCCACGCTGGAAGGAGCCGCCCGAGATCTGCGGCTCCCTGAGCTAGGCCTGAGTCCCCACAAACCCCGTGGCTTTACAGAGGTCATGCCCTCTGCCTGAGCCTCCAACGGCCCACCCACGAAATGGGCACAAGAGACCACCCCCGGGAAGAAGGGACAGGTGCCTGGAACAGACCCTGGGTGTGCGGGAGGGGCGCGTCTGTGACGAGCGAACATGACCTCCGTCACCTCCCGCCCCGGGCAGGCACCCTGGTGCCTGTGACCTCAGCTCCAGCACTCAGGGCCAGCGGTGGGGGTTCCCACAGACGCAGGAGGGTGGCCACCCGCCCCCCAGCAGCCAAAATGGTACAGGCGACAGACATACATGGGCTGCCCCCCTGTGGTTGCACTCGGGAACTGCTGCCCAATCCTCTCGCCTGCGGCAGTGGTCTGAGGTGCCTACCAGGGGCGGGGCGAGGTGGGGGGGCAGGCAGCACCTTCCAAATAGGGGTGCTGGCTACTCGGCTCCAGCTGCGGCCACCTGGTGGAAACGCGGGCCAGGTGCAGCCAGACCTTCAGACTGAAGGATGAGGCCGGAACCAGCGGTCTGGATTTCTGCGGGCACGCTGGGCCCCGGCTTCCGCCCCCGAGCCTGCCGCAGGCCCGTCCCTCCACGAGGGCGTGGAGACGCCCGGTCACAGGCAGCCAGCGTGCACAGAGAGGCCGGGGAGCGCGCCCCGCCCGGCCCCCGGCGCCCACTCACCCAGCTCCGCGCTCTGCTGCGGGGTGACGGCCTCCTCGCTGTTGGCCTCGTTGGCCATCGAGCGGGTGATGCGGCCTTTGCGCCGCCCCTGGCTGTTGGCGGTTTTGCGGCCTTTGGAGGCCACCGCCTCCTTCTCATCGTTGTCCTCCCCGGAGGTGTCGTCCGTCTTCTCCCTGCGGGCGGGAGGGGGTGGGGGTGGCTACAGCGCCGGATGGGGCAGCGCAGCCTGGGCCACCGGCCAGTTCCTGCACCCCGGGCAGGCGCGGGCTGACCGCTCCGCGGCCCCGCTCCCCACACGCGGCACGGATGGCCAGGGCCCCGCTCGGCCGCCTCACCCCGCACAGCCGTGGGCTGGCCGCTGCGTGCCAGGCCGTGTCGCACACCAGAGAGGGCAGAGGCTCCCTGCGCTGGGGCGTGGAGCCGCATCGTGGGGTGCGGAGCCACGCTGCCCCCCGAGATGTCGCCACCCCACAGACCCTGCAGGTCTGCCGCAGGCTGAGCCAGGTGTGTGGGGGGGCACACGGGGCCTCGACGCCCAGAGCCGGGCCCTTCCCGGAAGCGGACCCGGAGGTTCACTGTGGGGCTGCTCCCCCGCATCATCCCCCCGTCCCATCCATCCATCTCCCCAAAGGCCCTCCCCGGAAGTCTGGGAGACGGAGGGGGTCGGGGAGGCTGGCCAGATGCTCCCTGAAACCGCATTCCTGAGCCCTGCCCGGCCGCTCTCCCACCGCCCTTCTCTGCCTCACTCCCGGGGGGTGCGCCTCGCTCCTCGGAGACTCCCACAACAGTGGGAATTCTGAGGCGGGGGCTGCTGGCCACCTGCATCCCTCGTCCCTCCTGGCTCTTCTGACCCCCGACCCCCTCCCGGCGTCTCGAGAGACCTGCCCAAGGAGGGGGCGGTGGGGATGGGGGCAGGGGTCCAAAGTCGCCGCCCGGATTTATTCGCTCAGGAGTGGAGCTCAAATGAGCTACCAGTGTGCAAGGTCTCGGGAGGGCTGGAGAAGGAAGGGCAGGCGGAGAACGAGGGAGGGGGCGGGGGAAGAGGAGGAAGAGCAGGAGGAAGAGCAGGAGGAAGAGGAGCAGGCTTCCGGGAGGGCTGTCAGGGACAGAGCAGAAAACGCCCCTCTTCCCAGCAGGCGCTCTGCAGGCACCGCGTCACCCCGTCCGCACCCACGGGCCCGGGGCGGGCCGGCCTTACTTGATCAGCTCCTCCTTGTCGTTCTCCGCGTCGGGCCTCTCCTCCTCCTTCTCGGCCTCCTTCTCCTTCTCCTCCTTCTCGTCCTGGCTGCTCCGGGGCATCTGCTGCTGCTGCTGCTGCTGCTGCTGCTATGGCCGCAGAGGGAAGCGGGGAGAGGAAGGCAGGGAGGCAGGTGAGTGCGCACCTGGGCTGGGCGGGCATGCGGGCTGGGGCGGCATGGGGCGGGGTGTGGGGGACACGGGGAGTCGGCCAGAAGAGGCCACGGGCAGAGGGTGCCGCAGGGTGCGGGCTCACAGGGCCCCGCAGACCACAGCCCCCGGGGCCCGGGGCGGCAGGAGTCGTCGCGGGGGGCATGCAGACAGCGCCGGCCGTTGTGGGACTCCTGCCCCCTCCCCTCGGTGGCTCTGCGGCCTCGGGTGGGGGTCTTGGCCACTCTGGGCACTGACTGCTCCCCCGCGTTCAGCCAGCAGACGGGAGGCCCAGGTGGGGGACCCCTCGGAGGGGTATCTCCGTGGAGCCGCAGCAGTGGATGCCAGCAGGCAGGGCCTGGTCGGGCGCAGGCAGGAGCGGAGTGAGCATCGGGGATCCCGGGGCACACCCCTGTCCCCGAGCCCTGCCTGTCCCTGACTCAGGCCGCCCCTCCGAGCCTCCGTCTCCACGGCGATGGCCAGGAGGAGGCCCTAGCACAGGAGCAGGTTCTCCCCATTTTACAGGGGGATCAAAGACGCTCGAGGCGGGGCCGGCGGCCTCCCAGGGCCTCTGTCCTTCCGTCCCCTCCCCAGCGGGCGAGGCGGCCGTCCGGTCGGGCCGGGCCACTGGCCCTGAGTGACAGCAGAGGAAGAGGGGGCAGCCGGCTCCGCCCCCCCACAGCGCACCGCCGCCTGACTTCCTTCCTGCCCCGCCTGGGTTCTTCTAGAGCGCACAGACCCCCTCGGACGCCCCGGAGCCCGCCCTGCGGGCAGCGGCCACACCAGACCATCCCTCCGTCCCGCGGAGCCCAGCGGAGTGAGACCGGACCCACCGAGAAGCCCCCCGGGGTGCACCCAGGCGCGGTCACACGGATTTCCGAGCCAACGGAGAAGGTGGGGGCAGGGCTGCCCCCCACCCCTCATCTTCCCCCGGCACCCAGAGCACACCACACGCCCATCAACACACAGAGCTCCCCGCCCCGCCGCCCTCTCTGCAGCGTCAGTTCAGGGTGCGGCCGGCCGAGCGGGGGCACGATGGCAGGACCCCAGCTCTCCAAGGCCAGGCCTGCCTCCTTCCCAAGAGCCCCCCCCGCCTTCTGTCAGAGGAGCCGAGGGGCACAGGTGGGAGGGCCTCTCGCCGCCGCCACGTTGCTGCCGATTCCCCGCAGGTAGCCGGGGCCCCCGAACTAGCTTGTCCCCGCCACCGGAACCCCTCGCACCCCTCGACCCCGAGGCGTGAACTTCCAGCTGCCGGGGAGCCATGAGCGGAGGCGCGTCCGGAGCTGGCCCCGCTGGAGGAGGCCGGGCAGAGAGGGTCTCCGGTCGCTCCAACGCGGCATAGCCCTCTCCACCCACACCCACCGAGGACGGGTGGGAGTCAGGGGCCGGGGCCCAGGGCCCGCTGGGGCACGGCTTGGCTGACTGGGGAGGGAGGGGTCCCCGGCCACGGCCCCCCCCCCCCGGGCATGGTTGCCATCCCTACCTGTCGCACTAGCCAGCCTCGGCCCACCGAGGAACCCACCGCACCCAGGGCTGGGGACCTGGGGACCTGGGGACCTGGGGGCCGGGGCTTTCCCGCCGCAGGGAGCTTGGCGTCTCCCGAGAGCGCCCTCGGCCACCTCTGGGCCGAGGCGAGGCCCGGACCGGCGGGCCTGGATTCCCCGGGAACCCCAGCGGGCAGCCGGGTGGGGGAAGTGGGGCGTCACCGGGGGCTGGGAAACACTCTGTGGGGCCCAGCGGGTGCCCGCCCCAGGGCCACGGCTCCCTCAGCCTGGCACAGCCACTCCGCTCTGGCCCGGACGCCTGAAGCAGCCGGCAGGCCGTAAACAAACGGGGATGGCTGTGTGCCAATAAAACTTTATTGACAAAAACACGCCATGGCCCCCGGGCAGTGACTCACCAGCCTGCGCTCCAGACCAGCACCGTGCCCACGGGCCCCCTGACGGCGCAGGAACGGAGCGGTCTGATTCAGGGGGTCTGGGGCGGGCCTGGCGCTCTTGAGCGTATGGACAGTGCTGCTGGGGTTCCCGGGCCACCAGACACACCCAGGCCCCTGGCCGCAGGCAGCAGCTGACGCCTGTGGACCTGGGAGCAGCTCCCGAGGCCCGACCCCCCCATCGCAAACGCCGCCGCCGCTCGCGGTGGGTGGGCGTCCTGCTGTGCTGTGCACAAGCGCCGTCGGCCAGGCTGACGTTGGGCTTCCTGCCCAGTGCCTGGTCGGGAACGGCCCCTCCAGGCCGCAGCACGGCTCTGCGGAAGACCTGACCGGGGGCTGCGTGGGGAAGGGCGAGAGCGAACACAGCCGACGCTGGCCGGGCCCCCCAGACGTCTGCTCATTTCCTACCCGCTAGGCAGGGAGCCGAATCCTCCCGACAACCTAATGCTGCCTCTGTGTCACAGAAAGCACTATGAAGACGCAGAGAGGTTAAGCAACCCGCCCAAGGTCACACAGCATTTCCCAGCAAGATGCTATACGCAGGGCTTCTATCTCCCACCCGGGGCCAGGAGACCACGGACTCCCCACCCCCCTCTAAGCCCAACCGCGCCACCCACGCGTCCGTTCCCCCCACGAGCACGCTCCAGGGCCCCGAGGGGAACACCAGGCCGTAGCAAACGCAGCCCCTCCCGTATGGAGCCGGGACCCCGGCTGATGCAGATGAGGAACTGTGGGAGGAGAGACGGCGGCGGTGCGGCGGCGGGGAGACCTTCCACAGGCCCAGCACGCGGCCCTTCGCCCCGACCCCGGGACGAGGGGACACCACAGGAAGGGGACCTACATGGGCCAGGCTCTCGGGCGAGAAAACACCCCTGTCCTCCGCCAGTGGCCCAGGGGACAGCGCTGCAGAGCCCAGCTGCCTGCAAGGCCTGTGCTCGCCAACAGGGGGCGTCCTGCTGGCTGGGGGCAGAGGGCTGGGCAGGGAGGACGTGACCCAGCTCGGGCCGACAGACACCGCGGCAGCTGGTGGAGAGGGGCGGCGGTTACACCCAGGAAGGAAAGCAGAGCCCCGTGGGAGGCGATCCAGGCAGCACAGGTGGGACTGAATTCTCAGGTGGCAGGTCCCCCCAAGTGTCATGAGAACCTCCCGAAACCCCCGGCAACCCAGGCTGTGCTCCAGCTCGCTCGCTCGCTGGACAAACGCTTCACTGAGCACGCACCGCCTGCCGAGGGCCCCAGCAGGCGGACCCGTGGGGGTCTGCCCTGCACGAGCCTCGTCTCTGGACAGTGGGGGAGGGCGTCCCAGGGGCCCGAGGAGGTGGTGGGAAGGGGGTCCAGTGAGGGAACCAGGGCAGGACGGAGCTCCCTGCCGCTGGCAGCCCCTCCCCATCACTCATCCGGCCCGCCCGGGAGAACGCGGGTGGGAGGCCACTAGGGGCGGCTCTCTCAGACGCGGACCCAGGAGTGCCGGAGGGGGCGCGAACCGGCCAGGGGGGTGGGGCCGGACCTCAACGTGTGCTCGAACGCAGTTAGCCGGCTGCTATTTAACACCGAAATACACGACCTCACAACTGAGAAGTTGTAACAAAAGCAAAGGCGATAACTTCTAGAAAACTTCGCCTCCGAGTGACCCGACTACACGTGGCTGTCACCTCTGAGGTCGCTCACGGCCACTGCATTCACGTGGGGGGGGGGGGGGGCACAACAAGGTGCCGGCCCCGCCCCAGCCCAGGTCAGTGGCAGCTCGGAGCCCACCCGGCGGCTCCACCCCAGGAGCTGGCTGCCAACCGCTTGCCAGCACTGCCCGCCGGCACGCCCACGGTGCCCGAGCAGCGTTTAATAACACACACGCCCCACGATGTCCAGCCCAGCTGAGGAGACGCCGACCATGGGGCCACGGCCTCCCGCGGACCCTGTCCTGCCACCCGGGGGTGAAATCTCGGCCCCACCAGACGAGCCCCACCCACCTCGGCACTGGGTCCCGGCCCTAGGGCCTCTGTCCTCACTGTGCCCTCTGCCTGAGCCCGGACGACACCTCCTCAGGGACGCCTTCAGGGTCAGCCGCCCGGCCCCACCGGGTGGGGGCAGCTCGGGGACCTCGTTTACCGCCTGCACTGTGCCGTCACCCGGACTGGCAGGCACAAACACTGCTCTCTGTCACCGTCCCCCGACTCTAGGCAGCCCAGCTTGGGGTGCCCGGGTATGGGGTCAGCCAGCCCCCCACCTCCTGGGGGGTCCACGCTCTCGGTTTCAGGGTGGGACTCCCACAACCGGAGCCCCCCGCCCCTCTGATGTAGCCCCCCTGCCCCGAGTCACGGCCTGTGAGGGGGCTGTGTTTGTCTTTTCCCAGAACAGCAGCTCAGCTTGACGGTCCCCGGGGCACAGCCCCCCGCCTCCCGGGGGCCCACCCACCAGCTGCCTCACTGAGAACAGTGTCCCCTGGGGGGCGTCAGGGGGACTGTGGGCCTGAGGGGCCTCCCGCAGGTCTGTTCCCACTGGGCACACAACGGTGGGAACCAGAGGCACCTGCTCGAGGGAGCCCCGAGTCCAGACCCAGTCCTGCCCCCGGCACGGAGGAGGAAGCGGCGGCGGCCTGCGCACCTGGGCCGCCAGGGAAGGGGACTGACCCCCCCACCGGATGCCCGTCCCCACTGGACGGCCATCCCCGAGACACGAGATCACACTCAGCCAGAAGCACAGCCCAGTCCGGGGGCAACCTGGCCCTGCCCTGCCTGCTGTGTGTCCCCACCCGAGTGCCCCCGCTCAGCTGCCCAGGGGGAGCCAGCGCCGGCCTGCTGGACAGTGGCTGCCCCTCCCAAGTGGACGTGCTTGGCCGGTCCTGCCTGCAACACCTTCCCAGGTCACGCTGTCCCCATTCGAGCTCCCCAAGCCTCCGGAGTGCCACGGCAGCTGCGACAAGGTCACCTGTCTCTCAGCAGGGAGCTGGGGGGGAGGCTGGGGGAGGGGTGGGGAGAGGGACCAGGAAGCAGGGGGTGGGGGGTGTGCGCTCACGTGTTTCAGACAGAGAGGGAAGCAGGGACCCCAACCCTGAGGCGAGCGGGAGACTGGGGGGTGGGGGTGCGGGTGGGGGGCCTGCCCACCCCAGGGCAGTGGGGAACAGGACGGGGGAGCAGCAGCCCCAGGGTCCTGCCGGCCCGGAGCCAGAGGGAGGAGCCGGCCCCCTCTCTGGACGTCCCGCTCAGGCCCCAGGAGGGGCAGGTCCAGAGGCCGGGTGCCCAGGAGGGACGCTGCGTCTTCCCACGCCCTGCTCTGCGGACACGGGAGACCACAGGCCACGTAGCTACAAGGAGGCCCTACTGGACCTGCTCCCCAACTGCCCCCCCCAACCACACCCCATGGGACGAACCCAGTGACAACTCACTCTTGAGAACATGCTCCCTCCGCAGCAGGGCCCCCCACCCCTGGGAGGCCGTGGCGGTGGCCGCACGGTCACCACTGCCCCCAGGACAGGAGGCCCCGCCGCCCGGCCGGCAGCGGCCTCTCCCTCAGTCCCCGACGGTTTGCACAGTTAAGGTCAACCGATGACCAGTGTTCCTGGCCTCGGGTCTGCCACTCGTGGAGATACCTCGGCCCCCTCGCCCATGAATCACAAACTGAAACCACCGTGACGTCACCCGGTGCTCGGAGCCGGCCCGGCCTCAGCCCGTGACTCACCTGGGGGAGAGGCCGTCCGGTCCGGGCCCCGGCCCCACCCACGAGGCCACCAGGACGGGGACCAGGAGACAGGGGCTCGGCCCTTTCCCGCCGAGGCCCAGCCGTGCGGCCCGGTGGTGCTCGGAGGGGGAGGAAGGGCTCGGCCCAGGGGGCGGACCTCCCCCCGGTGGCCCGGGGGACGGCTGCCGTGCCCGCGCCAGCCCCGCGGAGGTCCCTGAGTCCGCCTCGGCAGCTCTGCAAGAGACAGTCAGCAGAGCAGCTGCACGGACGCCCCCCCCCGCCAGCTCCCCAAGGAGCAGGTCTGCGGCGGCTCTGTCCCCTCGATGACGGCCCTCTGGACGGACACCCCATGCTGTGCACCTGGCACCCGGGGAGGGGGCCCGACCTTGGGAAGAGGGCAGGAGGGCTTGTGCCGGGCACCTGTGGGAGCGGGCGGAGTCCGCCGCCCCTCGTGGCCGCCCGCAGCAGGGGGTGGTCCCGAGCCACGGAACCACTGCAAGACCACAGACGGGGCCACAGCCTCCGGCAGAGGGGGTGCTGGGGGTGCTGAGAGAGACCACAAGAGGGGGGGCGGGGGTGGGAGACACGGGCCGGAGGGGAAGCAGCCTCTGCACCTCCGAGGTGCACACAGCACCGGGGCCCTGAAGGGCGCCCCGCAGACACGGAAGGGGCTTCCAGCGGTCGGCCCCAGGGCTGGGCGGAGGGGCTTCCCGGGGCGTGGAGCCCGAGACACGGCTGCACAGGGAGCCCCCAGTTCGGTGGACCCCTCAGTCAGCCCCTCCCCTCCCTCCCTCAGCCTCTGCGCCCTCGTCTGCACAACGGGGCCCCCCCCACGGAGCCCCCAGCGCAGCCTGACCAGCGAGGAAGCGGGCGCGAGCGGGCGCTCGACAAGCAGCTGACGATGCTTCTGAAATAAACCGCAAGGCCTTCCTCGCCTCCCGCTCTTCCACAGCCCCCACCTGGCCCTGCTGCCTGCCACGCCTCAGCAGGTGTGTGCCTCCCGACGGCCCTTCGCTGGGGTTGCTGCCTCCCAGTCTAGGAACTCCTGAAGGCGCACCCGTCTCCGGAATGCCACGGCTCGGTCTTCGGAATTCAACAGCCCCGCGCCGGCAACCCTCAGTCCCACACAGCTGGCTGACGGGAAGCCCTATCCGCAGCCAAACCCGCCGCCCCTCCAGGACCCGGGCCGGTGGGGACCAGCGTCCCGCCCCGGTCACTGTGGCCCGACGGGCAGAGCGCCGTGAGGGGCGGCTGGACCCGTCAACGGGTTGGCTGCCCTCACCGCACGCGGCCCGGCCAGCGGGGGTGTGGAGCCCCTCCGGAAGCGTGGTTCCCGGGAGACAAGGATGGAGACACGGGTCCGGGTTAGGAAGCCCACCCGCCGCGGGCCGTGGGACTTGGTCACCGAGCGGCCACTTCACAGTGGACGCCAGGACCCCAGTGGGGGGTGGCTGAACTCAACGTGCCCAGGGCCCAGCCCTGGCTGGCCGGGGAAAGGGAAGGTGGGCAGCTCCGGGGGGGAGGAGCTGGACGAGGCCAGTGCCGGGAGAACCCACCCAAGAAAACCTGGGGTCCTGTCACCCCAGCTCCCGCTCTGCTGGCCCTTGTCGCCCTCCCCAGGGCCCCCAAGGTTACCGTGGTCCCAGGGAAGGAATCACCTCGACTAACTCCAGTCCGGCATCTCACAGCAGCATCGTCAGCCCCCGGCCACGACTCGGGGGCCCCCTGGACCCCACCTCCCCCCACTGGGACCTCCCAATAAGCCCGGGCTGATCCTCAACGGCCGGGAAGCGAAGCAAACCCACCCCCCGCCCTGGTCTCCCGAGCGCCAGGCACTCGCAGCCCCCCTTGGGGCCGGGCGCAGCACCCCGGCGTCGGTCCCGTTCTCTCCCGGACACTTTTCTAAACCAGCGCCCTTTTCTGCCAACGCCAAGGTCAACAGACGGCTTCTGCAAAGAAGCAGACAGCAAATGTCCCGGGCTCCGCAGCGTCTGTCCGGACTACTCACCTCGGCGGTGCGGACGGACGGACGGGAAAGCCGCCCCGGCCACAGGTGAGTGGGTGGGCGTGGCTGTGTGCCAATAAAGCTTTATTCGCAAAACCTGGCGGCTGCGGAGTTGGCCAAGCGCCGGCCTGACTTAACCCTTCAGCCCCCCCCAGGCAGTGCGCTCTGAAAACCCACAGGCTGAAGTGCGGGCTTCTCTTTCTCGCAGGCACGCGTTAAAACCCACACAGTTGTAAGTTCTTAAGTGTCAGCTTGGTGGACCAGCCCACAGCAGCCTGGACACACAGCCCCGTGCTCGGGAAATGCAGCCTTTTAACCACAGGGCCCAGGGGTCCGTCGCCAAGCTGAGTTCTAGAATTTTCCAGGCTGAGAACAAAGTGGCTACTTCTCCCAGCTGTGTTCCCTGCTGCTGGGGAAGGCCAGGTGTCCCCGGAAGGGGCGTCCCAGGCACCCCTGAGCAGAACCCACGGGGAGGGAGCGCCGCCGCCGAGCATGCTGGGAACCGGCCTCTCACCTGGCCCTTCCCGCGCCGCCGGTAGCTCCGCCTCACCAGGCTCTTGTAGTTCTCATTCTTCTTGGTCAGGTAGTAGTAGAGGACACACTCCGCCACCGTCTGCGGGCGGAGAGAGGGGGCGCTGAGGGGTGCCCGTGGGGGTGGGCGGGGCGGCCAGGCCACCCCGCCCGTGCCTCAGTTTCCCCCCCTGTAAAGTGGGGGCACTAACCACACACACCGCAGACCTGTCGTGGAGACCAATTAAGTTAATAAGGGCCCAGGGTGGCGCCCGGCCCAGAGGAGAGGCCGAGTCACGGAGGCTCTCTGCTCTGCTGACGCCTGTGGTGACTGGTGACGCAGCTGTCCCCTGCCCTCCCCAGCCCCAGGACGCCACGGCTTCCAGCTCCCAGCTGGGCAAATGCAGGTCCCCGACCCGCGCTGGGTCCCCCTTCTCTCCCCCCGCCCTCCTCTTCTCCCAGCTTTGGGGCCGGAACAACCCCTCCCAGCCTCCCGCCCCCATACTGACCCGTGTCCCCAAGCGGCTCTCCACCCCCTGAAACGTCTACGGCTTTCCTCTCTGCCCGGTCCCCGTCCCCTAGACCGGGAGCCGAGCCCCTCCACCGCCCCGTCCGAAAGGGCCCGGTCGGGGCGGCCTCGGAAACAGCGCAGGGCGCCAGGAAGACGCCAGGAAGACGCCTGCGCCTGTGGCCTCGAGCCCCGCTCCAGGGGACGGCCCACCGGCCCTGGCAGCTGGCACTGACGCGACACTCGGAGCCAGGCCACGCCAGGAACTCGCCCCCGGGGGCGCTGCCCAGGAGGCAGGCACCCCTCACCCCCACCCGCCTCCCGGCACCCACTCAGGATGGAGGCCGCTCCCAGGCAAGAAACACATTTCATCCCCGACGCGGGTGTCTGCGAGCGGGGCGATGGGCATGTTCGACTTCCCCCTGGACGGCTCAGGAGAGCGCCTCTCCGAGGCAGGTGACCGTGACGGCCCCTCGGCGGCAGCTGTCCCCACAGACCCTAACCCATGGCCAGCCGGGCCCCAGGGCTCCCACCCTGCCGTCGGCCTCGTCCACACTCTGGACCCGCACAGGACAGAGGGCGCCCCCTGCTCAGGCCCTTCTGGAAGTGCTAGTGAGGTCCTGTCCTGGGCCACCTCCGAGCCAAAGAACACCGTCACATCGACCCTCCAGTGTAGGGAGGGACCTCTGATCCCCTCGTCCCCAAACAGCGCTGCTCAAGCACCAATTTCTGAAACCCCTGCCACCATCTCCAGGGCCCCCCTGGGTTGTCCGGCCCTTAGCAAGGCCCGTCGCTAACTCGGGGGAAAAGCTATGGGGGTGGGGGGAACCCAAAAAAACCAGAACCATCTTCTGGAGGGCGGGCCCTTGCAGTCCAGGCTTCCCCCCACTGGGTGTGTGTTCTAGGAACCCATCTGCATGAGTGTGCCAGCTGGTGTTGTTGTGAGAGGCTGTGTTTGGCTTCAGAGAATTTTTTTAAAGTGCACTCTGTCGATGTATTTGCCCATTTCGCCACAGGAGGTGGCTGCGTGCACCTGCCCGCACCACACTGAGGGTTCAGCAGTTTTTGGCCCAAAATGGCATGACCCCTGTGCCCCACAGGCTCCCCTGTTCACTCAGTCTCACCTCAAGCGACTTTTTTTTGTTTCCCCGGATGAAAAAATGTCCCCAAAGGGAAACGTTTCACCCCACGTGGAAGTGGTGAAACAAAAAACAGCAGAACCCCCAAAGGCAGCAAAGCCGACGAGTTCACACACTGTTCTGAGCCGTGGGGGAAAAACGTCCCGATAGGTGTGTGGTTGTCAAATGGAGAAAACTTTGAAGGGGACTGAAGTTTAAGCAGATAAAAATAAACACACAATCTTTTAGAAATAACTCCTGGGTTTTCTGGGTCCCCCTTGTATTTGGGTTTTCAGGTGGGGAGAGGCATCCCCCCAGCCCCCGGCCCGTCCTGCTCTGGCCATCGGCTCGTTAAGGGCAGACCTGGGAATGACACGGACCCACGAAGGGCACCGCGCCCCCACTCTTCCACAGGCAGCAGGGCGCTGGCAGGGCGCCCCGAGAAAGGAGATTTGGGGGGATGCTGCTTCCAGCACCCAGAACAGCAGCCCGGGAAGACAGGCCTCCGGAAGAACCCATTCCCACTCCGTCCTGGGACCCCAGGGTCCCAAGGGCCCACGGACAGGCCACATCCAGCCCCTCACCAGCTTCCCGGGCCTGTGGCCCCTGTGGGCGCTAACTGCCCTGTCCAGCCTCGGGGACCCAAAGGGGGCCTTACTGTCCCTAGAGACGCCTTGTGTCCGCCTGCCGAGAGGGGCTGGAGTAGAAAGGGCACTGCTCCGGGCAGTCTGGGGCCCAGGCGGGGTTCGAGGCCAGCGCGCACCAGCACCACGGGAAGGTGCGTCTGGCGAGGACAGGGCTGCTGGCCGGCAGCACGCCCGGCTAGGCGTCCGAGAGCCAGCACACAGGGAGAAGCGGAGGGACCAGACAGGCCACTGCGTCCAGCCCCTGGAGGAACGCCACTCTGGCCCATAAAGCCTTAACGAGGGCGTCAGGGCCGCCAGAACCCAGGCCCGGTCCGCGAGGACGCCGGCTGCCACCGCGGAGGCGCGGAGACGCCCTGCACTCAGCTCTCCCGGGGTTTCCCGGCGTGCGGCCCCGCCTCCGTGGGCCCTCGGGGCTGGGGCGGGGCCTGCGGCTGCTTCTCCCCAGAGGGGAGGAGGGGGGAAGGACTGACAGACTCGGCAGCGAGAGAGCAGGAGGCCGCGAGCAGAGGCCTGGCAGGCGGAGACAGCATGGACGCCAGCAGGGCGCGCGGGGCGGGGCGGCGGGGCCGGCGCACAGCGACTCACCTTCCTCTCCAGGAAAGATGCGATCAGGCCGAAGTTCTTGGGGTGCTGCATGAACCTGTGGGGGGAGAGGGGTGGGCCTGAGCGCCGGCCGAGGGGTGCTCCCCAGCTGGGCGGCCGCCGAGCTCCCGGGCGCCTGCCATCTCCGCCGGCCCGGCTGGGCGGGCGCCGCCCCACTCGGAGCAATTAAGCCCACGGGGGTGTGGGAGGGCCGGGCGGGCGGGCCAAGGGCTAAGAGAGGGCGTTCCTCCGAGTGAGTCACTGGTTTTAGTGCCTTTGAAAATATATTTGTTTGTCCTGCCGGAGGCGGCTTCCAGGAAAAATGAGGACATGGCATGCAGCTCTTCGGTGGGGTTCCCCCTCCTAAATCTGCTTTTGTTTCTGTCTCCAGCTGGGCCTGGGAAGCTGGCCTCTCGGCCCCCGCCCGCGAGGCCACAGGGCAGGTCTCCGGCGGCGGGAGCCCAGGCTCAGCGCCCTGGGGTGGTGGGGGGAGGGGGGGCAGAGCAGGCCAGCCAAGGAGGCGGCAAGGAGGGACAGGACTGCAGCCAGAGGGGGTGGCGGGAGCCGGCTGGCGCCCCACCAACTGGCTCCCTGCAGCACGGGGAGAACGGCAGGGAGAGCGCTCCACCAGGCTGCGGTGCCAGGGCCGCGGGACCCGCGGGCGGCGGGGGCAGGGATGTGGGTCAGGGCTGCACCGGCCCCAGGGATGCCGGGTGGAGTCGCTGGCCAGGCCGGGGCCCTGGGGCCCCCAGAGGGAGCCTGGGCCAGTGCCTGACCCTCCAGATGGCCGGGCAGGTGGCCAGCCCACCCCGCCCCTGCTCCTGCTCCCCAGCCAGACCCTGGAGAATCCGGAAGGGCCTCTCCTCTCCTCCCGGAGGAAGCGGGCCGTCACTGAGGGCGGGCGTCCCTGCCCGGGCTCCCGGCACCTTGGGCGGCTTGCAAGGCTGGAGCGCCCCCCTCTTCCAGACAGACGGCTCCCCCGCCCCCCACCCCTGCCCCAGGCAGTGTCCCTCCCCCTCGGGGGCTTCCCCAAGCACAGGCGCCCCGGGGTCCGGCAGGGAAATTCCTAGGCCACCTGTCCGCCTCCCTCCCGTCGGCACCTGCGCCCTCTGCCGGCAACGCAGACAACGCAACTGGCCGTGAGGGGGAGCAGCCGGACAGCTGACCCAGTTTAAGGACAGGGAGCCTGAAGCTCCAGGAGGGGGCGTGACAGGGCGCCACGCCCCCCACACGTGACCCTCACGGGCCCCGAGCACCACCGATCCCGCTGGAAAGGAGACCCCAGGCGGGACCCCAGCCCGGGACAGACGTGTTGCTGCCAGCGGGGGCCCCGTCTATGCACTGCCAGCGGCCACGCCTGAGTCTGAACAGTAGCAAGGGGTCTCCAGGAGAGCTGGAACGTGGCAAGCACCCGGAAAAACCGAGCCTCTCTTCTCTTAGATAAATCAGCAGAAACATTTAAAAACGCGCCGGGGGAATCTCAATACCTAACGCAACAGTAATTCTCAGCATCCTTGACCGTTCCGTAGTCACTTCACTGGCTTAAAAGCGTGGAGCACCTCACTCGGGACCTGATCCGACGGGGGTGGGGGGGCAGTGGTCTCTGACTGTGAGGACCTGGCAGGAGCCACCGGGGACTTGGGCTTCTGTGTCTGAGCTTAAACCCCAGACGCGCCACAGGGGACTGACCCCACAGAGCCACTTCCTGCGGGGCACTGCTGACCCAGGACCGCTGGCAGGTGCCCCTCCTGCACGGCCAACCTGGCCGGCCCCTGGCCCTGGGAAGGGCGGAGGCTGCCCCAGACCCGGGCCCAGGTCTGGAAGACACGCTCCCATGGACGAGGCCTCCTCCAGAGGGGCAGGCGGAGGTGGAGGCCAGCGGCCAGGCAGGCAAAGCCGGTCTCCCACACACCTCCTGGCGGTGCACGGAGACCGTGTCCGTCTGTCCCTCCGGGACTCTATGTCCCACCCTCCTACCTCGAGGGGTCCAAGAAGTGCCCTGTTGGTCCTGGGGGTTTTCCACCCATCTCCCTAAACGCAGTCATCCCGCTTTTCATCCAGAGGCCCCGGGCTCCCCTCCTCAGCATCCAGCTCCTGCCTCTGCTTCCAAAGCCCCCCCTCCCAGTGCCCTGGCTCACCCCTCCTCCGCAGGCCTCTGAGCCCAGCTGGGCCCCCTCCCTGCTCCTGGGCTGAGCCCATCTGGCCTCTACCTTTCACCAGCTGTGTGGCCTTCAGTAAGCGTCTTAACCTCTCTGAGCCTGTTTCCTGCCCCGTGTCACCGGACGGGCCCAGCACTGCTGTTCTGATCGCTAAGGAGGGAAAACGCACAAAACCCAGACGACGTCTGGGACGGAGCGCTCCACCGGCCACCACTGGCCACCACTGGCCGCCACTGCTCGAGCAGAGTGAAAACCCAAAAACCCTCGGCCAGCCGCATATCCCCGCCTGAGGCGGCCCCACCCCGAAGCCCCCCCCGCCTCAGCTCAAGCTGCCTTTCTTTACACCGCGCCCCGGTGGAGCGGTGCCCCCAGACCCACGTCTGCCTGCCTGCAGCACGAGACGGCGTCTGGAAACGAGACCCCCACAGGCGCAGTGAGGGGAGACCAGGTCGGACGTACGTGGGGCTTTCCTGGGAAGACCAGGGACGCGGGGAACAGGGGGAAAAACGCGTGAAGACAAAGGCGGAGGAGGGGCGACCCGGCTGCGAGCCGAGGACTGACAGAGCCGCCGGCCGGAAGCCTCCGGAAGGCGGGGCGGAGACGGAACAGGGCGGTGTTCCCGAGGGCTCCCGGAAGGCACCAGCCGCGCGGACACCTTGACCTTGGACCTCTGGCCCCCAGAGCTGGGGTCATCGATTCCCGCTGCTCTCCGCCACCCAGCGTGGGGTCACGGTCAGGGTCGCGGCTCGGGCGGGGGGCGGGGCGAGAGGCGGCCCGGAGCCGGGACTCACTTCTCGCGGAAGGTTTCCTTCTCCTGCTCGCTCCACATGTTCGTGACCTGCCGGTCCTTGTACACCTTCATGGGGTCGTCCATGAGCCCGTTCATGTTGATGAACTTGATGCGCTGCTGGTCGGCGTCGTACAGCATCGGCGGGATCACGGCCAGCTGGCGCATCTGCTTCTCCAGGTTCTGGAGGGGGGCGGGGAGGCGGAGGGCCCGGCGGTCAGGGGGAGCGCGCCCCACACCCAGGCGCGGGATGCACGGGGGGTGGGGGGGGATGCGCCGGGGAGCCGGCGCCGTGAGCGAGAGTGAGAGCAGGCGAAACCAGAGAGAGGGCGGGCAGCGAGCGAATACACAACAAGCCCACCCTCGGGGGGCAGGGGATTTAAAGGCAGCCCGGGCAGGTTCACAGTGGGCAGCGCCGTAAATCAGGCGCAGAGAGCAGCAGCAGCGGCGGCCGGCCGCCTGGTCTGCCAAGAGGGGGGCCGTGAATCTTCCGCGGGAAACGCGGGGCCATAAAACACCGCGGGAAGATAGTCGGTGTGGCCTGGCCGTCCAGGTTCAGAGGGCACACGGGGTGGGGGGCTGAGGGCGTGCTGCCGAACCACGGGCTCCCCAGACGCCCAGCCCAGCCCCGGCGTCGGGTCCTCCCAGGAGCCCACCTGGGACGGGTGTGCGGTGGGAGTCACCCACAATGCATCCGGACAGCCACGAGAGGCCCTGAGCTGCCACTCAGCTGCGCTCCACTCCAGAGACCCCTGCAGCTGCCCATGTCCGGCCCTTCAGTACCCACCTCCGAAGGCAGGCAAGGGCCCAGCCGGCCCACGGTCAGCTAGCTCAAAGGACCCCCTGCTCAGCCCCCCACACCCGACCTCTCTGCTCAGTGTTCGGGGAGGCGGGGGTCAGTCCTGACCCAGCGGGAAGAAGGGCTCCCACAGAGGCCTGAGCCTCCCCAGCCTCACCCCACCAGCTGCCCCAGGAAGAGTGCTGGGGGACCATAGCCGTGGCACCAGGCACCCGCAGGACCCTTGGCTTTGCCCTCCAGGGCTGCTGCCCGGCCCTTCCCCACAGAGCTGCGCCCTGGCTACTGACAGCCCCCTGGAGGAGGGGTCGCTCCCTCTTCCTGCCCAGGGACCCTCAGGTGGGCCTGGGCTGCTGGGGGAACTTTCCACCCTGGTCCCTTTCCGACCCTCTGGACGAGGCTCCGTCCATAACCCCTGGGGACGCCAGCAGATATGTTCTCACGTGGCCAGCGCCTGGGGACACTGGGTCAGCCCAGATGCCCCGGGCCCTGAGCAGGCAGGGCACACACAGGGGAGGGCCTCCCCCTCTGGCTCTGGGGCAGACCAGGCCGCCCACACGGCTGTGGGACAGGCTGGTGGCCGTGGCATCAGTGCGGCTGTGGGCGGGGGCACCCGGAGTTCTGCTTTTTGTGCACCGACAGCATCTGGAACGGGTGCAGCCACGCTTCCGAAGGAAGCCCCATCTCCCAGCCCGAGGATCCCCCGATCAGAATGGCACAGTTAAAACGCAGGTTCCCAGGCTCCGCCTGAGGTGGGCTAAGTCAGAACCTCACGGGGGTGGGGGCCGAGGACTTAAGCCGGACACCCCGTCCCCAGGGCTCTCGGCTGCCCCATGGAGCCGTCGGGGCCGGAGTGGCAGCGGCTGGCCCGGTGGTCCAGCTGCTCGTCCCACGTGGGAGCCACCGATGCCCGAGGCCTCCCTGCGCTCTGGAATGCGTCTGCCGTGGCTGAGGGGCTGGGTTCAGTTTTACTCCATCTCAGCCGGTCTCAGTGCCAACGGCCTCTGGCCACTGCGTGGAGCCGGGGCAACAACACGCCCCACCAGGACAGCGGGCCCCAGGAGGAAGACCTCACCCCCTCCTCCTTGGAGGCGCCCTCGCGGTGACACTGGGGACCGGACGTGGAGGAGGGGCCGGCACATCGCACACTGGACCCGAGAGACCCAGGAGGGGCCAGGCCGACGCCAGCCCGTCCCCAGGAGCAAGTGCCTCCTCCCCTCTCTGCTTCGGGGCCGTCTCTGGGCTCTGGCGGCCACAGCCAGGGTCCCCCAGGCCAAACTCTGGGTATCCAGGTGCCCCTCAGGGAGGCCCCCGAGGACACGGAGGCTGAGCTCGGGCTGGCAGGGTGGGGAGGCCTGACAGGAGGTCCCCGCCAGGTGGACAGCGGTGCAGGGGCTTCTCCCTGTCCCAGCTCCAGGCAGCAAGCAGCCGAACTGGACGCCCAGCGCCCAGGCCCCCTGCCCCCGCCCCCTGCCTCAGCCAGTGGAAGGCACTGAAGGGAGGTGGGGGTGGGAGGGCCAAGACGCCAGGGGACTGACTCCCTGGCTTCCTCCCTGTGGCATCGCAACGGAGCCACGTCCTGCCCGGCGTGCCCTCCTCCGCAGCCCTGCTCACCCTCTGGGCCCGGGTGCCTCCCCACCCCGGCCAGTTCTGCCCACGCTGGGGTAACGAGCCCTGGCTCCCCGCCACCCAGGGCGGCCCGGGGTCCAGACCGCGGACTCACCTCCTGCTCCGAGAGGCCGTCAATGATCTCGGACACCTCGTGCTCGCTGCGTGCGGCCGACATGGAGAGCCCGCCGCCCCGCTGGCCCACCCTGCTGAGAGCCAAAGGGACACACTCAGGACCAGCCCCCGGCGGCGCAGGCCCGAGCCCACAACTTCCCCCAGCGGCGGCGTGTGGGCAGTGGGGAGGGGCCGGGGCCCCCACACCCACCCACAGGGACAGCCTCAAGCCCAGGGGTCCGGGGGGAGGGCGCGGAGCCCCCGCCCTGACCCGGGAATGCCAGAACCCCGACACGGCAGGGGCTCGGCCCCTTCTCCCCTGAGACGCCTCGGGAGAGCCCGTGTTGTCACTGCTCAGGGCCCGTCACCTTGTCTACGTGAACTAAAACAGCAAGGACAACGGAGACCGGAGCCACACGTCGCCGGGCCCTGCTGTGCGCCGGGCCCTGCTGCTCGGGCCCTCACGCCGTCTGCCTGGCAGCCGTGACCGCCAGCATCCTGCCCCTGGCTTCCAGGCTGTGCGGTCCCCTCCCCTTGGACCCGTGCCCCCCCCACCCTGGGATCTCACACTCAGCCCCCCCACAGAGCCCGGCAGGCCACACCCGAGGGTGGGGCGGGGCTGGTGGGTGGTAGCCTGGGACAAGGCAGAAGGAGCCCTTGCTCACGGGAATGGCCTCCAGTTTCCGGTGGGAATCACAGACAAGCGGGGCCTGAGTGCGGCACCCAGGTGCCTGGGGCCATGGGTTCGAGACCCGGCTGCACTGTCCACGCCACACCAGCCAGAGCCCTGTGCTGGCCGGGCCGCAGCCGCCCCAGGCCCTGGCGAGTCCCGGGCAGGGGTTGGGGTGCGGGGGAGCTCGAGGAAGGCGCCCGCTCACCTCTGCACGCGCTCCTGCAGCTCGCGCTGCTTGCGGATCTCGGGGAACTGCTTCTCGTAGTACTCGCGCACCTTGCTCTCCCGGGCCCGCCGCCGCGGGTTGCTCTCGATGCGCTCCACCTTCTTCTCCCAGGCCTCCATGAGCTGGTCATAGCGCTGGCAGAACTTCTGCTCCTGGGCCGCGGCAGGGGGCGCTGCTGAGGGCCCGCACGCGGCTGCCCTGCCGCCCCGCTCCCCTGCTGCGCGGCCACACGGACATGCACACACGGTCAAAGACACGCACACATGGTCACGGACACACGCACAGGCACAAAGGGTCACACACACTCGTGGTCACACGGACATGCCCACACACACGGTCACACGGACATACACACGTGGTCATGTGAGGCCTGGGCAAACCCGGGTCCTTGAAGAAAACCCAGGGGCTTCCCCAAGGGCACGGCCGCCTCCCTCCCTGGGGACCGGCCCCCCACCTGGCCGCCCCCTAGCCAGGCCTCGTCTTCCGGAAAAGCCCGCCCCGTCTCCTTCCATGGCTCGTGCTTTGTGTCACACGCAGGGCCCCGCCGCCAAACCCAAGGTCGCGCAGGCCCACCCCGTGGGGTTTTCCTCGGAATGCTGCCCTCTGGTGCGCCGTGAGCTAACGCCGTGTTAGTTCTGGGGGTGGGGGTCCGGCCCCACCCTTTGGTGCATGAATGTCCAGTTGCCCCAGCGCCGAATGCCAAAGAGACCGCCCTCCGTCACTGAACGGGCTGGCCTCTGGCCGCCCCCCCATTCCAGCCCATTCCTCCCCCCGTGGGTCCTGACGCCAGAACCACCGTTTTGAGGACTGTAGCTTCTTCACGTTTGCAATGGGGAAGTGAGACCTCCAACGTGGTCACTCTCTTCCAAGATGGTTTTGGCTATGGGGGTCCCCTGCCACCCCGCATTCAGGACCGGCTGGCAGCTGCCAGGGTAGAGCGCCATCTGTGTGCTGGGGGTCACCCTGAGCAACCGCCCACCCTGCAGCCCGGCATGGCGGGCGAGGAAACTCAGTTTCCTCCACCAACGGGAGAGGAAACTGAGGCCTGAAGTCAAATGACTTGTCCCGGCTGGGACCCCTCCTGCCCTGCCAGGTGCAGCTCCAGGCGGCCGTGCACTTAGGGAGCAATGCACAGGGGGTGCCTAGAAGGCGCCCCCAAACCAGGGAAGGCAGCCTCACGCCAGGGGACAGGGAGGATGGCCACCTGGGACCAGTGTCTCTGCCCGGGCCGCACGGAGCCCGCGAGAGTCCAGCCCCGCCCCTCACTGTCCTGAGCGTGAGGTTCCGCCCCGCCCCCACGTGTCCAGCAACGCGAGCCGGGGACAAGGAGGGGGCTCGTCTACCCGCCCTGCCTGCCGCTCCGGCTGCAGCAGCCAGGCGGGCGCCGGGTGGGGACGCGCAGACCCAGGTCTGGGGGCGTCTGGGCCAAGCCCCCACCCGGGGCTCGAGAGGACAAGGCAGTCAGGGCCTTTGGCTCACGAGGTAAAACGTGAGGTCGAGAGCCAGGGCCTTCCAGACCCCCCCCCCCCCCGCTCCCGCTGCCGCCTCTGCGGTTCAGGGCTCCGCTCACGAGGGCCTCTCTCGGGACGGGCTCCGCAAAGACACCAGAGACTTCTGGGAAGTCTCCAGTGCTTCTGCCTTTATTTCCCCCTTTTTAAAAAATTAAACGTTATGGGTTATGTTACCTCAGTTGTCCCGATCTCTCCCCCTCTGCCCCCTCCATCTAGCACCCCCAATCCCTCAGGCCGTCCCCCCACCACTGCTCACGCCCATGGGTCATGCGTGTAAGTTCCCTGAAGAAGCCGATTCCCCCTCCACCCACTCAGGGGCCCCCGAGGAGCTATTTGAGATTTCTTAAGAACAGCACACCCACCCCAACTCCATCCCCAGCAGCTGGGGTACCCTTTTAAAATGTCAACCAGCCCCTCTTCCCCCCAGTGAACCCCGGACGCCACCCCCAGGCAGGACACACGGGCGCACCGTGGGCGCACTGCACCCTGGGAAACGGCCCTGGAGGACCGAGGGCCCCGTCGCAAAGCCTCTGCGTTCTTCGCTAAGGCCTCACGCAGCAAGTGAGCCAAGCGTCCCGCTGTGCTTAGAACAAGACGCAAGCGTTCTGCCCGAGCAGTGATCCGACTCCCAGGTTTTTGTGCCAGCACCCCTGCCCCCGCACCCCCCCTTTGCTCTGCCCCGTGCTCCCCCTGCGGCTCCTGCCTCGGGGCCTCTGCCCTCACACCCAACCTCCAGGTCCTCACGCGGCTTGTTCTTTGTCACCGAGGTCCCCACCCCGCGTTGCCCCTCTGCCTCCTCCTCCCAGGCCCAGCACCGCTCGGCCCCTCGCCAGGCCCGCAGTGGGTCCTCGGGAAACACTTAACGAGTAGGACCGGACACCCTCTTTCACAAGCCCTATCCACCCTACCGGCTGCCCCCGGTCATCGTCTTGAGAAACGAAGCGCTGGGAAGCCAGCCGCTTCACACCCCGCAGGGCCGTGGGGGTCCCAAGTGCTGCCCATCCGGCTTCCCACCCGCCCAGCGTCTGGGCCAGAAGCGCCTCCTATGTCCGAAGGCGCAAACCTGCTCCTAGGAATCCAGGTCCCCAGGAAAGCTGGTTTGTCAACGTACCGACATACAGAGTTGAGGGGGAAAAAATACTGCATGGGAATAAAGGTGAAGCCGGATCAAACCTCTCCTGAACTCCACCCAGGAAGCCTTTCCAGCTACACAAACTTTTTTTTTTTTTTTTTTTTACCATCTAAGCCCAGCCCTTCCTCCCCTCAGAGCTGAAAGAACACCAGCAGGTAATGGCCCCCCCGTCACTCGGCCTGCCCCGCCCCAGGAGGAAACAACCACCTCACACCCCAGCTACGCTCTCCCGGCGGGCACAGGAGCTGGCGCCCATCCCTCGGATGTGGCCACTGCCTGCCGGGCCGGGCCCGTTTCTGAGGGAGGGAGCTCCCTACCATCGCCCAGCTCATGGTCCACCCCAGGCCCCCGACTCCGACCACGAGCCCCTCTCCTTCCGCCGAGAGCACGCACAGTGTGCCCTCAACGACGAGGAGCCAGCCAGCCTGCCCACCAGTGCTCCGCTCTTCCCCGTCCGGGCTGGGCAAGAGAGAGAACCCCGGGCCCTGGCCACACCGAGGCCTCCTTGGGGCGGCCGAGCCCGGAGCCACCCACTTCCCTGAGGCGGCTTCTGTCCCCGGCGTTCCTTCGCAGCCTGGACACTTGGGGCGGAGACGGCGGCAGAGCTGCGGGGACCCGGGGAGGTGGCCCCGACGAGACGCTGGGGGTAGGGGGTCCGAGGGGCGACTCACCCATTGTTTCCGCGCGTGGTTCCTCCTCTTGAAGTACAGGATCAGCTTCTTCCGCATCGCCTGGTTTCTGCACGGGAGGGCAGCGGGGGCACCTCGGTCACCCAGGCCCAGGTGCCCGGCCCCCCCACCCTGGGTCTGAGCGCCAGCCCCGACGTGGCCCACGGCGGCCCCAGAGCAAGCTGCCAGCTGCCCGGGTCTCTCCTCTCCCAGCGCTGATGCATGAGGGAAGCTCCCCCCACACCCACCTCACGGCACTCAAAAGGCCTGGGATCATCCAGACACGGGGACTCCCAACAGCCACCAGGGCCTCAGGAGGCCCGCTGCCAGGCCGGCCACACTCAGGGCCGGCCACCAGGCTTCCGCCCCAGGCCAGGAGGCACCCCTGGGCCCGTCCCACCCACCCAGACCTCCGGGCGGAACCCAGTGTCCCCACCACCTGGCCTCACGTCCCCAACTCGGACGGGAAGGGTCCCGATGAGAAGGGAAAGGCCACGGGCCCACGTGGGCAGCGGCCCCTCTCTGCAGCCTCCGCAGACCCCAGCCGGGCCCCGAGCCCCCTCCCTCCCCGCTCCCCCGACTCGGAAACGCCACACCCACGGCCATGGAATTGGCGGGGCCGCCCAGTCTCCAGCCCCCCGGCCCAGCGGGGTCCGGCACCAGGGTGGAGGCCCACGTGCCACCAGAGGAGACTCTGAGCAGACCTCAGAGGCCGTCTCCCTGCCTCAGTTTCCCCGCACAGAACTCGAGGACGCCGGGCGAACTCTGGGAACCAGGAGAGGCGGCACAGGAGCCTCCCCGAGAGCCTCCCCGGCCCCAGGTGGCACCCCGGTTTCCGACCTCCGGCTCCAGCACCGAGAGAACACGGCACTGCTGTGCACAGCCACCCGGTCTGTGGTGTCAGCCCCACAGCCCCGGGCCACCAACCCCGCACACCATGGTCCTTAACGAGCAGCAGAGCCAGGGCTGCGAGCCCCGTGTGCGCCAAGGGCGTGGTGCAGCGGCCCAAGTCTCCCTGGACCGCCCTCGTCCCCCGCTGAGGCGGGCACCAGGCCTGGCACCCGGAGGCACCTGCTTGCCGTTGCCCCCAGGGGCCACAGGTGGCAGATGGGCGCAGCCCACCCGCCGGGGCCAGAGCCCGGTGTTTGGACTGCGGTGCTTTCCGAACACCCCCACGCCCTGGCAGCAAGGAGAACCAGAGGCTGCGGTGTCCAACGCCCCACTTAAAGCTTCTCGGGAAACGCCAGGGGGTCTGGCCGCACTCCCTCCGGCCACAGACTGGGAACCGAGGCCGGGGGCCCCTTTAAAGGGGCGAAGAGCCTGCCGTTCACCCGCCAGAGCCCCCAGCCCTCCACGCTGCCTTTCTTCCCGCAGTGAGGCCAGCACGAGGGACAGCACCCCGAGACGGCGGGCTCGGGGTGTCCCCTTATGCAGCGTCCATCCGGCAAACACTTGCGTGTTTATTTGGCACCAAGAAGCGTGTTGATGTCGGAGACGCGAACAGCCCACTGCACACAGAGCTCCCCTACGGAGATCTGTCCGGTGACGCTGGAAGCCACGGGACAGCCTGTCAGGGGCTCCGGAGGGAGGGCGGCCGCCCCAGCAGCAGTGGGGGTGCCCGGGGGCGGCCCCCGACGGGGTGCGAGGCGTGGCTGCAGGCGTGTGTGAGACAGCCCAGCCTCCGGGGCGCCCTGGGCCTCGACCTCTGACCCGGAGTCGGGAGGGGAGACGTGAACCAGGAGGGAGCAGCGAGGAAACGGAGACCCCAAGGATGTTCGAGGAGGCGCTGGCCAGGCCCCAGGTGCGGCCAGCCCTGGGACCCGTGTGGTTCTGGGAAAGCGAAGCCTGGGGCAATCAGGGGAGGCTTCCTGGAGGCAGGAGCATCTGCGCCTAGGCCTGGGGGACGCAGAGGTTCCGGGCTCGGTAGGAGTGACAGTGGATTTGGAGGGGGGAGGCAGCGTGTCCGTCCGGGGCTGCTGGGGAAGGGTCGGAGGCAGGCAGTCAGGTGACGCCCTGGGAGGAGCCTGTCCCACGGGGAGGCTGACGGTCCGAAGCACTTTCCCTGCGTGAGGCGGATGCTCCAAGGAGCCTGACACTCTAATGGGCAGAGTGCAGGGACATGCCAGGGCCCCTGGGCTAGAGGGGGCAGTGCCCGGCCCGCAGACCCAGGGGGAGGTACCCGGCACCTCTGAACCCCCAGAGCAGGACCACACGGCCCAACAACAGGGACCTGGGCCCCGAGAGACCTTCCAGAGTGTGCAGCCCCTGGGCCGGCGGCCCCAGGCGGCCCAGCCCCCACCCCAGGCAGAAGGGGGAAGAAACTGGGACCAGAGGGGCCTGGGCCCCGTTGCCAGGCCAGGGCGGGGCCACACGGCCCACGGGAGCAGTCGGTGGATGTCCCCCCGCACGCTGCCCGCCGGGTCACACGTGGTTTTCACAACAGCAGCACCTTCTGCAGAGCCCCCTTCGGGCCGGTCCTGCCGAGGGGCACCTCCCCCGACACAGCACCCACTCCTGCCGCTCAGGGCCGCCCCTGCCCGCCCCCCTGCTCCTCACCGTGGGGTGCGGGCGGCCCCCCCACCTCCTCCCGCAGGTAGAGCGGCAGAGGCGGTCCAGGTGACTCCAACACGTCCGAAACTGCCGGTGCCGCGGGAAGCCAGGCGTGAAATTAGCTTCAGCCCTGCGGCCCGGCACGCAGACACCGGCACGCAGACACGGAGGAATTAAAGGGACGGGGCAGCTCCCAGCTGGCAGCGATTACAGCAGCAGGGGGGAGGGGGCCCGGCGGGGGCGGGGGCGGGGGAGGGGATGGGGGACGCGAGGGCGAGCCCTGCACCGCCCCAGCCCGATTCTCTCACTGTTCCGCCTGCCGCCGCCTCACCGGCGTGTGTGTGACCCACCGGCCTGCGCCACAGGACGCCGGGCCGCGCCCCCGGCTGTCTCCCCCGGCCCAGGACGCAGCCGCGCACGGCAGGTGCTCGGCAGGCGTGTGTGGGCAGAGTGGGCGGGTGGGGAGCGAGCCTGGGTGTCTGCAGGCCGAGGAAGGAGATGGGAAGCACAGGACGCTGACTGGCCTGCCCAGAGCAGCCGGGAGACGGGCGCTGTGCCCTTCCCGCCGCACGGGGGTGGGGGGGCCCCCGAGGAGCTGAGGGAGCGAAGGGCCCTGAACCTGCCCCTGCACTGTCAGCGTCCGTCTCGGGAAGTGGCTTCACCGTCCGCGCCCAGAGCTGCCCAGACCCCTGCCTGACCTTGGTATCCACAGGACCACGCTGTCCTGATCCCCCACACCGCTGCGCCCCCACAGTTCCCACTGGGTAGGCTCCACTGGCTTCCTCACCACCACCGCTTGTCCAGGGGCTGCAGTGACCTTGGCCGAGGTCTCACCACCCCCAGGCCTTTCTCCCTGCAACCACCGCCAGCAGGGGCTTTCAAAAACAAAAACCCAGCCACGCCACTTCCCAGAATAAACCCCACCAGGAGTCCAGCCTCCACAGACACACGGACAGCATCAGGAGATGTGCATGCCCCCAGGGACGGGGGGCTCACTACTGCACATGCACACTGCAACTCCACCCCAGGAGCGCCCAGACAAGCAGACAGGCTACACTGCCCCCTGGACCCGCTGAACACTGTCCTTCAAAGTTGCACAAAACAGCCTGCACCCTCTCCCAACACAGAGCCTTGAACAGCCCAAAGACTACGACCCCAATGCGCCTCCATCCTAACCCCCAGAGCGCTCCCGGCCAAGTGTCCCCAAGAGGCAAGAGCTGCCTGCACCCTTGGACCTTCTGGGCGCCAGGGCAACAACACAAAGGACAACCCCTTCCTCAGCCGATGGTGCTGGGCTCCCCCTTGTGCGCCCACAAAAAAGCCCCCCCCCCCACCCAGCCAGAGCCACCGCGCCTCGTGCCCAGCTGGAAGACGCGAAGCCACCAGCCCCGCCACGCCAGCCCAGCCCCCCGAGTGCGCGTGGCACATGGCTGACACACTTCCGCCCGCAGCGTCCCTCCGGGGAGGGCCCCAGCATCACCGGGACTTCAGCCGCCTGCCTGCACGGCCTCCGGGCCCGGGGAGTGCCCTGCTGCTCTGCGCCGGGCGGCTGCGCCACAGCCCGCAGGACGCTCCCGCACAGGCTGAGGCCGGGGCCCAGACCTCAGGCCCCCGCGCCCCCTGGGGCCACCCCGTCACCCTGAGCTCGAGGCACTACTGCGCTCACAGGGTGAGGACTCTCGACCCCCCTCCTCATCTCTGGGGCTGTGCGTGTGCAGCATCCTCGCCCACCCGCCCTCCCTCCCCACCTGAGGCCTGTTTCCCGAAGCTCCACAGGGCCCCTCCCTGGCGCCCCCTCCCAGCCCAGGCTGGCTCTGACCCCAGCTGGGCTCTGCCTGGCCCAGAACTCTGGTCCACACCGCCACCCTGCCCCATCTCCTGTGCCCAGGCTCCCGAGACCTGAGAGCCTGCCCCACCCCCCAAGCCTCTGCAGCGGCCCGCACCTACTCACATTTTGATGTTCTCATGGTACTGCCTGGTGTCGGAGGGCTGGTTGTACAGTGGCTGCAGGGGAGAGAGAGGGCACCTGTGAGTGGCGGGCCAGGCCGGCTGCAGCCCTACCACAGACCCAGCAGCCGCCGTGCCGGAGGCCCCGATGCCTGGGAGCGGCCCATCCTCCAGTGTGAGAGCCAGCCACCCACAGGAACAAAATGGAACATGGGGACCCAGCCCACGGCCCCAGCCGGGAACAGGCTGTCGCCCTCTGGGCACAGCTGGGGGACCGTGACTCCCCGGCGAGGCCGCCGCGGCTCCTCCGCAGGGCACGCACGGGGCAGGGCTGGCCCGAGTGCCAGAGACCAGCACAGCCGTCCCAGGAGGGCCGAGACCAGCAGTGGTCTCAGATGGGAAGAACTGCCCGGCCGCGCAGCATGCAGCCACGTGAGCGGCCCCGGGGCCCATCTGAGCGACAAAAGACAGGCCAGGTGCTGGCGAGGGCGCGGGGAGACGGGGAGGCGGGCACACGGCTCCCGCAGGCGCGTTCGGGTGACAAGCCTGGGAGAGCAGTGCCGAGGCCCACCTTAAAGAGCGAAGGGGCGCCTGCCCACAGCCCCCCGCCCTCCTGCGGAAGCCCCGGGGACGCTGGACCCCGCATCCCCCCGTGAGAGGGACGACAGAATGCCCAGACAGCGGTGCTCCCCACAGGGACACGCCAACAAGTAAAGCACCCACCACCAGAAGGGGGAATGAGACCAGGACGCCATGTCGGGAGGACTATACAGCACCGAAGAAGGCGTGCCCGGGGCCACACAGTCAGGGCCTTGCGGCGCAGCCTGGGGTCACGGCCTGGCCTTAACACTCCCTGGCCATGTGTCTCTGGGGGAGCCACTTAAGCCATCTGTGCCCCCGGTTTTCACCTACAAAGAGGGCTCCACCCTGAGGGTTTGCTGCGCAGCTGAAATGAGGCAAGGCCTGCAAGCTCGCCACCCAGCGCTGGGCGGAAACACCCAGGGCTCCCCTCAAGTGGGAGACCCTCGGGAGACCCTCAAGTGGGTCTACCCTCACAGCAAACGGCCGCCGGCGCTTGTCCCGGGCCACTGCATTTTGCTGCGCAGCAGCAGCCGCAGCTGATGGACGCAGGTCTCGCCCCCACGTTACACGCGGGGAATGCACCCCTGACAGGGAGACGTGCTTGCCTGAGGCTGGTAGACCAGCCGGCCCGAGGAGCCCGGCTCGCCCCCGCCCCTCCCGTCTCTCACTGGGGCCCATGCGTGCAGCAGGGACCTCGGGGGCGGCCACGGGCGACTATGGCAGGAGAACCGGGCACAGCGTGTGGGGGGATCAAGCAGGACGGGAAGGACAAGCACCTGGAGCCCTAGCCTCGGGCAGGACGGTGGGGGGGGGGGGGGCACACCCACTCTGCAGCAGAGCTTCCCACTGGGGGCGGGGCGGACATGCTGCCCGACACCCACAAACCCCAGGCAGACACCAGTGGGGGGTGACGGCCCCCAGGCCCCACCTTGCCCCCAAGCTGCAGGGCCCAAGGCAGGGGTCTTCCCGAAGCCTCTGCAAACCACCCACAGAGGGGTCCGCCCAAGGCCAGGCAGGGTCTCATCTATCCCAGGAGGCAAGTCCCTGTGTGGTGACAACGAGGCCACCGAGGCCCTCCCGGCCACAGCAGCCGCTGGGGCGCAGCATTCCCCCGCCCCCCACTGTCGGACCCCCTGCCGGGGACCCAGCACCCCGAGGGGATAACCCTGTGGGAATAACCCCACCCCTGTCCCGCCCTTGCTCCGGGACACCAGGGCAGTCCAGCCCTCCTGGCTGGGCCCTGGGTCTCACCCTCTCCACGCCCCCATCTCCTCCTCGAAAAATGGGGGCACAGCCAAACAGTCGGAGGACAGAGGGAGAGGGCCAGGGGCAGGGTGGGTGTGACAGCAGACACACAGGGCGGTGAAGCCCTACGCGGGGACGAGAGACGCTGCTGTCACCCGAGAGGAAAAGCTGGGCCTCGGGGACGAGGAGGGGCCCCGTTCGGGCCTGACTGCGGCCGGGCAGTGGCGGGGGGGGGGGCCGGGGGGGCCGAGAGAGCCAGCAACCCCAGGTGGACAGAGCTGCTAGGAAGCGAAGTGTCAGCGCTCGCCCTCAACCCCGTGGTGACACCGCATTCCTAAAATAACACCTCCGAACAGGAAGGAAACCGGTGACTCACGGCAGCGCGGGGTGTTGACCGCACACGGCCCCGCCTCCAGGCCCGCCCGGCCAGGCCCCAGGGAGCCAAAAGGAGGGAGGGGCCTTGCCCCTCGAGGGTTTCTCCCAGGCCCAGACATCACGCAAGAGGTCCCCCAGTGCACACCCCAGTTCTGGAGGCCGAGAGGCCGCAACCTGGGCTAAGCGCCCCTGGGTGCAGCTGGGAGACCTGCAGGGAGCTGGATTCCCGGTGGTGCAGCCCGGGGCCCCACCAAGTGGTCCCCACAGAGGGTGCCCCTCAGACCTGCCTCTGCCTGGAGAACAGCTTTGGCCACCTGAGCCTCTCGGTGACCACACAGCGGTCGGACCCGTGCAGAAGGAGCGGGCCACGCCCCATGGGCTCAGCACACCAGCCCTCATCTCCTGCTGTGTGGCCCTGGGCAACGCACTGCCCTCTCTGTGCCTCCTCTACAAAAGGGACAATGACACTCCCACGGGGCCCGACACACGGCAGGCACTTTGTCCCCGTGAGCCTCCTCTCGGGCAGCGAAGGCTCCGGAGCCGGCGGCGTGCAGACATGCAGCGCCTCGGGAACGGAGACACGGCCCCAGACCGCAGCCTCGGGGGCCGCCAGCTGCAGGGAGGCTCTGCCTCGGGACCCCACGCAGGGGGTGACCGGGGAAGGACCGCTCAGATCCTGAGCCCAGCAGGCCCCCGCCCGCCCCCCAGGGACACTGGCCCGCCCCCCAGGGCACTCCTCTGGCCCCAGACACAGCAGCCTCCGTCCACACCCCCTCTTGGGGGGCCCAGGACTACACGGGACGGGAAGGGGGACAGGAACAGCCCCCGGGTCTGGGGACAGTTGGGCACCACCTCTAGTCCTGCCGTCCCGCTAGTAGGAAAGGGAAACCGAGGCAGGAAGCAGCCCACAGGTGGGGCTAGAAGCAGCCTGGCAACCCGCAGGGGGCCGCGCACAGTTACCATGACGTGGCCCAGCGGTCCGGGCACATGCCAGGAGGACACACGGCACGGGGCTCCATGGACAGACGGCGTCCACGGACACAGTGAGGAGGGCGATAGCTGGTGGGCGGGGGCACCGGGAGGCACAGAGGGGGCAGTCGGGGGCACAGAGTCCCGACCCGGATGGAGAGCGCTCTGCACGTGACCTCGGACACGGGCACGCACGCCTGCGGCTGGGATGAGACCGCGGAGCCGTGCGCTCTCAATGGGGGGATTGTACGGCCGGGGACTCCCTGCTTCACGAAGCTGCCTTCTTACTGACCAGAAGAGGCCGTGGGAGACGGCCCGGAGATCTCGGCCCGGCCTGGGCGCCTGCGGCTCCCCCCGGTCCCCGGCAGACGGCAAGCAGCCCCTGCCCTGCACCCCGGGTCGTGGCACCGAACCTCAGAAAGACCCCAACTCCCCATTTCACGGACGAGGAGACGAGGCCCTTTCCCGAGGCCACGCGGCAAAACCGGCAGCCGAGTTCAAACTGAGGCCCTCAGTGAGTCAGGCCGTCCTTGTCCCCAGTGGGCACGCCCGAGCCCACTCCAGAGCCGCCGAGGACGTGGGGGCCGCCACCGCACACACCAGCCTGCCGGCAGCGCCCCCACACGCCGCCATGCAGCTCCGCACCGACGCCTGGCGCCTTCCCGTCAGGGAAAGGGCACTGACAGCCCTGATGCGGCAACTGGCGCACCCCTGCCCGCCAGGCACCGTGCCTGGGGCCTTGTGAACCGTCGCGGTCAGTCACCATGACACCCCACGGGGATGCACGTCGCCATGGTGTTCGCGCAACGGGGGAGGGGAGGGGGGCACAGAGGAGTTAGGACACTGGCTCAGGGTCACACAGCCACAGAGGGGCAGACCTAGGAGCTGAACTCAGGTCACGTGGCCAAGAGCATGGGCCCTCCACGCCGAGCCGGACCGAACGGGCTGGGCCACGATGCGTCAGTCTCCCTGAGGCCTGGGCGGCAGCCTCAGGAGTCTGGCAGGAGCACCAGGGCCCTGCCACCGCCCCTGGCGGCCCGGCCCACCCACCGGCTATCTGCCAGGCCCTCTTATCACAGGGTGCGCTTCCTGCCTCCGCCGGGGACAGGGCAGCACCGGGCAACACAGGGCTTCCTCCCCCCACACCCTCCTGCCGCCCGCCTGCCCACGGCCCCGGCCGCCCCCTCCCGGGCTCCCGCCCTGTCCCCTGGCTCACCAGCTCCACCTGGGGCCCCAGGCCTTCCAGAATCCGGTGTGCAGCTTCAGCCTTCTTCTGCAGGATGACGGAGAAGAGGAGGAATTAAACACACGCTCACACACTCACACTCACACACTCACTCACACACAGAGAACAGGTTATAAATAGAGGCCTCCGGGAATGGCAGGCAGCTGCCCAGCCCAGCACGCCCATCCACAGCCCGTGAGGGGAGGGGGGGAGGCCAGGCCCCCCGCACGCCCTCCTCCGGCTGGAAACCCACTCACACACAGAGCTGCCCCCCCCCCCAGCCTCCCCGCAGCATCCCTGGCAAGCTCGCCAAGTTTCGCTTCTAACAGACGCACCGTGTTCTCGGGTGATGCCCACCCCCTGGGCCCGCAGGCCCACTGCCCTGGCCCCGTAGGGGGGCCCAGCTCCCCGCCAGCCGGCCCACGCTGCCAACGGAGGTGCCTTCCTGCACCCCGGAGGCTGGCTGGGTGTCTACTGTTACCTCTGCGCGGGTGCTGCCAGCGTGCGGGGCGGGGGGGCGGATGGGGGGGGACCGGGGGCGGGGGGGATGGAGATACTCCGAGATCGGAGATAGCCTTTCCAGGATTCTTGTGTTTCACAGTCACGTGACCGTGCCTGGGCCGCCCCGGGGCCTCCCCGCCCCCTCCTCCCGTACAACCCAGGACTTATTAGGAAAACAGGCACATGTGGCAGAAAGGCCCCAGTGGCCGCACGTTCAGCAGGCTGGACCTCGGGGCCTGGCCGTGAAGGCGGACATTGTGCCTCTGCCAGGCCCCGCCGGCCCCGTCCTGGGACCACCAGGGACGCCTGGGGAGGCCCGGGGGCGGCCGGGCCAGCTGGGGGACGGGGCAGACCGGGGCCTCCGAAGGGGCTTCTGTATGGGGTCTTCGCAGGGTCTGGGCCACGGTGTGCGACGGAAAGTGGGGAGGCCACGGCGTGCACATGGGGGGCCTCAGCCTCTCCCGTGACCCAGGAAACGCTGGGCTCCTGACTCAGTGAGTTTGGCCTGGGCAGGGGGCGCCAGGTGAAGCAAGTCACTGTCATCCAACTGAACCACCCCCCGATGAGCCCCAAATCCAGACCCACTCAAAGAGGGGGACCCAGCACCCGGGGGCATGCGGCTGACGACAGAGTCCAAGGTGCAGGCCCCCGTGTCAGGCAGGGAGGAGGGAGGGGTGCAGGGGCCAGCCCCACGCCCCTCTGTAGCCCCAGGCGACATGTCAGCATGTAGGTGGGCTCCAGCTGGCACCTAGAACTCACTCCTCCTAGAGCCCTGGGCCCATCCCACCCAGGACCAGCACCACGCTCTCGGCCCCCACGTGCCGAGCCGAACCCCAAGGCCTGCAGGCCCAAGTGCGGCCGGGGCCGCAGGTCCAGGGGCAGACGGTGGCGGCGATGACCGCCACCTTAGTGAGCTCCTCCACGAGCCAAGCTCGGAGCACACCTCACACGACCCTGATACTGAAATCCCGCATAAACACCATGTGAGGCTCGCAGGAGACGCAGCCCCACTTCGTAGACGACGAAACTGAGGCCCAGGAAGACGGCATGAGGAGGACGTCCCTCTGGTCTCCAGGTTCCAGGAGAAGAAGAAGACAAGGGCTGGGTCCTCTCCAGGGAAGCGGCAGCCCTCGGACAGGGGGGCAGAGGCCACTGTAACCGTCACCACAGACGCACCCCGGGGACAAGGGGAGGCCCAGGGCGGGGTGGGGAGGGAGCGGGGCAGTGCCGCAAACCCTCCCGGAGCTCCCAGTCTGCGTGAGGCTCGAGGGCGGGCGGCGTGAGACCCAGCCTCGGGGGCAGCTGGTCCAGAGCCGGGAGGGAGGGCCAGTGCGCTCAGGAGACGGGGGGCGTGTGCCACGTGGGGGGTAGGGGCGGGCTTCCCACGCAAGTGCCTCCTCTGGACGGGGGACAGGAGGGACCCACAAGCTGGGCTGGGAGGGATGAACAGAAGGCTGCGTGCACTTGTGAGGTGCTGCGGGGGTCAGCAGCAGCTGGACACGGGGATGCCGCCAGACTCGGGGGGATCACTGTAGACTGACGGAGCATCCAGAGGGGCCCCCGTCTCGGATCTGGGTCCAGGGCACGTGCCGGGGGCTCCAGAGACCTGTGTCCCTCGAGGTGCAGTGGGTCCCACCCTCCAACACACCCTCACTATCTCAGGTATACGGGCGCCTGGGGGCAGGGTCCGTGGCCCCTCCAGACGGCAGCCAGGGGGAACCCCGTCCTGCCCCGCCCCCACCAAGGGCGCCCGGGCACCTCCCCATCACCCACCTGCTGTGACAGTTCCCTGTCTCCCCCACAGGCCCCCCCCCCAAGCCCTGAGCCACCCGGGGGCCGCGTGAGAAGCAGCTCCCTTTCCAAAAGGTGGTGCCCCGACCCTTTCCCCGGAAAGACAGCCCACCGACGCCATGTGCCGGGGAGACAGCGCGTGGAGGCCGAGAGCGAGGGTCCACGGCCAGCAGCCAGGGTCCATGTTCGCTCACTGACCTCGTGGCCCTGAGCATGTCCCTTCACCCCACAGCCTCTGCTTCCTCATCTGTAAAACGGGGTACCAACGGCACCCTCACGGGGCCGATATGAAAATTAAAGTTGCCGACCCTTATAGGACTCAGAAATCAGGAGCTGGCGTGCAGTAGGTGCTACGTGAGAGCCGGCAGCTGCTGCTGCTGCTGCCTCTGCGAACAGCAGTGACGAGGCTGTGGCTCTCGCCGGGCGGGCCCTGCACGTGCCAGGCCCTGGCCCGGACCCACCGTGTGGGAGGTTCTGGCATCAGCCCCATTTCCACACAGAAAGCTGAGGCTCGCCCTGGCCGGTGGGGTTCTGTGGGCTGAGTGCCGGGCTGCGAACCAAAGTGTCACCGGTTCGATTCCCAGTCAGGGCACGTGCCTGGGTTGTGGGCCAGGTCCCCAGTAGGAGGTGCACAAGAGGCAACCACATATTGATGTCTCTCTCCCTCCCTTCCCCTGTCTCTAAAAATAAGTAAATAAACATCTTATAAAAAAGCAAGCCAGTCAAGACTCTGTGGTGCGGCTGGGGGGACGGGTCAAACACTGGGCCCGCAGCCCTGGACCAGCACCCTCCCCTCCCCATCTCCCTGGGCATTCCTTCCCCCTCCCCCAAAGCCCCCGTGCTGGGGCAGTGGGATGTCCTGCCTACCAGATCCCTCCCCAGGAGGGCAGGGCTCCTCCGGCACCCCAGTCCCTCAGGGGCCACCCCTGTGGGGTCGGCTCTGCTGCAGCCAGCCCTCAGCAAGTGACTCCGCTGTCCGAGCCTCAGTCTCCCCATCTGCAAAATGGGCAGGGCGCCCAACCCCCCAGGACTTCTGCAAGGGTGCTCCATGAGGAACAGAGGGACGTGCACGTTGTCCCTTCCCTCTGAACGTCCGTCTCCGAAGGGAGGGGAGGCGGGCCCTGGATGGCGGGCAGCACGGCCGTCCGGGGCGCACAGGCACCCACCCCAGCACCCCCTCACCCCTCAGCGGGCCGCTTCTCGCAGGTTCACTCGAGCGCGCGCGCACACATCCGTGCAGGGTGTGGAAGAGCACAGAGGATCGTGTGTCCCCTCTACCGAAATCACCCTTCTACCTTTTCCGGGAGTGCGCACTTCCGCGGACCAGCTCAAGCCCCGCCCCCTCCAGGAAGTCCGCCTCGATTGCCCGCGGCCCTGAATTCCTATGGCGTCACCACCGCGCGCACCGCCCCTTACGTATCCATCCGCCACTAGTGCTGCAGGTGCTTGCTCTCTCCAGACTCAAAGCCGAGCACCCTCCCAGGCCCCCGCCCCCACACCACACTGCCTTTGAAGATCCAGCGAGACCCCCGTCCCCTCCACTCGGGTGCCCTCCTGGGGCCCACGGCCCACCCACTGCTTCTGCCACCCCTGCCGGGCCTGCCCCTCGGCCTCCCGCTCCGCCATCTGCGCGCACCTGCCCGGCCCCTCCGCGCGCGCGGCTCCCGGGAGGCAGGGAGAGCCGGCTTGGCCGGCTCCCCCCTGCGAGCTGGCGCCGTGCTCATGTGCCCCGAATGGGTAATGAGCCGGAGTCCGGCACGCAGCGGAGCCGGGCAGCCCTGCCTGGCGGGGAGGCTGCGTCTTCCAGCCAGCGCAGCGTCTAGAGACAGGCCCTTCTCCGCCGGCCGCCTCCTCGCACAGGCTCCAGCGGAGAGGAAGGAGGATTAAAATTTAATCCCATTGATCCCCCAAGGGGCGGTGAGCCCTAGCTGCTCCTGCTAAAGGCAGCCGGGGGCCTCTGCCCACCCGGCCTCCGGCCCCAGAGGCTCAGCCTGGGCAGACGGACGCCCCCCGACCCAGCCCCCACGGGAACAGGGGCCGGTCCCCCAAACCTGCAGGGGGACGTCTCCCCTCCCCTGAGCCCTCCCTTCACATGTTCGAAAAAACACTGAGCACCTACTGTGTGCCAGGCACCGTCCTGGGTGCTGGGGACCTGGACAAGGGAACAGAGGGACAAAGATCCCCTGTCCTCACAGAGTGTCCACCCACAACAAGCAGAACAGACACGAAACGTGAATCACGCCTGGTTTCACGGGGGTGAGGGGGGAAATTAAAGCCAGAAAGGGGAAAGACCGGGGTTGAAGGGTCTGCAGGGTGAACCAGAAGGTCAAAATGGGCCTCACTGAAGGAGCCGGAGCACATGTCCGTGGGGGAGGAGCCCCGTGGGAAAGGGGGAGGCGGAGGGCACAGCCAGGGGGGCAAAGGCCCCGGGGCAGCGCACCTGCAGGGTCCAGGGTCGCACAAGCACCAAGGCTAGCGGGCCGGGACCGGGTGGGGGGGTGGGGGGGGGGTAAGGGAATGAAAGGCCATAAGGGGGCGCTGGGGACAAGGAGCAAAATTCCTCGGCTCAATGGTGTGCCCCAGGGGCGGGGACCTGGGGCTGTGATTCTGTTTCCCCCAACAGGAGGAGGGTGGGGGGACAGGGGCCGAGGTCGCTGCGGGTCCCCAGTGCCTAGAAGAGCAGCAGGCATCCCACACCTGGCTGCTGAGCGAACGAACAGGTGGATGGATAGACGGACGGACGGACGGCACATGGGTGAGGTGCCCAGTGCACCTGGACGAGGATGACAGCACGGCCAGCCCTTACCTAGTGCCAGTGCTGCTCTGGGGTGCTACAGAGTGAACTCTTTTAACCTCCTCACCGCTGCGTCCGGAGGCAAGACCATTACCCTCACCTTGCTGGTGTGACACGTGAGAGAGGGTCAGATCAGGTGTGTGCGGGTGCAGAGCCAGGAGGTGGCAGGGATGGGCTCTGAACGCAGACACCTGGCTCAAGCGCACGTGGGGTGACCAGCCCCACCAGGCCCGGCACACAGTTCCCAGGCCCCGGCAGGCTGGGTCTCATCCTGCATCTATCGCTGCTCCGGGAGGTGGAGGCATAGCACCAGTCGACCCAGCGGCTTCCTGCCCGGAGGGACAGCCGCAGGCACCTGTCCAGTGTGCCCAGGCTCCTCCAGGGCCGCTATCCAGGCCCCAGCACACCAGGCGCGCCCCGGCCAGCACCCGCACTCGGAGCGCTGACCCAGCAGCCGAGAGCCTGTCCCACAGCCCAGACCGCTGGGAAGGGTGGGCCGAGGCCAGCCCCTCTCTGGGCCCCAGTCTCCTTCCTCGTCTGTAACACGCGGGGCCTCGACACCCTCCGGCCCCGCGCACAGCTGGGCAGAGCCAACGGTAAGTCACAGAGGTGAGGTGCACAGCGGCTTCCTAGACACGGCAGGGGTGAGCTCAGCACCTCAGAGGACATCAGGCGCCCCTTTGGGACAGCCCGGGCCCTGGGCATCAGCCCCCACAGACGCTCTACTCGTGGTGCCCGGAATTCCTCCCCAGGCCCGCGCCCCTCCGGACCCCCAGCAGCTGCCCTCCAGGGATCCCTGGGAGCCCCCACAGCTTGCTACAGACCCCGCGTCTGACCATCCCACAGGCCCCGTCCAGGGCGAAAAGTCAGGAGAGGCTGGTGCTGACAAACCAGGGCCCGGGGCCTGATGCACCACGAATTCAAGTCCCAGGTCCGCCACGTCCTAGCTGTGTGACTTTGAACAAGTCACTTGGCCCCTCTGAGCCTCCACCCCTCCGTGTGCCCAGTGGAAACAATCACTGCCCCTGCCCTCCGAGAACCACCGGGGGAAAAGCCTGGCCCGTGGCCTGCAGAGGAGGAGCCGCTCGGGCACCGCTTGCTGTTATTGTGAATAATAACGAGACCACTGTCTTCTGTGTTATAGGATTGTCTTTTACTTGAGTGCCTCAGTGGCCGCCCATCCCCCACGGATCAGCTGGCCCCTGCTGCCCTCCTACGGCCTCACGCCCACGTCTTCACACTCAGACCGCATCCCAGAGGCCCGCTGCGATCCCGGCTCCGCCAGGTCTCCGCCGGCCAGCCCTCCTCCCCCCACCGCTCACGGGCCAGCTCCCTGAGTGCGCGCAGGTGAGTGGGAGCGCTGGGGCCCAGGGCAGAGCCAGCCCAGAGCGCGCTGCGGCGGGGGGAGGGGCCTCGACGCCTACCCGGTTCTCGTCGTAGATGATCTGCACCAGGCTGCGGTGCTTGGACTCGATGGGCGGCGGCGACACGGGCTTCTCGGGCTCGGGCGGCTTGGCGGCCTCCTCCTCCAGCTGTTGCTGTGGGAAGGACAGAGTGTGGCGGTGAGCGCGCCGCGGCCGCCGGCGGAAGGAGGGGTGGCGGCACCCCCACGGCAGAGGGGCGGCCCCGCGCACGCCGGGCTGGTGGCCGCGCACAGGAAGTCAGGCTGCTAACCATTTCCTCTGAGTCACCCGCGGGGACTCCGGGCCCTGGAGGGGCCCCAGCTCCCTCTGCAGAGCCGGCGGCAGCCTCCAGCTCTGCAGGACGGAGCAGTGCGGGGAACGTGAGCGAGCAGCGTAACCCTGCTGCACCTCCGTTTCTTCTCCTGTGGGACGGGGCCACGGGAGGAGGGGGTGAGCCAGTGCCCGTGCGGCCCAGGCCCGAGCGCGCTGCACGCCAGCTGTCACTGCCCAGCACCAGCACCGGGACCGTCACCCTCGGGAGGGGCTGTGCACCCTCTGGAGCCACACTGTGTTTGCGGGGACCCTAATCCGGCTACGTCCCCGCCGTGGGGCCTTCTCCAGCCTCGCTCTGCTCATCTGCACAGTGGGTGCAATTTGGTCTCCTGCCCTAGAGCGGGCAAAGCACTCCGCACTTGGTACTGAGCAATCTCCCATCATCGTCACCATGACCACTGCCCTGTGGTGCCCACACAGGGCCTGTCCCCAGCTCCATAAAGTTCTTCCCTTCACGCTGCCGTCTGTTTGGTGCCAGAAGGGAATGAAAAGACCAGGCAGCTTAAAACAGCACACTCGGCTCACCATGCACGCACAGCCTGCCCGTGACCATGGGGCAACCCGCTGTGAACCCAGAGAGACGGCCGAGAGAGAGCGATGCAGAGAGGGCCAGAAAACCCGGTTCTGGTTCCTGGAGGCCCGAAGGCAGGGCAGGTGGAGCCCCGCTGCCCCAGTCCCACAGCGCCCCCTGGCAGCAGCTTCCAGAAGGGCCGTTTGCATCTGGCACAGCCTCAAAATCCCTCCAAAAAGGTGTAAACACACGAAGGGGAAGAAGCACACAGCCGGAGAGGGTGGGCGGAGGTTCTCGCCTGTCAGTGCAGGCGTCCTTCCCCGGGGCACTGAGGAAAGGTAACACAGAGACCCAGCTTGGAAGGGGACTGAGGCTGCGGCCAGGCCCAAGTGCAAACCTCAGGTCTGCGGCCGCCCAGCTCCGGGGCCTTGTGCAAGTCCCTCAACCTCTCGGACCCTGGACCCCGAGCCAGCCCCAGAGGACGCAGGAGCAACCATGCTGGCCTCACAGGGCTGTCCCAAGGGTCACAGGAGATGACACACAGGAAGCACCGCTGGGCAACTTGATAAAAGCTGGTTACCAGGTGCAAACGAAGCCACAGGGGTCACCACTGTGCACCCACAGCGAGGCTGCACTTGGAGAGGGTGTGGACAAACCAGGACACCTTGTGCACTGTCGATGGGAACGGAAAATGGGGCGGCGGCCGTGGACAACAGCCAGGCAGTTCCTCGAAGGGTTAGACGCGGAGGAGCCGCCCGGCCCAGCAGTCCACCCCCTGGGGTGCACGGGAACGAATTCACAACAGCAGATGCTCCAACAGGACCCTGGACACACAGGCCCCCAGGAGCTCCACCCACGATGGCCACAAGGCAGAAGACCCCAGGTGCCTGCCGGTCAGTGAACGAGGAACACGTGCGGTCCGTCCACACGGTGGAACACAGCTCAGCCGACGCCGGCTACAGCGCGGACGGACCGTGAGGACACGGTGCTGCGTGAGAGACGCCAGACACAGAGGCCGCACAGGGCAGGACGCCACGCGTGTGGGACGTCCGGGAGGCGAATCCACAGAGGGCAGTCTGGCACCTTGGGGTGGGGGAGGGGGATGGGGGAGCGGCTGCCAGGGAGTCTGGAACCTCCTTCCCAGGGTGGCGCGAATGTCCTGGGACCAGACAGAGGCAGTGGTGGTGGTGGTGCGACGCTGTGAGTGTGTTCCACGCCGCTGGCCTGTTCCCACTACCATCAGTGATCTTATGTTTTATGCATTTTAGTTAAAAAAAAAAAAAGCCAAAGTGGAATTTTTAAGAAGTCTAACTGTCGAGGGCTGGGTGAGCCACCTGGCCGCCGGCCGCAGGCACGCGCGTGCGCACAGCACCTGCAGAGGCAGCCCCTCCCAAAGCCGGGCCGGCGGAGCGAAAGGTGAGGCCTGGGCCACCATCTTGGAGACCCGCCCATCTCCCCCAAGGTCCGGGACAGCTGGCTGAGCCTCCCCGGCGGGCCCAGCTGCTGGGCCGCCCCCAAGGCCCACCCATCCATGCCGGCAACGGCCCCGGTGCCCTGCCTCCCCCCGCACGTCCTTCAAAGCCCACTCACGGGGCCCCGGACTGCCTCCCTGGGGGCTCCTCTCAGCAGCCTCACGCCACAGCTGCCCAAGGTGGCCGGGGTGGGCCCTGCACCCCACAGGAGTCTACGCTCCTTACCTGGACACGGCCAGGTGTGACCCTGACCCCAGGCACCACCCCGACGGGCCCATGTGACGATAATGTCACCCTGACTCTACCAACAGGTTTTCACGAGCACCCACTCCGTTC